>NW_027040988.1:5922500-6660000 GCF_037179485.1 Ochlerotatus camptorhynchus
TCAAGCTATGTATAAGAAGCAGCCGGAAAGAATGCCCCGCTTTACCCGAGGCGGCGCGCGGGAGTACAAATAAAAACAAACAACCATGGCGAGTCCGATCGTAGTAGATCTTAGCAATTGCCGCGTGGGGCAACAGAGCTGTGTAGTACCAGGCAAAGTGTCATGATTTACACTTGTACGGCGGCGTCGACGGCCAGAGCGCGGGCCGCTGCTAATTGTTTCAATTATTCAAATAGAGCTCTCATCAACAGCGTGCCTTCTGTGTGCTCTCTCGGAGGCCAGATTTAGCTGAGCAGTTGATGGATGTCTTCTACTGATGATCACCGCAAACCAGTAACGAGAAGACACTGCACAGAGAGAGAGAGATAGGGTGAATTTGGGTTCGGGTTTTTTGATTAATTGAAAATCGGGGATTGCATGAGGAGGGCATTGCAAGTAGTCGACTGGTTTGGGGAAATTCCACTGGCAAATTCGATTGGTTCGCCGTAGATGAGTGGACAATTTTGCTTCGCACGTGAATAAAGAGGATCGAACCGGTTGGATGAGAAGACGATAGTGGGATTTTAGTCTTACTTGTTGTTCTTGTGATGTAACTAGGATGCTTTATTTTACCTGCAATGAAATAGAATAAGAAGCGATTAGGTTAGCAAGTGATTATCGTAGTTTGGCTTAAATTAATTCAGTTTAAATTTGTTAAGATTTAGCTATGATAAATACTTTGTAATATATGTGTTATGGTGGTTAAATTTATCATTTACCCTCCATCGTACTCTCCATAAGTCGATGCCTCGTCCTTTGGTCGATGATCTATGTATTAAGTGTTATTTTGATTCTATAACTCGATATGTCAAAGGTAGAGCTTCAGAATTTTGTGATGTTGATGTTATAATCAAAGGAAATGCCTTTAATGTATTCAGAGACGACAGAAATTTTCATGCAACACAGAAGAAGTCAGGTGGTGGAGTTCTTATAGCTTTTTCGGCCAATTTTAACTCAGAAATTATCTTTACACCAAAATTTACAGAATTTGAGCATATTTGGGTGAAATCACACATAGCCGGTGAAACGCACGTGTTCGCCTCAGTGTATTTTCCACCAGACCATGCTCATAAAAGCACTTATGAAGCCTTCTTCCAAAGTGCTGAACAAATTCTATCTGACCTTCCTCCTGAGGTTAAAGTTCACATCTATGGAGACTTTAATCAACGCCATGCTGACTTCATTCTGGACTCTGAAAATGAATGTATCTCACTCCCAGTCGTTGGGGATAATGAAACATTGCAGTTCATTTTTGACAAAACTGCTAATTTAGGACTAAACCAAATTAACCACATCAAAAACCAACAAAATTGCTATTTGGACTTTTTACTAACGAATATTTATGAAGATTTCTGTGTGACCGGACCGAATCATTAAATCCACTGTGGAAAAATGAAGCGTTTAACACAGCAATCGAATATTCTTTATTTATGCATGAAAACCAAAGACCCAACGACTGCGAATACGAAGAAGTCTTTGAATACAAATTAGCAGACTACGAAAAAATAAAATTTAAATTAAACAGTGTCAATTGGCAATTAATTTTAAGGAATGTAGGAAATGTCGAAATTGGTATAGACGTGTTCTACAAAATTTTAACAGAAATAATTTCGGAAGAAATACCTTTGAAGAAAAAAAGACGTAACAGAAACACACAAAATCCAGTCTGGTTTAACAGACAAATAAAAAACTTGAAAAATCGGAAGCAAAAAGCACATAAAATTTATAAAAAACACAATAGTAGTAATAATTTATTAATTTATTTGGATCTATGCGATCAACTGAATTTAGCTATCAGTACTGCATTTGAAGAATATAATGCAAAAACTGAACGTGAAATAAAGTCCTGTCCGAAGAACTTCTTTAATTACGTAAAAACGAAATTAAAATCTGACAATTTTCCTTCATCTAGAGCATCTAGACGAAAATGTCGGTGATAGTTTGGAAAAAAACTGTAATCTATTCGCAAAATTTTTTCAAGAAATTTATACGACATTTTCTGAAGAAGATCGTGACCGCGATTATTTTGCATTTTATCCAGAATTTTCAAGGGACATTGGCCTCAATCAACTTCAAGTGCAGGACATTTTGCAGGCTTTAAAAAATTTAGATGCCTCAAAAGGTCCTGGACCTGACGGAATTCCTCCAGTATTTATTAAATGTCTAGCAATGGAACTCACTGCTCCATTGTTTTGGCTTTTTAATATGTCCCTGGAATCCGGAACCTTCCCTAAAATTTGGAAAAGCTCATTTCTAGCACCTATCATTAAATCTGGTCGAAAATCTGACGTACGTAATTATCGTGGTATAGCCATTATCTCTTGCATTCCTAAGCTTTTCGAGTCAATTATCAACGAAAAATTATTTCTCCAAATCAAAAATAGAACTACTGACATGCAACACGGCTTTTTCAAGGGTCGTTCGACCTCGACCAACTTACTTGAATTTATAGACTATTCATTGAATGCAATGGATAATGGAAACCACGTAGAAGCTCTCTATACAGACTTTAGCAAGGCATTTGACCGCATTGACATACCAATGTTACTCTTTAAACTGCAAAAAATTGGAATTAAGTCAGGGCTCCTGAAATGGCTTGAATCATATTTAACTAACCGCCAACAAATAATTAAATTCAACGGAAAGAAATCGAGCCCAATTCAAGTCACTTCAGGCGTCCCCCAAGGCTCTCATTTGGGACCTCTCCTTTTTATTCTATACGTAAACGACATATCTTACATTCTCAAAAAACTTAAATTGCTTATTTATGCCGACGACATGAAGCTCTTTTTGGAAATAAGAAATGAAGAAGACATCAATATATTCCGGAATGAAATACACATATTCTACATGTGGTGCAAAAAAAGTCTACTAGAATTGAATGTAAAAAAATGTAACTTAATATCATTTAGTAGAAAAAGAACAACTTCAAATATTTCAATTGCATTAGGAAATCAATGGGATGATGTAAAAGTATCATATTCTTTTCATCACCGCTGGCCATTGGCCAGCGGGGCAAACGACTGGGTAATGCGTACCACCAGTACCGCGAGTACTTGAAGGATAAAATAGACCCCATTAGTGGTCCATTAGCCTCTTACCCAGTAACTCCTATCCCTACCTCCTCGTGGTGTCTCCTGGGATATGAGCAACCTTAGCGAAGATCGGGTAACCAACCCCGGTGGGAGCTTTGGTCATATGCTGACAGGGAAGGGGCCCCTAGCGGGTTCGGCCTACACGGCCTGAGCGTCTGTTCACCATGGAGGTGCGGCTCAAACAGCGTCTGACTGGCATCCAGCGGCTGAATAAGAAATGCTGTATTGTGTCAGCTAAATCTAAGATGGCAGCCCCATCTACACAATAACTGAGCGTCTGTCCACCATGGAGGTGCGGCTCAAACAGCGTCTGCCTGGCATCCAGCGGCTGAAACAAGAAATGCTTATCCCCGAAAGCTATACCCAAGATGGCAGCCCCATCACGGCGGATAGGAGACCTTAGGCTAACTACCTACTGTCCCCGAAACTTTACAACTGTTACAGAAACCAATAGAGAAAGATCACGGACTGATATTACGGCAACGACTTTTAGCGCAAAACAACGGACAAGAATTGGAACATGGAATGTACTAACGCTAGCCCAACAGGGGAAGCTGGCACAACTCGCCAGCGAGGCTCGACGCATGAAGCTCGAAATCCTGGGACTAAGCGAAGTCCGTTGGCCAAACTTTGGAGAACACAAGCTGCCGTCGGGACAGGTACTACTCTATTCTGGTATTCGAGGTGAAAACGCTCCCCGCCACCGTGGAGTTGGTTTCCTGCTTAGCGCCCAAGCAAATGCGGCGCTCATCAAGTGGGAACCTATCAATGAGAGGATAATCGTTGCCAGATTCAGAACGCGGGTTCGTAACCTAACCATAATCCAATGTTATGCGCCAACCGATGCTGCCGAGTTACAGGACAAAGAGAACTTTTACAGTCAACTGAATGCAGTCGTGGATAAAATTCCGAGAGGTGACATCAAGATCTACATCGGCGACTTCAATGCGAAGATCGGCTCCGACAACACGGATTATGAGCGTGTCATGGGGCGCCATGGTCTTGGCGAAATGAGCGAAAACGGTGAGCTGTTGGCAGAGTTTTGTGGCAATAACGACATGGTGATCGGGGGTTCGCTCTTCCCCCATCGACCAGTGCACAAAGTCACGTGGGTTTCCCGTGATGGACATACCGAAAATCAAATCGACCACATCTGCATCAGCCGAAAATGGAGAAGGAGCCTTCTTGACGTTCGGAACAAACGCAGTGCCGACATCGCGTCTGACCACCATCTCCTCGTTGGAGAGATCCGCCTTCGTATCGCGCGGGTCCAGCGGCGGGAGGAGCGGCTCGGACGGCGATTCAACACACGCCGATTGGAAGATCCAGCAGTAAAAAGGTCATTCGTCGAGGAACTGGAGACCAGAGCTGCGGATATTCCTGATGGTGGCAGCGTAGAAGAGCAATGGACGGCGATCAAGGATGCCTTTACTGAAACGAGTGAAAACAACCTGGGCGAGCTGCGCGCTCAGAGAAAGGAGTGGATCACGGATGACACCTGGAGGAAGATAGAGGAGCGGAGAAATGCAAAAGCCGCGATAGAGCGGGCGAGAACCAGAGGAGCGAAGAACCAGGCCCGCCAACTGTATTCGGCTCTCGAGAAGGAAGTGAAGCGCTCGTGTAGGCGGGATAAGCGAGCGTGGGTGGACTCCCTAGCCGATGAAGGTGAGAAAGCCGCAGCAACAGGCGATATCCGTCTCCTCTACGATATCTCACGACGCCTGAGTGGAGCAAGGATGAATCCTAGGATGCCAGTGAAGGACGCGACTGGTCAGTTGCTCACCGACCCCACTGATCAGCTGAAACGCTGGTTTGAACACTTCGAACAGCTTCTACAAGTTTCGTCGGTCAACCAGCCATCAACATCTCGGCATGAACCGCCAAGAGTGCGACGCATCACTCGCGTCAATTCTGAGGCGCCATCCCTACCGGAGATCGAAGCTGCTATCCGAACCATGAAATCCAACAAGGCTCCCGGGGTCGATCGCATATCAGCAGAGATGCTCAAAGCTGACCCCATGCTATCTGCACAAATGTTGCATCAACTATTCTGCAATATCTGGGACACCGCGACTTTTCCGGCTGACTGGATGCAGGGCGTCTTAGTGAAGGTCCCAAAGAAGGGGGACCCAACTGTATGCGATAACTGGCGTGGCATTATGTTACTGTGTTGTGTTCTCAAAGTTCTATGCAAAGTTATCCTCAACCGGATACAGGAGAAGATCGACGCGACTCTCCGACGGCAGCAGGCGGGATTCCGTGCTGGAAGATCCTGTGTGGACCATATTGTCTCGCTCCGCATAATCTTGGAGCAGGTCAACGAATTCCAAGAGTCCCTTTACTTGGTTTTCATTGACTACGAAAAAGCTTTCGACCGACTCAACCACGAAAACCTGTGGGGCGCCCTAAGGCGCAAGGGAGTTCCGGATAAAATCGTCAACCTCATCGAAGCTCAGTATGAGGCTTTCACGTGCAGGGTGCTGCACAACGGAGCCCTATCTGACCCTATTCGGGTAGTCGCTGGAGTGAGGCAAGGATGTATTCTATCACCGCTACTGTTCCTCATCGTAATCGACGAGATAATGGTTGGTGCGATCGACCGTGTGCCGAACCGTGGGTTGCTCTGGCAGCCTATTACAATGGAGCATCTAAACGACCTAGATTTGGCGGATGACGTTGCTTTAGTATCACAACGGCGTTCTGACATGCAGAGTAAGCTCGACGATCTCGCCGAACGCTCCTCAGCGGCAGGTCTCAACATCAACGTCAGCAAGACTAAATCGTTGGATATCAACACGGGAAATCCATCCAATTTTACGGTAGCTGGTCAGGAAGTGGAGAAGGTTGAAAGTTTCCAATATCTTGGCAGCCAGATAGCGTCGGACGGCGGAACCAAGAGTGACATAGGTGCACGGATCAAGAAGGCAAGGGCTGCTTTTGCGAGTTTACGAAACATCTGGAAGTCAAATCAGATTAGTCTCCGCACGAAGATCCGAATTTTCAACTCTAACGTGAAATCTGTACTGCTGTACGCTAGCGAAACATGGTGCGTATCAGCGGAGATCACACAGAAGCTGCAGGTGTTCATCAACCGATGCCTGCGGTATATAATTCGTGCTTGGTGGCCTCACAACTGGATTTCGAATGCCGAGCTCCATCGACGGTGTCACCAGAAGCCGATATCGACAGAAATTCGGGAACGTAAGTGGAGGTGGGTTGGCCACACTCTACGGAAGAGCGGAAATGAAATCTGCAAACAAGCGCTGGATTGGAATCCAGCCGGACATCGCAGCAGAGGCAGACCCAGGGGCTCATGGCGGCGAAGCCTAAACAAGGAGATTAAGCAAGTCGACCGGAATTTGACCTGGGCCCAGGTCAAGGCGAAAGCAAACAATCGCCCAGGATGGAGATCTTTCACGTTGGCCCTTTGCGCCAGGGATGGCGCTCAGGACACTTAAGTAAAGTAAGTAAATTAGGAAATCAAACTGTAGACAAATGTGAAAGAGTTAGGGATTTAGGAATTATCTTAGACTCTAAGCTAACTTTCATAGACCATTACAATACAATTATTCACAGGGCAAATAACATGCTAGGCTTTATCAAGCGCTTTAGCTATAACTTTCAGGACCCTTACACAATTAAAACACTATATATTGCCTATGTGAGGTCAATACTGGAATATTGCAGTATTGTATGGTCTCCATTTTCAATCACGCACGAAGAAAGATTAGAATCAGTACAAAAACAATTTCTATTATACGCTCTTCGTAAATTAGGTTGGACTTCATTTCCTCTTCCATCATATGAAGCACTAGACTGATGCAAAATTTGACTTTTTCGCTCCACAGTGCTTAAATGGTTTCAAATCAGGTCCTAATTAGCCTCCCAAAGTTACAACTCATTTGGTTAGAAACAGACTTCGCACAAGCCATCTGAAGTTTACATGTAAATTACTATGGGAAATCTCAACTTTTTGTTCATTGCCTTCTAGTCTTTTTCCATATTGAGCTGCGAAACGGTTCGATAGCCATTCTTAAAGAAAATTTTCTCAGCTACAACTTTGCTGAAGTTCATTTCTATGTAAAACGAGACAGAAAAAAGTTATTAATTATTTAAGAGATTGGTAAACTTATAACATGATCAAGCAGCTGCTCTGTAGGCAACACTGTATTTTGCAGTGTGACATAGTAGCCATGATTTTTGTGTACTATTCAACGCCCCAGAAACACCAATGTTGCCTGCTGAGCAGTTGATTGAGCATGATCATAAGACATCAGCGCATTGAACCATTAATAACTTTCGATCCTTGCAATTAATCAAAAAGTGGTCTTGAGCAAAGTTGTAGCTGGGAAAATTTCCTACAAGTACAGTTGAAAGCTTTGGAAGCAGAGCGATATGGTGAATTATTAGATAGACATGAACAAAAATCTTGGTTTTATCATAGTAATTCCCATACAAACTTCAAATGGCTTGTGCCATCTCAGTTTCTCACCAAATGGGTTCAAATTTTGAGAGGTTAGTCAGGATCCGATTTGGAATCGTTTAAGTATTGTGGAGCGAAAATTTCAAATTTTGCATCAGTCTAATGAAGCACGCTGCATGCTTATAAACATACAAACATTAAAAGAGCGTCGTGAATATGCAATGGTTTCATTTGTAAATGATATCGTTTCGCAGCGAATTGACTCAACAGAACTTTTATCAAAATTAAACTTTCATGCACCCACTCGGCAACTCCGAAATCGAAATTTATTTGCCATAAAACATCATCGCACAAATTATGCAAAATATGGGCCATTAAACCGCATGATGGCCTCTTACAATAAACACTGCGAAACCATTGACTTTACAATGTCTCGGCATAAACTAAAGCAATATTTTTATTCCATAAGAAATAACAACTCATAAAAGAAAAGACAAGAAAGCTGACACTACTTTTTTATATAAATATATATTTAAGAAAACAAAACTGTATTAATTGTACTAGTCTACGTTGGTTGACGAAATAAATAAACTTTATAAACATGATAACTGGTGAGTGTTCCGGAGCCATCGACCACATCAGATCATGTTCCTGGTGTTTCTGGGAAATGGTCCGTACCATTATACCAGGACCTATCATGAGATATATAAAACAGGTTACATTAAATGCTGAGGGTGGATGTTGGGTTCCCAAGTAACAATTTTGGTTTTATGAGGGTTATGTATACCATGATTTAGACTTGTAGAATGCTATAAAACCGCGATAAAACTTGCAATGTTACTTGGGTTATTAGACCAGGCTGAACGGTCATTAGGCCCGAATTTCTGTAGTTAATTCCTAAGGTATTCTGAGGAGGACTCCAGGGAAATTCAAATAAAAATTCTAAAGGAATTCTGAGGATAATTTCAATAGTTTTCCAAGAGAAAAAGAATTCGGAGCAAAATTTCATGGGAATTTTCGGATAATACTTTGGGAGTATGATAAAAGGAGGATTACAATTAAATCTGAAAATAATTCCAGGAAAACTTCAAAGGAACTCGGAAAAGAACTCTAGGATAGTTCTGACTTGAATGCCAAATGATTTTTAATGAAAAATATGTGAAGTTTGTCACTTCACTGCAAGCGAATTCTTAGGAAATTTTCAAAATGAACAGAATTCCAAGGGAAGGAGTGAAATTCGAAGGGCGTTCTGAAATGAATTTAAAGAAAATTCTCATAATAATTACAAAGGATTTTTTTCCTTTATTTGTTTTCCGTCGATCTTGTTTTCCGTGCTGAGCACCAATGCTACCGACGCCAGGGAGGAAACTCCCACACCTGGACCAGAGCTGGCAAATGTCTTTTTCAATGAAAGATCTCATGCGATATTTACAGAGCTACTTCTGTCACTATCATCGGATGAGAAAATGATGATAGAGATTTTCTTCTAAATCTCATCGAATTTTTTGTCATGACAGAACGTGAGAGTGTTGTGATCATCGTAATTACTAGCTCATTTATTGCTATAACAGTTACTTGTACCGAGGAAACCTTAATAATATATTCACTCTACCGATTACATACGGTTACTTGCTTAAATTAATCTAAATCAGCTAGAAATGTTGATGTCAAAACCTCATAAGAATTATTCTCATGAGTGCTTGATCATTGGAAAATGACAAGAAAACTAATTAGGTAGTTTCGGCTCGTGATAGTGAGAGGACCTGTTTTCTCATTGTCACAAGACGGCTGTGATATTTACCAGCTCTGACCTGGACCCTACCTATCGACAACTCATGATAGGTGGCAACTCATGAACCAGGGACCAACGGCTTTACTTCCCTCGTTATGCCTCAGAACATTCCGGCGGCGCCGACTGGGATTGAACCCAGGGCTGCTGGGGTGAGAAGTAATCACGCTTACCACTACACCACCGGCGCCGCTAAAAAGAATTTCTTACTGAGGAGCATTTCGTCATGACTCTTAAAATTCATGATCACTAAACAAAATGAATATGTTCTTTCGATAGCCGGCTATTGAGAGATTAAATAAACAACAAATAAACAATACATACTTTTGGTTGCATCGCCAACTTGAGGTGAATCCTAACAGAATACCCTACCCAACCCTCCAACTCCGTAGCACTTATGAGGGTGTCGCTAAGTCGGTGACCTCTCGTTAAGTAAGTACTACATCAACATTTCCTTCCCTATCCCTAGTTATGGTAAAGATGGGCGTGGCCGGAAATAGCGACAGTCATGCTTCTGTTACTCTTGTTTAGATTGGAACCAATTTTTACTCCCCAACATTATTCCTGAAAGTAGTCTAACTGAGAATTTCAGAAGAGACGTGAGTGTCGCTAGTATTCAATCTACGAAGTATATCATAACAACGCTAACGCTAACGCTAACAATGACTTCAATCACCGATTTCCTGCGAATGAAAGCTCAATGTGGCAAACTTACAGCACAATCGTCTAGGGAAGTGATGACTCGTGATATAGTTTGTTTGCGAAACTGAGCTATTATTCACGAGAAATCGGTGATTGAAGTCATTGTTGACAGTTACGCTCAAATTACGAATTACTCCCGACTTCTCAGAAGACCATTGACTTCTCTTGAAATTCACCTGAAGTTCTAATCACAATTAATATTCCCTTAAGAATATTGGAATATCTAAGGTTCAGCTTAAAAATCTATCAACGCCTCAGTACATATCTTAAACAATTTAAAAAATCCTAAGATCTTTAAGATTTAAGTATTAGAGATTACAATTGCAATCACATTTCAATGTAATCAATCATTCAATCTTATAGCTTTCGGTCGATGACATTTTGAACATTTTAATTCTGTACCCCTGGAGAGCAGAGACTAGTGTTCAAGATTCATACTTATTTCACAAAATATATTTGGATGATGAACAATCATGTAGCTACAGGTTTGTGGCCAGCCCCAACAATATTTGTTTTTAAATCTGGGGATTCATTTTGTCATTAGGGTGACCATTTCCATGTTCCAGTAGTCCAAAAATCAATTTTTTCAAAAATCCATAACTTTTAAAGATTAAAATATCCAAAGAAAGGTCAATTTTTAGGAATAAAAAAAAAACATATTCAATTGATATTTAAAAAAGTAAGATTTTGTATTGAAAAACAGTTTGGCTTTTTTTGAAAAAAAAAATCGATTTTTTGGACCACTCTAACATGGAAATGGTCACCCTTATGAATAATACGGGTCTAATATTTTGCGAAAAAGAACAAAACTACAAATTTTTACGAAATTCGGAGAACCACTAAGGCCTGTATTCGAAAAAAAATGCACCAGACAAAAGTGTTCGCCAAAAATTAATTTTAGGTCGGATTTTTTTGAAACTTTCAGGGATTGAACTAATACATATGAATTATGTTTCGGCATAATTACTTTATTCAATTTCCTTTCCATCACTGAAAGCCCGCACTTTTCCCTTAAGACCCCTCATTACATTTTGATCAACGGTGGAGCCGACCTTTTTGGTCACTTTCATCCATTCTTTCTTCAATTCCAGCTCGTTCTTAAACACTTTGGACGATTTTCGAACTTTGGCCTTCATTATGGCCCAAAATCTTTCCACCGGACAAACCTCTGGTGAATTTGGGGGGTTGGCGGTTTTTGGTACAAAAACAACGTTATTGTCTCTGTACCAATCCAACATTGATCGCGCGTAATGGCATGATGCCAGGTCCGGCCAAAATAATGTCTCGCCTCCGTGGGCCCGCAGGAAGGGCAACAGACGCTTCTGGAGGCACTCGGTGCGGTAAATTTCGCTGTTGATGGTACCCATTGTGATGTACGGTTTACTCAGTTTACCGCATTGGCAAATGGCCTGCCAGAGCAAGTATTTTTTGGCGAATTTGTCCACTTTCTTCTTCCTTATGTCTTCCGGAACATCAAACCGTGATTTGGCAATGTAGAACTCCAGCCCCGGTATCTTTGCGTCTGCCTTGATGTAGGTTTCGTCATCCATAACCACACACATCGGTTTCGTTAACCACTCTCGATACAGCTTCCTTACGCGGGATTTGGCCGCCGTGTTTTGTTGATCACGCCGGTTCGGTGCCTTCCGAACCTTGAATACACGAAGCTCAGCTCGTTTCATGGTTTGCTGAACGAACCAGGCGGAACACTTTACCTTCAGAGCCGCGTCGCGAATCGAAGGGTTCGGATTACGCTTGAAATAATCCAACACCTTCCGGGCCTTCACAGGGTCAGCTGTCTTCGATTTTCTTCCACTTCCAGCCCGCCGCTCGGTCGTCTGGGACTCCTTAAACGATTTTACCGCCCGAGACACAGTTGTATGGATAATTCCCAGTTGTCTTCCGATCCATCTCATGGTCGCAGTCGGATTTTCCATCGAATTCTCCGGCGATTTTCTTCTTGTTTCGATGACATCTCAATAACCACTGAACCGATTGTTATGAAATTTTGCACATGTAAACAATTCACTCCAAACTAGTTATACCCAGATTTTCATCAATTTTTACCACACGCATAAAAAAGTTACACACGGATAAAAATGGTGCATTTTTTTCGAGTTCAAGCTTTACAGCTATCGAATGGCTGTATAATAGAATTGCCAAAACGAATTTGAAAACGCTAAAATGGCATAGAATTGCCACAAAAGGAACGACAAAGCGACTTTACAATCGACATAAAAATGACTGTAAAATGACAAAATGACCCTACAAAGTACCTATGGGTTTAAAAACCGCAAAAATGGTCAACACGTATGTTTGAACAAGATAATCTTCCGTCAAACTGCATGAAATATATGATGATTGAAAATAACAAATACATGTGATGTATAGGAAAATATATGTAGCTTGAGATTTTTATACATCATTTGGAAAAGATCGAAAGATGCCACTGATCAGAATTGAAAGACTTCCCAAAGGTAAACACAAAAAGGCGATTGACAGTTCAGCGCTGTTCGCCAATTAGAGTATGACTTTGGTTTACTTAGCACTTACTACGATGAATGATTCACATGTGGGCACAAGGTCCATCGAAATGTGATAATGAATTTTGCTATCGAAACATCCGCAATAATCTAGAAAGTATGCGGCAAAGGAAAATATGCTGTTTTGCGATCAGGCCATTTTATTTAAATAATCCGTAGAAAATATTTGCATTGCAAATTTGTTAGAAACGATGACATCTTTATTTACACATCCATCAAAACGTATTTTTCATCTTGTGATGAATATTTTATGAAGACGCTACCAGATGTTCAAGAAAGTTCTGTTTGTTGAGTTCGGGAACACAAGACAATGGCCTAATGTATGATAAAAATCAATTGCCATAAACGAACTTTTTGGAAACTTTCCAATAAAAATTGGTAAACAATACTAGAGTCAGTCGCCCGGAAAATTCACACATATTTGTAGTGTCGTGAAATTATCACATTTGATATCAATTTAATTTTAGCATCATCGCCAGATGCTAACCCTTAATGCAAGCAAACCCAGTACTCAAATCTCGAGCAGGAGCAGCCACTTCCACGGTCGATTAAATCAACTCAAATGTATGTTTCGCTCACTCAAATTCATAAAAACGTTGGTCTCTGACTGAGTAAAATTTTCCTCGATTAACCTGGATTTTTTTCTTCGAATATGAGGACAATCGCGAGAGGTTTCCCAAGTAGCAGTGCTAGTTTTATCAAGGTTTTAAAGCATTCTGCAAGACTAAATCATTGTCTACACACGCAAAACAATTTTCTCTTACATCCAATGTAAGGTTTGATGTATTACGTCCTCTGCATATGTTTCATACAACAAATGTAATGGCAGTTTTTACAGTGGACTGCAGTGAACAAGCAAGTTTTTACAGAATGTATATTTTTGTATAAAACCTTCACAAGATGATTTTCTAGACGCAATGCATTTGGGGAAACAAACTTTGTTCGAAAAATAAGCTAACATAAAAATTACAAAAACCTTCCGGCGATCACATTACAGCATCTGTTCATGTCGTGAAACATTACGAATTTTGCATACTCTTCATGCAAAACTCTAATAGAATCTTACATTTCCCTGTTGGGTGCAAAACCTTCATAAAACCCAAATTGTTACTTGGGATACTCCTGGACAGAGTAAAATGCTCATTGAGCAGATTTTTGAGGAAAAACGAGGAAAATTTTACTCAGTCGATGAGTAACCTACGTTTTAGCGATTTTGAGTGAAACCCCACTCAATTTTGAGTCGATCTGATCGGCCATGTGTAATGACGATGCTTCCTATTTTCTGTGCTCCCGAAATAAGCACGGTAGTAATATGATAGCGCAATATGTTGACGCTTCCCATCTTCCGACTTTTTTGTGATCAGTATGACAACAGCTGATTTTCGCAACTTGAATTACAAGCAAAATTGCCGGTAACAAATTTAAAAAAAAAAGAGAATTTGTTGCAATATATCTTCTGCTGTTTTCTCTTTCCCTCTCAATAAACAAGGGTCGGCTTGCGTCCTTGGCAAAGTGGAAGAAAACATCGGGTTGAAAATCATTGCCAAGGAAAAGCCAAGCAGTTAAAGAGCTTCACAGCTGTCAACGTGCCCAGCTAGAGCGTAGAGTGTGTAGTGGCATGACCGGGCTAAACATCGTCATTTTAATGACGCAAATCCCTTCAGGAATGCTACTCCCATATGGTATGTTGGTTTCCAACAATTTCCTCACACACGGATTTCGTAATGCGACGTTTGTTTGTTTGTTTTTCTTTCTTTCCGCGACGTTATAAAGTTAGGGTTGTGGGGTGGTGGTAACGCCACATTTCCACAGATTTCAGCTTTTCCTCACATCGTCGATGTGGGCCTAAAGAACGCTAAACATTACATGCACCTCGGATGCGGTGAGAACCGGTGGATTTTAAATTTTTAATGTTATTATATAAAATCGTTGCACATATAATAATGTACACACACAGCGAGGTGGAGCACAGCGCCGATCGACTACCACTGCATCGTTACATAGAGGTATATGACATGCACGAATTGCGTTGTACCCAAAAGCCAACAGGTATTCGTCGTGTCGTGACGAGTGGAAAAAAAATCGCTTTTTTGCAAAAAGTCCCAGCTAAGGCGAAAATGTGACTCACAGAAACTTGTTCACGATGGGTCCAACCACCGCTAATGATTATGATGATGAGCCTCATTAGCATTTAGTTTAGTTTTAAAGTAGGTGCGCATGGTAGTAGTTCAGGACAGGTATGATTGTTAAATTTTGGTGCATGAAATTGCGCTCGCGAAAACGGGGGATTCGGTTCCCACGCCATATTTCGTTCCACTTTTCGCGTGTTGCAAGTGCATCGGGTGTCGGTTTTTTTTGCGGCTTCATGGTTGTTGAGCGAAATTGCCGCAATACAGTATCGCTTGTTAAATGTCATTAGACAAAGATTAGTGCACGAATAGATTTGCTCGATACATTTAGATTCGGCTATGCAATTTTGGTTGCAAACAGCAACCATTGGTGGCTGGTATTAGCAGACTGATTTTAGGGCCCCATAAGCCTAGCGAGCGACAGTAAAGCTTTTTGTAGCTTTTGAACTGAACTGTCGTACTAAATGTAGGATTGACTCGTTCACGTCGAAATCATTGATATATTATATATTTCTCCTCGATATGACGGAAACGGACGCTTATGCCGAAGCAGTTCTCTACCCCATACAAAAAATGGTGTAGCATAGATGTACCAGTAATGGCTATACGTTCCTATTATGATGCGCTCCAATGATGTTCTATGGAAATCCCATGTGTCATAATTGAAACACACCATAATAGGACCGTACATCTTCCGTAAAGGTATTACTAAACTTAGATGCTTACAAACGACTGGCGCAGTGAAGCCAGACCCCCAAAAGCCTTAAGAAAATTATAAAATTGTCGTGAAGATTTTAGAATTCCGATTTTTAGCAAACACATTGTGGGATGATTCATGCCTAAAGGAAAAGAAGTTGAATATCAAATAAGTTAAATTTGAGTACAATAAGTTATTTTTGTTTTATAGACGATAAAATCAAATCAATAGAAAGTTTTACTATTTAAACTGGGGAACAGAACATACAAAATGCTATTAGTTTGATTGATATAAGAGGTAAAATATCAAAAAATCTATGGGACCATAGCTGAGTAATAGCAAAGTCAGTTGTTGCCATATCTTAAAGAATATCAAAAATCATACCAAATTTATATCGTATTTTGATTATATCTCATCAAGCATGCAGCAGTTCCATTTCAAATGACGATTTTTTTTATTATTATTAAATTTTTTTTATCGACCTTCTACGATTATGTTGAAACTTTGCACAGTTGTTTGTTATTGCAAAACTTGCCATTTTACATATTTGGTTCCCTAGTTTTGTACACGATTAATACTTGAAAAGGGCTTATGCAAAAATGATACACATCAATAGAAAAAAATATATCTCACGAACGATTTTTTTGATCGAGATGGTGTCTTCGGTGAAGTTGCGGACAAGAAAAAATATACACAGTAAAAAAATATTTTATTATTTACAAACAAAAAATCAAAATTATTAAAAAATTTAAAATTAATCCAATTGCCTATTTTTTATATTTATATTGTAGTTTAGATAAAGTTCAACTCACTGACAATATGTAGTTGCTGGAAAATTCATAAACAAAAAAGTTATGAATTATTGAAAAAAGAACTATTTTTCAAAATACTACCTACAGTTATCAAATATCTTTGAAATAGTGTTAACATTAAAACACATTAAATTAACAAAAAAAAAACAAAAAAATATATACACTGTAAAAAATCATTTTATTTTTACAAAAAAATCAAAATTATAAAAAAAATTTAAATTACTCAAATTGCATATTTAAATATATATATATTTATATTGTAGTTTAGATAAAGTGCTACTCACTAACAATGTGTATTTTCTGGGCAATTCATAAACAAAAAAATATTAATTATTGAAAAAAAGTACTAACTTCCAAAATACTACCTACAGTTATCGAATACATCGTACAGGTTGGGCAAAAGATGTGCGTCTAACTTTAAAAACTGTCGCATTAATGGCCCTTCGCTCATTTTCAACTTCTATTTAATTTTCATACTGCCGTACTCTACTCCCTTCTAAAGATCATTCTCTAGCTAATAAATTATCACACTAAAACTTCATGTTAGCATTTCCAACCAACTTTGAAAATCGCTAACTTCGCGTATGAAGTAACATAAAAACACTTTGAATGTTTGAAATAGTGTTATTATTAAAACAAATTAAATACACAACAAAAAAGCTCTTAGTGCTTAAATTGCCCAAAGTTGTTATTTACGAGATACTCGTAGGTCTGATGCAGACATCTTCAGTATCTTGTACTAATACTCGTATTAGTACAAAACACTGAAGAAGTCTGCACTTTGTAGACGAAATATGCGTATCTGTCAAGGATAAGCGAATACAATAGTGGAATTAAATGGTAATTACTAATCCTTCTCTCATTCTTTATACTTCTCATGGTTGTTTTCTATTCCACCGTGATCTTCGAAACTAGCTAGCGGTATTATGGGGACAAATAGGAAAATACACTTTTCCCAAACAGGGCTGGTAGCGATCAATACTGTCAAAAATAGTGATTTTAGTGACCATGTTGAAGAAATATGTGACCAAATAGTGACTTATAGTCGTACAAAAGTGACTTAAAAGTGACGTAAGGGAAAAAAATTAGTCGTTCTGATGGCATACCAAATATATGTTTCATTTTTTAGACTTATTCAATTAGAATCTCATAAACACTTAAATATGAATGATAGGAAGCTTTAAAGCGAACGTTTCAATAGAAAGTTTATGACTAAGCCTGGAAAAACGGAAATACTCAGGGAATTTTATTTCTCCGGTAAATTCCTGGAAGTCGCAGGGAATCTTCTCATTAGTAAGGAAATTCTATAAATTTTTTTACTAAGGATATTCAAAAGAAAATAATGCATTTTAAAATAAAAACCATTTAATATTCCTGGTTATTTTCGTTCACACATTGAACTTTATACCCCTTTTATGGTTCTATAATCTGCATATTTTCAACAAATTTTATAAATTCTAAACTGAGTCAAATTCTTTAACATGAGCCTTAAGGGGGTATTCCCGAACTTTTTTTTCAAAAAATCAATTTTTTTTTTCACGTTTTTTTGTACTTTAGACTATATACTTTCATCCCCCCAAGCCGTTTTCCGATCAGCGAATTCGGTGTCCAGGCATAGCTGACTAATGGTAAGAACCCCCAAATGGTTTTAACTAAAGTCAAAACTTTAAACGCGTTTTTCTCGAAACCACATTTTTTTTATCGGGCGAAGATTTTTCTCAGAAACTATAAGAGATATTGACTTGAATCTTTGCGCATTTTGTTCCTTATTAAATTCTTTGGAGCTTCTCCCACTTTCAACCAAAAATATTAACATTTAACATTGTTTGAAGCACCTTAAAGTTGCAAAAAAGCGGGCTAAAAATCGCCTGTTTTTTCATATGGCCGCCATTTTGTTAATTTGCAAGATTTTTTGCTGCCAACGGGAGAAGCTCCAGAGAATCTTATGCAGATTATTAATTTCATCACGAAATCTGTTTCAGATGAAGCCGTTCCAGAGAAAAGTCTTCGCCCGTCCAGGCGTTTGCGGCGAACAGGGGTCTGTTTGTCGCCATTTTGTGACGTCAATAATGTCTTTTTTTATGTCGAAAAAAATTTATTTGTAAACTTTAATGTTCAATAAACAAGAATCCCAAAGAGTTAGGCGCATTAATATTCATTTTCCTTGAAAAAAAATTAATTGAAAAACAGGCCGAAAAAAGGCAAAAGATTGGGAATACCCCTTTAAATCATGGAATTTTATTATAATTTCTAAGGGCCTCATTTCACGGGAGCTCGGGAAAACAAATCTATGAGAAAAATATCAAGTGCAATCTGCTTTCATGGTAGTTTTGAAGAATTTTAGATTTCATGTGAAGTCTGAGATAGTTTTGAATGGAACTTCAGGAAAACCCGAAATTGAATTCAATGTAAATTTTAATGAAAATTGATAGGAATTTCTCCTCCTCTGAACTTCAGATGGAATTCTGAGGAAAATTACATGAAGTTTGTGAAAGACAATGAAATCGGAGCATAAGTCCTCGTATTTTCTTTTTTGGTGAATAATTAGGTGGTAAACGGGATGCTAACAGGAGGTTAACAATTAAATCTGAGAATAACTCAGAGATCTTCAAATCTGAAATGAATTCTTAGAATACTTTCAAAATGAGTAGAAACCCAAGGGAAGAAGTGAGATTAAAATGGAAATCTGAAATGAATTCAATGAAAAATCTGAAAATATTTCCATAAGATTTCTTACTTAGGAGAATTTTAAGGCGATTCCTTGGGAAATTAAAAGAAAATTGAATTCGGAGGTTAGTTTCAACGACATTTTGAGGAATATTTTAATTGAATTACGAGAAGTATTCTAACTATTCTCGGGTTAATTTTTATTTAAGAGAATTCAGAGAAGTGTTGCAAGGGAATTTCTGAAATAATTCCATGAGAGTTTCGGAAGAATACGAGCGTAATATTAGGCGCGTATATAGAATGTTCCCAATGTTCCTGAAGTTAATGAAACTGCCTTGAAGTTCTTTTTTAGTTTGAGAAACTAGCCTGATGCTCGCAATACTTCTCATCAATGTTTTCAACTTCTCTAAACTTTTTCAGGCGTCCTAAAGTTTCCACAATTTTCCTAACGGTCATGAATCTTCTCTAAAGTTTTAACAGTTCACTGAATTTTTCGAAACTTTTTTTAAAATTTATGTAATTTCGCTGCTCTGGAATTTCTCTGCTCTGAGAATATCTGTTCTTTCTTGAAGTTTTTTGTTTGTTTTTTTTTTTTTTTGTTTTATTAGCGCGATCAATATATTTTTTAAAGTTCTCAAATCTTCTCTAAAGTGTTTGCAGTTCTCATGAAGCTTGTTGTACTACCGTAAATTTAATTGAACTGTTCTAAAAATGTTTAAGCTTCCGTGAACTCTGGACTTATGTGAAAACCTCAATTATTTTCTTAAAATCTCTGAAGTTCTCTGAAAATCTGGGAACTTCTTGAAATTTTCCGCTAATTTAGTGAAACTAATGAAACTTGACTCCTCTGAAATTCGCCTTATTTTTGGAGTTTTACTTAACTTATTTGAAATGCTCCCGAAATGTCCATATAAATTCCTGAAGTTCTCGGATCTTCCCTTAAGTTTCATAGAGTTTTATGAAGTTCTCGCAATGTTTATGACGATCTCTGACGATGAGCTCCCGTAACGAGATAATTATTATAGTTCTACGATTTCACTGAAGTTCTTTTGTCTTTTCAAATTATCGAAACTAATTCATAACTTCTTCAACAGTCTAGTGTTTCCTGATGTTTTTAAAACTGCCCAAAATATTTCTCAATTGCTTTAAAGTTCTCTATACTGCACTGATTATCTTAGTATTTTTCAAAAGAACCCATCATTTTACTGGAGTAGATTGAATTGCCTTTAAGTTCTACAATTTTCCTTAAGTTTATGCTCATGGAACTTTGCCTTAAATCACTTATTTTCCCTGGAAAGTCCAGCCCTGAAGTTTTCTATGCTTACCTTAATTTCTCTAAATTTATCAAATGTTCGGGTAAATTTTCTGATATATATTTATAATTCACTGAATCTTTTAAAATTTTCAGATCAATCATAGAATTCTCCGGATATCCCATAATTCCAAGGAACTCCTGTCACTGCAAATTCCCTTAAGTTAAAAGCATTTTTCTGATGTTATCTCATCGTCCTCGAAATACTCGGAACTTCACTGAATATAATGAAACAATCTAAAAATATGTAAATTTATTGGAAGTTCTCTAGAATTTCTTGAAAATATCGGTGCTTGCTAAAAGTTTTCTTTTTTTTATTCACATCATGAACTATCCTGAATTTGTCTAAACTAACGCTTAGAGATTTTAAAACCAATCCAATAGTCTGAGATTAAGTTTGGGGGACACCCCATTAAGATCTCTGGAATTCTCGAAAGATCTCTAGATCTAGCTTTTCTGAGATAATAGAACTTCTTAAAGTTTCCCGGTGTGATCTTAAACTTATTAAAATGAAGTAAAGTTGTTTCTTTAAAACTGATTGTCATGATTTTAAAACGTTTGCGTTAAGTTAATTGCTGTTGTTATTTTTAACGCATTTCATATAAAGTTTCTTATTATAAACCTAGAAACTATCCGCCAAAGATATTGAAAAACCTGGAAAACGCAAGGAACGTTATTTAGATAGAGAAAAACGATTAAACGTCCAAAAATTCTATACAAGGTCGTCAACTTCAAATTGTTCAAAAATTAGAACAAAATGTAGGCCTATCCTACACACTGCAAGAAGAATGATCACTCTTGAAATAAGTTCACGTTGAAAAAAGTTTAAAAAAGTGACTGATTACAAGAAAAAGTGACTTTAGTGACTAGGCGTTAAAAAAGGAGACTTTTTAGTGACTAGCTTGAAAAAAGTGACAAAGTCACTAAAAAGTGACTCGCTACCAGCCCTGCATACGGTATCTTAACTCATGCGTATGATTGCAAAACTGTCAACTGCAA
This sequence comes from Ochlerotatus camptorhynchus, assembly GCF_037179485.1. Taxonomy (NCBI): domain Eukaryota; kingdom Metazoa; phylum Arthropoda; class Insecta; order Diptera; family Culicidae; genus Ochlerotatus; species Ochlerotatus camptorhynchus. The sequence goes on from NW_027040988.1 coordinate 5,943,708, forward strand.
AGTTTATGAAAATTAATTGGGCTTTTCGTTAAAAATATTTTCAAGATTGGACACTCACGAATAACATCTCAAAAGGGTGAAAATTGCTCTAATTATGCGATAAGTGAATTTTAACCTACGAGTATCTCGATGTTATTTTTGAGAAATTTAAGCACTGAGAGCTTTTTTATTGTAAATTTAATGTGTTTTAATAATCACACCATATCAAAGATATTCGATAACTGTAGGTAGTATTTTGAAAATAGTACTTCTTCAATAATTCATAACTTTTTTGTTTATGAACTGCCCAGCAAATACACATTGTCAGTGAGTAGCACTTTATCTAAACTACAATATAAATAATAATAAAAATATAAAAAAATATGCATTTTGAGTATTTTTTTTATAATTTTGATTTTTTTTTTTTTGTAAGTAATAACATTTTTTTTTTACATTGTATATTTTTGTTTGCTTTTTTGATGTAATTTTAATGTGTTTTAATATTTTCATTTTCATTTTGCAGCGTTTGGTGGGGCAATGGGAGCGCAAGTCAATCCAAAGTCGAGGATAAAGGAAGTGTAATGGCTGAATAGTCTATGCGGACCACTTGAACGCCATGGGAAGGGATTGGAGAGGTCGGTTCTAGATTTGTGATGTAAAATGTAAAGAAACCGAAAATCCATCTCCCACTGATTCATCCTTTCACATATATATCAAATTGGCATTTTAAAGCAACCATCAAAATAAGCAGACAATATATGAAAAGACTAGTTTCCAGTTGCTTTAAAGGCTAGTTGCCCCCCCCCCCCGCATCCTAACTCTTTTGTTAATCTACTTAATGTTATTAGGCTGTCTAAATTTTCTTATTTAAGTTCGTATGATGATTATGATTTATCATTAGCCTAATTTAATAAAAAATTGAAATCTCTAATCTACCTAATCAATTATAGCCCATGATTTATTAAGTACCTACACTTGTGTGTGTAATCTAAAATTTAACGTGTATCAAATTGTTTTTGCCTTTGACCTATATTTATTATATATTAGTTCGTCCCAGGTGACACCTTCAAGTGACTGAAATGCTTCATTTTGAAGTTAGTTTCCTAGCTGATTTTTAAATTATATAGGGTATATGCTCCATTACGCTCACACGCTTCCACTATGTCGCACCACAAAAATACGTATGGGTATGTCACAATAGAAGCACGCCACAGTGGAAATCCCGATCCACAGTTCAAACACTTATCCCAAATCAAAATGAAGCACATATAAGATTAGTTAGTTACAATACCATGTACACAAATGATGTTTAACATTGTTTCCTGAGTAATACCTCAACAATGAAAACTTGTCACGCTAATAGAAGGAGCACTGTTGGGCACTTTCTGAAATATTTCAATAGTATAATTCTCTTGCAAACCCAAATAAATCTATCTGCGTAAAAAAAATAAGAGTGATTTGCGGCAAAACCCGCTAGTATCGCACCCAACGTCGGTGCCTATGCGTAAGCGTATTACGACACGAAAACCGTATCAAAATCCAAATAAATGTCTAAAAAAATTATGGAAATGTACCATTAACTCAAAATCTCTAAAATATTATAAGATATGCATTCAACAAAACAAGCATTGCATTCACTATTTTGTATTTTACCGATCCGCTGGTTCTACAGCGAGTAATGCACGTAACAGTTGCTAAAAGATCATATGTTTCAATTTGACATGATTCCTGAATTTTATTTTCTAGCGAAAACCTGTCAAAATGTTATCTTTTACTAGGGTGCTCATATTGCTCCGTATGGTTGTTGATCGGAGCAAAAACTGAAATTTTTCGATCACATTTATTTAATGAGTGTAGCATATTTATCCATGTTTTGACCACTGTGTATTATCAAACATATTCCAAATCATGAGTTGGTCACAGCTATCATACATTTATGAATGTTTTTCTTGTTTTATGATGTGTTACTCTTAGGGGGACCATATTGCCCATATCTACCCTATGCTTTTACTTGTACACTTACCCGTAAATAATGCGCCATTTCTGAATCTGCAAAATCATCCGGCATTTGTCATATGGGTAGCTTAAATTAGCGTGGCAGATTTTAACCGCTCTACTAAATCATCTTACCGCCTTTTTAATTATCACAATAAAAACAACGGTCCCGAAATAGTGACTCCACGTGTGCGGCTTTTGATTTTGCTTTGCACCCTTGGGCTCGTCGCCAAGGACGGCCTCGGAGCATATTTTAATTAACGGAATTACGCTCACCACGGGAGAAAAAAAACCATTTATGACAGCCAACGTTCGCCACTGGCGTGGCTGGTAGCTGGCCATCTAGCAAGGAGGGGAGGCCTATCACGAAGGTCCTCAATCTCGATGCCAAGATTGTAGCCAGCCAGAAGTGCACTCACGACAAGCGCTAGTGATTCAAAATATTGATTATTTACGACCTTCGATGTCCCGCCCAACCCAGCAGTGCTTACTGCTGTGGTGACACACGACAAAACACTCTCCACATCATCGTTGCATGCCGTTCAAGTGTCACAGGAGGCTGTCACTTTTGGATCAGGCGACCGAAACGAAAAATGCCTGACGAAATATTTTGCTTAGCGTATGAGTCGCTGACAGCTCCTAAAAATAGGCGATACAACCGACATGAGGAGTTAATTTGTCAAAATCGATTCGGCCAAGCGGGCGTGAGTGCGATAGCTTTTCACTCACAGCAAGAGCTTATTTTTAATATTTGCAAAAATAGCGCGTCCCCAGCATTGAATGGACTATGGCCAGTTTGTTGTTGTTCGAAAAAGAAGAAAGAAGAGCGAACAAATTTGAGCGTACAAATAGAGTAAATATTATTGCGAGATGCGTATATACTGTTTTCCGTCTACTATGAGGCGCCACTCTTTGGAGGCAGCAGTGCAGTGATTGTGCGACCTTGTCGGAAGGATTCGTTTACTGGTGCGATACGGCCAGTTAGTCGAGAGATGGAAATACCCGCTTGCTTGGAATGGAATAATATTGACACTTTCTTTATATGGGTAGAGTTTAATTAATTTCAATTGTTTGTTCGATAAATATTTGTTACTTGAGGATTTCATTAACTTACTAACTTCGGTTGAATAAACGGAAACAGAAAAATTCCTTGAATGACAAAAACTGACCCCAGAATTGTGACGCGGTGGCAGCACTCGCCATAAATGTGTGTGTGCATCTCTAGCTACGGATGCGAAAGTGGGTGTGGTTTACTTAGCTGACTCCATGACCTTAGAGAGTTTGAGTTTGTTTCACGTATAGACGGATGACGGAGCATGTTTTTCTATGCATTACGTGAACATTGACTAGTAGACATAGAAACGCTCGAACGTTTGTGATAACGCGCACGTAGCTATTCATGGTGGTAAATTATAGGATGGGAACTTAATTTCGATTCCAAAATTAAAGGTTTTTCACGATTTCCTGGTTCTACAAATCATGCAGTTGGAAAAAAAAATTCTCTGAATAAACTTGAAAATACAAAAAAAAAAATGACAAATGACACCACTAAGACGTCATTCACAAATTATGTAAAAGCTTTTCAGGAATTAAGAGGCTCCCCCTTTCCCATTTTAAGACACTGTAATATTTTAAGCTACCTCCCTTCTCCCTACAATCTTGTAAGATTTCAGAATATTCAAGAAATCATTGAATGTTGAGTTGGAAACATTTTTATAAAAACTTATCACTTTTTCATATGCTCAATTAATGTATGTTAAGCTTTTATGGCATAAAGTGGTTTAGATCAAATTATTTTCATCTAATTATTACATATTTTCTTCCTATTGTAAACCTATGTAAAGTGGCTATAAAGAATGAAAATTGAAACCCAAAAATTAATTTAAGTTGCCTTAAATTTCAAAACTGTATAAAAACGTTCAAAATGTTCCGGACTTGATAGAGCTTCCCTCGCACGTCTAAAATGAGCCGAGTTTAGCATTAAGATTAAGATGAATTCAGACATAAGCGTGCCTGAGTGGGGAGCGGAGCGAGATTTGAGGCGGTATGAGAGAAACATCCTACGCATACCAACGCAACCTTTACTCCGAAGAGTAGAATCCCGTCTCACAAATCATTCCGCCGAGACTCACCATTTGTGAGCGGAAAGGCATAAAACGAAAGGGAGCTTAGTTGCCATTAAGATAATGCTGTCTGGGAGTAGAGCAAATCCACGCCAACTGACGAATCGATTTTACTTTACCCTCTGACCAATTCCACGCCTAACAGCAAACAAAATTTTTTTTTTATTCGATCATCTCCAATTTGCATGCAACTTTGCATAATTATTTGGTATGGGCAATCATTCACATTTTTACAAAAATAATCAACCATTTTGGATCATGTAATTTTTTTTTCAAAATGGCATCTTTGACATTTTTTAATCAATTGTAGCACGTAAACGACGCTTCTAATCGAAATGACGTCTGAGACAAAGTTGTTGAGAAATGTAAAGTCCTTATGTGAAAAATATACAAAGTAATTTTAAACTTCTTGTTTGATGATGATGGGCCCACCTCTTACCCCTACAAAGGTTTGAGCTGGACGATTTATCTTTAAGATAATTAAATATGACATTTTAACCAGGTTGGCAAACAAAATCGAACTGGTTTCAGTTACAGATATAAATTCCCTCTAAAGTTTACAGTTGCTTTACAGTGATATAAATGTGAAAAAGCTCAGGCGTCCAACTTTTAGTTCGCCTTTTTGTCCACCTAAAATATTCATAAGTATTACAAGCGATCAAGAATTAATGAACAATCAACAAAGCATCCTATTACACTAGCAACCCCGCAATCTGATGCTATCATAATTTTCAGCAATGTCAGGAGTGCTCACGAACCCCTAACATTTGCCAGAAAACTTACTACTAACTCAAGGTATCTTCCAAATAAGTTTCAAAATAGCTTTTTTTATCAAATTTTAAATTCAGTTCTCTATATCCATAATACGCGCGCGAGGCTCAACCCTTTGTGGACTACTTTTTTTTAAATCTACTACTATTAAATCAAATATTAAAAATCCATCATCACCATCGTGGCGAACAGAAATAGTTTTTGCAGTGCTACAATAATTATTAAAAAAAATCCGTTAGCGATAACTTCGTCAAGATACATAATTTGTCAATTCATAAAAAAAAATCACTGGATAACTGTTCAAAAGACATTTTTAACGTGTGAAATGCAGGGTCTTTAAAATTCTGTAAGTGTTACTGAAGGTTTGATATGTCTAGGCATCGAATTGAAAATATTTATTCCTTTATAATATAATGAATTTTGTGAATCACAAGTCAACATATGTGGTGTTTTTATTTCAACCGCGTTTCTAATATTATATCTATGAAAGTCACTTCCTCTTTCAATTCTATCACACAAATATGGAGGCAGCAAACCGTTAACTACTTTAAAAATGAACACCATAGTCAAATATACAATTCTTTACTTCACCGACAACCATTGTAAGGCGTCTAGCATCAAAGCTGAGGAAGTGAATCTATTACATCTCAAAACCAAACGCATTATTTTATTCTGCAAGCGCTGTAATCTCGATATTTGTGTTGCATTGGCCAGAAATAAAATGGAAGGGCAAAAGTCTAGATGAGATGATTTTACTGGCAATAGTTAAATCGTTTTTCAGTCAACATAGAATTCCATACTTCTTGGCAAATTTTCTTGATGACATTGTCAATGTGAGAGTTGAACTTCAGTTTGTCATCAATAATCACGCCAATATATTTAATCTCCCCAACGCGAGCAATAGTCTCATCATCAATTACAACAGAGACGTTCTCATTTAATCGATTCCGCGAAATTACCATAAATTTAGTTTTACTTGTATTCAGGGTGGCCAGTGACTTTTCATTTTGAAATTCCCGTTTTCCCGGTTCAAATCTTAAGAATTTCCCGGTTGTTGATATTCAACAAAAAACGAAATCGTATGCATCTTTTAAAACGTGGCCAACTGTAAATTTTCAGTGGTTATTTGTGGGAAAAATGAAAGTTAAATTACAGAAAGTGTTTTCTAAAGCTATAGGAAAAATTCAACTCTATGAGTCACTTAATGTATTCAAAACGATTTATTGATCTTTCGAGATACTTTTATCAATCGAATTCTACCACTTTTTATGATCGATACATCTTATGATTTCAAAGCCCTAGAATTTATTGAGTGACAGAGATTAAGTTCACTGGGCCAAATGCTATCTGGTGAATAGGTTATGTAATAGGTGAATTGTGAAGAATAAGAGATTAAATTTTAAAAATGTTTAAGAAAAATGAACTTGGTGCAAATGAGAATTAGAGCAAATTGATAGTGATATCGGATAGAGAAGATGTGTATTCACTGAAAGATTATTTACTAAAAACAGGGTGGCCAGTGAATTTTCATTTTGAAATTCCCGGTTTTTCCCGGTTTAAATATTAAAAAATTCCCGGTTGTTAAAATTCAACAACAAAACGAAATTGAGCGCATTTTTAAGAACGTTCTGAACGGAATTTACTGAAAGGATAAAAAATGTGATTTAAAAAGATTCCCAAGATTCTGGGGCTTTAAAATTTGTGTAGAGTTTGAAACTAGAACTTTTTTTTCAAAATTTGTGATTAATAACAATCTTCATGATGCAAGATTTGGAGAAAAAATAATGAAAATGTGAGATTTTGAAAAATTTTCCATATCACAGATTTAAAAAACAGCAATGTCGTGGAGTCATAAATGTAACGCGCTGAGACTTGGAATCATGTTAAAGGTTATAACAAATTACAGAACAATCTATAGAATATAGATAGTAAAATTTAAAATAATTCAAAGTGTTGATTTCAAAAAAAATATTGTATGGATTCCCACACAGTTTTCGAAAGAGAAGTTCTGACCAGAATTCCAGAATTATTCTAACATGAAATTGTTAGATGAATTTGGAGGAATTTCTGTGGAGAAGAATGCAAGTAATGCAAGTAAAGTAATTTTAGAAGATTTAAAATGGAGTTGTGAAAAACAAAACTTTGAGGAAAATTGCAAAATGATTCTGAGGAAAATGACAGATGAATTTTAAGAAGAATATCAAGAGAATTATGATCAGAATTCAACAAAAAACAGAGTTCTTAGAATGTTTGGCAATAATTTCAACCCTAATGCGAAAGAACTCCAACAAAATCGATTGCAAAAAAATTGCTGATAATTAGAAAGAAATTCTTTAAAATACTCCAAGGGGTTTCTAAATAAAATTTCAAAAGATTTCTGCTGTTTTGAATAGAATTAAAATAAATGTTTGAAAAGATTTTCAAAGGAACCAAAGTCTCCGGATAGGCAAAAGGGAATTTTAAGAATGATTCTAATTAAATTCTTAGAAGCGGTTGCAAGGTAATTCCAAAACGAATTCAACGGTTTTATTGCGCGGAGTGTTTTCTGGTTTATTTCAGAACAATTTCAAGATAATTCATAACAGAATTCCAAGTCAATTCTGGAATTCATGTCATGAGAATTTTGAGCAAACGAAAAATTAAACCCCCGGAAAAGAATGATTCAGTTTCGGGTTTTACAAATATTTGTCTCCAAAGTCCAACATCTTTAATATTTTCTTTTAAGGACCATGCACTTTACATCTGAATTTGAGACGACAAAAATCAATTTACAATATTGCTGAGTGATTAAGTTCTAAAAAAAAAAATAAAACGAATAAGAAAATTATGCAGCAAATAGAGCAAGATATTCATTTGATAAAGGATCACTCTTTAGTAATGGTTTATTCTGAAATTGTGGTGTAAAAATTTGTTTCTATGGTATGGTTAATTTATTTTCCCGGTTCTGTCGTCGAATTCCCGGGTTTTTCCCGGTTACTTTTCAAATTCCCGGATATTTCCCGGTATTCCCGGTTTGCTGGCCACCCTGTAAAAAGATAGATTTCCAAGATTCTGGGGCTTTGAAATTTGTGTAGGGTCTGAAAATAGAACTTTTCTTCAAAATTTGGGATTAATAACAATCTTCGTGATGCAAGATTTAGAAAGAAAAATAGTTAAAATGTGAAAGTTTGAAAATTGTCCAAGATCACAGATTTGAAAAAAAAAATCATATTTATTAAATAGTCGTGCAGTCATAAGTGTCAAGGTTCTGAGACTTGGAAGTATTTTAAGATTTAAAAAAAAATTACAGAACAATCGATAAAATCTTGCGGACAAATCCTGGAATTTTCAGTAAAATTTAAAAGAATTCAAAGTGTTTATATACCACATATGTAAGGCCAATTCTTGAATACTGCCACCTAGTATGGAATCCATACATTTCCATACACGAAGAACGCATAGAATCTGTCCAAAAACAATTCCTTTTATATGCTTTACGTAAATTGAATTGGACTGCATTTCCATTACCATCTTATGAAGCGCGCTGCATGCTCATCAATATACAAACACTTAAGGAGTGCCGCCAATTTGCAATGCTTTTCTTCATCAACGACATTTTTTCAATGCGCATAGATTCGGCAGAAATTCTCGCACAATTAAATTTGTACACACCTTGTCGATATCTTAGAACACGGAATTTATTTTCAGAAACATCGTATAGAACAAACTATGCAAAAAATATCCCAATCAATCGAATGATGCGCCTATATAATTTGCATTGCGGAACTATTGACATCACTATGTCCAAGCAGCAAATAAAAACTAAGCTAAAACAGAATAGAATTAATGCATAGTATGTAAGTAAACATTGTAATAATCATTGTATGTAGTCTACACTGGCTTGACGAAATGGAAATAAACTTTATTTATTGTTGATATCAAAAAACTATTGAGGAGGATCCCACATAGTTTTCGTAGGAGAAGTTCAGAGCAGAATTCCAGAATTATTCTGACATAAAGTCCTTAGAAATTGTTAGAAGAATTTGGAGGGATTTCTGTGGAGAAGATTGCAAGTTCTAAATTAAATTATTAGGTAATTTTTAACAAATCCCAAGAGAATTAGGATGAGAATTCAACAAGAAACAGAGTTATAAGTGTGTTCTGGCGATAATTTCAACCATTAAAGAGATCCAACAAAATTTATTGCAAAAAAAATGCTAATAATTAGAAAGAAATTCTTTAAAATACTCAAGAGGTTTCTAAATAATCTCAAAATTCGAAAGATTTATGCTATTTAAGAAAATTTTGAAAAGGATTTCAATGAAATTACGGTCTCCGAATAGGTTTAAGTGAATTCTAAGACGGATTCCAAACAATTTCTTAGAAAGGGTTTCAAGGAAAATCCAAAAAGAATTCAATGGTAATTATTACCCAGAGTGTTTTCTGATTAATTTTAAAAGAATTCTATAATAATTCAATATTTTGTTTTAAGGCTCATGCACTTTACATCTGAAATTGAATCGCAAAAATCAATTTGAAATATTGCTGAGTGATTAATTTCTAAAAACAATAAGGCTATAATCTGAAGAAAATGCAGCAAATAGATAAGAACATTCATTTGGTAAAAAATCACTCAGTTTTAATGGTTTATTCTGAAATTCTGGTGTGAAAATATATTTCTATGGTGTGTCTAATTTATTTTTCCCGGTTCTGTCATCGAATTTCCGGGTTTTTCCCGGCTTTCCCGGTTACTTTTCAAATTCCCGGTATTCCCGGTTCGCTGGCCACCCTGATTGTATGTATTCAATTTCAATTGCTTATACTTCAACCATCTACTTAGAGAATGCAAATCGTCATTCAAGTGTAAAACTAAATCCTTAGCTGCAATGAATAACACAGTATCATCTGCAAAAAGATTAATATCGCAAAATCGTAAAACACATCGCAAGTCATTAATATACATAATAAATAACAGGGGCCCTAATACACTTCCCTGGGGCACTCCAAGGTTATTCTCCACGGGACTGGAAACAGAATCATTAAAAACAGTCCGTTGAGTTCTGTCAGACAAATAGCTTTCAAGCCATTTATATGCAGTACTCGTAATTCCAAAGCGCTTGATTGATCTTAACAATGAGGGCATAGAATTTTTTTCAAAAGCGTGTTTTAGATCCCAAAAACAGCAACAATCGTATCTTTACACTTCAAGTTATTTTTCCACTTCGTTGATACCAAATTCAACGCGGTTTCACAAGAATGACTTTCACGATATCCCGATTGTTCTGGTATAAACAAACTATTACAATTTAAATACTCCAACAGATGGCCTTTAACAACAAGTTCTAAAATTTTCTCTAATGTGTGCAACATATTGGCTCTTCGGCTTTAATCGTTCCAGCAAATTTTTGAATAGGGACTAAGAATTGCTTCCAAATTTGTGGCACACGTCCAGTTTGCAATGATTTATTAATAAATGAAAGCAATCTTGAATAACTCTAGCATTAACATTATCTACTCCAGCCGATTTTCCTAATAAAAAACTAAAAACTCTAAGTTCATCTAATGTAATTGGGTGAAAACCTTCAAATTTACAACTATTATTAACTAACTATTTTATTTCGTCAGGTGCATCGACCAATTCAATGGATTGATTGATCAATGAAACACTGATTACAAAATAACCATTAAACTTAGATGCAATCACTTGTTCTGACTGTTCTAATGTGCTATTAAAGGTTATGGACCGCGGTTTGCAATTACTAGGTTTTAATAAAGATTTCAATTTTTTGTGGTTAATTCTTTATGGATTGTGAATACTTATTACGCGCGATTGTGTACCTACTCCAATGATTGTCAAAATTTGATCTGCAAAACTTTTTGTACCATTTCTCCCTTTTCCGTTTAAGACGCAAAAGATTCAAATTGTACCAGCTGTTCGAGTTTTTCAAAGAAACAAACTTTTGCTCAACTAGTTGATTGGTACACGTTTTCAAAGCGTTATTAAGAATAGCTGTAGATTCATCTAAGTTACCGGCCGCGAATGGAAAATCCAAGCTCCTCTCAACAAGATTCGAAACAGCTTGCTTCGAATATTTCCTCCAGCACTTCAATTTTTCAAAATTATCGTTACCGTTAACATGGTCTAAGACATTAATCACAAAGGCCTTATGTTCGGTTATTTTCAGATTAGTATCCGTAACTGAACAAATGGAATCAAAATTAGAATAAACATGGTCAATTAAGGTTCTACTGTGCCTGGAAATACGCGAATATTCATTTACCGTTTGCTTTAATTTAAAAAGCTTTTAGCTGAGCTTTAGCGCTTCAAAAGATTCGAATTATGGTTATCACGCCAATTAATATTAAAATAACCAGCCAATATATTTAATTTACTAGAATCAAGGAATATCTCGAGCCAGTTCTCTAAAACTTCAACAAAACGCTGGTCACTAGAACTGGTAGAATGATACAAAAAACCATAATTACCCATCTACATGCCACGTACAACTGTAATGTCCAAGAACCAGTTGCCATCAATAACTTCGTTGGTACAAAGGTTGAATTGAACTGATTCTTTGACATAAATAGTAACAAGCAGCAACAATATATCCCGGAATACTAATTTTTTAAAGAAATTTTTCCGCAGAGAACTATTAAGAATGTCTCAAATATTGTTTCCTCCTTTATAAAAATTACATAAAAACGCATACTAGCAAAAAGTTGTCAAGTGTCCATGGTTTGAAATATTCTAGTGTCTAGTGCTAAGTGTTCAGTCTATACAACCTCGGGTTGAAGACGGTGTGAATTGTCTTTTCTAAAAACGTATGTTGTTTCTAAAATAAACGGATCAATTTCGATAAACACACTCTCCACGTTTATCTAGCACGAAGTCAGTCAGAAATCTTTTCAAGAACAGCCACATTATGCAGCAAACTCAGTCATAACAAATTCAAACCGATTAAACGAATACCCCTATTATCGTTTTCCCAAGCTTTTTCTTCATCCAATATTGAACCTTGTTGGTAGGAGGGTCTAGTGGAAGCTTCCAAGTCCATTTGTTGCCTGGTGTAAGATTCTCGCCGACATTACCACCACCACCACCATCATCATCATCATCATGAGCCGACGAAGGAAAGGCAAATTGCGTCAGAGCCTGGCATTTAATAATCCTCGAGTTGCCGGCCGGTATCGCGATTCCATTTCATTCCTTTTCCCGTCAGATATGAAAGCAAGATGAGAAAGCTTCAAAGGCACATACCATACTTACTGGTGGTGCCTAAACCTCAAAAGCTGAACCACGGATGAATGGCTCCACGTTATAGGATGACGACGGCGCGTTCTTCCAGAATTGCTTACGTAATCCGAAAGATAATATTTTATTCGATGATCGGCGAAAGTTTTCGGTTTGAACCATTTCGACGAACATGGCATGGGCTATTTCCATTCGATTGACTATTTTGAGCGACGAGCCTCGTCGTTTGGTATGTCTACGGAAAATGAACTTAAAGACACGGGAAAGTCCATTATCACTCTCCCTAATCACAGATTAATGATACCTCGGGTTATTATCTTTAATTAGAAGGCAACTTTCGAATATCGTGAGTCATTCGTCTGCCTCTATCACTCCCTTGGTCTTCTATTGCTTCTATTACACCAATCGAGCTGTGCTGTCACTGTCACGAGGATCCCTTCATAACTATCATCAGTCTGAGTTACTATCCACGACAGTCGAGCGCTGTTCAAATTAAATAGTAAAGCAAACGTTTGACGATGACATTTTCAAACTGTCCAAACAGAGAAACGCTTGTCGGCTATCGCGAGCAACTTGCCATTTGCCATGCTGTTTAACGAGGAAATTTCCACTCAATTTTCTAGGCGTAATAGAATTGCACTACACTACAATACACTGCACCTGCATGATTGCATGCAGTTGTTGTTACAGATCGACTACAGGAATGAAGCAACGGGCATCACACATACTTTGTTGCCCACGAGGTGCAACTTAGATTTAAATTTTAATGACATTCGACATGGAATTGGGCGACGAATCACTACACTCCACTGTAGACTACACTAGGTGACTAGTAGTGAGGCGGCTGATGTAATTAAAATTGTTTCCACTTGTTCATCAGCACGTTAGCAGCCAACAACACGAGAAGAGGCATGCAAAGTGATACTAATTAATTGTAGTTGAAAACTTTCAATCTTAATGGTTCAAGTTCTCTTTCCGCAGATATCTATACCTTAGACATATGAGAGACTGAAGGAACGGACCTTCTTTTAGTTTAGGCACGACGGCTATAAAGCAAAACTATGCTGCAGGTGGCGGGTTCCATTCCCGAACCGGTCGAGGGTGCTTTTCCGTAGGAACTATTCTCAACTTCCCAGGGCATAAAATCATTCTGCACCATATAAGAATAATGAGAGTAGTGTAATCTTGATCAATTCATTTTTGGCTCGATGCAACAATAGATCATTTACACTAAGATATAACTTTACTCTGATTTTCATATGAGATGGAAGCTTCATCCAGGACTAAATCCGCAATGTTGCCTAAATTTTGAATTGATTTCGCAAAAAAAAAGTCAGATTCGATTGCATATGCGAGTCCTGATATGCCCTTTTTAAATGTTCCGCAATATTTGATAAATTTTATTCCAGCTTCATCGGAAATATCCTCCTCAAAACACCAGCCAAAAATCGATCTTCTCCTCAATTTTCATTATCACCATCTTCATTATACCAAACAATCGCATCGCTTTCGTTATTCCTGTGCTGGACAGGCGCAAAATTCAATTAAGCATTCAATTACAGCTTCTTGTCAATCTCTACCATCTTTCTATGAATGCTAAGCTAGCAAACTGAGCTGTGGCCATTTATGTACGGGGCAACGAGCCAACTTATTCGTTATTTAATCTTCCCCTGCCTCTTCTATAACGGCCACTAGCTTTTATTGAGAAGAGCTAGACTGAAATCAATATTTTTCCCACCACGTGATGGTAGCGACGCCCTCAGACCGCACAATCGGCCAAAACTAGACTATCGAGAATAAGAGCACAAAGAACTAAAACCAATTGAATTAGTCATCTTCGCAGGTGCTTATAGCCACAGGTGAAACTAGTTTTGAAAATGAGACATACGGTTACATGAAGAAGGAAAAGAAAGGGAATAAGTAGAAAGCAACCTTCCCTTGCATGAAAACCGTGATCGGAACGAGAAACTAGAGTTCGGCAGATCTTACACTGTAACGCACCTTCGAGAGGTGATTGAACCCGTACAAAAACAGTCGCAACTAGGTCACGAGCCCCTTGGATCACAATAACAATTGAAAGAGTCCCGATCGACTTATTGCCGTTCAATTCAGGCTCAAGTTGTAACGCTTCTGCGGTTCAAGACCTCTTCGATTATTTCCTACTACTTGTTTGTATTGATATCTATGAAAGAAAACAAGAACAACGATGGCGACGAAAATTCCCGATGCTGTGCTGGTAAAACTAATTGTATGAAACAAGAAATCCGTCAATTGTGTACTATCCTTGGTGTAGCAGGATAAACGTGATATAGAAACGTGAAAAGGAGTAAATGTACTAGTCCTGACAATACCAGGGCTCAAATCTGAACAATTTTCCAATCGGTAATGAAACCAAAGTCTTCTTTGATTACAGTTTTTGAAAACGTGATCAAATAGATTGGGAAAAAATTCAACTAAATGGGTCGCTTGATATATTCAAAAACGAACCATCAATCTTTCTGATAATGTTTTGATTAATTATAAACGTTCTGCAGTCATCCCACATTTATGGGTCCGCTAATAATAATTATGAATCAGTCAGTTCAGCATGTTCGTCAACTAGAAGTTATCACTTGACAGATTGAATAAAAGGTGCAAAAAGTAAATGTTATTTTCAAGATACTTAAAAAATATATATTTCACCATTTTAAACTCAACACCTCTTATGTTTTCAAAGCTCCAAAATTGTAAAAAGTCAGTTAATTGAGAAATTGATTCAGAAATTTTATAACTTGAAACAACTGAAATTTAGGGAAAATAGTTGCGAATCTCGGAGCAAGAAAATGTGTTTACACTCCGTGTCTGTACTAACAAGATTAATTCAAGAAAATTTCAATCCAGCTTTGACATTTGTTTAGGGGCTGTCTATATACTTGAACACTTTAGGGGGATAGAGGGGTTGGCAAATGTCCATGGTCCATACAACTTTAAAAAAATAAGGATGATCGTCCACGGAAAAAAATACAGCATTGTATTTAAAATGCAAAAATTTACACTTTTACCACCCCCTCATTTGAGCAACAATAAAAATGAAAGCTTAAAGAGTGCACCCAATTGTTAAATTAAATTAAAAAAGGTATTAAATTACATTAAGTTTTGTAATTTTTCGAAATCTGACACTTGAAAATCTCAGAACTATAAAATATTTCTATGTGTTAATTATTGGAAGGGCACTAGGTCGAACGCTACTCGACCGAATGTTATAAAAAGATAGATTGGACTAAGAACTTCTTATAGAAAACAATGAGATATATCGAATAACATTGGAGCTATCGGATTAATATTGTTTTTTAAAGGAGTTACAAATTTTCACGATTTTCAGGTAAATTTGTTCACATTCTTGAACTTTTCACAATTATAAACATGGCTTAATTTTCAAGATCTCAGATTGAAAAAAAGACACGACTCTTATGCTTGGAAAAAACTTTACAGTTCTAACGCGAAATATCTAGAGAATTTGTATGAGAAAGTCAAATGCGTTTTTAGGAGAATTTCAAAGGAATTTGACTTTTAAGACCCACTTAATTTTGAGAATTACGTTATTAAAATTGCAAGGAAATATTCAATATACACTCGGTCTTTTTTTACACGGGGATATGTACCTTGTAAAAAAAACCTACGAGATTTTGATTTTTCACATGCTCAAGCGATTTTAAAAAAATCGGATTTTGATGCCATTTGTAATTATAGCATGCTATGGTCCATATAGATATATTTTAAAAATTTCTGTATTTCCACCAAAAATTGTGATTTTTTATGTATGTCATTCGATTACCTATAGCTTGAAACGGATAATGTGATTGGAATCAAGTCGATAGGTTGCATCGTTGTCGAAAAATCGTAAAATACGTTCCGTGTAAATCGTGAAAAACCGTGTAAAAAAAAGACTTCAGTGTATTGGACTTAGAATACGGCATAACACAAACTTATTTTTTTTTTCAGAGGTTCAAATTAAATTGCCGGTTGTTTTCGATTCCCGGTTGATGCCCGGTTTTCCCGGATCATTGACCACCCTGCATATTCCAACGGAATTTTTAAGAAAATTATAAAGAAAAATTTATGTAAATTCTACCGAGAATTTTTAATCATACGACGATAAATGTAGAGTCAGTTTTCTGGAGGGAATTTCTAAAATACTCTGCACAGAATTCCAATACTGTTATGGCGAAAATATCCAGGGAATACCGGAGATAATCATAAGATTATTGAGAGAAATCCTAAAAGCAACCATGAACACATTTTGGAAAGTCTTGAATCTTTCAAAGATATTTCAAAGTTCCAAAGAACTAATTTAGTTATTTAAAAGATTGGAAAGATTTCAAGATCTCGTACACAGAGGTATACAAACATACCAAATCCCAGTTATATACCGGTTGTTTTCGATTTCCGGTTAATTCCCGGTTCAGTGGGCCCTGTAAAGAAGATTCCATAGACATTCTTAGGAGATTTTTAAGGGAATTCCAAAGTAAATCCCATGGAATTGCGAGAAGAGTTCTCCAGGATTAATATCATGTACATTTGTAAAAGAATTGCATGGTAATTTTGATTTGAAACCGTGAAACAAAAGTTCTCGCAAATTGTTTAGATAAGTTTCCGTTTGCCCGCCTAATATTTTTCAAAGTCCGGCATCTTGAATATTTTACTTTAACGTGTAGCTTCATTTTTCGCATTGCACTTATTTCACACGTCAAAAAAGCAATGTCAGAAATATGCAGATTTATAAACCTCGTAGATCTTGAGATTTGTGCTCTTGAAATTGCGAAGTGTGATAAGAAAAAGGAATGGCTCTGCTTCACCAATTGATTCTGAAACTCTGACGTAAAAATGTGAACGTATATTAAGGTTTATGGATTTTGCCCGGTTCTCTCCCGGATTTCCCGGCTACTTTTCAAATTGCCTGTGCCGTATATTTCCCGGCTATCCCAATTCGCTGGCCACCCTGATATACGTTCCTATTATGATGTGTTCCAATTATGGCCTTTTGAAGCACTCTATAATATGAACGTGTAGCAAAAAAAATGAATCTGCTCTACTGCGTGTCTTGAAACGGAAAAGAGAAACTATGGTTAGGCTCACACATGCTAATCTCACGTCTATAATCAGTTCACCAATTGTCGTTTCGCTCATGCGAACGTATGTCAAGATTCGCACCTTGGCCCGTATTAAATCTCGACAAACAACTGAAAAGGGTTTATCAAATTTAGTAAACAATACTTGTTATGCCCTTTCACGCGAGTCAAAACTCGTATATGCAATCCAGTGAAAACTCTCCCCTTCGATCCGGGTAGTGTTGTTCGCTTGCACGAAAAGGGCATTCTAAATATTGTTCACAAAATCTGATAGGCCGTTCTCAATTGTTGGTTTAGAAATCATATGTTTTTCGGGTGAAACTTTCGTCTTAAACTTAATTCTCCCTGTTGTGCCACCCCACGACAGTGCCGTGTGGTGGTAGTGATTTGTAGTGTTGCACGAACATTAACGATCGTACGAAAACGTACATGTATGTAGATGCGTACTCTTCTTGTACAGCACGAGGATTGTACCAATACCCAGCTTCTGAAAACGTGAGAAACAGCGAACGATTTGCCCGTCACACCAACGCCATTGTTGTATGATGTGATGCGTGCGCCAAAAAAGAGACCACGATCGGATCGGTCGAAACGCGGACAGACGGCTACGGACTACGGCACACGCAGCAATTATACTTTGCCAAAACCGCTAGCAACCAACGGACTCCGGTCCCACAGTGATCGGCGAACATTGAGCCAGACGGTTTAAAGTGCACAGTAGCAAGCCAAGCAAGAAGAGAACACCCAATTTGATGAAGCGTGAGGGTTTTAAATAACTCGTTTCGTGTTCAACATTGGCACCAAGATCGATGCAGTGGGGGGTTTAGTGCGATGATGAAATTGAGATTTTGGGGAATTAACCTGAGGGGATTTCAGTTCATCCACGGTCGATGACGTTTCGAAGTGTCATCGTTCTGCTGGTCATTCGGTGAACGAACGCGTACCATACGGACAGAGTCTCTGGGAGGTGAGAAACGACTTGAGCGTTTTGGTTGTAAAAATAAGCATTCCGTTTATTTCGGGCTTACGGAAGCATTTTGAAAGAGATGATGCAAGATGTAAGCAATGGAACGAAGTTAGCGGTAAGGTAAAGGTGCCTCCACATGGATGCCGTTTCTGCTATAAAGTTAGTAGCTATATTATAGCCCATAGGAACAGGAGCTAAACCAAGCTCATATTAAGGCAATGTGAGTGTTTTTAAATTTCCCGGGAATAATAAAGATTAGATATACTCCATGTCATGACTTCACGCGTTTTTCAGTTGAAAATGATTCATGTTTTTGTCAGTTGACGAGGCAGATTGAAAACATCTATTCGAATGAGGTTCTTTTCATAGTGGATCGCAGTTGTTCCCATTTTCGTTTAATAGTTCCAATTTCTAATAAATTCAATTTGATAATTGGCAGCACTGAAAGCAACTTCCAAAACATTCGGTACTTTTGGAACTCATGAACCAAGGAATTCCATAACCCTCCGATACTCCCAAAGCTGCAGAAATTCATTAAATTTCCTGAAACTTAACAGCTGAAGGTACATTCTCCAATGTTTCATTCATGTTTATTTTCCGTCGGTCTACACCTGAATCCTAAATATCAAAGCCATCAACACATGGGCCGGAACCAATGACTTTACGCGTTCTTCGAGGGATAGTGTGCTAAAATATCGTAAATTTTCCCAAAACTATCGGAAATTGTAACAGTTTAACTGATGCTTTCTTTTCTGTTACTACATTTGTGATGCGTAAAGAAATGAACGGGAAAAACACGCAGTCATAGTTTTCTATTGAACAAGAACAAGTTTCGATTACTTTTTCGAAGGGACGTATCAACTTTTATAAACAATGCATTTGATCGTCAATTTGACTTAACTGGTAGCTCATCCACGCACACTAACACCACTATCAGGTAGGGAAAATTTTCCTCTATCTGATGGCAGTGTTAACATGTCAAATCGACGATCAAATGCATTGTTTACAAAAGCTGATACGTCCCTTCGAAAAAGTAGTCGAGAACTGTTTTGACTAAGTTATAGATAATCATAACATACATTCTAGACGCCGTGTGATAGCACCTTAAATAATACTATGGATGCTAGATTTTACTACATATCTTCTTAGAAGAAAATTCACTGATGAGAATATTCAGTAAGTCATTTTTAAAATCTTAGGTAAATTTTTGAAAGCTTTAAACATATTAAAGTTTTGTTTTGGATATAATTAAGTTGAAGCTTGTTATATTCTATTTTATTTATTTCGGTTAAAATTATTGGTGAAAACATAGAGTAAGTATTAGTCCTGTTCATTTTAACAGAAATGTACGGGATGCTCTGGGTCAACCGTGATTACTGTTCGTCATGGTAATTTGAACTTCTGTGAAAATTTTCAGCAAATTCGGTGATGATTTAGAGGTGCTTCAAGATAATTTTATGTTTTTTAGGTAATTTACGACTTATGTAGTAGACATCCACAAATCTTGATACAGTACAAGAATTTACTGCATCAGCAGAAACGTGTCGTTCCAGCATACCAATTCATCAGAATTACAGTCCGACTTGTGAATCCGTAATATGACCGGTTCACACGGTAAATACAACACATACTTAAGCCAGGCCGCGAGGTTCTAATTTGCAAACGCAGCATAAGCTGCATATGCACTTTCCTTGTCTTTATATAACATACACCCATGTACACTAGCTGACTCCAAACCTAAAAACATTATAATAAACACTCTCAGTTGAATCGTCAAAGCGTTCGGTAGTTTTATCCGAAAGTCATGGTCCTAAGGTCCGAACGTATCATGGCTACCAGTGAACAGGCGTGCCTTCTTCGAAAAGTGATAACAAAAAAGTGAACTGTGCTAAGGAACAGATTCTTATAGTGTAACCTATATTGTGTTGTAAAGTGCCCCGCGAAGTGACTTTTAATAATGGGCAATAGAAAATCGTCAGCCGCAAAGGTAGACACCACCGGCGATAAAGATGTGACGATTATCGCTAACCAAGAAATGCACACCATCTACCACGACGAACATGAAATCAAACTCTGGTTGATTTTAATCATCGTTGCTGTTCAGTTTCTGTTGCTGTGCTACAAATTACTGCAGCGAAAAGAGCGCCGACGTGCTTTCAAGTCAAGGCAAAATCTTGACAGAATAACAGATGCGGTGTAAACATTCGAACGTTACGTTTTGTAAAGTTACGCTACACATTTTGATAAAACAACCGTTTTGATTCGCGTGCAACAGTGCAAAAAAAATAATAAAAAAAAAACTTATGAAGTGAATTTAATGCAAATGATGGACACGAACAATAATGCAATAATTAAATTCCAAGTATGGTGAGCTGCCGTGATGGAATGCAGATAACATTGCGCCAACGCAGATCGCAATACCTGACGGGCGAGTGCGCGCCCTCGGTAATATCACAAGAAATTACACATAATTAGCCGACGGGCGAACGCGTGCCCTCGGCCATACAACCCCAGCAAGGACGAAATACGCGCAGCGATAAACCAAGATGCCCAGACGAGATCGGATGTGGAAGCAGCAAGGAACAAAAATATGGTGATGTAAAACATTTTTTTTCTTCATAAGGTTTTTTTTTTGAGCTTACACAAAATTGTCGTTCTTTTGAAAAATATCGATAAATGGAATTAGAAGAGATCAAATATGAGATAGATTTACACATTTCCGAGTTGAATTCCATATTAATTAATTTCACAAAAGCGCCGAATAGACTTTACAGCAGGAAATTTTTAATCCGTAAGAAAAATCAGGCTATAAAGAATTATACATTAGTAAACGATCGATTAGCGCAAAACGAAACTAAGTTTACATCTACAGAACTCAATTTCTACATCAGAGCTGTTCGACAAAAATACAACGACATTTTGCTAATTGCGGACGAAAAACTTGTGAACGCAAAAGATCAAATTACAAGTTTACGAACAATAGCTCTAGTATTCTTATTTTATATCAAAATAAAAAGTAAACCAAGTAAAATGGCAAAGGTAGACATCAAAACGGGCACCTCACTCATAGCGACGTATGATGGTGCCCCAGAAAATCTTAATGCTTTTCTGGATGCAGTGACATTATTTCAAGATCTGGTAAATGCTGATTTTGCTACAGCAACTCGAGAAGCAAAGGCTGCAGCACAAGCCACTCTTACCCGCTTCGTAAAAACGCGAATTACAGGGTTAGCCCGTCAAGTCATTGCTGAGCTCAATGACTTACAAGAAATTCTTGATGCCATCAAGAACAATTGTGGTTCAAAAGTGACATCAGACAACGTAGTATCCAAACTGAAAGCTCTAAAACAAAAGGATTCAACAGAAACCTTTTGTAATAAAGTCGAAGAACTAACCACTAAGCTAAGAACGTGTTACATTAAGGAAGAAATTCCGATGGCCAGAGCCAATACCATGGCAACAAAAGTAGGAATTGATACCCTTATTAGTGGTATCAAAAATACAGAAACAAAAACCATTCTCAAAGCTGGACAATTCAGCAAAATTTATGATGCCGTGCAGAAAGTAATGGAAAATGACACCACTACTGGTGCTGGTAACATCTCTACAAATGCTCAAATGTTTTGGGCCGGTAGAGGAAGCAAATCACGAGGTCGTGGTGGACCTCCGTATAGAGGTCGTGGTAATCAACATTATCATGCTAACCGATATCAATTCAGGAGTGGAAACTTCAACACATAACAATATTTCAACAGAGGAAATTGGCGGCAAAATAACCGCAACCCACACCAAAGAGGGGGATGATGTAAAAGTATCATATTCTTTTCATCACCGCTGGCCATTGGCCAGCGGGGCAAACGACTGGGTAATGCGTACCACCAGTACCGCGAGTACTTGAAGGATAAAATAGACCCCATTAGTGGTCCATTAGCCTCTTACCCAGTAACTCCTATCCCTACCTCCTCGTGGTGTCTCCTGGGATATGAGCAACCTTAGCGAAGATCGGGTAACCAACCCCGGTGGGAGCTTTGGTCATATGCTGACAGGGAAGGGGGCCCCTAGCGGGTTCGGCCTACACGGCCTGAGCGTCTGTTCACCATGGAGGTGCGGCTCAAACAGCGTCTGACTGGCATCCAGCGGCTGAATAAGAAATGCTGTATTGTGTCAGCTAAATCTAAGATGGCAGCCCCATCTACACAATAACTGAGCGTCTGTCCACCATGGAGGTGCGGCTCAAACAGCGTCTGCCTGGCATCCAGCGGCTGAAACAAGAAATGCTTATCCCCGAAAGCTATACCCAAGATGGCAGCCCCATCACGGCGGATAGGAGACCTTAGGCTAACTACCTACTGTCCCCGAAACTTTACAACTGTTACAGAAACCAATAGAGAAAGATCACGGACTGATATTACGGCAACGACTTTTAGCGCAAAACAACGGACAAGAATTGGAACATGGAATGTACTAACGCTAGCCCAACAGGGGAAGCTGGCACAACTCGCCAGCGAGGCTCGACGCATGAAGCTCGAAATCCTGGGACTAAGCGAAGTCCGTTGGCCAAACTTTGGAGAACACAAGCTGCCGTCGGGACAGGTACTACTCTATTCTGGTATTCGAGGTGAAAACGCTCCCCGCCACCGTGGAGTTGGTTTCCTGCTTAGCGCCCAAGCAAATGCGGCGCTCATCAAGTGGGAACCTATCAATGAGAGGATAATCGTTGCCAGATTCAGAACGCGGGTTCGTAACCTAACCATAATCCAATGTTATGCGCCAACCGATGCTGCCGAGTTACAGGACAAAGAGAACTTTTACAGTCAACTGAATGCAGTCGTGGATAAAATTCCGAGAGGTGACATCAAGATCTACATCGGCGACTTCAATGCGAAGATCGGCTCCGACAACACGGATTATGAGCGTGTCATGGGGCGCCATGGTCTTGGCGAAATGAGCGAAAACGGTGAGCTGTTGGCAGAGTTTTGTGGCAATAACGACATGGTGATCGGGGGTTCGCTCTTCCCCCATCGACCAGTGCACAAAGTCACGTGGGTTTCCCGTGATGGACATACCGAAAATCAAATCGACCACATCTGCATCAGCCGAAAATGGAGAAGGAGCCTTCTTGACGTTCGGAACAAACGCAGTGCCGACATCGCGTCTGACCACCATCTCCTCGTTGGAGAGATCCGCCTTCGTATCGCGCGGGTCCAGCGGCGGGAGGAGCGGCTCGGACGGCGATTCAACACACGCCGATTGGAAGATCCAGCAGTAAAAAGGTCATTCGTCGAGGAACTGGAGACCAGAGCTGCGGATATTCCTGATGGTGGCAGCGTAGAAGAGCAATGGACGGCGATCAAGGATGCCTTTACTGAAACGAGTGAAAACAACCTGGGCGAGCTGCGCGCTCAGAGAAAGGAGTGGATCACGGATGACACCTGGAGGAAGATAGAGGAGCGGAGAAATGCAAAAGCCGCGATAGAGCGAGCGAGAACCAGAGGAGCGAAGAACCAGGCCCGCCAACTGTATTCGGCTCTCGAGAAGGAAGTGAAGCGCTCGTGTAGGCGGGATAAGCGAGCGTGGGTGGACTCCCTAGCCGATGAAGGTGAGAAAGCCGCAGCAACAGGCGATATCCGTCTCCTCTACGATATCTCACGACGCCTGAGTGGAGCAAGGATGAATCCTAGGATGCCAGTGAAGGACGCGACTGGTCAGTTGCTCACCGACCCCACTGATCAGCTGAAACGCTGGTTTGAACACTTCGAACAGCTTCTACAAGTTTCGTCGGTCAACCAGCCATCAACATCTCGGCATGAACCGCCAAGAGTGCGACGCATCACTCGCGTCAATTCTGAGGCGCCATCCCTACCGGAGATCGAAGCTGCTATCCGAACCATGAAATCCAACAAGGCTCCCGGGGTCGATCGCATATCAGCAGAGATGCTCAAAGCTGACCCCATGCTATCTGCACAAATGTTGCATCAACTATTCTGCAATATCTGGGACACCGCGACTTTTCCGGCTGACTGGATGCAGGGCGTCTTAGTGAAGGTCCCAAAGAAGGGGGACCCAACTGTATGCGATAACTGGCGTGGCATTATGTTACTGTGTTGTGTTCTCAAAGTTCTATGCAAAGTTATCCTCAACCGGATACAGGAGAAGATCGACGCGACTCTCCGACGGCAGCAGGCGGGATTCCGTGCTGGAAGATCCTGTGTGGACCATATTGTCTCGCTCCGCATAATCTTGGAGCAGGTCAACGAATTCCAAGAGTCCCTTTACTTGGTTTTCATTGACTACGAAAAAGCTTTCGACCGACTCAACCACGAAAACCTGTGGGGCGCCCTAAGGCGCAAGGGAGTTCCGGATAAAATCGTCAACCTCATCGAAGCTCAGTATGAGGCTTTCACGTGCAGGGTGCTGCACAACGGAGCCCTATCTGACCCTATTCGGGTAGTCGCTGGAGTGAGGCAAGGATGTATTCTATCACCGCTACTGTTCCTCATCGTAATCGACGAGATAATGGTTGGTGCGATCGACCGTGTGCCGAACCGTGGGTTGCTCTGGCAGCCTATTACAATGGAGCATCTAAACGACCTAGATTTGGTGGATGACGTTGCTTTAGTATCACAACGGCGTTCTGACATGCAGAGTAAGCTCGACGATCTCGCCGAACGCTCCTCAGCGGCAGGTCTCAACATCAACGTCAGCAAGACTAAATCGTTGGATATCAACACGGGAAATCCATCCAATTTTACGGTAGCTGGTCAGGAAGTGGAGAAGGTTGAAAGTTTCCAATATCTTGGCAGCCAGATAGCGTCGGACGGCGGAACCAAGAGTGACATAGGTGCACGGATCAAGAAGGCAAGGGCTGCTTTTGCGAGTTTACGAAACATCTGGAAGTCAATTCAGATTAGTCTCCGCACGAAGATCCGAATTTTCAACTCTAACGTGAAATCTGTACTGCTGTACGCTAGCGAAACATGGTGCGTATCAGCGGAGATCACACAGAAGCTGCAGGTGTTCATCAACCGATGCCTGCGGTATATAATTCGTGCTTGGTGGCCTCACAACTGGATTTCGAATGCCGAGCTCCATCGACGGTGTCACCAGAAGCCGATATCGACAGAAATTCGGGAACGTAAGTGGAGGTGGGTTGGCCACACTCTACGCAAGAGCGGAAATGAAATCTGCAAACAAGCGCTGGATTGGAATCCAGCCGGACATCG
This sequence comes from Ochlerotatus camptorhynchus, assembly GCF_037179485.1. Classification (NCBI taxonomy): domain Eukaryota; kingdom Metazoa; phylum Arthropoda; class Insecta; order Diptera; family Culicidae; genus Ochlerotatus; species Ochlerotatus camptorhynchus. The sequence continues at coordinate 5,969,105 of NW_027040988.1, forward strand.
CAGCAGAGGCAGACCCAGGGGCTCATGGCGGCGAAGCCTAAACAAGGAGATTAAGCAAGTCGACCGGAATTTGACCTGGGCCCAGGTCAAGGCGAAAGCAAACAATCGCCCAGGATGGAGATCTTTCACGTTGGCCCTTTGCGCCAGGGATGGCGCTCAGGACACTTAAGTAAGTAATACCAAAGAGGAAGTTGGAACCGAAGAGGTTCCTACACACCAAATATGTTTATGGCACATGCAAATGATGCCAATAATCAAACTCAACAATTGCAACACCAACCAATACAACAACAGTTGCAGCAGCAACTTCATCCTCAACAACCAAATCCCCTAACAAATGTGCATCCTTTTTTTTGGAGTACATCACGGGCAGCATACGCAATAAACGTTGCTGCCTCGAACTTTATAAATTTAACAGCTGATCTATCGGATACCCCAATTGCATTTATGATAGATAGTGGATCTGATATTTCAGTGATTAAATCTTACAAAATAAAACCAACCCAAAATTATTATCCTAAAGAAATATGTAATATTACAGGTATAGGTGCTGGCACAGTTAATTCAATTGGCTGTACCTACTCCAATATCAATATTAATGGTATAAGTATTCCACAAAAGTTTCATATAGTAAATAGCGACTTTCCTATTCCTACTGAAGGAATATTGAGAATAGAATATTGATAAGAAATTTTTAACAATTAACAAATGTAATATAGATTATGATAGCTGGTTATTAAATCTAAAAATTAATAATGAAAATGTAAGTATTCCCATTGAAAATAATATTGGTGGAAATTTAGTAATCCCACCAAGAAGTCAAGTTATAAAACAGTTAAATTACGGCAACTTGACAGAAGATAGTGTGGTAATCGCAAACGAAGTATACCCAGGTGTACTCTATGCAAATAGCATAGTAAATAAAAGCAATCCATATATGAAAATAATTAACACAACAGACGAAAATGTATATATACCAGTTAATTTCACTCCAGAATTTAAACCTTTGAGTAACTATGATGCTTTTCAAATCAACATGAATCAATCCACAATTGCACAAAGGAACAAAAAACTATTAGAACAATTGAAATTGGATAACGTAAATCCAGACTGCAGAACGGAACTTTTAAAACTATGTAGCAAATATAATGATGTATTTGCTCTTGATGAAGACAGTTTAACACACAATAATTTCTATAAACAGAAAATTTGTCTAAATGATGGAAATCCTGTTTATATACGGAATTATAGAACGCCTCATACACAAAAGACAGAGGTTCATAATCACGTTAATAAAATGTTAAATGAAAACATTATTCAAAACTCTTATTCTCCATACAATTCTCCGATACTTCTAGTACCGAAGAAGAATGTTCAAGGAGAGGAAAAATAGCGTTTAGTTGTTGATTTTCGACAACTAAACAAAAAGATAATACCCGACAAATTCCCATTGCCTAGGATTGATGAAATTCTGGACCAATTGGGTCGAGCGAAATACTTTTCAACGCTGGACCTAAAGTCAGGGTTTCATCAAATACCACTTAGCGAAGAAAGCAAAAAATACACTGCATTTTCCACTGAATCCGGACACTTTGAGTTCAATAGATTACCTTTTGGACTCAACATTAGTCCAAACAGCTTCCAACGCATGATGACCATTGCGTTGAGTGGGCTACCTCCAGAATGTGCTTTCCTGTACATCGATGACATCATTGTCATTGGATGTTCTATTAAGCATCATTTGTATAACCTGGAAAAAGTATTTGAACGAATGAGAGCATTCAACCTAAAGCTTAACCCATCGAAATGTTGTTTCTTTAAACACGAAGTGTTGTTTTTAGGACATCAAATTTCGCGTTATGGTATCCAACCAGACAAATTAAAATTCACCACAATTGAAAATTATCCCGTACCAAAGAACAGCGATGAAGCGCGTAGGTTTGTTGCATTTTGCAACTATTATAGGCGTTTCATTCCAAACTTTGCTCAAATCGCATTACCCTTAAATAAATTACAGAGGAAAAACACAACTTTTAAATGGGATTACGAGTGTCAAAATGCATTTGACCAACTTAAAAAGCAATTATTATCACCCCGAATTCTTAAACTGCCAGACTTTCAGAAACAATTTATACTTACAACGGATGCGTCAAAACAAGGTTGTGGAGCAGTTCTTGCACAAAAGCATGACGATGTTGACTTACCTATTGCATTCGCCAGTAGAGCGTTTACTAAAGGCGAGTCAAACAAGTCAACAATTGAACAAGAACTGACCGCCATACATTGGGCAGTGACGTATTTTCGTCCCTACTTATACGGTCTGAAATTTTTGATACGCACGACGGACCACCGTCCGTTAGTGTATCTTTTCTCGATGAAAGATCCCTCATCAAAATTAACTAGGATGAGAGCGGACCTTGAGGATTATGATTTTTCCATAGAGTATATCAAAGGAAAATCCAATATAGTGTCAGATGCTTTATCTAGAATAAACATCGACACAGAATACTTAAAAGGTATGTATATAGTAACAAGATCGATGACAAAAAAGCAGATAAGTCCCCCAATTATTAATGTGCCCATACAGGAGCCTGTACAACTCCATGTAGTAGAAGCTATTAATAACTGGGAAGTCTTTGAATTGCCTAAGATATCTTTCAGCATAAATAGCCATTACAATTATGACATGAATATATTTAATAAAAATTATACCAAGAAATTAGCACAAGTGCTAAATTTCGTATTAATTGATGGATCAAATAACAAATCAGCGCTTGATAAAATTTTCAAATATATTGAATATGGGGCCCCTCATGAAAAAAATAAATTGCAAAAATTAGCGATCGCAAAAGAAGACTTCTTATTTCAACTAATTGATATAAATTCATTTAAAGAAGTAGGAAATAACATTCTAAGGAATGTTCAAATTATATTATATAATAAACCAAAATATATAGTTGATCCAATGGAAATCAACAACATTTTAAATCTATATCATAATATCCCAACAGGCGGACACTTAGGTGTTAATCGCTTATATAAAAAAATAAAATCACTTTATAGTTGGCCTAACATGAAAAAATCAATAACTGAATTCGTAAAAGCATGTACTTTATGTAAAATTAACAAACATTATCCAACTGTGAAAACAAAAACTGTAGTAACAACCACACCCATCCAACCATTTGATGTCGTTTCTATCGATACCGTTGGACCCTTTTCCTTAACAGAACACGGAAACCGCTACGCTGTTTCCATGCAATGTGACTTTTCTAAATTTATAATTATGGTACCGATTCCAGATAAATCTGCCAGAACTATCGCACACGCAGTTCTAGAAAACTGTATTTTAAAATTTGGACCTATGAGGTTTATCAAAACCGATCAAGGTACAGAATATAAAGGTGTGTTTAATGAGATGTGTAACTTATTAAACGTAAACCGCACATGTGCTACTGCCTATCATCCCCAGACAATTGGCGCATTAGAAAGAAATCATAGATGCCTTAACGAGTATCTACGTATCTTTACTAATGACACACGCAATAATTGGGATGAATGGATGCCATTTTACTCTTTTACTTATAATACAACACCCAACTTAGAGCACAACTATACACCGTTCGAATTAGTATTCGGTAGACCAATAAATAGATTCGAAATTACCAAAAACAGTCCAGAAATTGATCCTTTATACAATCATGATTCATACATAAAAGAATTGAAATATCGAATGCAAGTAGCTCATTATAAAGTATCAGACGTAATTAATAAAAGCAAACACAAGCGAACAAGAGATATCAATCAAAATATTATACCAACACAATTAAATATAGGCGATACAGTGTACTTAAAACAAGAAAATAGAAATAAATTAGACCCAACATTTTCTGGACCTTATACAATAGAAAATCTGGATGACTCTAATGCTTGTATAATTAATGAAAAAAATGACAGATTCAAAGTCCATAAATCCAGACTGTTAAAAATTTGAATACACAAGAAACAAAAATGTAGACATATTATTTACAAAGGTAAGGAAAATGCGTATACGGTTTATTGTAGAAAATAACTTATTATATTGCGTTATTTTTCCAAAAAGGGGGAGGTGTAGTAGACATCCACAAATCTTGATACAGTACAAGAATTTACTGCATCAGCAGAAACGTGTCGTTCCAGCATACCAATTCATCAGAATTACAGTCCGACTTGTGAATCCGTAATATGACCGGTTCACACGGTAAATACAACACATACTTAAGCCAGGCCGCGAGGTTCTAATTTGCAAACGCAGCATAAGCTGCATATGCACTTTCCTTGTCTTTATATAACATACACCCATGTACACTAGCTGACTCCAAACCTAAAAACATTATAATAAACACTCTCAGTTGAATCGTCAAAGCGTTCGGTAGTTTTATCCGAAAGTCATGGTCCTCAGGTCCGAACGTATCACTTATAATATTTGTATCTCAAGACTGAAACAACGAAAACTGCTGTAGCAACTCTCATAGCAAAGCTTAATGTGTTATCTACCAACTTTGGGACTACAGGTTGACTATTAAAAGTGGTTTTATTTAAGATTGACTTAGTTTCATGCTCGAAGATATCTTAAAAAGTGAAGAATTTTAAAGTATTTGTTCTACGAACTTTCCACCCATGTGATATAAAAATGTGTAGTCAATGGCATAATGTTCCTCATACTGTTCTAGAAATTTTGTTCAAACATAGTTTTCGTGTAGATTCCATAGATTGAGAGATAAAAATCAGAAAAGAGGCCGTTATAGCTAAAATTCACAAGACAATAGAGCGAATAAAAGTTTCAATTAGATTGACAGAACATAGTTACATTGCTTTTCAATGACGACCGATGACTGTTTCATCGATGGATGATTTTTTTTAGAAATATGAATCTTCAGTAGACGTGTTTTTTAATCAAAGGCAAGTGTCACTCGAGCCATAACAGCAATTTATAAAATAACAGGGTGTCTACTCAATCCAAGGAATCAAATTCCCTGAGTTTTCCAGGTTTTTCTCCAGGTCGGATGAAAAAAATTTCAGGTGCATACAAATTACACACATTATTATTTTATCTATTTATCCATCGGGAATCCCTTTCATGTACTTATTGTTTATGTTATTTGCTATTGTTCAAACTTAAGCGTTGGTACTTATAAGTCGGCACAGCAAAAAAGTTTTTGAATATTACAGCAGAACAGATGCACATAGACTGTTTAATATTAATTTGTACAATTTATGTTAAGTAAATGCACCAATAGTGGAGGTACTTTAGTACAATGTACTTCTATAGCGGCTTAGGGAGACTCTATAAGCCACCATAGGAACACATTGCACTAAAGTACCTCCACTATTGGTGCATTTATCCTAATATTGTAATATTGTATTTGGTTTTTGCAATCACATTAGTTATTCATACAGTAGCATGCATTACGTCAATCAATATTACATTCTTTTTTTGGTATTTGTGTAGTATTTTTTTTTAATTCAAGAATATAAATACAAGTAAGAAATCTGTCTATACTATTTCGATAAAACGATATATCAAAATCCGATAACAATATGCTTTCAAAAACAAAATATAATTTTGATAATATGTTTGAGTCCAACTCTGTTTGGAAGATCAAGACAGAATAAATCATGGTTTCACATGTCTAAAATCTCTTAAGGTCCGTTTAGACTATCTGATTCCTTGGTCTGATTTTGACCGCCGCCATAATGAAAAATCTGCTCGAATTTACTTTCTACACACTTTGTCGAACAGGGGGGTTTGCTGGTGTTTACACTGCTTGCACATGTCGTAAAAAACTGTCAATTTAGATTTCAAAACAAAACTGTAACAGGAATCAAATACTTCCATCATGAATTACCGGAAAATTGCTCTAGTTTCGGCAGACGTATTTGCTTTTGTTGTTTTAAATAAAATGAGAAAGAGAAGGTGAACTTTGTGGAGTATGAAATGGTTGCTCAGGAGGAACACCGGCAAGGATCTGGCTCATCTTGTCCATCAAGAGCTGCGATATGAAGATGAAAATGGATTTCAAAACTTCACCAGGATGTCGAAACCAACTTTGAACAAGCTAGTGGGAAAAGTTCTCACTAGATATACATGATTCCTTGAGTTATGAAAATTTCTGTTAACAACTCAATTCTGCAAGGTCTTCAAACCTTCTGACGTCCCTGAAGTTTTGTTTCTGTTCTCCGGTAAAATTTCTTTATAGATCAACAATCTTTCCTGACAATCTGCAAATGTCTCGGTAGTTCTACAGATTTCTTTGAAGTTCTGTGTGTTCTTCAGAAGTTCTGCAAATTTTCCTAAAAATCTACAAAGTTCCTGAATCCCTGAAGATTTAAGATCCTTGAAGATCAACAATTATCTCTGATGTTCACAAAATTTCTAATAATCTACAAACTTCTCGAAAGTTCTGTAATTGTCTCTGCAGATTTTCATGATTCAATGAATACCTGCAAATATCTCTGAACATCTATACAATTTTCTAAAGAATTAAAAGATTATCTAAAAATTTTTTAGCTTTCCGGAAGTATTAGGAAGTATTCTGAAGTTTTTCTAATTTTTCTAAAGCTATGCAAATATCTCTAAAGATCAGCGAACTTACCTGAAGTTCTGTAAATGTCTTTCAAAATGCAAGAACCGCAGTAAAATTCTGAAAAAACATCTGCTAATTTTTGAGTAGATTTACGATCTACCCTCTGAACTTTTCTGAAGTTCCTAAAATTTATTTCAAATTCTGTAAGTTTTCTGAAGTACTGTATTTATGCTCTAAAGATCTACGAACTGCCCTGAAGTTCAATAAATTTCACAGTACTTCTCCGAACTTTTCTAAAGTTCTTTAAATTTCTTTGTGGATTATTGATCTAAAGATCGGCGAACTTTCCCGAAGATCTGTGAGTTTTGCTGAAGTTTTGCAAATTTTTCTTAAAACCTACGAACTTTCTGAAGTTCTACAGACTTCTCTTAAGGTCTACGGACTTCTCTTAAGATCTACGGACTTCTCTGAAGTTCTTTATATCTATCTATTTCCGACTTCCATGGAGTTCTGCAAAATATTGTACTTTTGTACTTCACTGCGATTTTTTTTTTTGGAATTAAGGTGCTTTTCTGACATTTAACGAATTTTTTCTGAAGATCTCACATTTGTGTGAAACTTTCTGTCAAATTCCTGCAAATATCTTTAAAGTTTTGTAAAGTTGTCTTCAGCTCCGTAGCTCTATTCCCAAGATCTACAAAAAAAAAAAAACTTGAGGCTCAATAAATTTCTCAGTAGATCTGCAAACTTCTCTGATGTTTTGTAAATTCCTCTCGAAGATTTGAAAATTTCCTTGAAGATTACCTAAAGTTGTCAAAATTTATCTGAAAATATTTGAGCTTCTTTGAAGTTTTAAGTGCCTCTCTCAAGATCTACAAATTTTCCTGAAATCGTGTTAATTTTTTTTTTTTTAAATCGCTAATCTTCCCTAAAGTTCTACAATTTTTACTGAAGATCCATTAACATTTCTGAGATTCTTGTGATTTTTTCAGAAGTCCTGTAATTTTTTTTTCAAAGTTCTGTAGCTTTGTTCTGAAGATCTATGAACTTTTCTAATATTGAATAATGTTTCGAGGATCTCCAAACTTCTGTGAAATGCTTTATCTTTCACTGTAGATTCTTGGACTTGTCTGAAGTTATGCGAATTTCCCTGAAGATTTGAAAAAATTCGCTTATAGTTTTACAAATTGATTTGAAATTATTTTTGCTTGCTTGAAGTTTTGAAAATTTCTTCGAACATTTATCTGAAGATCTACGACCTCTCTTGTGATTTTGTTTTTATGAATTTCTGTTAATAACTTTTAATTTGTTTGTAGTTCTGTTCTCAAGATCTACGAACTACCCTGAAGCTCAACAAATTTCTCAGTAGATCTTCGACCCTCTTTGAAGCTCAAAAAAATTCTATGTAGGCTCTCAGACCTGCTGTCTGACATGCTTATTCTTATACAATACATGCTTCGTATACTTCCTTTTGACGGTTGCCAGTCTCTCTTTTTCGGCTGTTTCCTTTTTACGACGATTTTGATCCTCCACATACAAATCCAGCGAAGAGCGAGCGTGACAAGACTCTCTGAATGAACTTGTCTCGTTCGCACACGTTGTCTTAGGTGTCAGATGCTTGTCAAGTTCAGTGTCCTTAAGAAACGTTTCGAGAAACTGAACGAAACACTTCTTTTGAATTACGAATGAAGTGATAATTGGAAAATTCCCTGAATATTCCAGGTTTTTCCAGAAAAAAATAAAATTCCCTGCAAATTCCCGGTTTTTCAGGTTTTTCCAGGTAGTAGACTCCCTGAATAACGAACATTTTGGATGGCTCGAGTGACACTTGCCTTTGATAACGCAAATAAAACCATGAAAATTTATTTCAAATTTGTGGGAGTTGGTTGGAAATCCTAACATGAAGCTTTGTGTGATAATTTATTAGCTAGAGAATTATCTTTTAGAAGAGGGTAGGTGAATAGTTCCGTTAGAGTACTGCAGTATGAAAATTGAATAGATGTTGAAAATGAGCGAAGGGCCATTAATGCGACAGTATAAAGTTAAACGCACATCTTTTTCCTAACGATGTACGCGGAGACTTGAAGTATGTCTTCAAGTCTACAGGCAAAACATGTGCGTCCTCCTTTTGCTCATTACTGACTGCGGCTGTGGAATAGTTCTAGCGACGTTTCATCACTACCTAAAGCCCCACGTTGCGAGAGCCATTTCCAGTCGATGGTGTGTTATAATGCAAATTCTTCTTTACCCAACTATTGTGTTGCTCCTCTCGTCATGACCAACTTGGTCATCTCAGAGAGAAAGCAGTAGGGTGGTTGTGTTATGTACTTGGGCTAAAACCTGAAACACTAATGCACTGACACACTTATGCTATGATGCATTTTTTTAGGCTATTTTTTTATGGCTTTTTATTTAAACAGCATCCCTTTTTTTCCTTTGTTCGGGACATAACACCACTGCGACCAGTAATTTGATCTATCGTAGTATAACATCATCCCTTACGCAAAGGTATTCTTCATTCAGTACTTACTAGTTCTAGCAGTTTAAAATGGGGATTCAACGTACCTAAAGTGAAAAAAAGAAAAAAATATTAAATTAATAAAATAATTATTATAAAAGTAACAATAATAGAAAGTACTATTTTTATTTGATTTCATCCCGAATTTCTTCATTCAATTCGTTTTGAGGATTGATCTGTGATTTAGGTGCACATTTTTCAAAATATCATTCAATTCTCCTTATTCAGAACATTCACAATTTTAGTGTTCATTTTCATTTCCGTTTTGCAGCGTTTGGTGGGGCAATTAATACTATAATTCCCTTGCAAGCCCAAATAAATCTATCTGCGTAAAAAAAAAATTAAATAAGAGTGATTTTCGGAAAAAAAAAAACCGCCAGTATCGCACCCAACGTCAGTGCCTATACGTAAGCGTACTACAACGCGGCTTTCAAATAAAGGAGTAACAAGTGTGATACTATCACTTCAGGCTAGAACTTTGGTTCTCTCATGCAATGGTTCATCAGAGAGGGGAAGCTCAGTAATCCTCATCGCATGCTCATGACGCTATTCTGCCACGACATTAGCCAACGATGCCGGACCTAAACCAACCGTCTCCAACGCTCCACTATGAAGCATAAGATTAGGCCCGCCCACCAACGTCCAGGTTAAAAACTAGCCAAGGGGAGGGCAGAAAATTCACAATTTCAGTGTTACTGGGAAAATATCGTGATTTCAATACGCTTTATACTAACAATTTTATTACCATATTCGGTAACGGTCTGCATTAGCTCTGAAGACTAATATTTTCAGATAGTCAAAACTAGCAAATTCCAGTCCTTTTTGCATATATACGGGCCAGCTACAAGATGGTCTAAATATTATGGCATATTCGAAACATCCACCAGCTGCACACTGTGGATGTAAAATTTGGCCTCCGGCCAAGATCGTCCAAATGTATCTATACCGCCATTCCCGTGATGGCCTATATAAACAATCCACCTAGATTCTCATCCGCGCAGTTTCAGCTTCTGCTGATGATGAACTGCAGCAGTGCCAGTGAAATATTAAAATCCCGCGTCGAATGAACAATTACCGTGCACTCGGCGCGACCATTTGGTCAATTTGGACATGAAGCGCAACGGCACGGCGGCGACGGCAGCGGTGTCGGCAATTGCCAAAAACTCGATCCGTCAGTGGACACGGTGGCCAGTCAGACTGGCGATAAATATTTTCTAATTTTATAAAGCATTCATGTGACGGTGCACCGCCCATGCAACACAGAGCAGATATTTAAACCGTTTATTATTTCGAAAATCTTCGTGTATCATCTTTCAAAGAGGCCGTCATCAGTCATTACCCGCATCGTGAACATTGCAATTAAAACAAAAATGCATCACTTTCATTGGGTCGGTTGGAGTAAAATGTCATTTTCATAACAATGACCGAAATATACTTACATGGCACAGACAGAGAGCTGAAGCAATTGCACACTAAAATAAACCCTCAGGATGACTCTTGGCGCGCTCACGAAAAATGTTGTAATATTGCAAAATGAAAATGGTCCCGCCCCCGGATCGTCAAACAACAAACATTAAACAGTAAACGAAAATGAAATTATGTTATCTATTCATTTGAACTTTCAAACACAGTTGCAGCACGTTGGTTATGACACTTTGTTCGAGTGTTTTATTTTTTTATTTTTCGTTTCAAATGAACCGACAGTTATGATAAAGCTATTTTTAAGTGTTTGTAGCTCGCGATGTCGTATCCCAAATATCAGCGAAGCACAAGTAGGGTTGGATCTCGTGTAGAGCAGATACATAGAGCTCTCGTGTAGGGTGAGTTTGGCGCAGAGTACGACAAGCTAGCTTGTTATTGTTTTTTTTTTTCGATGTATACACAATACGAAAACGATTCGCAATGTTTTTTTTTCTTCACTGATTCGACTCTGATATTCACCCATCATCATATCGCTGCAAGGTCAAACACTTTGTGGAAAAGCTTTCGAGTTAAACCGAAGGGAAGATAAAATTATTGGATGTTTTGTATTTGAGTAGTTGAGGGAGCTGCGAGGATGGGACCCGAAGGGAAGGAAGCATCGATCAAAGTTCAAAAAGCATATGCTTGAGAATGTGATAAACAAACAAGTGCTATGGGCACGTGTAGGAATCTGGAATTGGGTGGTGGTATTTTTTAGTATTCAAGCAAGTTAGTGGCCTTGATGGAGTTTTACGTGTCGGGTTCAAATATCGTTGATATGCTGGAATCCGGGTGGTTGATTGGTTATGCTAAAAAGCACGACACACTGCGGAAGCGGGTTTGTTTTGGTTGATAATGGGGATGGGGTACACAGTGAACAGTTTTGCGTATCTGAATAAATTATGAAGTTTTGAACGATATGGGATATGAACCGGAGGACATCCAGGGTTAATATATGGACATACAGTGGGGGAAATTCGTTTAAACGCAATGTCATTTTTGCGTTTATTTTCAACACAAAAGATCGAGACAAAACATCAAATATAGTTTGTCATAGCCCATCAGAAGTCTCGTATTTGAGAACACAATTTGATTGGAAGTTCATAATGACTTTTGAAAAAATCCCAAAAAAGGTGATTTTGGGGGGGAAATTCGTTTAAACGCACTTTTAGTTTTATTAATCAAATCGAGTTCACAGTTCAAAAATCAACAATAAACAATAGTTAATACTTCGTTTGCTTTCCGTTTTACTGAATAGTTTCGAAAATTCTGTTCGGCATTGATTTCACCAGCTTCTGCAGAGTTGTATCAGGTATCAAGCTCCAGGCTTCTCTTACGGCTGACTCAAGTTCACGAACTGTTTTAAACTGCCTTCCGCCTTTGTAAACCTGTCGTGCCAGGATGCCCCACAAGTTCTCGATAGGATTTAGATCCGGACTACGAGCTGGCCAATCCAAAAGACTGATGTCTCGTTCAGAAAACCATTTCAAAGATTGCTTGCTGACATGAATTGCTGCATTATCCTGTTGAAATACGAAATTTTCCGGCATAACGTCTTCAGTAAACGGGATCAAAACATCTTCCAGAAGCTCCAAGTACTTTCCCGAATTCATCCTGGTTGAAATGGTGGCAATAGGGGTCTTTCCATGGATCGAAAAAGCGGCCCAACACATTAGAGTACCACCTCCAAAGTTCCTGCTCAACTTAACCTGCGGAGATTTCCTCAAATCGTGCCAATAATATGCGGTGCAGTCTGGGCCGTCCAAATTGAATTTCTTCTCGTCAGAAAAAATAACATTGTCCCATTCCGTAGTCCAAGACATGTATTTTTTAGCGAAATTCAATCTGGCGCTAATGTGGGCCGGTTGAAGATTGGGTTTTTTTGCTTTTTTGGTGTACTTTAAGTGGCCACTTCCATGTAGAATCTGCCGTACACGCCTCTTAGAAATGGAAAGCCCCATTTCTTGCTTGATTTGCGCAGCAGAGAAGTTTCCAGAGTCTCCCATTTGTATGATTTGGTTTCGGACACGGTTGGTGATCTTCGAATTTCCCTTTGTTTTCTTTTTTACGCCATACGTCTTGCCTTTTTTCAGCAGGTTCCTGATTGCTGCTTCCGATCTGTGGATCACACGTGCAATTTTGCGATTGCTCTCACCGCGACTTTTGAGTTCTCGAACCAGTATTTGCTCCGACTGGCTTAAATACTTTCCTTTACCCATTTTGCCGAAAACAAGCAACAACTACCGCGCAACGCAAATTTAAACTCGTGTTAATGGCGAACGAGGGCTATACAGTGTAAATATGACAGATGCGCAAGATAACAGGAGCATAGGTACGCTCAATGCGGCTTTACGTTAGTGTGCGTTTAAACGAATTTCCCCTCTAAAATCACCTTTATTGGATTTTTTCAGAGACCACAATGAACTTCCGTTCAAATTGTGTTCTCAAATACGAGACTTCTGATGGGCTATGACAAACTATATTTGATTTTTTGTCTCGATCTTTTGTGTTGAAAATAAACGCAAAAATGACATTGCGTTTAAACGAATTTCCCCCACTGTATTTATAAACATTTATCTTTTTATAGAATTAACAAGCTATGAGCGATTTAGAAGATATTTTGTAATGAATCGACGGAAAATTTACTGAGCAGCTTCCGAAGAATGTTATCTAGATGTATATTCGGTCTATAAAGACCGTAAACCAACTTAGGGGCTGTTCATAAACTACGTAGACACTTTAGGGGGGGGGGGGTTGACAATTATCCACAGCCCATACAAATTTTAAAATTTTTGTATGGACAATTGTCTACGGAAGGGGAGGGGGGGGGTCAAGAATACCAAAAAACTGTCTACGTAGTTTATGAACAGCCCCTTACATAAACAAGGGATAGACAAAATAATCGGGACAGGCAACATTTTGTCATAGCATTAACTTAAAAAAAAAACTTATTGTGATGAAAGCGGATGCATTTTACGGGAAATTTATAGCAGTGCTAATACATCATTTGAAATTTTGTGGTGACCAATGGCCACCAGAGATGTTCCGGATTTTTGGGGGTGTTAATCTTTAGAATCCCATCCTAATGAATTTTCAGTGCAATGTCTACAGAATCGTTATCAGCGTCGCAAGCTGTGATGGGTTCTCCGGACGAAGTGGCCAATTTAGGACATTACCGTACCGGAACCATATCAATATGGGTGTCACACTTCGAGATTTTGCAATCCAATGATAGTTTTTTCATGTCCACAGCTTGCCATGGATAGCCTGGAGCAGGTTCTGGGTGCTCCGGGGATGTGGCCAAATGGGAAAAGACAGGAACCATATCAATAAGGGTGTTATCGCGCTCAGAATCGTAAGTGAAATCCGATGAAGAGAATCGATCATAGCAGTTAAGCCCAGGCATGGAAAATCATTTGCATTCATTTACATTCATTTGCCTCTAACTTTTATCATCAACAGAATTCTGCAAAATGGTGTAGGGAGCTTTTGAAGGTTTTGTTATTAACTACAACTTTTGTTAACAACTCAAATCCGTATTTCTTATGTATGACGAACCAGAGCGAACAGAAGCCACTACTGTTTTTCAGTGAATGTATTTTACATTCACTGAAAAACAGTAACAAGTTCTGCCCGCTCTAATTCGTGATGCATAAGAGATACAGATTTGAGTTATGGGCAAAAGTTGTAGCTAATAACAAAGCTCTATACATCATTTTGCGGAATGCTGTTGATGAAAATAGTTAGAGGCAAATGAAAGTAAATGATTTTCCATGCCTGGTTAGGCCCTTATGAATCTGAGCGCGATTAAGAATGTTTTGAAGATAACAAGAGAACATTTTCAGGATTTTGGAACTAGGCAAGTTTTTAACATTCTTGAACTTAGTGGTAGTGACTTCAAATATGGCGTATTTAAAAGACCTCAGATAAAAAAAATCATGCCTCTTGGACTTACTCAAAATTGTAGGATTCTGATATTTCACTTCAAGCATAGAATTATGATGAGAAGAGAATGCCAAATAAATTGAGGACAATCGAAGAGGAATTCTAGGGATAGTTTTAAAGTAATTTTGGGTAGAATAACCAATGAAATTTAACCAGAATATCATGGTAATTTTGAGATGCTTTTCACAAAAATTGTAAGCCTCATCGCTGTCATATCATTGAACAGCTTGTCCATCATTCGGGTTCCGGCTACACTACACACGGCTACACATGTGGTTCTAGTTTCATGCTCGCCGGCTCTCAAACTAGCTTAAAAGTTTGGTAGAAATGCCAGTTATTTTGTGAGGTAAAAATACTAGTATATGACTGGCCGAAGCCAGAGTTACTACGCTCCTAATGAACCTCCACATTTTTCGGGTTCCGGTTACACTGGACAACATTACAACCGCTCCACATAGTTTTGGATCCATGCTCTACTACGCCCCTAATAAACTCCATATGGTTTCTGGATTCCAGTACTTTAAATTATCAAAATCAATTGAACATTTTTAATGAAAATGAGAAAAGCAGCTCTCCACTATCGTGATCAGTTTGCTTAGTTATTTCACGATTGCGAAAAAGCTAAGCCAACCCGACACCAACCTGACATCTACCAAACCCCAACCCGATGTTGACCCGACATAAACATATATCCTATATCAACCCGACATTGGGTCGACAACGACCTTAAATTTGCATAACGTTGATCCGACAACGAGTCGACTTGTCTGTTCGGGACGATTTTACTGGGTTTCTTTTATACTCCACTGTCGTATATCAAATGATAGTGAGTGACTCGATTGACAGTGACAATGTGATTTGATTGAGAAAGGGGCTCTTCAAATGATGGGCATGAGAGAATTCGTTTTCACAGAATTGATTGAATGGTTGTATTGGTTCACCTTCAATCGAATTATATGAATTAACAGCACTGCTGGATCCATACTCTCTGGCTCCAAAACTAGCTGCGAGAATTCGTACCATCTACGATATCATCGCTGCCACCATCATTGAACAGCTTGTCCAGCACTCGGGTTCCGGCTACACACTTCGGCATTACAAGAGATCCACTTGGTCCTAGTTTCATGCTCTCCGGTTTACAAACTAGCTACAAATTCTGGTAGAAATGCCAGTTATTGTATCAGGTAACGAATACTCGTATATACCTGACCGAAGCCAGAGATACTCAGGGCTGGTAGTGCCGATGCGATATAATAGTAGTGACTTTAGTGACCAAAATTACGAAGTAGTGACCAAATAGTGACTTATAAATAATAAATATGGTAACTTAGAAATTCAAATACGGTTTCATATTGAAATAAATTTATCTTTTGTCATGGAACCAAAAATTACATTTCATAAATTCCTCTAATTATATCGATTTGAATAGTTTTCTTTTGATTACATTTTACACGATGACCAGAAAATATCAAAATTTTCCGGGTTTTCCTTGAGTTTTGTAAATTTTACTGGTTGTGCGACATACATTTAAACTAATGTATAAACCAATGAAGCCATTAGATTAAAAAGGGTTAACTACAACTGCAGTATTTTTCGTAGATTTTGAATTTGTTTCTGCGTTCGAAATCTTAAAAATTTCTATGTATCTAGGTAAGTTCACCTTGATTATTCGCCAGAAATTCATCGCAATGTTCTCAAGAACTTTTTTAGAATCATTAATTTACTTGAAGTCTCCTTAGAATTCGCATGCAATTAACCTCAGAAATGTCTTGAATTTCTGTTCTGAATTGATCTTGAACCATGAATTCGTATTCTCTTTAGTGTTTCCATGGTATTTCTTTAGAATTCTCAACAAAAAATCCATCTCAAAATACCGTTGAAACTCTTCTCACAGTTCCATTTTGATTCTATTGGAATTCTTCTTGGAATTACATTAGAAAATTTTAGGATTCTCTTGGAATCAGCCTCAGAAATCGCCCCAGAATTCCTTTACTATTTGCTGAGACCTTTGGAGACCTTTGGAATTCACGGGATTTGTTTAAATAATTTAACAGATTTTATTTTAAAAACTAATTAGAATTTAGACCAAGAATCCCCATCCAATCGTCATAGAATTCTTTTCAAAATACTCGTTACAATGCACCTGGAGCTCGTCTCTCATTTATCTTGGAATTATTTAAAAAAAATGTTTTGGAGCTGAATTTTGCGTTTTTAATCATTTAGTATCAAAAGTGAAGCTCGTATGTGTCGGTGCCAGGGCCGATTTTTTATCCTCCGCTTAAGCCTTAAAACAGTTTTAAGATTTAAGTGGGGGTGAACAAATCGACCCTCAGAGCACCTAAATTTACAAGAGACTTTCGTAGTGTGTAGTTTGACATTCTTCTCTGAAATATCTTGGTATCATCCGTAGAATTCCTTAGATAGTCACTTCAAATTTCCTTTGGAATTTTAATTGATATGACTTCTGAAAATCTAGCACAGACCAATATCCTTGAAAACTTACCAAGGTGCAGAATTTATTTTCGAGAAAAGGAAGTTTATTTTCCCCGATTTGTCCCCGAAATTCATAACTATTCCAAGTTTGTTCCTCGGTGTTTAAAAATTCCTTGAATTTGTCCGGTTATAATTGCATATTTTTTGACAGATATGCATATTTCTGTAGACTTCCTTAGTGCAAAGTACTCAATTTAAACATTTTGATGATATTTATCACACGCTATATTGGATGGGAAAACATCAGACCATCATTTCTTATCTAGCACTCGGGTTCCGGCTACACTCTTCTGCAGCGAATCCAAACACATAAAGCATTCAACGATATAGACAAAACGCTTGCTACTACTACCACGATAAACTCTCTATGTGTAATACAGCTTGATCGGAGTGGTACAATTCCAAAAAAAGTGTTCTGCACAGAATTCTTAGACTGTTGTGGTAAAATTCTCTCCGAGTAGCGGACAGAATCACAGACTATTGAGGGAAATCCTGAAATTAAAAGTATCCAAGTAACCAACAAGCCCGTTAACTACCCACCTTTTTTGTGGTATAAAGTTAATAGGGTTAAATACCCCATTTCCGGCCTATTAAACACAACCCGCACTTAGTATTTCTTAATCTAGCGCATTTTAAAACCAAACGGAATGATATTATTACTGATGGCTTCCAAATTTATTTACCTTTCCGTATGTACCGTAAGATTTGATAAAGAGAAACCAATCGTTGAGATATTGCCAAAAGTCTAACACTGCTTCTTGACGCCAAACTCGGTCTACGGATTCTAAACTCGGCCTAACACGTTGAAACGCCAATGAAACGAGAATGAATTTACTTCGGCCTATCGGATGAAGATAAAAATTGATTCGGTCAGAGCGCTTCTTTTGTTTTTTAAGAATAATGGGTGCAAACCTTCATATCACGCGTTCTCATTAACTTCGTTCCGTAGCTTATTAACTAAAGTATCGTACCAAATGCATAATTGACTTGTTAACTCTGAAATCATGGATTTATTTGATGTTTTCTGCTCGATAGGCCCAAAATGGGCGATTAGGCCGAAGTAGTTCTCTACCCTACCATAATGCTCCGAATTCCGGATAGTCCGTTAATCCGAACATCATTTTTAATTAATAAGTACGTCTACTTTGCAACTTAATAAACATGCCACGTGAAATCGTTTATTTAAAAAATCAAATTAAATTTCTTTTTCAAGTTCAATTAGTATAAAATTCAGGAAAAATATTCAGTTAGCCTTCCGCTTTTCCAAATCCGAATTGCCGGGCCTTACGCTTGACCCCTGCCATCAGATTTTGTACAGCCACCTTGTCCACCTTCTTCGCCGCAGAAAGCCAGTTTGCCTTGAACTGCTGCTCGCCCTTAGCAGTTTTTTTGGTCTTCTTTAGGTTCCGCTTGATAATAGCCCAGTATTTCTCAATTGGGCGGAGCTCTGGCGTGTTGGGAGGGTTCTTGTCCTTGGGAACCACCTGCACGTTGTTGGCGGCGTACCACTCCATGGCCTTTTTACCGTAATGGCAAGATGCCAAATCCGGCCAAAACAGTACGGAACAACCGTGTTTCTTCAGGAAAGGCAGCAGACGTTTATTCAAACACTCTTTCACGTAAATTTCTTGGTTGACAGTCCCGGAAGCTATGAAAATGCTGCTTTTCAAGCCACAGGTACAGATGGCTTGCCAAACCAGATATTTCTTTGCGAACTTTGACAGTTTCATGTGCTTGAAAACATCTGCTACCTTTCCCCTTCCTTTTGCCGTATAAAACTCCTGTCCCGGAAGCTGCTTGTAGTCGGCTTTGACGTAGGTTTCGTCGTCCATTACCACGCAGTCAAACTTCGTCAGCATCGTCGTGTACAGCCTCCGGGATCGCGCTTTGGCCGTCGTATTTTGTTTATCATCGCGATTTGGAGTCACTACCTTCTTGTAAGTCGATAGTCCGGCTCGTTTTTTGGCTCGATGCACGGTTGTAGACGATACACCCAGCTTATTTGCGGCATCTCGGAGAGAGAGGTTAGGGTTTCGCTTGAAACTACCGGCAACTCTCTTTGTCGTCTCAGCGGCTTCCGGTTTTCGATTTCCCCCCGATCCAGACTTCCTGGCTGTCGACAAACGTTCCCCAAACACTTTAATTACATTTGTAACGGTTGATTTGGCAACTTTTAGCGATTTTGCCAACTTTGCGTGCGAGTAGCTCGGATTTTCGCGATGCGCGAGCAAAATTTTGATACGCTGCTCTTCTTGCTTGGACGGCATTTTGACAACTGAAGAGTGAATTCCAAAATCAAAATAGGAGCAACATTCTACACACACACACACCTTCAAAATGAGGGGTGTTCAGGTTTTTTAAATGCAAAATTGAAAGAAATACGTCAAGTTGATATTGACCAAATTTTGACCGATCACCCTTTAAGTGCTTAGACATGCCAAATGAAAGCCCTAACTTTCCCCTCTATAACGGTATGCTAAACATTAGGGATTTTCATGACCATTTTTAAAGCTATAGAGATTTGAATCAATCAAGAATACGCAAAAATTGTGCAGTTTTGAAAACTGCTGGAGCCCCCTTTGTTCTCAATCAAAGTTTCAGAATCTTGTGTTTTTTTTTGTTGATCCTGTTTCTTGAATTTATGTGCATGGAATCTTGAAATGTTTTCAATGTTTGAAATTACTAAATTATTTAAATTTTGGTATACATTATATCTTCTTTGCAAATTTCTCAAGGATTTCCTTAGGATCATTCCGAAATGTCTTCAGAATTACTTTTGGAAAAATCCTCTAAGGACGTACATTGAATATCCCAGAAATGGATAAAGATTTAGTGACGTGAAAAGTTTTCAAATTAATAAAAATATTAAAAATGCCAGACTCTGAGACTAGCTAGTTTTATACATCTCAGTCTGAATTGTTGGTATCCTGTAGTATGGAAAAGTAAAAAAAAATGAAGAGTAATCAAGATTCTACTAAGAGAAATATTCGAGATATCAACCTTGGAATATTCATTAACAGAGTTCTTGTTAATCCCCATTAATTCTCCGGATATTTTCGATTCCCAGTTCCACGAATTCAGTTGCCACTTGGTATGACTTTGGGATTAACAGTAGGTACAATTAATTAATGGAACAACCCATTCTACGTGACTGAAATTATACTCAGTAGTCATAAAAACTGGGGTTACTCGGAGCTCTGAACAACCACAGTTTTTACGACAACTGAGTAAATATTAGACAGCAATATAATGTTACTGAGTCACTGCCATGCATGACGTGTTTAGTTCGGTAGAAGGAGTCATGAGAACTTTACATTCGTTTTATGTCTTAAGTATTACATCATCATCATCTAAACAAATGTCCAGAGACTTTTAATGTGTGTAGCTATAATGATAGCAAATCTTAATCAAATTTTGATGCCAACATCAAATTGAAATCATAATTTGATTTCAATTTATGATTGGCAAATGTGTTGACAAATTATGTTTTCATTTTGCTGTACTTTTGTACTGTTGAGTAGTGTCTTTTTACAGCAAATCAACGGTTGTTAAATATGTAGATAGTTAAGTTTGAATTACCTTAGAAGAACATCAAACTGAATACTCGTTTTGTTATCAACAGGAAAATTTTACATCAAATTGAGTTTTTAGTTTGCTCTCACTGATAGCAGAATTAGTTTTCAATTTGATGTCACAGGAAGATTTGTTTGCTCTCAATTTTGATATTTTAAAAGTTAAACTAGCCTGAGCAATCATTATCAGCATAATCACAACATCAAATTTAGTTTTTAATTTGATCTCAGACTTTGCTCGGGTAATGTGACAACCTAGTTTTGGTATTTTTCAATTGAAACATTTAGTGCAAAATGAAAAATGCCGGTAGTTTACAATCTATTCTATGACTCATTTCAGTCCCATATGGGACTATTATGCTAGTATAGGCAGTAAAGAGTAGTAGTTATCGGCATTAACTGCAACCAAGAGAATCCAGCCTTTTCAGCAGGCAACCGCTGTCGTAGAGCTGACAAATTGCCAAATTTGATCTTTTGACATGGCTATAATAAAGAAAATCCCCGCTTGATGATCATTACAGAAGAATAGCTTATAAGGATTGAAGTGCCTCCTCCAATAAAATCGGCGAAGCAATTAGTGTGGCGTGACCATACAAAGTGTAAAAAATAGGTAATTACGACTTATTACCACTTTATCTGTAAAAGGGGGGAAAGCACATCCGAAGGCGGTGCAACAAGAGATTCTCATTAGAATCATCCAAACAGTTGATTGAAGTGAAGTGAAGTGCAGTTTTATTGTTATACAATTTGTTTACGGAGCTTTCCCGCCACTTTGCCTGATTGACGGTGACTGTGCGGCACATTTTCCTACCGGGTGTGTTAGTGGCATGCGACCTCGGCCATGTTCAATGTCAATTCCACGTGATCCACCCAGCTATACATCATCGATAATAGCAAATCAATAATTCCTCTATCAGCCGAAAAGGCATGCCGTATGCACGGTTTGGTTTGGCGACTTGCATGGGTACTTGAATCTACAAAAGAGCTGCCTGATCGAAGTGTTCGTTTCCGGGAATGGTGCAGTTATAAAAATAGATATGTCATTTGGCTTTATAGGTAGTGAATGCAGGTGCCTATCGAGGGATTGCTTAACGATGGCGTAATGCTATTATTGTAAGAAGGTGGACCCTGCGAACGAGGCCACTTGAGAGGTTTCTCCCTTTAGCTGAAGTGAAGAATGGAAAAGTAGGGCAAGGATAATGAGCTTTCGCGGCGACATTTCAAAACGTAATGGTGGATAAAGGTTGTGGATCATTTAGGATATCGTAGCTACAGTTTCAGTAGTAGAAGGAGAACTCATACGATTTGGGGATTATTCCCATTCAACAAATTCCCGTATCAGGAAGCGAATCAACCACCTACGAGATGGTAAAACTCATATGTCAGCCAAAGAGTGTGAAAAACGTACAAATCCGGTCCCGGTCCAATACATGGTTCGTTTCATGCGGTAATTAGAGAATCGTTTAAGCAAATTTGCAAATGACACTGCCGCCAACAACGCAAGCGATGGTTGAGCTGCTTTATCAGCTGCGTACGTAGCGTAACCGATGTGCGATGTTGTTTTTCAAAACGGTCATTTGGCTAAATCTCCTCTTTCGTGAATGAAGATTACTGAGGTGACGGTGGCCTCTCCGCTGTTCGCGACTGGCCAGCGCAGTTGGTGTTGATGGATACAGAGAACGTATTGGTTTGGACACATGACGTCGTCTGTTGTATGATGGGGAATTGTAGAGTGAATGAAGCGTATTGGTTGGAAGTGTTTTGCAGGAGATGGTGCGCTGCAATTAAAGTGATGTATGGAAAATTTATGACACTCAACAAATTATTACGGCTACCCAACTGATGATTTGAGTTAATTCAATAAATCAGTATTTGGATAATTGGGCGCGGACGTCGTATTTGCGTTGATTACGGTAATCTACTCTGAGGTAGTTTTATAATTATAATTAATGCAGCTGAAGCTGGATAATGCAGCACGATCCTCCTGGAAGCACACAAGTCATAAAAACGAACCGAAACAACCATTTATACTGAAAACACTTCTCAGATCAAGGTTCACTGGTCCCACTGAGATAAGAATTAGTTCCATTACATAAATATTCGACGGCACAAGTTCAAAACAAAATAGAAACGCCTCCCAAAAAAAATACCCTCTTCCAATCGCAACATTATGTAGTTCAACAAAAAAAAAGTAGCACCGAAAAATCGACAATTGGATTGAAATCAACACTCTGACGTGTGTTTTACACTGTCAATGATAATGTCAGTCGATCGTCACTCGCTCCCGAGACTTAAAATTAACCTGCTCGTCGTTCCGTCGGACGGCTGATAGCACGGCACAGAACATTGACACGCGCACATCTGACAGAATCTGGATTCAGTGGGAAAATCTGTGCAGTCCATTATCATACGAACATGTTCACTATTCCCTCGGGCGGGTTCAAGGCCTCCATCAATCGTAGTGACACCGCAACCCCTCTTAATGGGACACAACAGTAATCAGCTACTCGTGGCAACAATACACGTCGCCACATTTTAGAAGTTAACGAGCCGTCTTCGGTATGCTTATTACTTTCTTCCACGAACAGCAAGCAATCGGAAACCAGTGTATCAACAAATGCGGTTGTAGCCGGAGTAAATATTACTATTTGTCGTGTCTATCTCAACAAAGAGTGTGGCTATAATTCGGGCAGAAAAGCAATCATAAATGGCCCTGGTTCGAATCCCTTGGCCTAGAGGGTTTGACCGTGTGAAGCCATTGTACCTACGATGTGATAGCAATGCCAGGGGTGGGTGTAGTTGGTGCCACTACCCGGGAAGAGGGGAATAGCAAAACCAGAGCAAAATAATATCAAATTTTACTATCAATATCTTATTATGCTGTTGGTTAGTTGTGCCCTATAATGATACGTTCAGACTACAGAGTTATAACATGTTATAGCGCTATCTTGATGGTGGTTTCTGTGTTGCAATTATTTGACAACCCTTATAACATGTTATAACTACTCAGTCTGGCCGGCCAGCGCCTAACAAGTTAATGTAATATTCTGCTATCAAAGCATAATTTGTTTTTGTTATGATATTTTAGTATCATGAATTTAAGAGCTAATTTTGATCAAATAGCATAATAAGCTATGAATATGTCATTAAATTGATTCATTTAAATAACATTCCAATAGTTTGATGAGATATAATAGCCAAATGTGATATTAATTTACTATTCTTGAGATATGGCAACAACTGACTTTGTTATTACTTAGTTATGGTCCCATAGATTTTTTGATATTTTACCTCTTCAAACTAACAGCAATTTTGTAGGTTCTGTTCCCCAATTTTAATAATACAACTGGCTATTGATTTGAATGCCGGTGCCGATGGTGTAGTAGTAAGCGTGACTGCTTTCTCACCCCCAATGGGTCTGGGTTCAATCCCAGCCGAGGTCGGTGGGATTTTTCTGAGGCATAAAATTCTCTTGTCATGTCTTCCTTCGGAAGGGAAGTAAAGACGTTGGTCCAGGCCCATGTGTGTTTAATGGGTGCAATATCCTACGCAGGTGTGGAAGCTGCCTTTTTGCACATTCGATTATCGTCAATGGATGGCAATCGATGTCCGTCGGTGATTGGCACTAGATTGCGGAACAGAGACCGACGTTAAATTAAAGAAAAAGAAAAAGTATTGATTTGATCTTCTCATCTACTCGGGTACATAACCATACGCCCTGCAGCTGTGGAAACGCCAGCAAACGTAAAATACGGCACATCGAAGCAAAAGCTACTGCTTACATTGGTGACGTCTTAGACTGTTTGACTCCAGTCCTTTATACAGTCATCCCAGTATTATGGGCCAGCTAGTCACTATTATGGGTCAGTCAGTTCCTCGTGTTAATCTAATGGAAGTGGCCCATAATTGTGGGTGACCCATAATACTGGGGTGACTGTACGATTCTTTTCTACGTTTTCTCTATTTGCTAGTAAGCCCTTAATATTGTGAGAAAATTGCTGCAACTCATATGTTGAGCTTTTCATTTGTTAAATATGCCGGTTACAGTACCATTTTGTGCAGTATAATTGGTGCAAGAGCAGGGTGTCGTCTCAATGAAGGAAAACATGTTCCCTGATATTCCCTGATTTTCCAGCAGTTTTACAACAAATTTCAGATAAAGAAAACCGTCCACAATTTTCAAATTAACAAGTTAAAAATATGCTAAGAGGGATTTTACTACGATTGATAACGTTGTGTAAATGAAACTAAAGGGTGATACGGTCAAAATTTGGTCAATATCAACTTGACGTATTTCTTTCAATTTTGCATTTAAAAAACCTGAACACCCCTCATTTTGAAGGTGTGTGTGTGTAGAATGTTGCTCCTATTTTGATTTTGGAATTCACTCTTCAGTTGTCAAAATGCCGTCCAAGCAAGAAGAGCAGCGTATCAAAATTTTGCTCGCGCATCGCGAAAATCCGAGCTACTCGCACGCAAAGTTGGCAAAATCGCTAAAAGTTGCCAAATCAACCGTTACAAATGTAATTAAAGTGTTTGGGGAACGTTTGTCGACAGCCAGGAAGTCTGGATCGGGGGGAAATCGAAAACCGGAAGCCGCTGAGACGACAAAGAGAGTTGCCGGTAGTTTCAAGCGAAACCCTAACCTCTCTCTCCGAGATGCCGCAAATAAGCTGGGTGTATCGTCTACAACCGTGCATCGAGCCAAAAAACGAGCCGGACTATCGACTTACAAGAAGGTAGTGACTCCAAATCGCGATGATAAACAAAATACGACGGCCAAAGCGCGATCCCGGAGGCTGTACACGACGATGCTGACGAAGTTTGACTGCGTGGTAATGGACGACGAAACCAACGTCAAAGCCGACTACAAGCAGCTTCCGGGACAGGAGTTTTATACGGCAAAAGGAAGGGGAAAGGTAGCAGATGTTTTCAAGCACATGAAACTGTCAAAGTTCGCAAAGAAATATCTGGTTTGGCAAGCCATCTGTACCTGTGGCTTGAAAAGCAGCATTTTCATAGCTTCCGGGACTGTCAACCAAGAAATTTACGTGAAAGAGTGTTTGAATAAACGTCTGCTGCCTTTCCTGAAGAAACACGGTTGTTCCGTACTGTTTTGGCCGGATTTGGCATCTTGCCATTACGGTAAAAAGGCCATGGAGTGGTACGCCGCCAACAACGTGCAGGTGGTTCCCAAGCACAAGAACCCTCCCAACACGCCAGAGCTCCGCCCAATTGAGAAATACTGGGCTATTGTCAAGCGGAACCTTCCTTTCCTTTATTTAACGTCGGTCTCTGTTCCGCAATCTAGTGCCAATCACCGACGGACATCGATTGCCATCCATTGACGGCAATCGAATGTGCAGGAAGGCAGCTTCCACACCTGCGTACGATATCGCACCCATTCAACACACATACATGGGGTGGGACCAACGGCTTTACTTCCCCCCTTCCGAAGAAAGACGTGACCAGAGATTTTTATGCCTCAGAAAAATCCCACCGACCTCGGCTGGGATTGAATCCAGACCCATTGGGGTGTTGGAAAGCAGTCACGCTTACCACTACACCACCGGCGCCGGCAAGCGGAACCTAAAGAAGACCAAAAAAACTGCTAAGGGCGAGCAGCAGTTCAAGGCAAACTGGCTTTCTGCGGCGAAGAAGGTGGACAAGGTGGCTGTACAAAATCTGATGGCAGGGGTCAAGCGTAAGGCCCGACAATTCGGATTTGGAAAAGCGGAAGCCTAACTGAATATTTTTCCTGAATTTTATACTAATTGAACTTGAAAAAGAAATTTAATTTGATTTTTTAAATAAACGATTTCACCGATTTACACGCGTTTTCCCTTGACCAAATTTTGACCGTATCACCCTTTATCTCAAAATTAATCAGTTTGCTATTTTTTAAATTGTTCATAATATGAAATAATTCTTGTACAGTTGCGAACTAATGCGATAAAGTTAGCATAGAACGAAAAAAGTTTAATCCCCCTAATATAAATGTTCATTATTAAGATGCTTACTTAATTGCCAGAAAGTTTTCAACAAGTTCATGCTGATTTCTTTCAGGATGACAACTCAATGAAAAAACCAAATTCCTTGATTTTCCAGTAATTAAAAAAAATCCAGGTGCCTGCCCGTTTTTGGCAACACGACCTCATCAGTTAATACTTTCCTCATATATGTACTAGTGCTTTCTGGACATATTTTCATTAAATACCGCATGAACCCATGGACCCATGAAGAGTGGTCCAGTTCAGTGGCGTCGCGTCCACATGTGCAACCTGTGCACGACACAGGTGTAGATAATTTAAAAAAAATGCGTTCAGATTTTTTGCTTGCTTCAAAAATGATTAAATTCAGTTCGGATGGTCTGCCTAATCCATAATGCATTGTTTCTAAGCATGTCGATATTACTACCATGCCAAAACTCTTCAAAAGCGAATCTTTATTGGGTGACGGGTGGCAAGTTTGTGATGTAAGCCAAGCAGACCTTCTATCACCTCTTGAAACATACCACAAATTTTCCACGATACATGGCGGTTTGCACCACTAGTTGTAATTGAAATTTTCAGCAGTCACGCGTCAAACGGGAGCAACACGGAAACAGTAGTCTGGTACGCTTTGGACGTGTATCATACTTGCAGACCGGTTTGAATGTGTGAGTTTAAATTAGAAGAACATTTGTGATGTATGGGTGCCTTTCTCGCAGTGCACTTGGATACCCAGTAAGAATTGTCGGTCCGATGCGACTCCGATGAGAAACCGATGCATCGGACTATCGGCCTTATGTAAGCCCGATAAAACAGTCCGATTTGACCCCTTGTATCGTGCTAATTTGCAACCAAAACATCGGAATTGTAGACCTCGAGAGCGTGCTCTCGCTCGGTTTGTAGCACTGATGTGACTCCGATGTGGAACAAAATTTTGCATGGCGTTTCGGGCTCTCATCGGGGTGTCGATTTTCGCTTTTGAGCGTATTCCTATCAGAATGACACTCCGACGTGAAGCCGATGCGGGGCAAAATTTTGTTCCTGGCATCGTGCTCGCATCGGGGTGTAGATTTTTATTAAATTTGGATAGGGTAGGGAACATCTACGGCATAAACGCCCATTTCCGTCATATCCAGTGGAAACATCAAATAAATCAATAAATTCGCTGAATCAATCGAGCCCTTGGTATGACAGTTTATTTCAAAAGCTACAAAACAATTTATAACTATGAGAACGCATAAAATGAATGTTTACATTCATTCTTCTAAAAAACAAATCAAGTGCGCCGAGCGACACCATTTTTTCAGCCTGCACTCGTGTGCTGAATGGATTTCAATGGCATTTCAATGTGTTCTGCCGGAATTGAAACCGTATGACGGAATGGGCGTCAAATAGAGGTGTAAAGATTTTATCATTATCACAACAATTTGTTACTCCTTTGGTAATCAACCGGTGTGATTGGTAAATCCATTTAGAAGTTGATTGAAACATTCTACTATTTGTCAAGTGGTTAAGAGGTTGAGTGCGGTTTACGCTTACTATGACGTACACTAGGGTATTTAACCCAATTATTATAAGAATTAGCTTAATGAATATAACAATAAGCATAACAATAATGAGACAAGGAATGATTATACTGTAATAATAAAAAAGCAATAACAATAATAAGAACAAGCATAAAAAATAAAACAATTTAAATAAATAAAAATTTAAATTTTTCGATATTGTTCAAAAATCACAGTTTATTTAATAGGTATATTGTAGTTTTTTTTTCTTTATTATAAAGATTTTTAGCCATATGGCTAGTTCATCTCTTAAGATTGAAAAAAGGAGAAAAAAATTCGGTTCTCAGAAGGAGATTCCCAATCTTGGCCAAGCCGAAGGCAGCCTGAAGGTCTTCCAACTCCGCGCAGTTCACAAGGATGTGCTCCATGGTGGCTGGCACTCTGCAGGTTTCGCAGGTCCTCCGGAACGATGTTCCTCCGAAGTTGTGGGAGACTCTGCTGTGCCCGGTGCGCAGCCTTGACACCACTCGCTGTTCTCGTATGTTTGGTCGATCCTTCCAGGTTCCGGTGGTCGCCTTGATCTTCCGAAGATGGTGTGTCCTGTTGTTCCTCCACTCGGTGTCCCGGGCTCTCCGAATCGTCCGCTTGATCCACGTTTTGACATCTTGGAGCGGTACATTGCCGGTGGACCTGGGTCCGGTGTGGCGAACTGGTCGGCTATTACGTTCCCTTGGACCGGGTACCCACATGAATACTGTGTTGGGCGGCGTGTGCTTTACCGTTCCTTGGATCCACGGATGCTTCTGTGTTTCGGCCCGGTGTTAGGGCCAATATCACGCTGTGTGAGTCAGTTACGACTAATATCGGCCGGTTGGCCGGTAACTTAACCGCGTTGAGAATGGCTGCTGCCTCAGCTGAGAACCTAACTTAATAACCTTGGTAGTGCGCCCCGAGAGTTTCGACAACTGTCCGGCGTAAAGCCAGCGAGTTGTCTCCTGTCCTGAAGCGGTCCTTGATTCGGTTGTCGATTTTGATCTTGTGCGATTGCCAACTTTTGTCTCCGTGCCAGTGGACCCTGGCCACTGGATGGAGATCTACGTCGGCAGCCGTGCTAAATGTAGATTCATCACGCTAGGAAGTTCTTTAAATTATATTACGTAATTTTAGGACAAGTGGAAAAAAATTCGATTTGTGTAGGTCTCGATCGATTTTGGCAACATAGATGAAACATCTGTGTTTCAAAAATCGAGATCCATTTGTAATATGAATATTATTCATTGAATAAGCATAATGAATAAAATAACTACCGTAATAATAAGGGTTAGCATAATAATAGTAAAAGTTAGCATAATAAGATTGCAAACTACAGTTACATTGAAATTGGGAAACATTGTCAAATACCGCACAATATGGGTATTTTTGGAATCGGACTGACGTGCACAGACCAGAAATAGATGTCTGACGCCGTTTTAAAATCCAAGATGGTAGCTTCTGCATACAGAGAAACTTGGAAATACTGTCAGATAACCCACAAAATTGTATAATGAGAGGGAGAAGGATTAGTATTTTCCATTTAATTCCACTACTTTATTTGCTTATCCTTGACAGATACGCGTATTTCGTCTACAATGTGCAGACTTCTTCAGTGTCTTGTACTAGTCGAGTATTAGTACAAGACACTGAAGAAGTCTGCACATTGTAGACGAAATACGCGTATCTGTCAAGGATAAGCAAATAAAGTAGTGGAATTAAATGGAAAATACTAATCCTTCTCTCTCTCATTATACAGGTATTCCACTAAGACGCCCACATTCATCAGGATTCCACAATATTGGTTTTTTTTTAGAATAAGAACCGCAGGAACTTTTCATAAAACACTTTCAAATTAGGGGTAGCAACCTGCAAATAAATCATCAACTTGTCGCAGATTCAAAGTTCTTTTTGAACTTAGATGAAGAAGAAGAAGAAATTGATTCGGAGAATGAGAATGATGTGTTGACAATTTTGAAGTTTAATTTGATTTATTTTAATTTTTGTTTATACCTTTGGTATTAAGTTTTGAGGAAGTTTTTTGAGGAAAATTGAGAATAGAATAAAATAAACAAACGAAACATTAATCATTTTTTTGACTTAAATTTCGATTTGTTCTTAAATAGTACCGTACAATAATCAAAATTCTTTGTTTAATAAAACCACTACAGTTTTCAGGATACTAACGGATACTACTGATCTCCACAAAAATCAAAGTACATATTCTAAACTTTCAAATGAAACTTGTTTCAAGTGCGGCAACTTGCGGCCAGCTTAGTTATAACTTCTGGAATAATGGCTACTTTTTGCTTAAAAATCGCTATATCTCTCACAAACGAAAATATAGCACTTTGGTGTCAACTGGCAAAGATTCTCTTATATTTCAACAGATTGAAGTCATGGCAACTTGATGTCTTCAACAAAGTTTCTTGAAATTATAAGCCCTATAATTTTGCACAAGGCATGAACTTTCTATCTGTTAATATAATAAAGTTAACTTTTTGAATACAATTTCAAACTTTTTGAAATACAATTTCACCTTAAGAAAAAATTAACGTGAAAAATTAAGGTGAAAAATTAAGGTGAAAAATTAAGGTGAAAAATTAAGGTGAATGTTCCAAAAGTTTTGGAATAAACAAATATGAAAATCTTCTGAACACAACTGGATGCTACAATGTACACAGACCTAAGAAAACAATTAAGTTGTAGTGTTGGCATGGGTCGTAAAAGACCTACTAAGAATAGCACTACGGATCGCCTGTTTCGGTGGTAGAAGTCCATCACACAGGCGACCCCTAATTCACAGTGTCATGCGGCCTTTAGCTTACCTTGCCAATGAATGAATGGTTAGGGAGTCTAATAAAAACCTAATCCCTAACGGAGCCTGTGGAGTACCTGGGTGCCCTCCACAGTAATTAGCCCTTGAACTCTGGCCCTAGGCTCTTCTTGTTGATGGTCATGTGACTCGTTTGTTTTTTCGTATGCATGGAAACTACGGGGAACTGAGATAGAATATAAGAAGGGTTTGGACCAGGGTTTTCAGTTAATGCGTATTCACACCACGTGAAAAAAAAATCGTGTTTTGTCGTGGAGCGGGGTGGTTTAAGGAACTCGATGACCCTCAAGGGATTGTTTTTGCTTACAAAGCAGCAAATCATGGGTTTAATCCCAAGTACTTCTACCATTAACCTTAAAATGCATAAACACTACATAAAATGATAATATTCTGTCGATAGATTAAATGAACAACAAATAAACAACATATGCTTTTGGTCGTATCGCCAGCTAGATGTGAATCCTGACCTTATACCCTACCCAATTGCAAGTCCGTAGCACTTATGAGGGTGTCGCTGAGTCGGTGGCCTCTCGTTAAGTAAGTACTACATCAACATTTCCTTCCTTATACCTAGTTACGGTAAAGATTGGCGTGGCCGGGAATAGTGACAATCATGCTTTTGCTCTTCTTGGTTAGATAGGAATCAATGTTTACTCCCCAGCAGTATTCCTAAAAGCAGCCTGACTGAGAATTTTCCAAAGAGACATGAGAGTCACTACTATCCAATCTACGAAGTATACCGTAACAACGCTAACACTACTGTGCATCTGATAGAATAAAAATCCTTAACCAGATGTTGCTGTTGGTTTGCCTAACTATGTCTTCATTCATTAGAAATCGACGTTTAAAGTCATTATTTACTTGTGGTTCATAAGCCTTTTTAATATGTTCATCTAGAAATACAATTTTTCCTTTTTTTTTTTGAAAATTGTGTTTTCGAGAAAAAATCAATTTATGTTTTACAGCGGATTTTTTTTTCAGTGTTTCAATGAATTAATTTTTATTTTTTTATATATTAGTTCTAGCAATTTTCTTGTGTAGATTATCATTCTTGAAGATTAAGATAGGAGAAAAGTTGGCTTCGGCAATACCTTAACCTATTATCGTCAGGGAGCTAAACAACGTCCTTGAGAGCTCAATTTTGGCATGTGGATACATTGTGTTTCAGAGCAACTATTGGTCAAATTTGAGTGCCCTAGGACTTTGTTTACCCCCTGACGATAATAGGTTAAGGTATTGCCGAAGCCAACATTTCCCATAGTAGTTTTAGATATTTTTCGATTTTTTTGCAAAAACATATTTTTCAAAAATTAAAACATCCACACAAATTTTGCTGAATGGTGTATGATAGGAAATTGTCTGATCATTTATTTAAATATATTACAAATATTTTTTTTATTGCTACACTATGAAAAAACGCATTATAAAATTTCAAATTGATTGATCTCGAAAACTCCATTCTCTAAAATCAAGCAATGCGTGCTTGTAAACACAGTTTAATTCTATATTGAACTGAAATAAGTGCATAACTGCTTTTGTAAGCAATGACTTCTCTCTATTATTTCAACACCACCATCGAAGCCTTCCCCTTCCCGATAGTGATGTTGGTTTGTGTGGGCGAGTCCTGAATTCCCAGAAGTCATCAAGAGAAGTTGTTGATTATAAAAGCAGTTAGACCCTTCTTCCAGCTCAATCTAGAATTATCTTCAATCCATCCATGCATTGCAAGATGGGCACTCTCTCACGACAAATGACATTCTGGCAAAAACTGTTTCATACTTAAGGCACATTCGTAAATTACATAAAGTGGAAAACGACATTTTTCGACCCCACCCACCTCTTCCTAACAAGTATAATACAACCTTTCCAACCCCCCAAGCAACACGGCTTGTCATAATGAAGTTGAAAATACTTTTAAATGACTTACGTATAGAATCAATAATACTTCAATTCACATCATTTAATACATTTATACAACCTAAAAAGTGGAGCTTATAAAACTAAATACTGGTCTTATAACATGTTTTCGAAACATCATAAAAACCAGCGGCAAAAAATAAAAAAAAAAATGAGCATGGGATTCGAACACTGGCGTGAAAGACTTATTTCTTCCTAACTAGACCAACTCCGCTTGATAAAAGTTTAATAATAAGTATCTATCATGTTCTTGCCAATGGCATGAAAATTATATTCTTGTGCAACACGCTGCACGCTGCTTCGATCCGTTATAAAGATGTTTTGTAAGCAGCATGCGTACATTTAATTGCCAGAGTGTTATTTAAATGTATATTCAACTACTTATAACACATCCTGAACCTTTTCAGTTGCATTAATTTATGAGATGTCATAAAAGAGTGTTTTCTACTTTCTTTATAACAAACCTCCAAAAACTTCATAAGAAACTGTCAATGACTGCGTGAAGTGACAGTCCGGCTCAATGGCGCCGTCAATGTCCACGTCAATCTGGAAAGTGCAAAATCTCTTCAAGAGCTTTATAAATTCAACAAAAATTGATTTTGCATACGACAAGTTTTATAGTGGTATTAAAACAGTAAGATGCACGTTTAAATAACATTTAAAGTTAAAAGCAAAAGAAAACTATTTTGGAAAATGTTGAATTCTAGGAAGTATGAACAAAACATCTTTAAACCTCATATAAAACATGGGATGTTTATGCATCACTTATAATACATTAATACAACAAGTCGTTCTAATTCTTTTTCAGAAAGATGTTTTGTGTGTTACTTGGGCCTTACCGTAACGTGTAACGCAAACCAACCGGGGGCACCATTTTCGTCGAGATTCTAGTACTACAATCTGTTTGTTTTGATTCTCTGGGAAAATTTTTCAGATAAAATGAGAGGTTCGTGGATTTTCCTATGTTTTGAAGGGTGCTTGAATTAGCTAGGAACGGAAAATAGTACCAGAGCTGAGCATGTTTCTTCAGGACCCCCTGATCTTTGAGTTACCGCTATGAGTTAACTCCCCTAATTTGACTGTAACAACTTGTAGCGTATTGATGACTACCCACCAAACCCCTTTAGCGCTATGTAGTTTATGAATGAGCCTTTAAATTAACTTGCTAAAATTCCCAAAGTAAATACACAAATAATGGTTTATTCTAATTTGGGAGGGTGCTGGTAGAAATTATTTTGCTGTAGAATGAAAATCATCTTCTAAGTTCTTTGAGTTCAGACATCAAATAGTTATTGTTAGAAAAAGTATTTTCCTATAAAAGTGACTATCTTGCAATGTATGGACGACTTGTGATTAATTGGATTGTTTTTCTATTAAAAAAAAATCAACATTTAAGAAATGGAATATTTTTTTTAAAATCACCTTAAAATTTTAGGTGTAGTCATATAAATTGATTGCTAATATTTTTGTTCTAAAGTTAAGCCAAATTGCTTAAATTCATCTTTTCACCAATTGTTTCTAGGTCTTATCATTAATGAGCTTATTTTTTTGTAAAAAAACATTGATAAAATGTTGAGACCTTTTCAAATGAAAATGTAGATTTTTTTTCTATGGAAAACAAGTATTGTCGCTAGAGTTGGAAACCGAAATAACTCACTCACGATAATTGTCATCCTGATTCCAAAAATACCCGGGGGCAACGGAACATTCCCGGTAGGGCTAGTGTGACCGTTAAATCCCATTAAGGCCATTACCGGCCAAGATTTGTAAAATCATGAATTTTGATATGTCGCACGATGGGTTTTGGTTCTTGCCGAGAATTAGCCACTTCGCTGGGGGCACCGGAACATGCTCGGAAGGGCTAGTGTAACTGTGGACTCTCAATAAGACCATTTCCGGCCAAGATTTATAAAATAATGAAGTTTGATATGTCACACGATAGGTTTTTGTTCTTGTTGAGAATTAGCCACTTCCCCGGGGGCACCAGGACATGTCCGGGAGGGAGGGCTAGTGTGACTGTGGACTCTCAATAAGGCCATTACCGGCCAAGATTTGTAAAATCATGAAGTTTGATATGTCACACGATAGGTTTTGGTTCTTGTCGAGAATTGGCCACTTCCCCGGGGACACAGCAACATTTCCGGGAAGCCCAATGTGACCGTGAAACGTCAGTATGAATGTCATTGGTCCAATCACATCATTTGAGAGAAAAAAAAAACATGATGTTCATCGTGTGTATACTTATTACAGAACAGTAAAGCCGAATGCCGACCAAAAGTGACCCCAACGGGAACCGGAATAACTCCGGATCCATGTATTGATCCAAATGTTTTCAAATGGATTCAAAAACTTCAATAGATTCCCGATTGAGAAGATTGAGGAATTATGGTTTTAGAGCTAATTGCATTTTGAAGTCTATGCTAATTTAGACGTTTGGCACGCAAAGGTTAAAACGTTGTCATTAACTTACATTCTGGAGTTTCAATTCGGCGAATTTGTATGCATTTCGGCAGTATAAAATGCATAACTTCACTCGGGTCTAAAAGAGAATTTTAAATATATGTTTCAAAACCGATAAAATGTAGATATAAATAAATATGAATGCATACCGTTAAAATCAACACTATGCGTAGAGAACATCTCTGTTTTTTGTTTTTTTGCTGCTGGGTCCAGCTTCACCGAGTTCGTCAACAAAATTTGTCGAAATAAAGAGCTTAAGACCTAGTTAAACTACGCAGAGTTGTTCAGGGAAAACATGACAGAAGGGTCTAACTCGAAACGTAAGCAATGACTTGGATCGTCGGTTTCTTACGAATGACAACACACCCACTCAAACTAACTAAATCATCTGACAGAAAAAAGTTTGTTCTATGAGCTAGTGTAGTCAGATTTCGTGGGTGTGTGGTCATTCAAGAGAAATCGACGTGCAAAGTCATTGTTTACGTTTCGAGTTATACCCTTCTGACATGTTTCCCCTATATTGTAATATTCCAGGACAGGAGCACGACAGCTTATTCTCTCATTTTTTCATTTTACTTTGCATTCTACTCTCTTCTTCGCTCAGTTCGAGCAATTCCACTCGCGAAAAGCAGAGAAGAGTAACTCTCCAGCCCGACAGCAGCCAGTTCGTCCGACGGCATTCTTACTGGGTATCTGATTGCAGGCAAAGAGAGTAATGGAGAAAGAGAGCGCAAAAGCTCGCTTTCACTCTCTTGTTGTAAATCTCTCAATTACCGATGGTTGCGCCGGTGCGCCTGTCAAAACTTATGAGCTTCCCCTGGCTCATTCTGATAGTGTTGTTTTGATGACTAAAGAGTTGATTAATTCTAGACTAACATTTGAAAGGGGCGTAAGAGCCAAAATGTAAACAAACCATATTTTGCCACATATAGAGAGAATAGTTCACAAACTACTCGATAAACACGAAAATGTAGAAGAAAATATCACTTCAAATCATCAAAAACGTTTCTTCTTACATGGCGTATTTCCAACTTTTAACTCTATGATGCATCTGGTTGTTACGCCTTGCACCAGAACTACGAATTATATCGTTTTAATATGCCAAACGTATTGAGTCTGTAGTATCTAGTCACGCCCGATTCATTTGAAATGCATCCGATTGATAGTTCACGTGTAAACAACGAACAAAAAGAAGACCAAAAAATCTCCGGGCGTAATTCCACTCTCACAAAATTTGCGAACGAAGAACCAAGGCGTAACAACAAACGAAAAATCCCGAGGGTGTACTTCCACGGCGTATCACCAGTGTTGGCAGTTCAAAGGGTGGATGATCCGGGGGGTAACAACATGTATGAAATTATCAGGGCGTATGATGTTTTCTTCTCGATTTCACGACAAAGAAAACTTTTTTTGAGTTTTTAGTGATGCATGATGATAGATTACAATATTAACTATATGTCAAGCTTATAAAATCATCCAGAAAATGGAAAGTCGTGAAATAGGATTAATTTTTAGGTCATCAAAATTCAGAAGCGATTTTCTCGATATGGTCATTTTGGAATTACGCCCTTTTCAAATGTTAGTCTAGAATTCAAGTTTGCTACCCAGGGGACCACATCAATTTTCTCTAGATTTTGGCCCTGTTTTGTATCAAACAATGTTTTCGGAAGTGTTTGATGGATATTCTTCATTACACTTCAGTCGAAAGAGTTAGCCTTGTGATAAAAACAAGAATTAGTTAGGTTTTGCAATTCCTCCTGCTTCGGTTAGCGCGAAAAGGGCCATACAAGTTTTGTTTATACAAGATGATAGGTACTTCAAATGTTACGTTAGGTAGTGATTAATATAGTAATTGAGAATATGTCCTTCGAATTCATAAATTTTAAAATTGTTTAAATCAATCGGATCTTGCAATTGCGGTGAAGTTTTTGATGTTTTGAAGCTTTAAAACTAATGAATTACAATGCCTGATATTTACCGAACAGTTCAGCTGTTGAAAGTTCGGTAAAAAAGACCGAAGTCGGTAATGATTTCTAAGTGTCTACCATGAATACCTAGAATACTCAACAAAGCCACCCTATGCTGTCAAGACAATGCTTATCTACGTATCATTGATTCATTATTCAATCATAAAAGTGCTACCCCAAGCAATAAAAAAAATCATCCAAGCAAGACCATTACCCTAAATTATCATTTAGTTGATTCTCTGAGCTAATCAGGCGGGTTAAGAACACAATAAAGAACAAGATCTAAAATTATTCAGAAAATAAATCATCCTCCTCTCTTAACTCATACCATTCAAGCATTTACACAAAGGCCCTCCAATGCGCTTAAAGGATTAATTTTCGTTGGACACAGCTGGATCGAGCAGACGCACCAATCTACTCGAAGGTTAAATTTTGTCAGGCGCAATAAGGTGTAACATATATTAAGAGATGCACATACTAATTTGGAGGTTACGTTTTGCAACAGCTAACAACGTCTAGTGTCTACAAAACGGCATTTTTATCATCCCTCAGGATCTCAGTTCAACTCTAGAATGTGCATTGAGCAACCACAAGTTCGCAACTTTATTTAAAATTTGAAATGAACAACCATCCTCAAACTACACCGAGTAATTAAAGGGCGAACATGAATTTATTGCATATATATAAACTTGTCTGTTTCGATGCGGCTAAGATGCAAGTGAGTCAAGCGAAGTCGCGTGAAAAATATGGTACGCTCACATGAAAATTCGGAGCTGTCCCATCGTGCTTTAGTAAAAATACTGCATATAGGGGAAATGGCTCTAATGTTGGCCTATAGATCTAAGATTGGGCCCATTGCTAAAAATCTGCTATTCATCAATTTTATCTAGATGAACGCGTCATGAATGGTACTAATGGATATTTTTAGTCGCTATTGAAAATTTAGTCGATTGCTGAATTTATGAATGGGCCCAAATTAGGGGCATTTAGGCCGACATTACATCCATTTCCCCAATATAATTCAACCATATCAAGAGTTATAAACATATTCAAGGACCGTTTGACATTGGATCACAAGCACGGAGCAGGAAGGAAACCGGTGAAAAATCTTTTATTTTTACCGGACTTAGCTTCACTATTCTAAAAGCGTACTGGAATGGTATGAGGCTAAGTCGGTGTATTTTGTCCCCAAGAACATGAATCCTCCGAACTGTCCAGAACTACGCCCAATCGAAACCTATTGGACCATGATGAAGTGGGAACTCAGTAAGACCAAGGATAAAAAATGAGGAAAAGGTACCGGATACGACTGTACAAGCTCTTATGGATAGCGTGAAGCAAAAGTGTCGTGCATTTCACCAAATAACCCTCAAACATTGATGGCTAGTAGTTATTCTGACTGAATAAATACGAAGCGTTAGAGAGATTTACACAAGGAATTTCAAAAGAAGCAATCAATGCCGGCGGAATATGGTGTGACCTGTCCAATTATGCTCTACAAATTAATATCAAAATTAAACTAAATACGTGCCAGGCTTAAAAAGAACATTTTCGAACCTGGAAGTGTGTATGTAATACCAATATCTATTTAATAACGGTGATGCATACATGCGAGGTTTATTGTGAGTGAAAGTGACCTCGGAATGGGCGTGACTCTCCAGACATTCTGAAATGGGTTGCTGGATCTGCAAAAGCGCTATCACCCTCTTACTTCCGGACTAAAGCTGTCTGCGATTACCGCAAACGAGCCATAGCAGATAGCTTTCTTCCTTAATACCAATGCCGGCCAGTGGAGGTTAGATTGAATACACACACAAACACAACTCTCATGGAATTCTCTATGGAATTACCTTGCAACCTTCCTCAGAAATCTATTGGAAATTTACTTTTAATCCAACTCATGATTCTCTTGGGATTCTACTCACAACTACCTTTGACTCTGGAGTCCAACAAAACTAACATCACATATAATTTCAAGTTTTCCTAACAATTCTTCGCATGGAACAATCCCCTAAATTCCCTTTTCCTTGATGTTCCTTGAAAATTCTCATCAAATGCATTCATTAATCCATATCTAAGGAACCAACATAGGATAATTCAAGTTGCAGAATGTATGTTGTTACTGAACGTAAATCCATGAGCGATGAATATAGGGGAATTTACGTATTCTCGTCAATCTAAGCAGCGTCCGAACTTCTATTAGCGATTTCTCAGCGTCACACACATACATGACAGGTTTGTTTGTTGACATTTATCTGCTGCTTGCTGTTCTACCAATTCCAATCGACAGAATTGATCAAAACGGGTTGAACATGTTTT
Organism: Ochlerotatus camptorhynchus; assembly: GCF_037179485.1. Lineage (NCBI taxonomy): Eukaryota > Metazoa > Arthropoda > Insecta > Diptera > Culicidae > Ochlerotatus > Ochlerotatus camptorhynchus. Next base: position 6,008,684 of record NW_027040988.1, read on the forward strand.
TACAACGCTCCAAACTTCTCAGGTGAGTGTGACTATTGTCGGCAGTCTCTTTTTCTTCGGCACCCTTTCCATTTGAACTGCGTGTTAACCAGCTGTTCTATTATCGACAACTCGAAATCAGCCGTATTTTGTAGTGTGTATATTTCATTTAAAGAAAAATATGGCATAACAGGATTGCACAGTCGTAAAAATGTAATCCGATTGAAGCTGAAAAGGTAAGGAATCGGCTTAATACATTCAGCGAAGAGTTTTGATGGGAAAATAGAGTGAAAATAACGTTTCAATTTCGGTTGCCGAAAACAGTCAATAGGTGCCGAAGCCATAATTTACCCTAAAGTTGCCTTATTATAAAAAAGATTTAAAATTCATTGAAGAAAATTAATATATTCTTTTCTTATTTTCAAGTATTTATTGATAAAAAATTCCTTGAGAATTCCAGGTTTTCCAGGTAACATAAAATTCCCTGATGATTCCCGGTGTTTCAGGTTTTTTCAAGTTAATAGACACCCTGGATACATCTTCCCACCCATAGAATTCCTAGCCCAAACCGGGTATCGAACCCAGATGCCTCCTGCATAGTCTTGCCATATAACAGCGCCTTAACCGACTGAGCTAAGGGAGATCTTACTCAAGGCTTGTATTCATCTGTAGAAAGGTATGTATTACACTACTAGTGGCAGTTTTCTGTTTTTATTTTGATTAAATGCTCCATTGGAGCACGATGCATTCAACCCACATACGAGGAGTTAACGCTTTATGAAATATCATAAAAATGAGTTTTCTTCTTCTCACAGTCATCAACATGCCAACAGAAACGCGAAAGAATACAACACCAACAGTATTGCTGGCTGGCTGTCTTTCACCGAACAAGCATTCCGTTGTATTTCACACCCGTATATGTTACGTTACAAAGAATACGCTAGAAATAAGCGAGATGACGTCTAAAAATATGTAAGGAGGCAGTATGAGATTCAAAATGTGCCTTGGTTTTGGATTTCCCAAGTATCATCGTCTGGCTTGACGAACGACGACGATCCACATTAAGTAACTTTTCGTGATTATGCAATGAGTGAGCATTTGTCTGATTCTTCTATATGTTTCTAGTTCGCATTAAACTAGACTACGAAATCCTAAGCGAATTTAAAATTTAACGTTGGTTAAAACTTGATTCCATACCCAGACCCAATAAGTGCAACATGTGAATTTCACATGTTGCACAAGTTTCTTAATCAATGTTGGCAAAATTATAATTTCACGGCGTAAAAGCACTCCGTTAAAAAGGAGGGAGTGGTAAGACGATATCTTTCTGTATTTGCAAAAATCTACGACGTCATCACCGGTGTACTTGTGCATGTACGTACACTCACACATAGAATGCATAGATACACGAACTCTGACATGACAGATGACAGCTGCTGTACTCCGCAAACCGAACAGCTTCAAGGTCGTCACAGTCATCACCGTCGTCGTCGTCGTCGTTGTCGTAGTGCTGATATTTCATTATCATTTCCAGCGGTTGCTGCGCGGAAACATGATTTCACACAAAGCTGTTCCTCTACTGCCCCCGACAAAAGATACAATGGGTGCAACAGAGATAGATACAGCAAATGTACCTGTTCAACGCATATGGCTCCACTGTGGCTAGCGGGTTGTATTGAATGCGGTAGCGGCCCGTCCGTCATTGAGCTCAATTACGGGTTTTCCGTTATTTTTTCTCATGTTTTCGTTTCAGTTTAGCTACTACAAAGCCGCAAATTATCTAGTTTTATGCCTGGCTAATGAGCAAAACATCGACACGTTATCAGTAGTTTATTCGCACGGTGTGCAATCGATTGTCAACGAACCACTGTTACAAGCGAAAATTGCCAACAAGACCACATGCAAACTAGCAGCAGAAAGGTGTCAAAGTCAAGAGATATTTGAGCTCGAGATAAGCAGAAACTGCTACCGACAACCCAAAACGTAACATGGGGGAAGTGACAGTGTGATGATGTCTCCTTGCCTCTGGTGATATGATTTTTGCGGTCGATGGGAAAGCAGATGCAGCGCATGCTCCCATCAAAACTATTGCCCGTTATGGTTCGGTGCGGTGCGAAAGGTATTGTAAAAAAGACAGTAGGATAAAAGTTTACTTTGGCCTGACCGTCCAGTTTTGGTCTATCGAGCAGAAAACATCTATTGTACAGTAATGACCCGTTTTTGTCAGCCCCTCCACTCATCAGACTTATGCCTTTCAATAATTTCACAAAACCGTAATTCCAAATCTTTCTCATTTATCTGCAAGATGGATGTTTGACGTACACTTTGAATACACACACATGTATGGGAATTAACTGTTTTATTGATTTTACAGATTAGCAAAAGTTCCAACAAGGTATATATTTACTATCTCTACTATACTTGATTACTGTTTGTAATTATTGTAAATAAATGATTTTCTATTTTCTTCAATACTGTATTTCAACGATGCCTACCAAGGAATCAGCACAATCTCTGGGAAAAGCCTTTATGGAAATCACTTAATTAACAAAATATCGACTGAGGCCTTGATCACACATTTGCTCCGCATCGTTTATCGTTTCGCTTACAAAAATCAAGATGTATAGCTTTTTGTAGATTGAGTCCTCATGTTTTCGAAGGGCACTTCTAACTTAACGTTTTTCATAAAAAGTGCTTTTAATAGTGTGTTGAACCTGAGTTCCAAAATGTGCACGAAGTTTGGAGTTGGAGTTGAGGAGGTCAAGAACAAGGGGACTGCTTTCAGGTTCCACAATGAATTCCCGGAACGAGCTACTTCAAATTGGCTACCGTGGCAGATGGACAAGTTTTCAAAGGAGAGCATGCAAGCTACAAACAAACAGGACACTGCAGTGCTCAAGATCCAATTTCTCACTTCTGAATCGCCACTAAAATCGAATTTCAAGAATGGTCAATCAACGAATTTATCAGAAGTGAAGTAGGGGTATTTCCAGTGGCGTCACCTTAACCTCAATCTACCTGTGCACCAACTCTCAAAACATAAACAATTATCAAAATATTGCTTGCAATGGATAGATATCGAGTTAACTTCAACCGATTCGAGTATGAATATGGCATTAAATCTGTTTTTGAAAGTTGGTGCACAGGTAAAAAGTGAGGTTACGCGACGCCACTGGGTATTTCAAATAAATTCTAAAAGAGTCTGGACCAGTTCCTGTTGATCCCCGTGGACCGTCTACGGCTGGTATTATTACGTAAAGAAGAAAGATGATTTGAGGCAGCTTGTTGCAGGTCCACTTGATTCCTTCGGTAAGACCTTTCCTTTTTCATCTATTTATACTTTATATCCATTAGTGTGTAAGGTACATCATTATCAGCATTAATTTACCAAAACGATCCCTGCTGCAAACGTTTCCCCACATCAAACATCCCAGTGATTTCTCGTGGAAGTGCAGAGGACTTCTCGGTTTCCTTCACAACGAGTATCATGTCAACACATTCTTTCACATTCCCTATTTGACCTGCATTCGGACACGGCCGGCGCTGGTATTGGTAAATATTAGATCTCCAGTGTTTACACATTGGAATGAATGTTATGTTGGTTCTCTGTGTATATGCTGCTGATCTGGCAATAACAAAGCGCAACCGTGGGCGGTCAATCATGTTCATTCTTATGAGACCTCATGTGTTCAAAGGCCCAGAATTTACTGAACAACAGTCAATTTTAAAGATCACTATGCCGATAGCTATCGGACTGAATAGGTCATTAGATCGAATTGTTAACAGTGAGATTTTGAATTGAGAAAATTTAATAGTTTTAGAAATCTTGAACTTGATACAAACGGGATCTAGTAAAAATTCTTGGAAATTTCGGAGCAAGACAATATTTTAATACTCCGTCTGTACTCATAGAAATCTACATTGAAGGATGGAATACAATGCTTTCAAGATTTTGACCATTATTTGAGTCCTAGACTGACATTTTTTCGAGCTTCGTGATTTATAACAATCTTTGTAATGCTAGAATTAGAAAACAAAAACAGAATTGGAATTTTTTCATCAATCTGGAACTGAGAAACATACTCAATATGAGGGATTGTGGAACTGAGAAAAATACTCAAAATGAGGGATTGTGAAAAATGTCCTTCTAAATTTCACCCTAAAAAATTTGCAAGGCTTTGGGACTTGTTTTTAAACGATTTTAGGGATTTTTTTCGGGGAAATTTGAAAGGAATTGAAGTGTTCATTCTAAAGATATACTGCGGCGGATACTTAACAATTATGGTGGGGGGGCTGTTAATTTTAGGTATACCACACCAGAACTCCATGATAAATTTGAGATTGAGTTTTAAGAAATGCTGAGATGTCTGGGAAGATGAAAGGAAGTTCTGTAATAACTTCTGAGGTGGTTCTGTGCAGAATTTTAAGAGAATTATGAGCAGAATACAAGCTAAACATTGCATTACGTCCCAAGTAACATTGACAGATTCTCTTCGTATGCCCACAGCCATGTAAAGACATTCCCATGTATTTTCAGCACATAGATCTATAAAAGAAGCTTTTAACTAGCATCTAATACGACAAACACAACAAGAAACGGTTATGTGGTCAAGTTATTAACGAAAGAAAAAGTCTACGAAGAAAATCGATCAATGTTACTTAGGATCTAATACAATGTTCAGCTTGAATAGCAGGTAAATTTTTAGGGTAATTCTAAGAGTATTCTGATGAGACTTCAATGAGAATAATAAGCAGAATTTAAAGGGTGTTTCAAAAGAATTATGAAGAAAGTTAGCAAAAGTACTTTAGGGAAACTCCGGGAAAAATATAAAAAGTATCATAATCTGAGAATATGTAGTTCCAAAAAATTGGAGACTTTAAAATAAATTCTTAGAAAACTTTCAAGAAGAAAATTCCATGGAATTTCTGAGGTGGGGTAATATTTCCCCAACATGATAGTGGTGTTAGTTTGTGTGAGTGAGTTAAGAGTTTCGACAAATTGACGTTTGAATCTTTGTTTACATTATCAAAATTATCCTAGTATTCCAAAGGATTTATGAGAAGAGATTTAATGAGATTTGTGGATTCGTAGATTTTTTTTCGCAAATTTTCTCACACACATGTATCCTACCAATCACGTGTGCTTTGTTTCTCAGTATCTTTTAATTTTTCTGAAGAGGATTGATTTTGTTTGAGAAGAATGTAAAAAGAAATTTAATTTTTTAAATAATTGCAAAGGAATTTTAGCTCTTTTGCGCCCAATGGTACTCTGTAGCACCATGCCTTTTTTGACATTTGGTGCTATAAGTTTCTGACATTTCAACTTATTTTTGTAAAGCTATTGTAACATAGTCCGTACTAGTTCTTCTATTATCGAAAATAAAATCTATGCCAATATCTCAAGATGCTCCAGATGCTGGTTTTTAACATGTATTAGGGTTAAGAAGGCTTCCAAAGAAATTCTTATTGGCGTGTCAAGGAGCGTGATTCCAAAGAATTTCTTATGAGAGTGTCAAGGGAATTACAACTAGAGTTCAATTGTAACCACGATAGTTCCAGGGAACTTTCAAAGTTAAAGGAGAATCCACATGATAATTTTGAATATGATATATTAATATTTTGATACATGTCCGTTAAAAGAGCAGATTTCTCTTCTTAAATAAATGGACTCCAAATAGTTTATTAAAATTTTATTATATTTGACTAGAGAGCTGTAAACTGCCGCTCTTCGCATGTCGGTCCCATAGCAGTTTTTGTCAAAACTGAGTTTTACAATGCAAATGGTAGCTGATCACTCATATTTTCTTAATACTGGATGAACTCAATAACTTTGTTCTGAAAAAGTTTGGTTGTCTCATCACATAAGAAGCAATGGTACGAATCAAGCTAAAAATGCGATTTTCTCGGCTTGCTGATTTTTGCCATGGGACCGACATGCGAAGAGCGGCAGTAAAGTGTTATAACCGGTTTTCTTGATACAAGAACAATGTATCACAATTGTTATGTTTTATTTATTGTAAGCAATACATATCACGTCACAAATCCCTACCTAGCATGGAATTAGAGTCACCGGAAGTTCGTCGACCCTTCGATTAATTTTTTTTTAATCTGGAATTGGTTAGTATTAGGTCAATTGAAAAAGAACACATAATTTGATAAAGTTTAAATCTACATGGTACAGAAATCATCATCGATCACATAATCATCAAAAATACAATAAAAATTTATAATCGTGACCGTATGTTAAGGTTTACTGATTTTCCCGGTATTCCATAAAATTCTCGAGTCAGGGTCAGGGTCATCCTGAATAAGTGTTTGGTTTCAAGTTTCTAAGGATCTGTCCTGGGCATACAAGGTTGTTGTCCTTGGTGAACATGACCTATATGACGTTTCGTCTCCGTCTAATAAGATTGCGATCTTTCAATTGACCACTTTGTCAAGCAGTTTTGGCGTGACTTTCTACCAGCGATTTCACAAAACTGGACCAACTAATTTCTATTTTTTTCTGAAACGCACAAATGTTGGCTACTTTTCTCGTGGTACAGAAGAAAAAATCTCAAAATAATGTTTAATTTCAAAGTTCGAGTGGTCATTTTAACTGCTCGAATGAAGTGGTTAATTACGTTCTTCTAAAGGTACTATTTTAAATATCGGATAGGCAATCAGACTTTAATCGACTATTTCAAGAACATTTGAACTTTCTCAATTTCAATAGAGCATATTAATAGAAAGATAACCTTAAGATCCGAAATAACATTTTCCACAGAACTTGTTGGGCAAAAATCATACCAAATAAGAGTACCTAATGCCATTTAAGTGGATAGTTCTGATTGTATTTTTTCCTCTACAACCCAGTACACGCACACAACTCCAATGTGATATCGTTGTGTCCGTAAAGTACTATTCGAGCGAACAGATGATTTTAAAGTTTATCATTGTTTTGTCCCCCTTTTGCACTCAACAAAACATACCCGTATCGGTGCTCAACGACCCTCACATTGCCTAATCCGAATCAATTTGAACATTACTGTGCTAGATATAGCGGAATTACTTACCTCTTTAAACAAAAAGACTATTCAATCCAGTTTTGAGCCGCATTGAAATACCAGTTTGTTTTCTTATTTCTGTTCGCAGCAGCAGATTTGCTTTGCTTTGTCTTGTAAAAACCTCTTGAATTCGCCACTTTTACCTTGCACTTCGTGTAAGGCTGCTTTGTTCGCCACAGCGAAGAAAAAACTCAATGATAACAAACTTCAATCATATTAGGTAGCTCTTGAACCGAGCGATAGCTACATAGCAACGATCCACAATTTATGCTTCCTGATGTTTTTTTTTTTTACGGAATCAACCTCTTCTCATTCAAACACCACTTTAGAAGGACCATCAAAATAAACAAGCTTTTTCTTCACCACAAACGTCACATAGTAAACGCGATTGCTATTCACTTCGGAAAATCACGAATCACCGCGAAATCTCACTTTGCACAACTTCCGTGACGTAATTATGCCAGATTCACTTTCAACTTTCGCGATATTTCCATCTGCATAAATTTTTATGATGCTTTGTTATCTTCTATCACGACCGAGGGTCATTCGGATGTTTGTCAACCAACCTCGCGTATGTACACTTGGCCTCAAAAGGGTTGACGTTTTGCTGTGCGTATGCGCTCTACCAGCTGAAATGGCTGCGCACTTAACACAACTACTACTACCACTGCCAACACACTGAGGTTTTCCTATTTGCACTCACTACTACCAATAGACCACCGTCGTCGGATTGGAACTTGGCTTTCTCACACACTCCAACGAATCTCTTCTGCTGCCAAACCACTGTGGTAGAGGAGGTAGCGAACCCCAAGGAAAAAGGCGAGACTTTAAACAATGGCTGACGACGGAACTGCAGTCACGGGCCGAGGAGAGAAGTCGAACTTTCAAACCGAGATTTCCCGGCCTTAGTGGGCACTTTCGACGTTCAAATGAGATTCTTCGGAACGAGTACGATACAATCTATTGAACGAGAACGCTTTTGTAGCGATAGCGAGGGCTACGAAATTCAAACAAACAACTGACACGGGATCTTGTTGGAAAACCTACTTTTCATTCGTACTTCTAGAAAAAGACTGACTGACTGAATCAGTTCACTATACAGACGGACTGGTACGTTCGATCGCTCAGCTGAATGGAGGAAACCCTGGCTGCTTCACTAAAGTGGTGTGTGTAGCAACCTGAACCTGAACTGCATGTTTTGCTTGTGTGAGAAATTGATTGCATAAAATAGCATATCCGTACACGAAGTGAAATTTAATCGATTTGCTAATATGCACATGTGTGCGTGTACTGACGTGTATGGATGCAGCCAATACAATGAAAATGGCCTGTCGAAGAACGGGATCACCAAATGGTTGCATACTGATCGCTTCAGTTATCTGTTTTGAAATAATCGTTTTAAATAAAATTTAATCTCGGACATGAGTAGATAGGTACATTCCTAGTTGAACACTCAGTCGGTTAACAACGTCCCGGTCTCAGTCGCGCGGCATCTAATTTTTTTCGGTGTTTTTTCCGCCCGAGCGGTTTTTTCACCCCCCCCATTGGGTGCCCCAAGTGACCAGTGTGCAACAGAGGAAGTGGAATTCCATGGGCCGAGCCCCTTGGAGTTGCCATCCAGCTTTAATCCACCCCGGTAATCCATCCGGTCGTCAAGTCATTTTTCATCATCGTGCCGACCCACCAACACCAATCATCACCACCAGCAGCAGCAAACGGACCATCTAGCTGCAACGGCTGATAGGTTGTTTACAACCGGCATAAGTATTAGACAATACATTTTGCAAGTCCATTGCCTCCCTATTGTAGTTTAATTTTGCCTCGTGGCGCGTGACTCTGTCTCTCACCCCTGGTAGGGGAGTATGGGTCATAGTGAGACAACTTTTTGCAAGTAGATATAAGTTTTTTTTTTTGTTTCGATTTTTTTTTTTTTTTTTTCTTTTTGATTTGTTCGTACGTCGGGCAAAAAATTTAATTACTAGTAATTAAAATTAATTAATTAGTGAAGGTTTTATTTTTTTTCCTTCTTAAGTGGTTGCGCACCGCTTTTGCGCAACACTTATGGCATCTTCCGATGCCTACGTTACGCGAACCAGATACTATGAACCGTCTTCGAAAGGACCATGGGTTGTCTTTTTTCGGCCCAAAAATAAACCTTTGAAAACTCTCGACATAACGAGAGATTTGCTGCGTAAGTATCCGGGAATCTTGGTACACAAAGAAAGATTCAACAAACTGCGTGTAGAAGCACCGACTTATGATGTGGCAAATAAAATTGCTGATCACGAGTTGTTTAGTGTTGAGTACAACATCTACATCCCTTCTCGAGATGTGGAGATAGAAGGCGTGGTCTCCGACGCGAGTCTGACTGTCGAGGACTTGAAACATGCCTCGGGAACTTTTAAAAACTCGACATTCGCTACCGCGCTAGTGAAGATACTGGATGTAAGGCAACTGCATTCAGCATCTTTGCTAGACGGTAAAAAAGTTTATAAACATTCAGACTCGTTCCGGGTGACTTTCGCAGGTTCAGTTCTCCCAAACTTTGTTAAAATTGATGGTGCTTTTTTTCCGGTGCGGTTGTTTGTACAGAGGGTATATAATTGTACCAACTGCAAAAGGCTGGGACACTCGGCCAGCCATTGCGGCAACAAAACTCGTTGTGGCAAATGTGGTGAAAACCACAAAGAGGATTCTTGCCACAAAGAATCAGTAAAATGCGCTTACTGTGGCGAGAATCCTCACCCCTTGCAGGAGTGCCCGATGTACAAACAGCACTCCGATAAAGTGCAGCGTTCAATCTCTGGACGCTCCAAGCAGACATATGCTCAAATGTTGAAGGCTGCATCAGCCGTCCAAGATGCAAACCAATTTTCGGTTTTGTCAGTTGAAGAATCGGACTCTGACTCATCCGATGAAGGTGATTCTACGGTGGTACACGCACCTTCAAAAATAGACGGTTCCTCAAAAAGAAAATGCCCCTCCCCGAAAGTGCGCCGTAAGAAAACTAAAGTCACCTCCAGACGATTGCCAAATTCCCAGGGTAATGGGGATGAAAAAACAAAACCGAAGGCTCCTGTTGATCCAATCCCTGGATGCAGCAAGAATTTTCCGCCATTGCCCAACAAAGATAAAAAAAATAAAAAAGCTGCTCCTCAAACTTCTCAAAAGAAATCCAAGTCCGAACGAGGTTTGCTAGCTTTTTCGGACATTGTGGAATTCATATTAAACATGTTCAACATACAAGACCCTCTAAGAAGCTTAGTTTCTGCCTTGCTTCCAACGTTAGAATCATATCTTAAGCAATTGACTGTTTCATGGCCCCTCCTTGCATCAATCATATCTTTCGATGGATAATTCGTCGAACGAGGTTGAAGATATGATCACTGTGCTACAGTGGAACTGCCGTAGTCTAGTGCCTAAACTAGACTCGTTCAAATTTTTACTTCACAATTCTGATTGTGATATATTTGCTCTCTGTGAAACATGGCTTTCTTCCGATAAAGAACTCAACTTCCACGATTTTAACATTATACGCCTGGATAGAGACGATTCTTATGGAGGAGTACTTTTAGGGATCAAAAAGTGCTACCCTTTCTACAAAATTTCCCTTCCTGCTCTATCCGGCGTCGAAATCGTTGCTTGCCAAATAAATGTGAAGAACAAAGATCTTTGCATAGCTTCAGTATACGTTCCACCAAGAACCTCCATTAGCCGTAGTCAACTCTGGAATCTAGTTTCGATTCTTCCATCCCCAGTATTAATTCTGGGTGATATGAACTCCCATGGTACTGGGTGGGGCGATCTATATGACGACAATAGAGCGGCTATTTTTTACGATTTATGTGACGATTTCAATTTGACTATTTTGAACACTGGTGAAGCGACACGTATAGCAAAACCTCCGGCTCGAGAAAGCCGACTCGACCTATCTTTGTGTTCAAGATCGCTATCATTGGATTGTCAGTGGAAGGTTATCAATGATCCCCATGGTAGCGATCATTTGCCAATCATCATTTCAATAAAGTGTGGCCCTCACTCTGCAGAACCATCTCGGGTTCCATTTGATCTTACAAGGAACATCGACTGGCAGAAATATGCAACGGCGGTGACAATCGGGGTCGAATCAATAGATGCGCTTCCACCATTGGAAGAATATCGATTCCTAGCCGATTTGATTTACAAAAGCTCACTGGAAGCACAAAAAAGAAAAGTTCCAAGTGCACCCTTTAAAAGGAGACCAGCCACACCTGGTTGGGACGAAGAATGCACAAAATTGTATGTAGAAAAATCTGATGCTTTCAAAGCTTTTCGTAGACACAAAACCTCCACTTACTTCGAGGAATATTCAAAGCTTGAGACAAAGCTGAAACAATTAATCAAAGCAAAAAAACGCGGTTATTGGCGCAATTTCGTCGAGGGACTCTCACGAGAAACCTCAATGAACACCTTGTGGAGGGTGGCTCGCAACATGCGTAACCGCTCATCTTTCAATGAGAGTGAAGAATACTCCAACCGATGGATATTCGATTTCGCTAAAAAGGTCTGTACGGACTCAGTTCCAGCACAAAATATTCTTCGAGAAGCGTCTCCTAGCGGCGGCTCTCTGGATAGACCATTCACAATGCTGGATTTCTCTATGGCTCTTCTTTCATCGAACAACTCCTCACCGGGAAGCGATATGATTAAATTCAATCTTCTGAAAAATCTCCCAGATATCGCTAAAAGACGCTTGCTAGATTTATTCAATTCCTTGCTAGAAAACAACATTGTACCGCCTGAATGGAGACAGGTCAAAGTAATAGCCATTAAAAAACCTGGCAAATCAGCGTCTGACCATAATTCATACCGTCCGATTGCTATGCTTTCGTGCATTAGGAAATTGTTGGAGAAAATGATCCTTCGGAGACTCGATCATTGGGTCGAATCAAATAACTTGCTATCAAATACACAGTTTGGGTTCCGCAAGAGCAAAGGAACAAACGATTGTCTAGCGCTGCTTTCCACAGATATTCAACTGGCCTTTGCACACAAGGAGCAATTGGCTTCAGTATTCTTGGACATTAAGGGGGCTTTTGATTCAGTTTCCATTGAAATTCTGTCAGACAATCTGCACAGATGTGGACTTTCTGGAATTTTAAATAATTTCTTGTACAATTTGTTGTCAGAAAAGCAAATGAACTTTTCTCTTGGACAACTGACAACTTCCAGAATTAGTTACATGGGCCTGCCCCAAGGCTCATGTCTCAGCCCTCTTCTTTATAACTTTTATGTCAAAGATATCGACAACTGTTTGGCAGAACAATGCACGCTAAGACAACTTGCAGATGACGGTGTGGTTTCCGTAAGAGGTCCACATGCCGTGGACTTGCAAGGACCATTGCAAAATTCCTTAGATAACTTGTCTTCTTGGGCTATGAATCTAGGGATCGAATTCTCGCCGCAGAAAACTGAACTGGTAGTGTTTACTCGAAAGCGGTACCCAGCCCAAATGCAGCTTAATCTTTTGGGCAGAAACATTACTCAATCATTGTCTTTCAAGTACCTTGGGGTCTGGTTTGATTCAAAGTGCACTTGGAATGCCCATATTAGGTATTTGAAGCAAAAATGTCAGCAGAGGATCAACTTTCTCCGTTCAATTTGCGGCACATGGTGGGGTGCTCATCCGGGAGACCTCATAACGCTTTATAAAACAACAATTCTCTCTGTTCTAGAGTACGGCTCTTTCTGCTTTCTCTCGGCAAGAAAAAGTCACCTAATAAAATTGGAACGAATTCAATATCGTTGTCTGCGTATTGCTCTAGGCTGTATGCACTCAACGCATAACATGAGTCTCGAGGTTCTGGCAGGAGTAACACCCCTCCAGAACCGTTTCTGGGAGCTCTCTCTCAGAATACTAATCAAATGCGGAGTGACAAACACACTTATAATTGCTAATTTTGAAGAAATTCTTGGGTTGAACACACAATCTCGATTTATGAGAATCTACCACCACTACATATCATCAGATATGTGTCTTCCTTGTTATACTCCAGACCGTGTTCACTTCACCAATCGCAGTTCCTCAATTGAATATGATCTGACCATGAAACAAGCAACTCATGGGATTCCCGATCAACTTCGACCTATTATTATCCCACGTATTTTTACTGAAAAGTACCAACAAGTCAATTGCATGAAAAGATATTTTACAGACGGGTCCCGTCTCAATGGATCCACTGGCTTCGGTGTCTTCAATGAAAACTCTAGCGCCTTCCGCAAACTTCAGGAACCTTGTTCCGTTTTTGTTGCTGAGCTGGCAGCAATCAACTTCGCATTGGGGATGATTTCCAATATGCCCACAGACCATTACTTCATCTTCTCGGATAGTCTCAGTTCGATTGAGGCTATTCGGTCGATGAAACAAGGTAGGCACTCATCTTATTTCCTTTCAAAGGTAAGGGAGCAGATGTGTGTGCTGGTCGAAAGATCATATATGATTACCTTTGTATGGGTCCCCTCACATTGCTCAATCCCAGGCAATGAGAAGGCGGACTCTCTCGCAAAGGTGGGCGCGCAGGAAGGCGAATTGTATGACAGGCAAATTTCACACGATGAATTTTACCATTTAGTGCGTCAGAGTACCTTTTCGAGTTGGCAAACCGATTGGGACACTGGAAATCTTGGACGGTGGTTACATTCAATTATTCCTAATGTTTCTTCGAGAGCGTGGTTTAAAGGCTTGGGCTTAAGTCGTGACTTCATTCGCGTGATGAGTAGACTTATGTCCAACCACTACTCGCTAGATGCTCATCTCAATAGAATAAACCTCGTGGACAGCAACATCTGTCGGTGTGGAAACGGTTACGATGACATCGAACACGCAGTTTGGCAATGTACGGATAATGACGCCGCCAGAGAGCGACTTTTGAATACCCTCGAGGCCCAAGGAAGACAACCCTATGTTCCTATCAGAGACGTGTTGGCAACCCGTGATCTCTGCTATATGCAGTCCGTTTATGTTTTTCTTCAAATGTCTAGTATAAGAATTTAATTCCTTTTGTCTTTTGTCTCTCTTTATTAGTTTTTGTTTGTCTTGTCCCCCCGTCTCGATGAGTCTCATCGTCGCCCACTGGTCACCCACCATAGCCGGTCGAACTCCGGACGAAGCTAGAACAGCACTACCGTTCATACTGGCGACAACGCTCTGATGAGACAACGAAACCCTACCCCAAGCTCCTCCCCTGATCCTATCCTTCGAAAATGTACCCTTCTAACCTCGAGTAAGCCGCGAGTAATCGGCCCAACTCCTACTAGACATAGAATTAAGTGAATTTTGTTACACACAGTGAACAATGAATTATCGGCTCCGTAAAGCTAACGCGATTGAGCCTCCCAAATAAACGAACTAGATAAAAAAATAAAATGAGTAGATAGGTACTACCGTGGACCCCCGATAATCTGACCGTTCGTAATCTGCACACTTTTTAGTTTGAACACCGCTCATCTGCACTTCATGCAAACTAAAAATTACTTAAACATCATTAAGCACATGCAATGCAGTAAAGCGAAATGGACCATTGTGAAACGGAGCGCACACTGAAACAAAATCCATTGTCAAAAATACTATATTACTGGTTTAAATTAAATACCCTCACCAAAAAGTTTTTGCAGAAAACAATTTCATTTAATTATATTATTATTTCTATCAAAATGATTATGTATTTTGAGCAGGCATAGTAGTTTTTACCAGAATCATAGTAAATTGGTTAACATGCATAGTTAACTATACTGAATTCATATTAGATTTGACAGTAATAAGCGTGGTTGTATTGATAAGTGTTTTCTGCAAAATAGTATTCCTAACTATGGTCCTTGTTTCAGTGCATAATAAAAAAACAGCAACTAAAGTTACCAGAAACTCGCTTTTGTGCTGTACATAGGGATACTAGAAGTACAAATTAAAAATGAACCTCGTTCATTTTGCACGAAGCGTCGTTAGTTCTACGTTCTACGGGTTTATCCGTAGATCGAAGGATATTTAGATTTACTACTAGATTTTTAGGGATTTAACAGAGGCACTTTATCGAAGAAATTCAACGGATTTTTAAAAAAATTGGCTCAAAAAATTTCTTTTGGGATGACTGCTTTTGGAAAATGGTCATTAAATTTAGAAATAATCAACGCAATGGCTACAAATTTACCTATCTCGGAATCTGCTCCATGAAAAGTTAACAATACTGGGTGATATGCAGTAAACCAGTTTAACCCTGGGCGCGGTGTGTCACCTAGTGCCTCCCCACTAAAAACAACTCCTTACTCTCTTCTGTAGTCTGGATCCCCCGGGACCACGGTGAAACGACTGCTTCGGGACCTCTCATGCTCCTCTTATAATGTCAACGCTAGCTAAGGGCCTGTTCATAAACTACGTAGACAGTGTTTTGGGATTATTGACCCCCCCCCCCTCCCATTGCGTAGACAATTGTCCATACAAAAAAAATTAAAATTTGTATGGGTCGTGGATAATTGTTAACCCCCCCCCCCTAAACTGTCTACGTAGTTTATGGACAGCCCCTAACATTACTAGCTCGTTGATCATCTCTTCACTTCCGTAGCAGTGAATTTGAGTGACATGAATGCTGACGGCATTCCAGGTGCCCTCCTCTAGATCTATTTCATCAACATTAAAACTTAACCATTTCTGCCCGGTTGAAAACCACTGGTCTATCGGGTAGCTCTTGAAGCTTTTCCTCGTAGTGCAAACCAAAGTTAATTAGAATGCCTAGTTACTGGTTTAATAACAGAACATTGTCCATGTAAATATCACTTGAACCGAACAGGAAAATTTCAAGAGGATATGTGTTGATTATGTGGCATAGAAAAAAAATCTCTGGAAACCTGCTATGCTCTTGTACAGCAACCTTCAATAAAAGCCATATTTTTTCAGGATAAGGGGCTGGCAGAACCCTTTTCTATTTTCCTCCCAGCCCAGTAGTACATTTCGACAGTGAGCTTTAATAAGGGCCTAATTGCAATGATCAATTCTCTTCATTTTTCCAATGCAGTGTAACAGGTTGTATTGGCTAGCAAAAGCAACAGCAAACGCACCGAGAAATGTTAATCCAAGCGAGTTATGAACAAAATAGAAAATCGACGAAGAGAATCGATCATTCCAATTGACCACTTTGTCAAGCAGTTTTGGCGTGACTTTCTACCAGTGATTTCACAAAACTGGACCAACTAATTTTAATTTTTTATTAAACGCGCAAATGTTGGCTACTTTTCTCGTGATTCTAGTTCGAGTGGTAGTAAACGTCATTTTAGCTGCTCGAATGAAGTGGTTAATTAGGTCCTTATGAACACTCACTGCCGATTTCATTCGTAATGGTATACCAGTCTGGGAAAATGCTTTTAGTCAATCCATGTCGGTTGCTTCGCATAATAGTGATATGACATATAGAGATGAACTAGCCTAAGGCTAAAAATCTCTTAAATAAAGCCTAAAAAAAATTATATGACACACTAAAGAAGCAATATTCAAGCGGGGAATACATCACAACAGATCAAAGTAAAGGATGAATATACCCAACACGGAATAAAAAGTATTTTATTCTTTCTTTCTCCATGATGGTCAATTTTTGATCACCTATCGGTTATAACCAAGAAATTAAGATACAGAGAGCAAGCAACAAAACAGAAACGTTTGCGAAGATTGTCATGACAAACTCTCTCTCTGATCAATCGGAACGAAGCACATATAAAGGGGTGACCAAAATGTCCAAAATGCAATGTTCACGGCGAATGAGAATGAATCAAATTTGAGTTTAGTTCACTCATAATCGCCAAAAGTGCAGGAACTCAGCGATGAGTAGAATTTGTCTCATGTTTTCCCAGGTTTTTCCAGGATTTTCCAGAGAAAAATTCCCGAATTTGAGAAACGTAAAGATTGGATTCACTCAGTCTATTGGTACTACTCCGAGACTGAATAAAATTTTCGTCAATTTCCTCATTTTCCGGCAGATTTTTTAGGTTTTCCACAGGAAACCATGAGAAAAATTTACTCATCGCTGAGTTCCTGCACTTTTGGCGATTATGAGTGAACTAAACTCAAATTTGGGTCGTTCTCATTCGCCGTGTTCAATTTCAATATGTTTATGAATATTGTTTGTCCTTATTTTCATGATCCATGAATAAAATGTTAACAAAAAAAATAGTAGCCGAAATTTTTTTCTTTGTACTTTCACTCATGCAATATTTTTTTGTTTAATACAAAGACTATGTGTTTATAAATATATTATATTAACAATATGATCCACTCTTTCGCTTAGCTGGCGAACCGAATTTTTAGCGATGAAAGCACCTCTGTGGCCAAAAAGGCTACCAATGTATTTGTTTATCGTAACGAGGGGTAAACCAGATGAAAATTTGTTTAATATTTCAAATGATTGTATATCAGCATTTTATTTTATTTGATGACAACAGTGACATGTCAGACAAATTTTAAAGTAATATACACAATGTAATTAATGAAAATAATTCGACTCTTACTTTTGTAATAAGTGCTATATTCGCACCCCTCGATTGTAACTGAATGATTGTTGCTGACCTTTTCAACGCTAGATGGTGCGTGAAGCAATATTTTGCGGGTCGCCATTGCAACATTTGGAAAAGGCACGAATGGATCATATTGTTAATATGATATATCTGGTGTTTATCTCCAAAGTCTATTTTGATATCTGTATTGTAAATATTATAACATTTCCTTCTCCCTACCTTCTCCTAACTGTGACGTCATTCCATATGTGTGGTCCCGTGAGTCAACCTACTGGTATTAAATCCTCTGTCCCCTTTTCTCCCCGTTGGAGTACCGACCGTTGGAGTACCGACTTCGAGGATCTTGCGGTGGATAAAAAGAACGACTTGGACGCCAAGAAAGCGTTCTCTAACACCAGGAAGGGGACTCCCGGCTTCCTTAGGGCGACGGAGATGTGCACTTGGAGAGCTGGGATCTGATCAGGACTGGTGGTTGAGTTTTACCCGGGACGTGAGTTTGAGCGTTTCGCTCTGGCAGTGGCAAACTTTCCCCAACAGACTACTCGCGGATTGTGGCAACCACGTTGTAACGGGTGCTGCTCGCGAAGCCGAACTTTCCTTTCCGATGACCACGCACTCTGAGATTATTCTTAGTGATACGCAGCCACGAGGCGAAGAATAAACCCAGGAGATCGCCCCAGTCCGATCAACAGCACGTGGATAGCTTTGGGTGCTGATATAGCTATATCAAGATGTCGGCAGCTCAACCTGCCCGATAAACCTTTCGTAAAATCCCAACGATGCACGCGACCACGTGTGGTTAGGGGCCTCATAGCCTACCCTAATAAACAAATACCATAAACTGGCGATAACCCAAATAGTAGAACTATTCCACATATGGTTTGGATGATAGCCCGAACACGTCGTTAAGCAAAATAACCATAACATTTTTATTAGGGTAGTCAGTAAAGGCACGGTATTACCAAGCCGGAGGCGGCGGGTTCGATTCCCGGTCCGGTAGAGGGAATCTTTCGGGTTGGAAATGTTCTCGACTTCCCTGGGCATAGAGTATCATTGTGCTTGCCACACAATATACAAATTCATGCATTGGTATTGGCATCGAAAGCTCTCAGTTAATAACTGTGGAAGTACATTTAGAACACTAAGATGAGAGCACGCAATAAGCTAATATGCGCTAAGCAATAAGCTTGAAATGAGAATAAGAAGAAGAAGAAGCTGAAAAATGAGAAAGTGGATCAAGGGGCTTGTCAATTCTTTTAAATAGTTCTACCGTGGTTTATAATTCTATTTGTTACTAGCACTCCTGAATTCATGTCTTACTATTTCCTTAACCATTTATGTGCTTTATTTATAATTATATAGCTAGCTTTAACAAATTCATCACCTTGATTCACACAGCAAAACTGTGGTAAACTTAGAAGTAACATGTATGTAACATTTTCTTCTTTGGACATTTTCTAATTTTTTGGAACCAATTGCATCAAACTTTGATTTCATTATGTTTCGTAGGAGGAAAAAAACGACCACGTAAATTTGGAATTAAGTGCTTACACTTTGAAGTCCAGAGAGAAGCAGCAAAATTTGGAACAAGAGTCAGAAGTCCTATTTGAAAAATATGCAGTGCTTTGAGCTGACTTTGCATCGTTCCATTCGCAAGAATTTTGCGAGCAGGACGATAAATAATATCGAGCGCTTATCAATACGTGCAATATCCAAAATTTCAACACTCCCTATGTTTCTCAATTGCCGTTAATTGAAAATTTCTTTAAAAAAAAACGTGGTAAGATTGATCTTTGTTGATCGAAAAGGCAAAGGAGGAGCTACACACAATCATAACAATTTTTTTCCCTCCACTATGGCTAAGGTCCCAGGGTGGGACTCCCAGCTAGCTGTATCAAAGTGAAGCACTACCTATTTACTAACGAAAATAATCGTTAATAAGAATCAACTGGATATTTCGAGATGTTATCATAAGTTGACACACTAAAAGCACAGTTAACAATATTTCAACATATCACAGACAAAATGATAGTTTTACACCAATTCAACGTAATCATCCAATCTTCGAATTGTTTGCATTAAATTACATACAATTAACACAATTTCCGTAATGAATCCAATGTAAACCAAAAAGATCGAAGAGACGAAGAAATATTACATCTGTAAATAGGCAATATTACCAACAATCAATACGAAACTAACGATTTTAAATTGGCTCACCACTTTAGTAGCCTATTGGTCCCAAGCAAACGATTAACGTACCCTATTCTAGTTGAAATTCTATTACTACACTATGTTTGTTTTGATTCGCTATGAAAGTTTGACAGATAACATCAGGGGTGTGTGGATTCATGCAGGGGTGAGTGAAATAGCTTGGGACTGCTTGGGACCGTTGTTCTGGTACTGAGTGAGCCAAAAATAATAATGATTTTCTTCGGGACCCAGTGGTCTTAGAGTTACCTCTATGATATTACCATAGAGGTAACTCTAAGACTAGTAGGTCCCAAAGAAACGAGCTCTACTTTTTGGCTCAGCTCTGGTACTATCTTCGGGCCGAAGCTAATTTTGACTAGAATGGGGTACGTTAATCGATTTGCTTGGGACCAATAGGATAGTCAAGTAGTGAGCCAATTTCAAATCGATAGTTTCGTATTGATTGTTGATATTACTGAATAACAACGCTATTGATTGGCTTCTGACCGACTTGAAAATACTACATAAAAAAATCCTTTGAGAATCCGCCTGTCGAGCTAGTCGAAAAAATGAATGCCCACACGGAGGAACAAAAGAGACGACGAATTATCTGGGCCTCACCAGAGACGATGTTTAATAAGAGACGCGCGAATACTGAAGCCAAAAGTTTCAATCGAACCGCCAAACGTGGTTCCAATCGAGCAATGTAAATAAACACGAGCGCTTCACGAGGAAAAGCGAGAGGAGTATTGAGTATTTGAAGTGCTTTTTTCCTGGTAGTGCAACAACTAGACCATATTGGCACAGCGTAAAGCATGGCTGGTCTAAAAACTTGTTTAAATATTAGAAGTTTATTCGTCAGGCAAAGTTTGGATTTCCTGTTTATAAGAGGATACAAACATTTTATATATTTGTTACATTTGGCTTGGATTCCCTCAATGTGATCTTTAAAAGTTAATTGTTGGTCAAGTACTAATCCAAGATATTTCACTTGGTTTGACCAGCAAATTGGAACTCCGTTCATAGTGACTATGTGACTACTACTAGGTTTCAAAAACGAAGCTCTAGGCTTATGTGGAAATATTATAAGTTGAGTTTTGGAAGCGTTGGGAGAAATCTTCCATTTTTGTAAATAAGAAGAGAAAATATCTAAACTTTTCTGCAGTCTGCTGCAAATAACACGAAGACTTCTTCCTTTAGCGGAAATGCCTGTGTCATCAGTGAACAAAGATTTGTGGCAACCCTGAGGCAAATCAGGGAGGTCCGAAGTGAAAATGTTATATAATATAGGCCCAAGAATGCTACTCTGAGGAACTCCTGCTCTAACAGGTAGTCGTTCAGATTTGGAATTTAAATAATTTACCTGCAGAGTTCTCGAAATACGACGTGATTGCTCCGGTGAAGCCATAATGTAAACAAATGAACTTATCATGGGAATCCTTGCCTGCTGTGATTCTATATACTCTTAGGTTGATAAAGATACAATTTTGAAAAATGTTTCTCAAAAATGCCTGAATGGCAGTGATATTAATGTGTCCGGATTTTTTCGTGTTCAACCTTTATATAAGAAATCCAGTAATGCTCTCGACCTGCTCTTGAACTATTTTTCTTACCTACATGAGAGGGAAAAGGACGTATCAGTTGATAATATCACTGTTCAAGAAATTTGTATGACTCTTGAAAGTCTCGATGTTGGCAAAGGACCTGGTCCTGATGAAATACTTTCAGATTTATTGAAAAAGTTAGCAACTAGTTTTGTTAAAACAATTCAGGCACCGCCGGGATGTTCTGAGGCATAAGATCTCTGATCACGCCTTCCTTCGGGAAGTAAAGCCATTGGTCCTCGGTTCATGAGTTGATGGGTCGATAGGTGTTGGAGCTGCCTCCCTGGCGTCAGTAGCATTGGTGCTCAGCACGGAAAACAAGATCGACGGAAAACAAACCAAAAGAAAAAAAAAATCAGTGAATATTACAGAAACATAACTTTACTCCTACAAATAGACAATAAAAAACACTACATAAGCTTAAAGCTTTCCAACAAAATCAGTCGTTTATCTCCGCTATCACCGCTATCACTTATCGTCTTTAGGGGCGATTGAAATATTACAGCCACATGTTTTTCGATTGGTAGGGGGTACCTCCTGTATCACGTGTTTTTTAACATTTTCGGTTTTATTATACGTACTGTCACAAAATCCAGTAGCGTTGCATAACCACAATTTTACCTGTTCAACAGCATTGGAAACGTAATTTCGAGCCATATCTATATTCAAATCAGTCTCAAAATGCATATGGTTTCCTAGTTTCGCGTATTTGTAACGATTTTAAGCAATACATTTCTATTTGTTTTCTTTTTTAGAATCGTTGAACAGGTTTGATTGAAGTTAGGGCGTCGCCTTGGAAAAAAATTTAGGACCACCTCCCGCTCTCAGTAGTGGACGTCTTATTCAAATCGCCCCTTATCATACCTTGATAATTGTGTACCGTAAAACGGGGGAAAACTGATTCATGCAATACTAATATCTCGGAATGCGATAGCAGCTAAATGAATACGCCGGCGCCGGTGGTGTAGTGGTAAGCGTGACTGCTTTCTAACACCCCAATGGGTCTGGGTTCAATCCCAGTCGAGGTCGGTGGGATTTTTCTGAGGTATAAAAATCTCTGGTCACGTCTTCCTTCGGAAGGGAAGTAAAGCCGTTGGTCCCGGCCCATGTGTGTTGTGAATGGGTGCGATATCCTACGCAGGTGTGGAAGCTGCCTTCCTGCACATTCGATTGCCGTCAATGGATGGTAATCGATGCCCGTCGGTGATTGGTACTAGATTGCGGAACAAAGACCGACGTTAAATAAAGAAGAAGAAGAAGGAGAAGAAGAAGAAGCTAAATGAACCGTTGTAAAAAAAGAGAACATAGAAAACAAAATGCGGAGCGTGCTAGTTATGTCACTACTGCTCCCCAAATTGGCCATACGGCTTAACTGATGTTCAAAATTCTAACGTAGGCATACAGATCCGCATTGAGACTAAGTTCTTGTGGAAGAAATTTTGATTTTTATGAAACATTCAAGGTTTTAGGCCGTTTGGCCAATTAGAGGACCATAAGTGCCATAACTGGTACACTCTTCCTGTATATCTTCAAATCTATAAAATATGATCTTCGTTGAGTGCATGATGATTTTGGAAACTTTTTTTTTCGAGGTTCCCATTATTAGAACAAAACTTAAAACACAAACTCCAAGACAATTACCAACGGATTTAAAGAAAAACATAAAATTCGAAAATTTTAAAGACCCTGAAGTAGACACATTTTCTGAACCTCGAATAGGAACAAACTTGTAATGTGTCCCATCGATTCGAGAAAACATTAGTTCGTTTTAATAACTGAACAGTTGTTCATTTTTCCAATGAAACTCCTACAGAACACGACATAAAAAAAATGCAAAATTCATCAAATATTTTGTATGATCTCGTAATGATACTATTTTGTGATACAGTGATACAAATGTTTAACCGATCTTGATTTGTTTTAATTATATTACGTTGCTCATCCACTTTCATGATATTTTCGAGCTAAAAGATTTTTTTTCTTTTGATTTGTTTTCCGTCGATCTTGTTTTCCGTACTGAGTACCAATGCCACAGACGCCAGGGAGGCAGCTCCCACACCTAGATCCTACCTATTGACCCATAAACTCATAGACCGAAGACCAACGGCTTTACTTCCCATCCGAAGGAAGACATGATCAGAGATTTTATGCCTCAGAAAATCCCGGCGGTGCCGACTGGGATTGAACCCAGGCCTTTTGGGGTGAGAGGCGATCACGCTTACCACTATACCACCGGCGCCGCTAGAGCTAAAAGTTATTATGAGTCGTTCGGTGGACCATCTTAAGTTAAAGTTTATTTAAATTTGGTAAAGTGACAATTTTGTGACTGGCTGAGGATTAAATCACAGACAAACAGACATAACACTCGCAAGTTGTTCATCGAACAAGCATTTAACGGTCAATCTAAAAGTATCGTAGTTGGTAGTACCGCCAGCTGTGGCGCCCATAGTCATTTCCCTTGAGTTTGACGTTTACACACTACCGCCATCTGTCCAGCGTACTACCCACCACAGTGTACTCAACAGATGGCGGTAATGTTTTAGTGACGATGTTTTACAATGAGAAATATTCAATGTGTTATGTCTGTTTGTCTGTGATTAAATCTTCTCAAAATCATTCAATCCTCAGCAGGTCACTAAAGTTTCACGTAACTACGTTTTTGTTTTTAAATAACAATCGAAATTATTATTTTTTTGCAAAGCCAATCATCTCATCCATATAATGTTGAGATAGGTACATTAAATCTGTACCCAATCATACAAATTGTTTCTGTAACTTGTGAGCATATATTTAGCAGATTTAATCCTCAGCAGGTCACGAAATTTGCATGTAACTACGCATTTTTTTTTTAAATACTCATAAAAATTCAATTTTCTTAGAAAAGCAAACATCCTACTCGAACTTCCTTAGAACATTTTTTATCGCAAAATTTAACTTTGACTTTAACCAATTTTCTTGAATTCTTTTTTTAAGATTCGCGGAAATTGAAAAATATTCAACCTTAGCACACAAGGGGCTTTTCATAAGCTACGTAGACAGCTTAGGGGAGGGGGAGGGGGGTCAATTATCCACGACCAATACAATTTTTTACAATTTTGTATGGATAATTGTCTACGCAGGGGAAGGGGGGGGGGTCAAGAATCTAAAAAAAACCTGTCTACGTAGTTAATGAACAGCCCCCAAGTAAATTTCCAAGCGGGGCTGGCAAACGTAACTTTCAAAGAATTCAAAAATTCTTGCAATTTCAACGGAAAACATTCTGTGACCGTGATGTAAACATTGCTGTCGTGACTAATTACTTAAAATCTCCTGATGATCTTAATGCAGATTTACACCCACGAATTGTAATATTGTTTTAAGGGAAAAGACGAATCGGTATGCTGTCTTCAGAGATATATTAGCTCGGAGCCAGAGTCAAGGACCACCCACATTAGATCCAGATCTGACGCGTTGTGGCAAAGTGACAGTTAAATCTACTGTATAACTGTCAAATTTACGTCAACACAAACTGATCTAATCTGGGTGGCCCTTCACAGTCCGCAGACCTATTTTTAAGGGTTCAGAGACGGAGTCCAAGTCGGAATAATTTTTAAACCGACTTCGCAGACCAGCGAAGAAGCCCACCACGACGGTACACATGGCTATTCTTATTTACTCTGCCTTGATTTGAAGCGTCCCAAATTAGCATTTGATACGCCTTTGATGGCCTCAATATCACTGACCTAGGGCTTATCTACTAGTCGTGGCGCGCCACTTAAACCGTCTTGGAAATGACAAATAAGCCCTAGACCACCGTCCGTCACCCGTCACTATTTGACGTCCGGCAAAAAAAAACATCGGTAATAGTGGAAAGAGCCACTCAATTGTCTACTGAGTACGATTTGAAGCTTATCAAATATAACAAACGATTTCACGAAAGATGGATCCATGGAATTTTACTGCAGAGAGAGGCTATCCATTAACCACGTGGACAGTTTTTGCGAGATGACCTTTGTTTTTGAAAATCTATAAGAGCCGTAGAGCCACCTCAAACCACTCCCCACTCCTAAACTATCTACGTGGTTTATGGACAGGCCCAAAGGGATCTCAATTTCTGGGTCAGCGCCGCCAAAACGTGCGTAATGTTGTTCGATTCTTTATCTTATCAGTCGTTCCGTGTCGCTTTCAGTCGCAGCATGTGATTATTTTGTATATTTATTTTTGGTATTCTGCAGATACAACTGGTTAGCGACTGTTCAGGATAAAAGTGTAGTGAGTTCAACACAAACTGTTTTGGCAACCTATGCTAGCAACGGTTTCTAGCAACACTGCAAAAGTAATACATGCCATTACTCGACTGACTTGGACTTCAACAGCTCGTGTGGCTCAACAATCAAAACTAACCAGTACGTTCCTCTCTCGTACATAACGTTTTTTTTTTTTTCAATTTCAAGTCGATTAGCCTAGTTTAAATCCGGACCCTTATCAGAAACGCAGAACGGCCTAGTATTTTATTTATGTTTATATCTCAATTGGCTATGAAGCTCCAGCCCAGCAAGGTCTGTGAGTAGATAGCCCTCCGTGCTTGTTGCTTGCTTAGCTATAGCCACTGCCTTGAGGCGATTGATTTTTAATCGAATTATCGAGTGTACGTCGTAATTGAAAAGGTTGCACAACTTTTAAGTGGGTTCTTCTTCTTTGGTTTATTAAGTTCCTTACTTGGACTTTACGCCGGCTCTCAACTTAGTGTTTTAGATGCACTTCCAGAGATTCACCTGTACTATTTTTGCATTTAGTATAATTGTGTGTCAAGTATAATCATACTATATGCCCAGGGAAATCGAAAAACGTTTGAACCCGAAAAATTCCTCAACTGGACCGGGAATCGAACCCAGCCGTCTTCAGCTAGGCCTTGCTTTATAGCTGCGCCTTTACCGACTGAACTAAGAGAGGCCTCCATTTAAGTGGGTGCTAGTACTCATTCTGCACGATGAGGGCTTTATGCGGCAATCGGTAGCAAACACACGTTTCTTTAATTGGTGTTAAAAATAAATTACAAGTAGCTACTGTGTTTCAGAACGTGCAAGAAACATATCAAGTGGTATTGTATCGGGAGCAGGGAATCAAAAATATCTCAAAACGACAAAACAACAAACGAACAACGAGCCAAATGATAACGCATAACATAACGGCAACAATAATGACAATATCCTCTTGCCACATTCTACCGGCATGTATCCGTGTTTTTTTTGCCTATTTTTTGACCGATTTTGAGTTGAAAAAAAAAATTAAAATTTACCCTAAAATATTACTGTAGTTTTTGAAAGTGCGATAGACCTCCGATAAGAATTTATCAAGAATTTATTATATGAGTGGCTTTTGCATTACTCACCAAAACATTTTAAGGTACTCAAATCAGAAACTCTTGATCAATTCCTTAAATGAATTTCTACGCAGCGATTCTCTCTTTCGTTAATAACTTGGCTGCATTCATATTTCAAGCTAATTTTTCTACATAGTCTGCTAAAAGAAAGTATTATTAAGCGTATTGGATGATAAGAACAGCTGAACATGTTTTTGGAACCGAACTATTAGCAAATAAACTAAGCAGGAATATAGAAAATTTTAACAATGTCCTAATAACGATCATTTGGTAGTGGCGCCGATGGTTTAGTGGTAAGCGTGATTACCTGTCACCCCAGCAGACCTGGGTTCAATTCTGTGGTTCAATCCCATTCGGCGCCGCCGGGATAGCATTGGTGCTCAGCACGGAAAACAAGATCGACGGAAAACAAATCAAGGGGAAAAAAACGATCATTTGGCGTTGAGAGAACAAACAAAGTCAGTTTTGCTAACTGCAATATACCAATCTCATAACAGCGGTTAAACGGTTAGAATCACTTGAGGGTTATCTGAAAGATATCAAAACCCGGTGGACGGTGGAAGTTCAGAAATTCATCCGAAAAGCTAACGAATTGTATTTTTCCCTAAATAATACCCAAGTAACCAAAAGTTCTGATAAAAGGCTATTTGTGGCTTGAGCAGCTTGGTTGAAGGTGGTCTATAGAATTCTAAGCAGCCTCATTTTTATGTCGCTATAAGAACTTGAAAGTTTCGGTACCATAATTGAAGAGCATTCTAATCAGCTTCTGGTGGAACTTGAACGGAACTTTTAGAAAATAAATTAAAAAAGGTTTTTGTCCTCTACACCAGTTCACACTTTTATGAAAGTTATTTCTAAAGGCAGGTATTAATGTGTATTGATGTTTCAGCATTAGTAGTAGAATTGGAGCTGTTTTATGAATTAAACACAGTCCTTCTGCGTGAGAGCCCCAGCACGAACCGCTATGTCATCTGAAATATATTAAAGTGAGCTGTTGTCCCGTCTACTGTTGGGGTTTTCAGTGCCAGCTGACTGGCTTGAATACGAAGCACAACACATTGATGAATTTTAAGTTGGTGTTAGCACGCATGGTATTCCAATACACTTGTGGCGCAGTGGTTAGCAATCGTAGATCGCATGCCCGAATACACGGGTTCGAATCCAGAAAAGTACTCTTTAATTTTTTATGTTTCGATAGAATGTTGATGTACTGGATAATATAAGAATTATGATTTATTCGGGCCACTGATCATTTCATATGAACGTACATTAAATGTTATTTCTAATGAAAACTTAAGTGGATTGCTTCATGTGGCTTGAAAGTTCGGTCGGAACTTTATTTGAACTTTATTGAACTTGAAAGTTCTGTCAGAACTTTATTCGAGCTTAATGGAACATGAAAGTTCTGTCGGGACTTTGTTCGAACTTTATGGAACTTGAAAGTTCTGACGGAACTTTATTTGAACTTTATGGAACTTGGAAGTGATTTTAATCGATGAATGCGGAACTTTTGGTTACTTGGGTAAGCTTTATTAACTAAATAAAAAACCTACAAAATGATACCTTTAGAGATATGAACGTTATTTCCTTTTGCGCTTCTGATGAAATCACCTCACAGAGTGTAAACAATACACATTAAACTATGTCTACGCAAAATTTCAATTGATTTTACCCAACGGATCAAAAGTTAGAGCAATTTGAATGTGTGCGGATTTTAAACGGTATACCCTTTAGTTACGTGACAATTTTGTGACGGGCTGAGAATTAAATCTTCACAAAATCATTCAATCCTCAGCAGCAAAATTTTCACGTAACTACGTTTTTTTAATAATAAGCGAAATTATTATTTTTTTTTTGCAAAACCAACCATCTCATCCATATAAAGTTGAGATAGGTACGTTAATTCTGTATTTATGCAAATTGTTTCTGAAACTAGTGAGCATATATTGAGCAGATTTAATCCTCAGCAGGTCACGAAATTTTCATGTAACTACGCATTTTTTGGTATAATCATAAAAATTAAATTTTCTTAGAAAATCAACCATCCCACTCGAACTTCATTAGAACATTTTATATCGCAAAATTTTACTTTGATTTTAACCAACTTTCCTTAACTCTTTTTTAAAGATTCACGGAAATTGAAAAAGATTCAACCCTAGCACACAAGTAAATTTCCAAGCGGGGCTAACAAACGTAATTTTCAAAGAATTCAAAAATTCTTGCAATTTTAACTGAAAACATTCTGTGACCGTGATGTAAACATTGCTGTCGATGTAAACATTGCTACAAAATGATACCTTTAGCGTTATGAACGTTATTTCCTCTTGGAGAAATGACCCATTTTATGTGACCAAATTCTTAATGGAACAGACTTTAAGACTGGCAAGTTACTGTAGTAGTAGGATCACCAAGATTTAAATAAAATGTAATTGCATTTAATTTAATGTTATTGGCTGTTATTTCATCATTACCAGGCATTAAAATTATCCATTATCCAATGTGTCATTTGATATTATCCCTATCCCTATCCGGATAATTTTAAAACGGATAACATGCGAGTTAAAATTATCCGGTTAGAAAAGTTTTAAAATTATCCGGATAGAAAAAAATGGATAGGGATATTTAACCGGAGTACTCCGAACAGTTTATGTTTAGAATAGGGATGTTTGATATCAAATATGGGAAGTGACGAACCAGCCACTGGCTGAAAGTCCCTCTAATAAAGAAAAAAAAAAGATATCAAATATGAACCTATCCATATGGCTATTTTTGGAATCGGGGGATGTCTAGAGGCCTGAAATTGAAATCCGACGCCATTTTGGAATCCAATGAGGCGGCCATTGGGTTCAGAAAAGTGGTAAATACCCATCAATATGGGTACTTTAGGAACAGGACGACGTGTAGATGCCGAAAATTTTGATGCCATTTTGGAATCCAATATGGCGGCCATTGGGTTACAATATGGGTATTTTCGGAACGGAGACGATCGGTAGAAGCCAAAAATCGATTTCCGACACCATTTTGGAATCCAAGATGACGGTCATCGATTTCAGAAAAAGTTTCAAATACCCTACAATATGGGATAAGAGACGACGTGTAACGGCTGAAAATCAATGTCCGACGCCTATTTGGACTTAAAGATGGCATTGGACATCAATTTCTGTACTAGTAGAGGCTAAACATCACACCGATTCCAAAAATACCCATATTAATGCGTACATATTTGATATCAAACATCTCTATTCCAAACATAAACTGTTCGGAGTACTCCGGATAATATTCGGATAAAAAATAATGGATAATATCCAAGTTAAGATAATCCGGATAATTTTAACATTTGTTGTTGTTGTTGTTTTTATTACCGACACTTTACAATTGCTGATGCACTCGTGTCTTTAAAAAATGTTAGTGTACAGTGATGTGGTGTTAGTGTTAATTGTTAACTTCTTTTTCCTTGATTTGTTTTCCGTCGATCTTGTTTTCCGTGCTGAGTACCAATGCTATCGACGCCAGGGAGGCAGCTCCCACACCCGGACCCTACCTATCGACCCATCAACTCATGAACCGAGGACCAACGGCTTTACTTCTCTTCCGAAGGAAGCCGACTGGGATTGAACCCAGGCCTGCTGGGGTGAGAGCGAGAGGTAATCACGCTTACCACTACACCTCTGGTGCCGCTAATTGTTAAGTTCACACATAGTTTCTTTACTGCTCTGATACAGATTTCAATGCTTCTGCTACTGCAGTATCTTCTTTTCCTTGTTTCGTTCCACTGCATATTCATTACTTCAGATTCAATTGTTTGCGCTTTTTGTTTTCTTCTCTATTTCTTTCATTTCTTCACCATCATATTATATTCAATTTTCTTCCTCACCGCCTGCTACTAATTACCTTCGTCATCTCATATTTCCTGCTTCTTGTATTCCAATCCGCTACCATATTCTTTTCCTCTCCGACAGCTTCTGCTTCCCCTCCATCATCTTTTCATTTCCTGCTTCTTGGATTTCCATCCGCTTCAATCTTCTTTTGATACCCGGTTTCAGCTTCTTTATCGCCATCTTCTTTATCCGTGTTTATGCCTGTATTCACCTTTCTGTCTTCTTTCACCCCTTCTCGTCTTGCTTCGCGCTCTACTTAATCCTCTGCATAACCATTAGAGTGATGCAAATTTTGAAATTTTCGCACCACAATACTTAAACGATTCCAAATCGGATCCTGACTAACCTCTCAAAATTTGAACCCATTTGGTGAGAAACTGAGATGGCACAAACCATTTGAAGTTTGTATGGGAATTACTATGGTAAAACCAAGATTTTTGTTCATGTCTATCTAATAATTCACCATATCGGTCTGCTTCAAAAGCTTTCAACTTTACTTGTAGGAAATTTTCCCAGCTACAACTTTGCTCAAGACCACTTTTTGATTAAATGCAAGGATCGAAAGTTATTAATGGTTCAATGCACTAATGTCTTATGATCATGCTCAATCAACTGCTCAGCAGGCAACATTGGTGTTTCTGGGGCGTTGAATAGGACACAAAAATTATGGCTACTATGTCACACTGCAAAATACAGTGTTGCCTACAGAGCAGCTGCTTGATCATGTCATAAGTTTACCAATCTCTTAAATAATTAATAACTATTTCCTGTCTCGTTTTACATAGAAACGATCTCCAGCAAAGTTGTAGCTGAGAAAATTTTCTATAAGAATAACTATCGAGCTGTTTTGCAGCTCAATATGGAAAAAGACTAGAAAGCAATGAACAAAAAGTTGAGATTTCCCATATTAATTTACATGTAAACTTCAAATGGTTTGTGCGAAGTCTGTTTCTAACCAAATGAGTTGTAACTTTTGGAGGCTAATCACGACCCGATTTGAAACCATTTAAGCACTGTGGAGCGAAAAAGTCAAATTTTGCATCAGTCTAATAACCATCTTCTTCTGCTTTCTTCGCATCATATTTTTTCATCTTCATCAGCTTCCATTTTTGCCCTAAGGCAGCGGCAACTCTTCTCCTTCGTCTTCTTGATTTTCTTTCGTTCTTCGCTTGATATTATGCCCCGCTTTCTTCATTTTGTTCTCCATTCATGACTACTCCTGCTCCCACTTTGTAAGTTTCTTTTCCATCATCCTCTGTTTTCTTCTGTTGTCCTTAACGTCCTCTGCATCCGCTTCTCTCTTTTCCTCGTTTTCACAATGCTTGATAGATATTAGCTTCATGCAGGAACTTCAGTAACCGCTTTTCACTGTCATCATCGTTGCATAGTGCCGTATAAAGACTAATTGGATCGATCTCATGTTTCGTCCTGATTGCACATTAAGATTATTTCACCGAAATCTGTGAAATTTTACCGATATTTCAACAGCTGAACCTTCGGTAAATAGGAAAAATCACCGAACAGGTGGTGAAAAATCACCGAACTGTTTACCGAACGTTCAGCTGTTGATATTTCGGTAAAATTTCACAGATTTTGGTAAAATAATCTTAGTGTGTGCTTCAAATTTTCTGCAGTGTAGAATTACGTGCCGGACATCCATAACCGTTCCACAGCATTCGCATGTTAGTGGTGATGATTTCTTTAATAGAAATTCGTGTGTCAGCCTGGTATGGCCGATGCGCAAACGAGTGAGTACTCGCTGGTCGGCAGAACTTTTCTGATCGATCCAATTTTTCGTGACACGTTTTATTTCCTTCAGCTTGACTTCTGTAAGTTGCGCCCATCGTGCCTCTCTCTGTTCATTGCCTTAATGGCATCTTTTCCTGGAATACCGATATTGATTGGCGGATTATTTCGTGCTTCTCCGGCGAGTCGGTCTGCTTCTTCGTTGCCACGGATACCGGCGTGCCCATAATTAATTTTAACATGGATATTATCCGGTTGGAAAGAAATGTGGTTAGGGATGGACTCCGTTTATTTCTATTCACTGGATAGGTCCATCCGGATAATTATATTATCCATACCATCCGGATAATTTTGAAGCCTAATCATTACGTTCAAGCTATGTCGTCAACCGCGATTGTTGCAACAAAGCTACACCGTTCAAAAAATTCATGTAAATTTCTGCGAGATATAGCGCACATAAAATTAACGCTAGATTTGGCATAAATTTACGCGGTATTTCGTGTAAATTTAAGCGCAATATCGCATCAATTAGCAATAGTGTATGCAAGATTGTACACAATTTCACTGTTTATGTCAAGTATACCTCAAAATTAAACGAAGGGAGATTTTACGCGATAGCTAAAATTCAGATTTTTTTTTCTGTGTAGCAAGCAATCCTATCGTTTCCTTCCACCTTTACGATCGAACTATATTATAGAGAAACTTTATCGTGGTAGTCGTCGCAAGGGTTATGTGTTGGTTGTTCTCTCTGTTTTGATGCCCTGATCGGGTGCGAAGCCTTCTTATTGCATTCCTTAGGTCGTCTGTGTTAATCTTCTTCTTCTTATTCTTTCCTTTATTTATCGTCGGTCTCTTTTCCGCAATCTAGTGCCAATCACCGACGGACATCGATTGCCATCCATTGAGGGCAATCGAATGTGCAGGAAGACAGCTTCCACACCTGCGTAGCATATCGCACCCATTCAACACACATGGGCCGGGACCAACGGCTTTACTTCCCTTCCGAAGGAAGACGTGACCAGAGATTTTTATGCCTGAGAAAAATCCCACCGACCTCAGCTGGGATTAAACCCAGACCCGTTGGGGTGAGAAAGCAATCACGCATACCACTACACCACCGGCGCCAGTGTCTTTGTTAATCAATAGATAAACAAAAAAACATTTGACAGATCCTCCAATCGGGGTCCTTTTTAAAAGTTGAACCGAGGTGCAGCTTACACTCTCACTCAAGCGCACCAAGGCATCTTCTGCTCAGTAAGCAAAAACGGTCGCTCTAAGGCCACCATGTCCCAACAAACACAACAAACTACGATCGACGATCGTTTAAGCCCGGGTACAAGAAGATATTCAAATGAAATGGCATCCCCGAAAGCAGTAAAATATGTTTTTCAAACCGAATCGTATACTTGACATTTTTCTAAACATATCACTTTTTCCGTACCTTTCCGCCCGAGTTCTGCCAGTAAAAATTTTCTACAATAGTCGGCCTATCCTAATATCTTCACCTAGCACGACTGAACTATGGGGTTCGAGTTGGAGCACGACTCAACATCCAATTCGAACATACAACTCTCATCAGTTGTATAGATTTACCTTATGAAAATAATGTTGACAAAAAAGTTAAAAAAAAAGGCGGCAGACTAGAATCGAACCATGGACATTGGCATTATGAGACTATTGCTTTGACCACTCGTCTATTAGCTCTAGTCGCGTTGAAGAATTATCTTGTGTAACAAAATAATCTTTCATAAGTCGCCCCAAAGAAAGTTCCTGCGAGCTGCAAGCGTGTTTTCGGAAATCGAAAACACTCGGCTGCGGTGTT
The DNA here is from genome assembly GCF_037179485.1 of Ochlerotatus camptorhynchus. NCBI lineage: Eukaryota > Metazoa > Arthropoda > Insecta > Diptera > Culicidae > Ochlerotatus > Ochlerotatus camptorhynchus. Next base: position 6,042,847 of record NW_027040988.1, read on the forward strand.
TCCCGAAGTCAGAAACACTCGGCTTTGGTGCTTGCCGAAGATCCATACACCGGTGCAAACAATTATACACGGGCACCGGTACCGGTGCCTTGATCGCTGCGTTTGGTGTTTTCTATCGAGCACTGGTTAGGATTGGGCGATCTTCAGAGAAAGATCGATCTTGACGTATCGATCTTATATTTGGCTCTAGAATCGATCCACTGATCAAATCGGTACCAAAAAATCGATCTTTGATAGATCGATCTTATGGTTTTTATTTCAATTGACCTTTCTGACGTTTATAACTCGGACACTTGCATAATCCCAAGTGCTTAGTTTGCTATCCTTACTTTTGCTCTAGCCAAAAATGTTGGTTTGTTATTATTATCCTCACTTTCGGACTATGTATACGCTTGTTTACGTTGGAACCCCAAGAAATTCAATCAATTATTCTTTTATTTCATTAAATGTTATCGTAACGGTAAGAAGCAATGAGCACAGGAGAGAGGTAGCGAAAACCTTAAAATTTTGCTGAATTCATAAATATCACAAACGCAAATAGTGACGCCATTGTAGGGAGCAATGCTGAAGTCAATTTACCTCGCAGTCTGGTGTGAGAGTAAATCGTTTTTTCAATGTAAATACTATTACAAAATTTAACACCTATTGCTTTTTGAAGATCGAAAAGATCGAAACAAGAGATCGATTTTTTCGATCTTTTCGTGGACAAAGAATCGATCCGAAAAATCGGAAATCGTGATGAAAAAGATCGATCTTCCAAAGATCGATCCAAGATCGCCCAATCCTAGCACTGGTACGGAGCGTACATCTCAATGCTCTTCGTGTTGTGTAAAAGAGGCAGTACGCAGTGTAGTGTTGCGTTTAGACATGCCTGCTCGCAGCCCAGCTGCGATGCTGTTTCGATGGAGGAGTGTGGAGCTCCGCTGCTTCTGTATGCACACTTAGATTTTATTTACAGGAGTTAGTATTTTGCTGGATTTTTGGATTACTGACTCGGTTAAAATTTAAATTACTGTTATTCGTAAAGATTGGATAAAATCGATTTTTTTTTTATTTTTCATCATTACACGGGGTTAACAGAAGTTAGTCTGTAAATTTTCGTAACACATTTTCTCAACTTTAAATTTTTTAAATTTTACCGAAGAGTTCCGCAATTCAAAAACTCGGTAAAAATTACTGACTCGATAAGTGTGTACTGATGTATGGTTGGTGAAGAGGCTAGCATGTGGAGGGTATTCTCGGGCTAGTGAGTGCCACCCATCTCCACTTATAATTCAGTAATACACTATTTATTCATTTCTGTTTGATATGTTTACAAAGTTTGCAAACAGAAATGAGCATTGCAGTGTAGTTACCAATTTTCCAAGTCATAGACTTCAGATAACTGTTCAAAGTCCCAGATTTTTTATAACGGAATCATGAAAAAAACCAAAGACCACTATGACAAACGTGATCGGTCTGAAGGGATCTTTACATAGAAATTGCTTTAAGGTGATACGATCCAGAACCTCGGGCTCTGGTTCCACTTCGCTTTTTCCAGGAGTCCATTATCTGCTACCAGGAAATATACAATAACAAAACTGTGATGACAATTTAGTGCCTCAAATCACAATAGTGCCCGAGATTAACTCCCTAGGAAACTCGAAGTGGCAGTGAAAGTGCCTGTGGACGCTGGATCGTATCACCTTAAGAACTCAGTATGTTCCATTCCCAGGTTGGAAATTTTCTCAACTTCCCTGGGCATAGAGTATCACTGTGCTTGTAATAATACAGATCACTAGCCCGAGAATACCCTCCACATGCTAGCCTCTTAACTAGACTGATGCAAAATTTTACTTTTTCGCTCCACAGTGCTTAAATGGTTTCAAATCGGGTCCTGATTAGCCTCCCAAAGTTACAACTCATTTGGTTAGAAACAGACTTCGCACAAGCCATTTGAAGTTTACATGTAAATTACTATGGGAAATCTCAACTTTTTATTCATTGCCTTCTAGTCTTTTTCCATATTGAGCTGCGAAACGGTTCGATAACCATTCTTATAGAAATTTTCTCAGCTACAACTTTGCTGAAGATCGTTTCTATGTAAAACGAGACAGGAAAAAGTTATTAATTATTTAAGAGATTGGTAAACTTATGACATGATCAAGCAGCTACTCTGTAGGCAACACTGTATTTTGCAGTGTGACATAGTAGGCATGATGTTTGTGTCCGGATTTTCTACGTTAAACTGTAAGAGAATACTATAGAGAACATGAATACGAAATAAAAATAAATCGAATTTGCTGTAAACAGAGCTACGTTATCGTTTTTTTTAAATCATGCTTAGACATTCTGGGACACTCTATAGAATGATCAAAATAAACCTTAAAGGGCTCTGCACACTATACCGTACAGTGTCCGGGCCGAATGAGATTTGCGTTGTTATGAAAGAGGAAACTAAAGCTAGTTGACTCCCTTATACCACCGGAAATACCGTCCGGCCCGGACCTATAATATCATATTTCACTAAAGCTAGCACTCATTAAGTGAGTCGCTTCCTTCTAACGTCAAAATTTGAGGCTCACGTCAGAGAGCGGTGGCTACTTATAATTAAAAAAGCTTTCCACACACTGATGTGGCGGAGGTGTGGCATCTGCTAGCATGTCAAAACATCATGTCGACGTGTGCTACATGCCACATGAGTACGACATGATGTTTTGACATGTTGCATAGTGTCTACGATTATACCTTACCAATTAGGTTAACAACGTACGCAGCCAGCACAACTTTATTACTACTGTCCAAATCGTGGGTTACTGTCGGAGTTCACGGATCGAGGATTATCGTCGGGATGCTGAGAGCCTTGAGAGGAACGAATCGTCAACAATATGTGATCTATTCTAACGAAGCAGAGATCAGTCACCACTCGATCACCGTCGGATACGTTCGAAAAGGGCAAGACCCTCGCGCAAACCCAATTTTAAATTGTTTATATTTAAGAATAAATGTTGCTTTATAATAAAATGTTTTAATGTAGTAAACTGTTAATAAAGTGAATTTAATGTGTTAAGTGTAGTGTTTTGTAAAAAACTGAAGGTGCATGCTGCATGACCCAGTGGACATACAAACCAGAAGCGAAGAAGTCCCCAAGATACTGTTCTTATCAAGGTCAGCAGAGGTCAGCATTCGGAGGTAGGCTGCTGGGTACGGTTTTGGTCCCTCGAACGTACACATAGTGCCGCATCACCGCCAGACCAGTGGGCGCCCGGCTTCAGGGGAATCGCTGTACTCAGAGGCGATGGAAGTGGGTGGGACATGTCCTACGCATAAAAATGCCCGAGAGGGACAGCTTAAGCAATGTCCCACCCATAATTTTACAAATAATACAGATGCAGACGGCGAAACTATTAAGAAAATGAAGTATAGGTGATAGCGGCGCCGGTCAAAAGGCCTGGGTTCAACCCCAGTCGGCGCCGCCGGGATTTTTTGAGGCATAAAATCTCTGATCACGCCTTCCTTCGGAAGGAAAGTAAAGCCGTTGATCCCCGGTCTATGAGTTGATAGGTCGATAGGTAGGGTCCAGGAGTGGGAGTTGCCTCCCTGGCGTCGGTAGCATTGGTACTCAGTACGGAAAACAATCGACGGAAAAAAGTATAGGTGAATTGTCCATTGGTGACCCTGGTGAGTAGACACGGTATACTTTCAGGAGTAGCCAAACGGATCCGCGAATTGCAGCTTCTTTTTGCTTATGTACATTACAATACACATCCCCTGAATACTAATTCGTGGGGGTTCGGAATCTGAAGTTAATTTTCTTCTTCTTTTCCTTTATTTAACGTCGGTCTCTGTTCCGCAATCTAGTGCCAATCACCGACGGACATCGATTGCCATCCATTGACAGCAATCGAATGTGCAGGAAGGCAGCTTTTCCACACCTGCGTAGGATATCGCACCCATTCAAACACACATGGGCCGGGACCAACGGCTTTACTTCCCTTCCGAAGGAAGACGTGACCAGAGATTTTTATGCCTCAGAAAAATCCCACCGACCTCGCTGGGATTGAACCCAGACCCATTGGGGTGTTAGAAAGCAGTCACGCTTACCACTACACCACCGGCGCCGGCTAAGTTAATTTTATAAAACAATAATTTCACTTTTGAGTGCTTTGTTAAGCTGTTGAGAAAAATTTCACATGAAAAAAACCGAGGAAATTATGAAGCAAATTTTAAGGAGAATTCCAAGGGAAATTTTGTGAGATAAGTTAGGAAATTCTGAAGAGAATTTTAAATGGAATTTCTAAGAATCTTCTCGAATATTTCATGCAAATTTTCATAGATTACCTAGAAAATGGTGAGACTCAGACGACGAAACTTTTAATTCCTCCTCACACGAAAGTCTCGAGGAAGTTGTGGAAATGGAAACCTTTGACGTCCCAGTTGACTCGCTCTCCAGCAAAAATACTGGAGCATATCCCAAGAAAAAGTATCCTCCACAACCCTCTCCCCCACCATCTTCTCCTCGTCCACCTGCACCCCCCACACCATTGCCCTCAAAAATCTCTGCGCTCCCCCGCCTAAACGCTTACCCAGAAGCCTCGAAAGGCCCATGGGTTGTTTTTTTTCCGGCCCAAACAAAAACCTTTGAATATTCCGAGGATCTCTAAGGATCTAACAACACATTTTTCGGCCGTTACCGATATTTTCAAGGTAACACCAATAAAACTGCGCGTTACCGTTGATGACCGGAAGCAGGCTAACCAAATTGTTGCATGCGAGCTTTTTTCATTGGAATACCGAGTCTACATACCCAGTAGTGAGGTAGAAATTGAAGGAGTGGTCACCGAAGCGAGTTTGACTAGTGATGATTTCTTGGGTCCCGATTCCTTCGGAATCTTTGAAAACCGTGCTCTGCCGAAAGTGAAGATATTGGACTGCCTTCAAATGCAGTCAGTATCCGTAGTAGGCTCCAAAAAAACTTATTCCTTGTCAAACTCGTTTCGTGTGACCTTTTCGGGTTCAGCGTTACCTCACTACGTCGCTATTGGCAAGGTTCGGCTGCCTGTACGTCTGTTTGTACCTCGGGTAATGAACTGCTCGAAATGTAAACAACTTGGTCATACATCGGACTACTGCTCGAACAAACCACGCTGCGATCAGTGTGGCGAGCAACATCAAGAGGGCCCTTGCGGTGCTCCTCCAAAATGCGTGTACTGCAAGGAAAGCCTACATACCCTGACTGACTGCCCGAGGTATAAACAGCAGGGAGAAAAACTTAAGCGGTCTCTGCAAGCTCGCTCCAAGAGAACACTAGCAGAACTCTTGAAGAATGTCGCTTCATCTTCTCAGACCACACCAAAAAGCAGTAACACGTTCTCCATTTTGCCAGTTGATGATCTAGACTCTGACTCAGAGGTCGGTGAGGGTAGTCCGTTTGTCTTTAAAGGCAATACGAGAAAACGAGCAAGAAACACACCACCGAAAAGCCTCGTAAGGCCACTCGTACGGACCACCCTTCCACCTTAGAAAAATCAAGAGGTAACGGAAATGCACCGAAGCCCATTCCACCGGGTTTTCAAGCTTGTAATTATGACAAGAACTTTCCGTCACTTCCAGGAGCATCTAAAACCCCAGATGTCCCAGTTTTTCGGCCAGAAAAGCAGCTGAATAATCAGCAAGAACATGCTCCCATGTTCACGTTTTCTGGTATTGTGGATAGCTTCTTCAGTATATTCAATGTCTCTGACTCAACGAGGAGCATTATTAATTTAGTGCTGCCAATGGTGAAAACTCTTTTGAAGCAACTAGCTTCTAGGTGGTCCTTCCTTGCATCGATCATATCCTTTGATGGATAATTCTCCGAATGAGGTCGGGGATACGATCTCTGTTCTTCAGTGGAACTGTAGAAGTCTTATGTCAAAACTTGACACATTTAAATTTTTAGCTAACAATTTACTTTCTGATGCATTTGCCCTTTGTGAAACATGGCTCTCTTCAGACAACGATCTTGCTTTCCACGATTTCAACATTATTCGCCTTGATCGGGCAGGTTCGTATGGAGGGGTGCTTCTGGGGATCAACAAGCTCCATTCCTTCTACAGAATCGATATGCCTTCGGTGACAGGCACTGAAGTTGTTACATGTCAGGTTAACATTCGAGGTAAATGCCTCAGTATTGCCTCAGTATATCTTCCACCGCGAACTGCGATTTCTCGTCAAAGTTTCTCGGATATCTACACGGCTATGCCGGAGCCACGGTTGATCTTGGGAGATTTTAACTCTCACGGTACAAGCTGGGGGGAACTGTACGACGACAACCGCTCAACCTTGATATACGACATGTGCGACTTCTTCAAAATGACAATTCTGAACACCGGGGAAGCAACACGAGTAGCCAAACCTCCAGCAAAAATAAGCAGATTAGACCTCTCACTTTGTTCGAGTTCACTATCGTTGGATTGCTCGTGGAAAGTAATTCAAGATCCCTACGGTAGTGACCATTTGCCAATCAAAATTTCTATTACAAATGGTTCATCTTCTACTCGCTCGGTCGACATCGCGTACGATCTTACGAAAAACATTGACGCGAACAGCGAGAAGTCCGCCGCGTTTAAACGCTTCCGCAAACACGGTAAGGTCGAGGATTTCGAGCGGTACACCGACCTCGAGAAAACCTTTAAGGGCTTGACTAAAGTCAAAAAACGCGGTTACTGGCGTCGGTTCGTCGATGGTTTGTCGCGAGAGACTTCCATGAGAACACTCTGGAATGTCGGCAGGAAAATGCGAAACGCGTCATCACCGATTAACGAAGACATGGAGTACTCGGACAGTTGAATATTCAGCTTCGCACGGAAAGTTTGCCCGGATTCGGTGTCGGTTCAAACCAACGTTCGTGATCGTCCGTCGGGTAATAACGAAATAGATTCCCCGTTTTCGATGGTGGAATTCTCACTTGCTCTCCTCTCATGTAACAACTCAGCTCCAGGAATGGATAGAATCAAGTTCAACTTGCTTAAAAATCTCCCAGACGTCGCGAAGAGACGCTTGTTGAAATTATTCAATCAATTTCTGGAGCACAACATTGTTCCGGATGACTGGAGGCAAGTAAGAATTATCGCCATTCGAAAACCCGGTAAACCCACGTCGGATTATAACTCGTACCGTCCCATCGCGATGCTGTCCTGTATACGGAAATTGTTGGAGAAAATGATTATTTTTCGTCTAGACAAATGGGTCGAGTCGAATGGTTTACTTTCAGATACGCAATTTGGATTTCGGAGAGGCAAAGGAACGAGCGACTGTCTTGCGTTGCTTTCAACTGAAATTCAACTGGCCTATGCGCAAAAACAGCAAATGGGTTCAGTTTTCTTGGACATTAAGGGGGCTTTTGATTCTGTTTGTATCGATGTCCTTTCGGATAAACTCCACGATAGTGGGCTTTCACCAATTATGAACAACTATTTGAGCAACTTGTTGTCTGAGAAATATATGAGCTTTTCTCATGGAAACTCGACAACTTCACGAATTAGTTACATGGGTCTCCCCCAGAGCTCATGTTTAAGCCCCCTTCTTTATAATTTTTACGTTAAAGACATTTATGGTTGTCTTGATGAAAATTGCTCGCTAAGGCAGCTTGCAGATGACGGCGTTGTGTCCGTTATAGGGCCAAGTGCACCGGACCTGCAAGGACCATTGCAAGATACCTTAGACAATTTGTCTACTTGGGCTATGAAGCTGGGTATCGAATTCTCTCCGGAGAAAACTGAGTTGGTTGTTTTTTCTAGGAAGCATCATACTGCACAGTTACAGCTTCAACTAAAGGGTAGAACAATCACTCAAAGTATATCTTTCAAGTATTTAGGTGTCTGGTTCGATTCCAAAAGCACGTGGGGAAAACATATTGCGTATGTGAAACAAAAATGCCAACAAAGAATCAATTTTCTTCGTACAATTACTGGAACTTGGTGGGGAGCACACCCGGAAGACCATCTTGTCGGTTCTAGAGTACGGTAGCTGCTGTTTTCAATCCGCGGCAAAAACACATATCCTGAAGCTGCAACGGGTTCAATACCGTTGCCTCCGAATCGCGCTTGGCTGTATGCACTCGACGCATACGATGAGCCTCGAAGTACTCGCGGGTGTTCTCCCACTGACAGATCGTTTCGCGGAACTGTCCTTCCGGTTTCTTATCCGTTGTGAAGTAATGAACCCATTGGTAATAGAAAATTTTGAGAAGCTGCTCGACAGAAATCCTCAAACAAGATTCATGAGTCTCTATTACGAGTACATGACGCTGGAGATTGGCCCTTCTTCATTCAATTCCTCTCGTGTTTGCCTCCAAGACTTTTATAGTTCCTCTGTAAATTTTGATCTGACCATGTTGCAAGAAATCCGTGGAATACCAGATCACCATCGGTCGATGGTTGTTCCCTTAATTTTTGCAAACAAGTACCACCATGTTAGTAACAATAAGAGTTTTTTTCACAGATGGGTCAACTATAAACGCTTCCACTGGATTTGGAGTATTCAACGAATTTCATAGCGCCTCATATCAACTGCAAAAACCCTGTTCCGTATACGTTGCGGAACTAGCAGCCATATTTTACGCAGTAGAGCAAATTGCCTCACTACCATCTGATCACTATTTTATTTTCACTGATAGCCTTAGCTCGTTGGAGGCTATTCGATCAATGAGGCCGATGAAGCACTCCTCGTATTTCCTGACCGAAATCCGAGCTAAATTGAGTACTTTATCTAACTGCTCCTATACTATCACCTTAGTTTGGGTCCCATCTCATTGCTCAATTCCGGGTAATGAGAAAGTGGACTCGCTAGCTAAGGTGGGCGCTATGGAAGGCGATATTTTTGATCGACAAATCGCCTTTGTGGAATTTTTCTCAATTACCCGTCAGCACGTCCTCACCAACTGGCAACAAAAATGGAATGAGAGTGATCTGGGAAGATGGTTACATTCTATTCTCCCACAGGTATCGAACAAGCCATGGTTCAAAGGATTGGACATGAGCCGTGACTTTATACGTGTCATATCAAGGCTCATGTCCAATCACTACTCGTTTGTGCGCTTGTGGTAGTGGCTATCACGATAGCGACCACGTGCTTTGGTCATGCACCCTCCATTGTGTTGCTAGATCCGAGTTATCCGCATCCCTCAGGGCCCGAGGAAAATAACCCATGCGGCCCGTTAGAGACATCTTGGCGAGCCGAGATCTCGACTATTGCAATTTAATTTATGTGTTTTTAAAACGGATAGATCTGAGGATTTAGTAGTTAGTGTCATCTTGTGTTCCCCCAAGTTGTTAGCTGCCCATCGGTGTACCCCCATGTTTGTCTTTTTCATCAGTTGGTCGCTTAGTTCGAGATCAAGAGCACATTGCTCTCCAAACCTTGTGTTCTCAATCCCTACCCTGCCATCCATTTGTTACAATTTGTTACCCCTAACCTCGAGATAGCAGCGAGTAATCGGCCCCCGCTTTACTAACGTTAGTTTTAAGAAATTTTGTAACCTAAACAATGAATATCGGCTCCGCAAAGCTACGGCAAATGAGCCTAGAAAAATGAACGCATTAAAAAAAAATAAATCAACATTTGGCATTAATAGCATGCTGCGGTTATCAGTTACTTTAAGCTTTTTCATTGAAATGACAATAATTAAGAGTAGAATTCTGTGGAAATTTGACTTTCTATAGTTATTCTGAAAAAAAAAATCACTTCACGGGTATGGGAAAAAAATTTAAGCGTGTTCTTGAGATTCTTAATTATTGAATAGGAAATGAATTGTAAAGTGAATTTAAAGAGTTTTATGGAGAGAACTCCTAAAACTTTCTTAATTGGTTTTCAAGGGAATATCAGAGAGAATCTTAAGGTGATTGAAACAAACGTTATACAAGAACTTTGAGAGAATTGTAGAAAACTCCTAAGAAAACCTGTGAAGTATTCCAACGCAATTATTAAGGTAATTCAGTCGACGGCGCAGAAGATGCAGTTGTAAGCGTGACTGCTTTCTCACCCTACCCTAGTGTTTCTGGATTCAATCCCAGCCGAGGTCGTTTTTCTTAGGAGAAAAATCTCTGGTCACGTCTTCCTTCCGAAGGATAGTAAAGCCGTTGGCCTAACTCATGTGTTGATGGGTGCGATATCTACTCAGATGTGAAAGCCACCTTCCTGACTTTCGATTTCCGTCAATGGATGGCAATCGATGCCCGTCGGTGATTGGCACTAGATATATATAGGAATCAAGAATCAAGAAGGTAATTCAGTCATAGGAAAACATTAAAATTTCCAAGGTAGAATAAATTTTCAATATTTTAGAACTTGACTTGTGAGTTCACAAACTTAGAAAGGTTTTCCAGGAGATTTTTTTTTGTGATGCTGGAACAAACAAAAACATTCGAAATGCTGTACCTCGGAATATGATAAAGTTTGCGGACTTGAACAGAATCAAGGATTCTGATACTTGAATTTTTTTAAACCTTTCATATATTGGACAATTCGTACATCGATACATATTTAATTTCATCGAGAAAAACATAGAAGATAAATTTATATCCTTCGCTCAGCTTACATTTAGAATTCCAGACGAATTACCCCCGCTATTTCAAAAACGTAATTTCAACAATTAGGAAAGTGGTTACCACAAGCCTAGCAAACCCTTACTACATTGTCCTGCCCAAATATTCAAACGTGGATGCCCCTTAACAGAAAATCAGACAAAAATAAGGAAGATGACATAAGGTTGATTGCCTACTTCGGACTAATCCAGCTTGTCACGTCTCAATGAATAAATAGGCTAAAAAATTCCACCATTCAAATGAACGCTGCTTCCTCACCTAAGTGCTCTCCGAAACCATATTTCAACATGCATAAAGAAATATAAAATTCTTACAAGCTCCTCCCTTATCAGACAGTTCCTCAAACAGCAAGAGCAATAACAAAAATCAAACCTTCACAAGATTAATCACTCGACTCCAAAAGTTGCAGCGCAGGTATAGATAATAGGTACACAAGCACACACACTCACGGTGTCTCTGAAAGAAGACATTACATTTAAAAAAAAAACATTGCTGAAACACCCACCCCATATGAAAGCATTGGTTAGACCCTTTCATATGAGCCTAGTATCGAAATGTTCTTATCAGCAATCTATAATTTTCGAAAATAATGTTTTAAGCCCAAAAATAAAAATAAATGATACTGACCTCAATTGAAACCTCATATGGAGACAATAATGTCTTGTTCAGACTATAGACATATAGGGTAAATGTTCCAGTCAAGGCTTTACGTTCATATTATGGCATGTTCTAATAATTATCGACGAGAAAAAATACATCAAGATAGCCTTATAACATGAAGTAAGTCCACAGTCTGGCCAAAGTCTGGTCAAAGCTTTTGTTTGGTGGGTGCCTCAGCAATCTTGTTTTTTTTTATAATGCTGTTCTACCAGAGACACCGTGACACATACACGTACTGGCGACGAGTGCGCCTACAGGTTCAATCAATGCGGATCCCTTTTTCAAAATCGCAACACATGCCGACGGCTGTGTGATGTTGCGCTATGGCGATATCAGCTTATCAGCTCCTAATATCAGAGCTGAATCGATCCAAAGCAGTTGCAAAGCCCGATTTCACACACCTTGATTCAGTAATTTACCGCGAGCAGAGCTATTCGGGCGTTTTTACTAGGAAACTATGGAGACCAAATCTCGATCGTGTGCGATAGCTTCAGTAGTCCTGCTAGTGCTGCTGGGATGTGCTCTAGGTGAAAGTAACATATTCGAAGGCAGCCAACAGGAAGTGGACGTTAAGGTCAGAAGAAAGCAGTGTGAGTCACCGTCGCCCGCAGAGTGATCTAATTTGGTTCATTTTTCTCAACTCACACAGAAGTTCCTGTCGGAAATTTGTGATAACAGCTCGCCGTTGATGAGCGTCACGGTGAAATCATTCGATGTAGACCACAGTGACCGTAGTTTGGAACACGTTTGCAAGGAAGGTAACCATGGCCTACTGCTGTGGGTCAAGTCTACGCACTTTGCTGACCTACCGGAGTTGGAACCCGGCTTGAAGTACGTCGGCAGGGCAGCTTTCGATGAGGAATTCAACGGGTTCTGTACCTATGATCTTTCAACGCAGGTTTGCTCTAATGGGGATGGTGAAGTGGTAAGTCAGAATGATTACAGACTTATAAAGGATTACCGACTTTGGTATTTTTAACCGAATTTTCAACAGCTGAACTGTTTGGTAAAAATCAGGCATTTTAATTCCTTAGTTTTAGGGCTCCAAAACAAGGAAAACTTCATCACAATATTTAAGTAAGTCTGACAGTGGTTTGAAATTAAAATTAAGGGGGTATTCCCAATCTTTTGCCTTTTTTCGGCCTGTTTTTCAATTAATTTTTTTCAAGGAAAATGAATAGTAATGCGCCTAACTCTTTGGGATTCTTGTTTATTGAACATTAAAGTTTACAAATAAAAATTTTTCGACATAAAAAAAGACATTATTGACGTCACAAAATGGCGGCAAACAGACCCCTGTTTGCCGCAAACGCCTGGACGGGCGAAGACTTTTCTCGGAACGGCTTCATCTGAAACAGATTTCGTGATGAAATTAATAATCTGCATAAGATTCTCTGGAGCTTCTCCCGTTGGCAGCAAAAAATCTTGCAAATTAACAAAATGGCGGCTATATGAAAAAACAGGCGTTTTTTAGCCCGCTTTTTTGCAGCTTTAAGGTGCTTCAAACAATGTTAAATGTTAATATTTTTGGCTGAAAGTGGGAGAAGCTCCAAAGAATTTAATAAGGAACAAAATGCGCAAAGATTCAAGTCAATATCTCTTATAGTTTCTGAGAAAAATCTTCGCCCGATAAAAAAATGTGGTTTCGAGAAAAACGCGTTTAAAGTTTTGACTTTAGTTAAAACCATTTGGGGGTTCTTACCATTAGTCAGCTATGCCTGGACACCGAATTCGCTGATCGGAAAACGGCTTGGGGGGATGAAAGTATATAGTCTAAAGTACAAAAAAACGTGAAAAAAAAAATTTGATTTTTTGAAAAAAAAGATCGGGAATACCCCCTTAAGAGAAAGAGCCTTTGAAATGAGGGTCAAAGTTTTACCGAACGTTTGAAAGCTCGGTAAAAAATTACCGAAGTCGGTAATAATTTCTAAGCGTGTACGCAGACTACTGTCACATAACCTAATTTTGAACCTTCACTTTCACTCTTTAGTCTGCACCGGTGGTGATCCTTGGCGAAAAGTATCCCGAAAGATACGAGCTGCGTGACATGGTCTTCAAGAAATGGACCAATTCGACCCGCCTCGGTTCGCCTATTCTAGCCTACGCTACGCTGAAAAACCGCGATACAGCATACAAGTACATCGACCAGGATATTTCCTACCTATCGGATATGCGAATGGAGTTCCAGCTGCCAGCGACAGTTATAGCCAGTCTGCCACTTTCCGTCTATCGGGGTAAAGTGGAAACGTACAAAACTATTTCTGGCGAAACGTACTACGGCCGGAGTTTCAAGGTGAGTTGAAATAGCCTTAGTAGTACGATAAGAAGATTGCAGGCAGCTCATGAAAATACACTGTTTCGGGGTGCACGTGAAACCAGAACCGACAATGAGGTGTCGCCTCTGATTTGTAGTGGAATTTTTATTTGTCTTACTGATGGGACGTCATTGATGGGAATTTAACGATAGATAAAACCGACACAGCTACTGCAAATTGGTTGACGCGTTCGATGCTGATAACAGGTATCTGCTGCAGGTAAACTGGTTTCTCAATGTGTCGTTTTAATTTGGAAAATCATCGGTCTTGTATGTCGCATAAAGATAACATAATGTTGCAGGTCGTTAAATATCGATTACCAATGGAACCGTTTCAGAGATTCACTTTCCGAAGAATATTTAGAACGTTCATAACACTGCACAGAGGTCCAGGATGGGAATTTAGCGAGACAAAAGTCCTATAGTGCATTTGTCTTAAATTTTAGAGGTTGAGTGTCTTCTGTTAACTTTTTCAACTTTTGACCGTTTTTTAAATCTAATTCATGGTTTTGAAATTATTGATATAGATAAACTAACTTCTTTATTTTTGAAAGTAAAGACGCATGTTCTTCAGCAAAGTTGTAGTAGCTAAGCTTCTTTGCTGAAGAAACATTTTGGCGTAGAACCAACAATCAATACGAAACTAACGATTTCAAATTGGCTCACTACTTGACTAGCCTATTGGTCCCAAGCAAATCGACTAACGTACCCCATTCTAGTATAAATTCCAGTACTACACTATGTTTGTTTTGATTTGGTATGAAAGTTTGACAGATAAAATGAGGGGTAAGTGGATTTTCCTATGTTTCTAGGCGTGAATCGACTAGCTTAGGACCGAAGATAGTACCAGAGCTGAGCCAAAAAGTTGAACTCGTTTCTTCGGGACCTTCTGGTCTTAGAGTTACCTCTATGGTAGAACTACGTCTTTGTGGACTATACTGGGGTGAAAATTTAAAAAAATGTGTGGCTTTGTCATTTATAGATGCAATTAAAATCCAACTACACCAATCGATAGGAAACAACTCTACGAATCTGCTGCGAATAAACGTTTTCCCCAAACCCAGCCGTCATAATCGAGTACCACTTGGTTGCACATCGTTTTGCTTGAACCTGAAAAATTATAAAACACCGCTGCTTGCGTGCCTCTGCTCATTCCCGCTTCGAACGGCGTGGCAAGTGCAAGAAGGAGCAAGAGGTGGATTTTCTCCCTCTCTCTATCTACCGTCGTGATGAACATTCTCGCAGGCACAGCGGAGGCGTGATCACCTTGACAACCAGCGATGGGGTGGAAGGAGACACACGTCTTCAACGACTATCCGCACCTACCCGATATCCTCCGATCCGACTGGCGGTTTTACATATTTATCTCGCTCTGTCATATTTATCTCTCATTTGTGGAGAGTCGACCGGGTGATATCGGGCAGGTGTGGGATGAGCTTTAGGTTAAGAACGATGTCGTACCAAAGCTCATTTTCGCATCGGACAACGTAGTGGAGATAGAACAATCGGTCCTTCTCAGGACCACATATTTTTACAGAAAGAGTTATATTCCTGGGATAAATCGGTGGTATTGAACGATTTTCAGTGAGACTACAATATTATTTCCCTCTTGGGTCCCGTTCACATATCAAGAAAAGCGAAAAAAAAAAATTTTACAAAACACCCAGAACAAGAACTATATTCTGAGTTGGTTGGAAATGCTATCTAACATTAAGCTTGAGTGTGATAATTTATTAGCTTGATAATGGTCTTAGAAGAGGATATGTGGATATTTCCGTTAGAGTACGGCAGTATGAAAATTGAATAGAAGTTGAAATGCGACAGTACAACACACCATCGACTGGAAATGCTTTCGGCAACGTGGGGTTTTAGGTAGTGATGAAACGTCACTAGAACTATTCCACAGTCGTAGACAGGGTAAAGGCACACTGTTTTGCCTGTAGAGTTGAAGACATACTTCAAATCTCCGCGTATATCGTACGGGTTAAGCATAGAAGTGTACGTTTGACTTTGTACTGTCGCATTTTCAACTTCTATTCCATTTTCATACTGCCGTACTCTAACGGAACTATCTACCTACCCTCTTCTAAGACCATTCTAAGACCAAACTTCGCGTATGAAGTAACATAAAAACACTTTGAATATAAGAACTATATGTTGTATATAGGATGTCCCAGAATGTCTAAGCATGATTAAAAAAAAAACGATAACGCAACTCTGTTTACAGAAAAATCGAATTTTATATCGTATTCATGTTCTCTATAGTATTCTTTTACAGTTTAACGTAGAACATCTGAGATCCGATCAGTCGCAAGCCAAGGAGCGGATTATTGATCTCACGCTACTCATTAGCTTCAGCACAGATGCCTTTCCTACAATTTTGGATACTTTTCCCAGTCTCTCGTAAACTTTGTAACGGAATCCGCTGCCTTTACATGTTTCCGCAAATATGCTTTGGTCAGGGCCCGAAAAGTTAGGATTGGCCTGGCCTTGGGTACGAATTGGACCTTGTTGGCTTTATATCAGGCTACCGTGTCCTTGGAGTAATGAACCGACGCCAAATCCGGCCAAAACAGTACTGATGCGTCATGTTTGCGGATCATGGGTAACATACGTTTGTTTAAACACTCACGCACGTAAACGTCGGTTATCATTGTCTCCGTTGTCACAAACGGTTTGGAAAGCATACCACACTCACAAATTACTTGCCAAACCATAGCCTATTTACCGATTTTTTCGGTAAAAATCGACTTATCCGTGTCGTCAATACTGATCACCAGGAAGAGTTTTGTAATCAAATTTAACGTCGTTCATAATCACGCACACCGATTTTCCGCACAGTAATTGGTCGTATAACTTCCGCGCCCTCGGTTTGACGGATCCACCAATTCACAATCAGGCTAAGGCCTTGTTGTCCTCTACTCTCCGAAGAAGTCGTCTCCACTCTACTCGATCCATGGCCACACTTCGCCAGCCTCGTAGTCTGCGATGGGTCCGCAGGTCGCCTTCTACTTGGTCGATCCAGCTTGCCCTCTTCTTCTTGTTCCTGTTGGGTCGCTTTCTAGAACCATTTTCACTGTGTCGTCGTGCGGCATACTTACGATGTGCCCAGCCCACCGTAGTCGCCCAATTTTTGCAATGTGGACGATGGATGGTTCTCCCAGCAGCTGGTGCAATTCGTGGTTCATTCGTCTCCTCAACGTTCCGTCATCCATCTGCACTCCACCGTAGATGGTACGCAACACCTTCCGTTCGAAAACCACCAAGGGCGCGTTGGTTCTCCACGAGCATAGTCCAGGTCTCGTGGCCGTAGAGGACTACCGGTCTAATCAGCGTCTTGTTGACAGTCAACTTCGTGCGGCGGTTTATTTTAATCGACCGCAGCGACCTCCGGAGTCCAAAGTAGGAAGGATTCCCTGCCATAATGCGTCTTTAAATTTCTCTGCTGGTATCATTTTCGGCGGTCACCAGTGAGCCCAAATACACGAACTCATCGACCACCTCGATTTCGTCCCCGTCAATCTGAACTCGGGGTAGGAGGCTAACATTGTCTTCCCTAGAACCTCTTTCGCTCATGTATTTTGTCTTCAATGCGTTGATGGCAAGTCCAATCCGCCTAGCCTCAGCCTTCAGTCTGATGTACGTTTTTGCCTTCGTCTCAAAGTTCCGTGCCATGATGTCAATGTCATCGGCGACGCCAAGAAGCTGGATGGACGTCCTGAAGATCGTGCCACTCGTGTCTATCCCAGCTCTTCTGATCACACCTTCTAACACGATGTTGAATAGCAGACACGAAAGTCCATCACCTTGCCGTAACCCCCTTCGAGATTCAAAGGGACTCGAGGGTGTCCCCGATACTCGAACAACGCACATCACTCGATCCATCGTCGCCTTGACCAATCGCGGCAGTTTATCCGGAAATCCGTACTCGTGCAAGATCTGCCATAGCTGATCTCGATCGATTGTGTCATATACGGATTTGAAATCGATGAGCAAATAATGTGTGGGCACGTTGTATTCGCGGCATTTCTGCAGAACCACGAACTCTCTTGCAAATGGTGACAGGCGGCGGCATAGAATTTGGGAGAGTACCTTGTAGGCGGTGCTCAGCAGTGTGATCGCGCGGTAGTTGCAGCAATCCAATTTGTCGCCCTTTTTGTAGATTGGGCATACGACACCTTCCATCCACTCCTCCAGTAATATCTCCAGTGCTTCACCACCGTATTTTAATAGCTCACTGGTAGTTGATCTACACCAGTTGCTTTGTTGTTCTTCAGCCGACTGATCTCCTCCTCAACTTCTTGAAGATCAAGGGCCGGTAGCCTGTCGTCTTCTGCGCGTGCTCCAAGGTCCGTGCTCCCATCAAACCTCCGGAGTCAACTTCCTTGGCACATTTGTTCCACATTTTGGTCATTTGAATCGCGTGCCGAGCCGTTTTTCCACTTTTCTTAAGCTTCCGCTTCATTATTGCCCAAAATCTCTCGATGGGCCGGAACTGCGGGCAGTTGGGTGGATTTATGTTTTTATCGATGAAATCTACGTTATTATCGCGGTACCACTGGATGACTTCCCGGCTGTAGTGGCAACTCGCCAAATCTGGCCAAAACTTCACGGGACCTTTGTGGGCTTTAATGAAAGGTAGTACGCGGTTTTTGAGGCATTCTTCCTTGTACAGCTTCAAGTCCATCGTCTTATTCGTCACGAACACTTTGGTCTTTGCTCCGCAGCTGCATATCCCTTGCCAAATCATCAGTTGTTTGGCAAATTTGTCCATAAAAGCAAACTTAAACTTCGCAGGAACATCTCCTCGTGCCGTCGCCATGTAGAATTTTTGGCCAGGAAGCTGTCCGAAATCCATTTTGACGTAGTTTTCATCGTCGATGAGCAGGCATCCTTGGTACTTCGTCAAAACCTGCTGGTAAAATTTCCGAGCTCGAGTTTTGGTGACGAAACTTTGCTTCAACGTTTTGTTTGGTTGCTTTCTGGCTCGATAAGAACGATATCCTGCTCGCAAACGAATTCTTCGAACGGTATTGCGAGCAGCAGCGTATTTTTGTGCGATTTCATTATCTGATAGTCCAAGCTTTGCTCTGACGGTTCTCAACACCTTCTGGTTCAGCTTGCGGTCATATGTTTCACTACGACGCTTACCTTGGAGGCACTTTCGATCCACGCTCTTTCGCTCCCTGAAACGTTTGAGCACATCATACACGGTTGATTTGGCGATTTTCAACGTTTTTGCGATTTTTATTGCGGACCACGTTCGATTATCTGAATAATTTTTGACTCACTGCACGAAACACCGTGAAATTTATACCACAGAAAGTGGGCGCCTAGGTAAACAAACCGCTGTAAAATAATTCTTGCAGCGGTCACTTTCAGTGCCGCTGCAACACAATAAGTGATTCCGGATTCTAACTGGACAGAACTTTATCTATAGTAAACTATGATCGAAGACAAAAAATCAAGAAGACTGGCAACTCTTCCATTTTCTCATACGAACATTATGAGACAGGTACAATCGCGTCATTTGTCGCTCAAAGGTAAATGCTTCGAACGAATTTGATAGCAAAGATTACATCCTCAGAAGAAAGGCTTGTGTATTTGCTCATTTTTCTATGCGTTGCTTCCACCTTCACTCAAGCGCAGCGCTATTGTATCTGTCGCTTGGATTCTGGCAAAGTTGCCAGTCTTTTTGATATGATGTCTTCGCTATGATCCTAATGTACTAAACAAATTCCAACAACTTATGAAAAGTTATTAACAAATGAGCAGTTAGTGTGTACAGCTGTGCATGTCAAGCATGTCAACCGCTTCCAGTTTGTTTGCATCTAGCTCCAAGATATTGTCGGTCAAATTGGACAAGGAAAACCCCTCATGCGACATTCGAGTTTACTTTTGTTCTGTACGTCAAACATAACGTCGAACATAGTGCGCATTATAGCGCATCATTGTGTGAATACAGCACACTATGCCCGACATTATGTTTAACTTACAGAACAAGAGTAAAATCGATTTTCGCGTGTGGGGTTTTCAGGTTTTCAACTGTACCGATAATAACCCTACACACTTAGTTTTTTATACCGAGCTCGGCTGTGCAAATCTCGGCAAAAATAAGTTTCACTGAGATCTCAGCAAAAGTGACATTTGATTGCTGAGTCTCGGATAATGCTTAGCTGATTCTCAGCAAACAAATGAAATGTTTGCTGAGATCTCAGTAAAACTTATTTTACCGAGATTTGCACAGCCGAGCTCGGTAGAAAAAACTTAGTGTGTACTGAATTGTATCCCGATCGGACATTTGCTTCCGGAGCTATGATTCCTACTGAGTAGAGCTGTAGCTGATATGGTTTGCCTAAGAAACCGCTGATACGACTGATTGAGTAAGAGCCCTATCGTCGACACCTGGTGCCAATAGGCCATCAAAACTAAGCCTTTTGTGGCCATCTTGAAAAAAAGCTTGATGAAGCAGATTTCAAAATTTTGCCCGATGAGGTATGGGAAATTTTAAAATTCTTCTATGTCTCAATAAATCTTTTCTAATTTTTTTTTCGATGATTCTACGATGATTCTTTAATATTTGATAAAAGTTGTTCAAATAAGTAGATTTCGACTTTTTTTTTATCCTCCACAGTAACACTAAAATTAATTTAAAGAACTTTATTCTAAAAAATAGGCGTTTTAAAAACTTATCTCCTATGCCTTACAGTGCAAACTTTTGAAATCTACTTCAAGCCTTTTATCAAGATGGCCGGTCCCGTGTATGCTATAATAAAAATAATTGCACACCGTTTCAGTTTTTTTCTCAAGTCCATGGCTATTTCGTCACCAATTAAGCTATCAACCCCCATAAAAAATACTACACACGGAAGATAATACACTTCAATCCCCAATCAAGAAATTAAACACTAAGAGGTACCGTTGATTGCGGATGGACTTTTAGTCAGTATTATGTTTTCTGGATTCCATATTTGGTTTTTGCTATTATAGATACCATTTGCGGTTAGTATGTTTACTACCAAAGAATTTGGAAAACGAAATTCCTGCTTAACTCCATCCGCAAACAACGGTACCCCACTGAATTTTGCCGCAAGCGGTGCGATCCACACGGGCTTTCTATGCTAACTCACTACCTCGAAGAATCTTATCTGCAGGCACTACTTATAACGCTAGGTGTGCTAGCGTTCACCTATAAAAATAATCACTCGAAAATCTATTTATGATATAGGGGAAATGACGGCTTCGAAATGTCAGACTATTTTCGGCAACCCAAATTGAAACACTATTTTCACTGGATTTTCTTACGTAAACACTTCGCTGAATGCATGCAAACGATTCTTTATGCTTTCAGCTTCAATTTGATTATATTTTTACCACTGAGAAAAAGCAATCTAGCAAGGTTTTCTTGAAATGAAACACACGCACTACAAATTGTAGCTGATTTCGAGTTGCCGATAATAGAACAGCAGATTTACATGCAGTTCAAATGGAATGGTTGCCGACAATATTCGCTCTCACTAGAGAAGATTGGAGCTTTGTGAAAGCGTTTCAAAACAGTTTTTGACAATTCTTTCGACTGAAATTGCTAGAGCAGCTGGCAGCAAAAGATTGTAAACAAACCAATACTGCATATGTGTGCGTTTCTTAGAGAAAAAGGCTATAGAAAGAAGGTCGCTGCTTAGGTTGCCGAGAATACGTAAATTCCCCTAAATACAAATTTGGCAGTTACTTGACCGTCATTACAAATTTAAGAGCAGCAAATTTTTCGGCCACTTTATATTGTTCAAACCATATCAATTTGATAGTTAGCGTTCTGTTAACTTTGAATGACTCCAGTGTTGAAAAAACACACTAAAGGGTGTCCCACATCAAATTGCATCACGGAAAAAAACGCTGTAGAAAATTATCCATTGGGTATTTTCTCTTGAAAACTTGGGTAGAAGTAGTTTGAGTGTATTGTATACAATATAGTTTTATCGCTGTCAGTTTTTCGAAAGTTGGAAAAACTGAGAGATAAAATCAAAAGTATGTTTTTTTTCAGATATTTATTAATTGTTGTGCTTACAATACCGTGCAACCCTTTAATTTTGAAAATATTCCAGATTTTTAAAATTCTTCTTGCCTTGATACATTAAAAACTAATCATCGATAATTACTTGCATCTCCAGACCATCAACGCCGTTCGCTACATGAGTCCGGCCACGATCATCAACGTCACCGTCGTCGGTACCGAGGAGCGGGCCTACCGGGAATTCCGTGGAAAGCTGGTCAGCATCTACACCGACGAGGAAGGCTTCGGATGGTCCCGATCGCTATTGTCAGTTGAAGGAGCGGTAATAAGGGCGGAACCTCTAACATATCACGACAAGTTTTAATCCCCATTCTTTGAAATTGCAGTCGATCGAAACCACCCTGACGGAAACCCACGTCGAATACGGTGTGGTAGCGAATTTGTACGACGAATCTCAACTGCAACCGGGAGCGCCAACCCTGTCGCCGAGCATTCCCCACACGGACCACAAATACCCGGGGCAATCCAACTCACCCAAGGCGGAAGGCATTCACATCCACATCAGCGAGACCGAGCTGAACCAGGTTTATCCGGGATTCCGTAACATTGCCATCGGTGCCGCTATCCTATTTTTCTCCGTCGTTGGAATCGCCCTGCTGGACATCATCCGTCGAGTTTTCAATAATCGTCGTGCCAAACGGTTGCGCCTCGGAAAATACAGCAAGGTCAACGGAAGTTAAGCGGAAGGTGGGATTTCTTTTGCGCTCTATCCAATAGGTGGCGTAGCTTCATGCTTCATGCGTTAGTAAATTATAGTCTTTAATTAAATACGTATAAATAGCGAATATTATTGCCATTCTTGTTCATCCTAATTTCATTCTAAGTTTTAATAAATAGTTACACGTTATTTAATCCTCTTCGAAAAAAAATGTGTTTGAACTTGTGTTTTAGTACTAGAGAACCATTAGCCTTGTTTACTCAGCGGTTGAAATACCCCTTCTTTGACCCAGGAAAGCCCGGAAGCGGGAGGGGTCGTGACCTCGTTCGCTTTGCCCTGTTTCAGTGATTCCAACACCGGACCGTGAGTATCCTTGTCGAACCGATCGAACACGATGTAATTCCTATCCTGAACCGGTGCTGGGTCGAACAACCTGCTCTGGCTGAGCCGTACGGATTCTTCGACTTTTTGCAGAAACTCCGAACGGTTTTGGCCGTACAGTTCATAGGCCACATTGTTGGCGCTCTGTTCCGCCAGGGACATGTACTCATCGAAGCTGGAGAAAATGTACTGCATGAATTTAAGCAGCTGCCAGACGTGGTTGTCACCGGCCTTCCACTTTGGGAAGGCCTCGGTCAGCTCGAGGGTTCCGTTGTACGGGTCAATCAGCGGGTGGAAGGTTTCGCTTTGAAATACGACGGTCTACAGGATGGAAATGAATTTTGATCTTTTAGTAGGTATAGGAACAAGACAATTATTAAATAGAATAGGACGTTCTGTATCAAATTATGTATGGGAATTTTTATTTTAACATGCTTATCAACTAATTTTGTAACTTTTTTGCACATAAGATGTACAAGTTTGGCCCAAATAAGTGAAGCAAATATTAAAAGGAATAACGTTGAATCGGGTTGACATTTTTTTATTGGTACAAGTCGGCTTCTTTTACTAGCATATTAAAGAATGACGGGATACATCTTCAGTTCAATTGATTACAACGAAATAGTTTTCATGTAGCGTCCATTGGAAACGCAAATGATTTTCATCCATGAACAAAATTAATTGACTTTTTCTGAATTTCACATAACATTTATGCGATCACGTTAATGTTATATAATTTTTCATATGAATTTCATCGGCCTCATAATATTTCTGTCATTTTGTGGTGGGATTTTTAGCTATGTGATCACATGAAAGCTATGTGAAATTCACATGGTTTTCATCCATTAGATATGTGATAAATTTTTTGAGTGTACGACTGGGATTAAACCCTGGCCCTTTGGAGTAAGAGACCATATTTTTACGTAAAAGTTACGTGATTTGGTTGATGGTTTTGTCAGTATTTTGAGGTGGTAATTATTTTAAGGCTCGCTCTCAAATGCTGCCATAAGATTCACTATTTTGAATAGGTTTTCAAATGCTGAGCGCAAAATGCTCATTTTTTTTAAAATTCTAAATAGGATTAAGGAGATACGGCTAGTTCATCTCCGAAATACTCAAATACATTTATTTGTGATTCTATTCTATTCTATTTGCAGGTGGAGCTAGTGCTCTAGCGTATTCCAATTTGATTTTTTGGAAACAAATTTTGTTTGTAGCAGTTAATACCACCGAGCAGGAAACGGAAAATTCTAACCTTGCAAGGATACCTGCCGGCAAACCTTCGACGACTTTAAATCCAATCTTAGATTGTTTCGGAAATGTGATTCAACAAAGACGATGATACCTTCAAGGACACGAATAAAATTTGTCTGGTTTAGAAACTGGTGTACGATCTGAGTGTCCTTGGGATGACGTTGTTCAAGCCAGAAATTATTATTTGGTTTTCGGTTCGACAGGCGGCTACGTAAACTTACTTACCTTACCAATCAGGCTAAGGCCTTGTTGTCCTCTGCTGTCCGAAGAAGTCGACTCCACTCTACTCAATCCATGGTCACACTTCGCCAGCCTCGTAGTCTGCGAAGGATCCGCAGGTCGCCTTCTACTTGGTCGATCCACCTTGCCCGCTGCGCGCCTCTTCTTGTTCCTGTTGGGTCGCTTTCTAGAACCATTTTCACTGGGTCGTCATGCGGCATTCTTACGACGTGCCCAGCCCACCGTAGTCGCCCATTTTTTGCAATGTGGACGATGGATGGTTCTCCCAGCAGCTGGTGCAATTCGTAGTTCATTCGACTCCTCCACGTTGCGTCATCCATCTGCAGATGGTACGCAACACCTTCCGTTCGAAAACACCAAGGGCGCGTTGGTCCTCCACGAGCATAGTCCAGGTCTCGTGGCCGTAGAGGACCACCGGTCTAATCAGTGTCTTGTAGACAGTCAACTTCGTGCGGCGTCGAATTCTATTCGACCGGAGCGTCCTCCGGAGTCCAAAGTAGGCACGATTCCCTGCCATAATGCGTCTTTGAATTTCTCTGCTGGTATTATTTTCGGCGGTCACCAGTGAGCCCAAATACACGAACTCATCGACCACCTCGATTTCGTCACCGTCAATCTGAACTCGGGGTGGGAGGCTTCCCTAGAACCTCTTCCTTTCATGTATTTTGTCTTCGATGCGTTGATGGCAAGTCCAATCCGCCTAGCTTCTGCCTTCAGTCTGATGTACGTTTCAGCCATCATCTCAAAGTTCCGTGCCATAATGTCAATGTCATCGGCGAAGCCAAGGAGCTGGATGGACTTCCTGAATATCGTGCCACTCGTGTCTATCCTAGCTCTTCTGAGCACACCTTCTAACGTGATGTTGAACAGCAGACACGAAAGTCCATCACCTTGCCGTAACCCCCTTCGAGATTCAAAGGGACTCGAGAGTGTCTCCGATACTCGAACAACGCACATCACTCGACCCATCGTCGCCTTGACCAATCGCGTCAGTTTATCCGGAAGTCCGTACTCGTGCATGATCTGCCATAGCTGATCTCGATCTATTGTGTCGTATACGGATTTGAAATCGATGAGCAAATGATGTGTGACCACGTTGTATTCGTGGCATTTCTGCAGAACCTGCCGAATCGCTAATCCGTGGTAGCGCGGACACCCATGAATCCCCCCTGGTATTGCAAATGGTGACAGGCGGCGGCATAGAATTTGGGAGAGTACCTTGTAGGCGGCGCTCAGCAGTGTGATCGCGCGGTAGTTGCAGCAATCCAACTTGTCGCCCTTTTTGTAGATTGGGCATACGACACCTTCCATCCACTCCTCCGGTAATATCTCTTCCTCCCAAATCTTGGCAATTACCCAGTGCAGCGCTCTAGCCAGTGCTTCACCACCGTATTTTAATAGCTCACTTGGTAGTTGATTTACATCAGTTGCTTTGTTGTTCTTCAGCCGACCGATCTCCTCCTCAACTTCTTGAAGATCAGGGGCCGGTAGCCTGTCGTCTTCTGGGCGTGCTTCAAATCTATGTTCGCACTGCGGTACGTGCGGACGTTGATAATGTCGGAGAAGAATTTCCCGTCGATTAGAACGTGATCGATTTGGTTTTCTGTGTGTTGGTCAGGTGATCTGCAGGTGGCTTTGTGATATCCTTGCGGGGGAAAAGGTACTTCGAACTACCATACCCCGTGTCACGACGAGACCCCTCATCGCGGCGGCGCTGCAAACGCTACGGCCCTGCATTTACGGTGAATCAAATGACAGTGGGAAACGTCACTGGTTGAACTTAGAATAACGTCAAACGAAAAGAGGAAGAACAAACACGAAGAACAAAAGTTGACATAGTTGTTGATCTATTATTATCCTTATTCTAGTATTCTACTTATCTAATATACACATTATTTGCCGTGTAGTGCTTAAATCTAATCATAAATTATAAACACTGTAAGTACGGATGAAATTAACGGAAATTGAACTTAACGCTAGTATTAAATTAAAATTATAGTACGGTCTAAATTGAAGAAGTAGAGTGGGAATTCGAGCCATACCACTTCCAGAAAAAGTACACCAAATTTGTAAGTCTTAAAATTAATAAGTTACGCATCTTTACTGAAATAAACTCTAAATTGCAGCTTTAAGCTATCACAAACACAACTCACGAAGTGTAGCTATAAAGAGTTGGTAAACGCATCCCAACATTCTTAAAGAAATTTGTTTTGGGTATCGGAAGTATGGCAGATGAAAATTCCCCTCGGAACTGCCAGGCATGCGAGCGAACGGATTCAGCAGAAAGTGAGATGGTCCAGTGCGACGTGTGCAAACACTGGGAGCACTTTGGCTGCGCAGGTGTAGATGAGGAAATCCGGCAGCCGAACGCCACTTATGTATGCAGACGATGTTCGAAGCAGGGCAAATCCAACGATGATCATCTGAAAGTTCCCGTTGTCCAACCACGTTCTTCTAAAGGATCTAAGACGAGTTCAAAAGCGAGCTCTAGAAGGGGAAAGAAGAATCCCAACCCGCCGGGAAGTACGACTTCCAGCGTTCAGGCTGCTTTGCTGGCAGAACAGTTTAAGCTCGTCGAAGAAGAACAGAAGATGGAAGAGCAAGCACTACTGGAAGAGGAAGACATCAGGAAACGTATGTTGGAGGAAGCAGAGCGTCAGATGGAGGAGGCGAAACAAATTCGTGAGCTCAAACTGCAGGAGGAATTGGAGCTGAAGCGCAAGCAGCAGGAAATCAGGAAGGAATCTTTCGAGAAGCGACAAGCTATTCTTCGTCAGATGGCAGAAACTAGCAGTAGAGGTGGCTCTGTAATAAATTCAGACCAAAGGGTGAAAGATTGGCTAGACGAACAGGACGCTGAAAGATCAAATGGAAATCGGTTTGGGAAAACGAAACACCCCAATTTGAATCCGACTCCCGCCGACTCAGCGGATCTCCCCATTCCTCGGCTGCCATCAATATCGCTGAATTCAATCCATCCAATGCCAAGTTTGGATGCGCCAGCTCCACAGGATTTTCCACCTCAATTGCCACAGCCTCCAGCCCCAACCCCCACTCCACAGCATCTTCCCGTTCCTATATCGGAGCCTCCAATTCCAGCACCTGCTTACCCCATTCCAACGCCACAGCCTGCGCCGACAGTTCCCGTTTCCTCTGTTCGCACACTATCGCAGGTGCAAATTGCAGCACGACAGGTTTTAGGAAAAGACCTACCATTATTTAGTGGAAACCCGGAGGATTGGCCCATTTTCTTCAGCAACTATGAACAGTCTACTGCTACCTGCGGTTACTCGGATGCGGAAAACTTGGTTCGCCTTCAGCAATGCTTGAAGGGAAACGCCCTGGAGTCGGTGAAAAGTCGATTACTTTTGCCAGCAAGTGTACCGCACGTCATCCAGACCCTGCGTACTCTTTTTGGAAGACCTGAGCTCCTCATTAAATCGTTGCTGTTCAAAATACACCAAATCCCTCCACCGAGACACGATCGCCTAGAGACCATCATGCACTTTGGCCTAGCAGTGCAAAATCTGGTGGATCACCTCAAAGCAGCGCAGCAGGCAAACCACCTTGCAAATCCGGTTCTTATGCAGGAATTGGTGGAGAAACTGCCTGGCTCGTTGCGACTCGATTGGGCAATGTACAAGAACCAACACCCACCTGCGACTCTCGACACTTTCGGTGAGTTCATGTCGGGGTTGGTAACAGCAGCAAGCGAAGTTTCCTTCAACCTCCCAGGACTTGGTTTTCAAAAGCTCAGCATGCAGACAGAAACCCGCAGCAACAGGCCGAAGGGGGGAAACACGGGTATTCTACAAGCTCACTCCACGGATCAAACATCAAATCTCACCTCCAGTAGTATTACCAGTAACACGAAACCTGCCAAGCAATGTCTATCGTGTGGTCGAGTCGGTCACCGAGTGTTCGAATGCCAGCAATTCAACGGTGCCAGCGTGGATGAACGTTGGAAGCTAGTTCAGTTAAAAGGGCTGTGCAGAACGTGCCTGAACAGTCACGGCAAATGGCCTTGTAGGTCTTGGAATGGCTGCGGTATCAACGGGTGTCGTCAACGGCACCATACTCTACTGCACTCCATCACATCTCCCGAGAGAATAAATACAACATCTAGCCACGTCACGTCAGGTAATTTCCAGTGGCCACTTTTCCGAATTGTTCCCGTTATTCTATACGGCAACGGTTCCTCCCAAACTATTTACGCCTTTATAGACGAAGGTTCGTCGTACACATTGTTGGACGAAACTGTAGCAATGGATCTGGGCGTCAGTGGGAAAACAGAGGCACTTACCTTGAAATGGACCGGAAACGTGACACGGGTCGAACCCAAATCACAATGTGTGCAGTTCGATATCTCCGGTAAGAGCACTCATTCTCGATACGCACTTTCCCATGCTCGCACGGTAAGCCGCCTGGTGCTGCCAACTCAAAGTTTGAAATATCAAGATCTTGCTAATCGTTTTCCACACTTGCGTGGCCTCCCGCTCGAAGATTACGAGTTAGTTCAGCCCAAGCTACTAATTGGTCTAGACAATCTCCGACTATGCGTTCCACTAAAGCTGCGGGAAGGAGAGTCAACCGATCCTATCGGTGCGAAATGTCGATTGGGTTGGAGTGTATATGGATACGTCCCACATCGATCGACCCAGTCAGCGATTATTGGGTTTCACGTCGCAACAGTTCCTGATCGTGATCGTGAACTAAATGATCAACTACGTGACTATTTCACTCTAGAAGATGCCGGAGTTACCGAAACACGAGAAGTTCTGGAATCGACTGACGAGAAACGTGCGAAGATGCTGCTGGAACAGACAACACGACGTACGCCTGACGGACCGAACTTCGAGACCGGCCTCCTATGGAACACTGATAATCCAAACTTTCCCGATAGCTACCCCATGGCTATCCGGCGTCTAGAGTCCCTAGAGCGTCGGCTTCAACGAGAACCAATGCTGCGAGAGCGTGTGCGTGAACAAATCTCCGAGTACGAAAAGAAAGGTTATGCACACAAAGCTAGTCTGGCCGAATTGACTTCCGTCGATGCCAATCGTGTGTGGTACCTTCCTTTAGGCGTTGTCATCAATCCCAGAAAGCCTGAAAAAGTGCGGTTGATCTGGGACGCGGCAGCAAAGGTAGGCGACGTATCCTTTAACTCCAGACTGCTCAAGGGTCCTGACCTACTGACACCGCTTCCGATGGTGTTATACCAGTTTCGCCAATACCCCGTAGCAGTGAGTGGTGATGTCATGGAAATGTTCCATCAGTTGAAAATTCGCTTCCCTGATTGTCAATCGCAACGCTTCGTATTCCGTGAAGACTCGACCGACCTCCCATCAATCTACGTTATGGATGTAGCAACTTTCGGATCGTCCTGTTCTCCGGCATCGGCGCAGTACGTGAAAAACATCAACGCAGACGAGTTTGCTAACGACTATCCAAGAGCAGCAGCAGCAATCAAGGAGAGGCATTATGTCGACGACTACTTGGACAGTTTCCCGACGATCAAAGAGGCAATTACATTGGTTAACGAGGTTAAACTGATACATTCCCGTGGGGGCTTCACCCTCCGCCGCTTCTTGTCAAATGAACCCGAAGTCTTGCGAGGAATTGGCGAGCTGGCTGAACTGGACTCTAAGAGCCTACATCTGGAACGCGATGGAAAGTGTGAATCGGTGTTGGGGATGAAGTGGATGCCTAACGAAGATGTATTCGTTTACACATTCAGCACAAGAGATGATCTGCAGCGTATTCTACATAGCGGCCACATTCCTACCAAGCGAGAGGTAGCAAGGGTGGTTATGAGTCTGTTCGATCCACTCGGCCTCGTTGCATTTTTTCTGGTTCACGGTAAAATGTTGATCCAAGAGCTTTGGGCAAAAGGGACAGAATGGGACCAAGAAATTCCGCAGGACATCAATGAACGCTGGCGACAGTGGGCTGATCTTTTCCAGGCGTTAGACCTGCTGCGCGTACCGCGGTGTTATTTCAACTTATCCAAGGACTTCGCCCGTTTACAAATCCATCTCTTCGTCGACGCGAGTGAGGCCGCATATGCCTGTGTGGTGTACTTTCGCTTGGAGACTGATCGTGGTACAGAGGTGGCTCTTGTTGGTGCTAAGACCAAGGTTGCGCCGCTGAAGACGCTCTCAATTCCTCGACTTGAACTTAAAGCGGCTGTCCTTGGTGTCCGATTAATGGAGACGGTTCAAAAATACCACTCGTACACGATCCACCAGCGCTACTGTTGGAGTGATGCCAGCACTGTGCTCGCGTGGGTGCGCTCAACCGATCATCGACGTTATCACAAATTTGTCGCCGTTCGAGTCGGTGAGATTTTATCATCAACGCAGCAGTCGGAATGGCGGTGGGTTCCGTCCAAACTAAATGTGGCAGATCTGGCCACTAAGTGGAACACTGGACCACAAGTGACGACCGAGAACCCTTGGTTCCAAGGACCGGCCTTCCTATACCAGCCTGAGGAGCGCTGGCCTGTTCAACGTAAGGTTACTTCAACTGAAGAAGAACTCCGACCTGCTCACTGTCATGTCGTCCACTTCGTTCCAAACATGAATTTCGAAAGATTCGATCGATGGATCAAAATGCATCGGGTAGCTGCGTACGTGTTTCGCTGTATTGATAATCTACGTAGAAGTAGAACCAAAGACAATTTGGAACTCGGCAATCTAACCAGCAACGAACTCAGAAGAGCCGAAGAAGCACTTTTTAAAACAGCTCAAAGTGAGTACTACGCCGATGAAATCGTCATCCTCGTCAAGACCCAAGGGCCTCCTGATAATCGGCACGCCCTCGTAGACAAATCCAGCACAATCTACAATAAATGTCCGTTTCTGGATGAGAAGGGTATCCTACGCAGTCGTGGTCGAATCGGTGCGGCACCGTATGCACCGGCCGAAGCTAAGTTCCCCATCATCCTACCCAAACAACACCTAATTACTTTCCTTATTGTAGACTGGTATCATCGCCGCTTCCGTCACGCCAACCGAGAAACCATATTCAACGAGATTCGTCAACGCTTTGAGATCTCATCACTAAGAAGGCTCTTGGATAAAGTCGCAAATGCTTGTGCATTCTGCCGCCTAACGAAGGCGATTCCAAGACCACCAGCAATGGCTCCGCTTCCCGAGATGCGCCTGACAGCTTTCGTTCAACCGTTCACGTTCACCGGGGTGGACTACTTCGGGCCAGTACTGACCAAGGTGGGTAGGAGCAGTGTGAAACGTTGGGTGGTCCTCTTCACATGTCTCACAATTAGAGCGGTACACATGGAAATCGTGCATTCACTAAGTACGGAGTCGTGCATTATGGCTGTTCAACGCTTCGTGGCACGCAGAGGCAATCCAAGAGAGATCTGGACCGACAATGCCACCTGTTTTCAGGGCACTAGCAACGAGCTGAAGGCGCAAACGGATGCCAAAATCAAGGCCCTCTCGGAAAGGTTTACAACCGCCGAAACTGCTTGGAAATTCATCCCACCAGCGGCACCACACATGGGCGGTGC
Organism: Ochlerotatus camptorhynchus; assembly: GCF_037179485.1. NCBI lineage: Eukaryota > Metazoa > Arthropoda > Insecta > Diptera > Culicidae > Ochlerotatus > Ochlerotatus camptorhynchus. Next base: position 6,074,521 of record NW_027040988.1, read on the forward strand.
ATGGGAGAGGCTCGTCCGGTCCGTAAAAGTAGCAATTGGAGGCTTGCTTAACGGTCCACGAAAACCAGACGACGAGACATTGGAGACAATCCTTCTGGAAGCGGAGGGGATGATCAACTCCAGACCGCTTACCTACATCCCTCTGGAGTCGGCAGACCAGGAGGCCTTGACACCCAACCATTTTTTGCTGGGCAGTTCTTCTGGGTCCAAGTTCCTACCCACCGAGCAGTTAGACTATAGGTCAACCCTTCGAAGCAGCTGGAAGCTAGCTAGGTATATCGCTGATGATTTTTGGTGCAGGTGGCTTAAGGAGTACCTTCCTGTGATCACACGGCGATGCAAGTGGTTCAACGATGTAAAAGATCTGGCAGTAGGCGATTTGGTTCTGGTCGTTGGCGGAACGGCGAAGGACCAGTGGAAACGTGGACGTATCGAGCAGGTGTTTCCCGGCAGGGACGGTAGAGTGCGCCAAGCTCTTGTGCGTACATCTTCGGGGATTCTACGAAGACCAGCAGTGAAGTTAGCTGTATTGGACGTCGAGTTTAACAGTAAACCCGGGTTCGGTACCCCAGAAGTTTCGAACCTTCACCAAGGTTTACGGGCGGGGGTATGTCACGACGAGACCCCTCATCGCGGCGGCGCTGCAAACGCTACGGCCCTGCATTTACGGTGAATCAAATGACAGTGGGAAACGTCACCGGTGGAACTTAGAATAACTATTTGTTATATGCGACAGTTAGAAGATACTGAGAGGTTAGCACATATCATCGGCAAGAGACGTGCGTGTGAGAAAATTTGCGAAAAAATCTAAGGGCACCGGTGGGATTCGAACCCACAATTCCCATTCAGTACACGGGTGCATTGCCAATTATACAACGGTGGACCTATGGTCTACGGATGTATTTGGCTAATGACATATGAGTTTCGAATCCGTTTCCCTCCCTTAGTCTTTTTGCGCAAGCGTTCTCAATACACAACAATCGTCTATTACCGACGATATGTGCTTGTACCGCAACCACTCAGTATCGGTCGATGTGAACAAACACAACTCGTCCAAAGATGAATACTAAGATGAAACTGTCGGAAGAAAAACTTTCTATTTTAGTGTCTTCTTTCACGGTCCCTTTCATCCAATGAGAACCCCTCGTATTCAAGGTAATTTTGTGGTTTTGCTGCCCCCTCGGAAGAGATGAAAGTTTGCGCTCATTTTTATCAAAACAATCACACCAAAATCAGAGATGTCCCATTTTTTAATTACTCGATTAACAACTAATCGAATATTTTTTGTTCGCTGTGCTGCCATTTTTCCACCAATGAGAGTGCAGCACATGTTTGAAACGATCGGTGATGATCCTGTGGAGGTGTTAATGCTTATATCGGCATGATATAACCGATTATAAATAGTTTACTTTTCGGTTCGTTAATCGATTAAACGATTATTCGAATGAAAATCGGACATCACTAGATGAATGTGAAACGTCATTTTAAATAAAAGGCCGTTCATAAATAATGATACAATTTGAAAGGGACCGGGGCTAATCACAAATTACGTCTCCATGGTAACTGAAATAAACACGAGTGTTCACCGGTTGACTCGTCTCTGTTCTACATCACACATGTTGGATACGGGATGTCCAATGCAGTATGAATAGAGCAATGAGCTGCTGGCCTCACCTCCGACCACCGGGCCATAGTGATGATTTATCATCAAATTAATTTTCGATTTGGGTTAGCGACTGGAAGTCAATTTTTATTTGTTATATGCGACAGTTAGAAGATACTGAGAGGTTAGCACATATCATCGGCAAGAGACGTGCGTGTGAGAAAATTTGCGAAAAAATCTAAGGGCACCGGTGGGATTCGAACCCACAATTCCCATTCAGTACACGGGTGCATTGCCAATTATACAACGGTGGACCTATGGTCTACGGATGTATTTGGCTAATGACATATGAGTTTCGAATCCGTTTCCCTCCCTTAGTCTTTTTGCGCAAGCGTTCTCAATACACAACAATCGTCTATTACCGACGATATGTGCTTGTACCGCAACCACTCAGTATCGGTCGATGTGAACAAACACAACTCGTCTCTGTTCTACATCACACATGTTGGATACGGGATGTCCAATGCAGTATGAATAGAGCAATGAGCTGCTGGCCTCACCTCCGACCACCGGGCCATAGTGATGATTTATCATCAAATTAATTTTCGATTTGGGTTAGCGACTGGAAGTCAATTTTTATTTGTTATATGCGACAGTTAGAAGATACTGAGAGGTTAGCACATATCATCGGCAAGAGACGTGCGTGTGAGAAAATTTGCGAAAAAATCTAAGGGCACCGGTGGGATTCGAACCCACAATTCCCATTCAGTACACGGGTGCATTGCCAATTATACAACGGTGGACCTATGGTCTACGGATGTATTTGGCTAATGACATATGAGTTTCGAATCCGTTTCCCTCCCTTAGTCTTTTTGCGCAAGCGTTCTCAATACACAACAATCGTCTATTACCGACGATATGTGCTTGTACCGCAACCACTCAGTATCGGTCGATGTGAACAAACACAACTCGTCTCTGTTCTACATCACACATGTTGGATACGGGATGTCCAATGCAGTATGAATAGAGCAATGAGCTGCTGGCCTCACCTCCGACCACCGGGCGCTAACCCAAATCGAAAATTAATTTGATGATAAATCATCACTATGGCCCGGTGGTCGGAGGTGAGGCCAGCAGCTCATTGCTCTATTCATACTGCATTGGACATCCCGTATCCAACATGTGTGATGTAGAACAGAGACGAGTTGTGTTTGTTCACATCGACCGATACTGAGTGGTTGCGGTACAAGCACATATCGTCGGTAATAGACGATTGTTGTGTATTGAGAACGCTTGCGCAAAAAGACTAAGGGAGGGAAACGGATTCGAAACTCATATGTCATTAGCCAAATACATCCGTAGACCATAGGTCCACCGTTGTATAATTGGCAATGCACCCGTGTACTGAATGGGAATTGTGGGTTCGAATCCCACCGGTGCCCTTAGATTTTTTCGCAAATTTTCTCACACGCACGTCTCTTGCCGATGATATGTGCTAACCTCTCAGTATCTTCTAACTGTCGCATATAACAAATAAAAATTGACTTCCAGTCGCTAACCCAAATCGAAAACTTAGAATAACGTCAAACGAAAAGAGGAAGAACAAACACGAAGAACAAAAGTTGACATAGTTGTTGATCTATTATTATCCTTATTCTAGTATTCTACTTATCTAATATACACATTATTTGCCGTGTAGTGCTTAAATCTAATCATAAATTATAAACACTGTAAGTACGGATGAAATTAACGGAAATTGAACTTAACGCTAGTATTAAATTAAAATTATAGTACGGTCTAAATTGAAGAAGTAGAGTGGGAATTCGAGCCATACCACTTCCAGAAAAAGTACACCAAATTTGTAAGTCTTAAAATTAATAAGTCACGCATCTTTACTGAAATAAACTCTAAATTGCAGCTTTAAGCTATCACAAACACAACTCACGAAGTGTAGCTATAAAGAGTTGGTAAACGCATCCCAACACCCCGAGTGGCTACGTAAACATGGCTCCTGATTCGTTTCCCCGTTTCCAACGCAAGCATATTTGAACGCTGCGCCAAACTGTAAAGAATCGTTACTCCCAGCCGCATAGCGTCCTCGAATTCCGAAAATAAGTTTTCCCAGCAAGCCATAAAAGAGAGTTTAACCAAAGATGAATACTAAGATGAAACTGTCGGAAGAAAAACTTTCTATTTTAGTGTCTTCTTTCACGGTCCCTTTCATCCAATGAGAACCCCTCGTATTCAAGGTAATTTTGTGGTTTTGCTGCCCCCTCGGAAGAGATGAAAGTTTGCGCTCATTTTTATCAAAACAATCACACCAAAATCAGAGATGTCCCATTTTTTAATTACTCGATTAACAACTAATCGAATATTTTTTGTTCGCTGTGCTGCCATTTTTCCACCAATGAGAGTGCAGCACATGTTTGAAACGATCGGTGATGATCCTGTGGAGGTGTTAATGCTTATATCGGCATGATATAACCGATTATAAATAGTTTACTTTTCGGTTCGTTAATCGATTAAACGATTATTCGAATGAAAATCGGACATCACTAGATGAATGTGAAACGTCATTTTAAATAAAAGGCCGTTCATAAATAATGATACAATTTGAAAGGGACCGGGGCTAATCACAAATTACGTCTCCATGGTAACTGAAATAAACACGAGTGTTCACCGGTTGGTTTAACCACGTGTTCGGGGTATCATCCAAACCATTTGTGGGATAGTTTACCCATCCGGGATACAGTTCGTTTATGGTATTTATTTATAAGGGAGGACCAATGAGAAAAACTCGAATCTCAGTTGTATCACTTCAACTCAGTTGTATGATAAATTTATAAAAACTGCAAGTACTCAGCGCTGAGTTTCTGAGCAGGTTTTAGAAATGTCTCCATACCTGAGTTGAAGTGACTCTCGCTCTGAGTTATTTTTATTGGTTATGTGTGCTATAAATAGCAGTAAGTGAGGCCTCTGAACCATTTGGTGGATTATTTTAACTTTTGGTTAAAATTTGACAGATGGAACGTTATCGATTAACCCTGCTCTCCGGCAAAATGGACCAACCACGGTCTTAGCCGTCATCAGACACCAGCAAAAAAACCCCTGTTATCCGAGCGTGGTTACTTCTGGCAGAGAAGAAGTTAAATTTTGAAAACCTTGGCTAAGTTCTTCTCGTAAACCGGTCGATCGACAGTACGGGGATTTTCGAACATAGAAAATAACTTTCGAAATGTCACTTTTAACCACGAGCTAAATTTAACTCGGCAAATGGTTCAGAGCCTTAGTAGTAGGCTACCACTTTAGATACGTCAGCTCGGGTAGAATAAATTGTGCTTCTGGAAGAGTAATACCCCGTTCACATTACAGCCTATATCACGTAATATAGGCTGTCTTGCAATGAGTACTTATACATAGGATTTCCAGTGAAAACCTCGGTGAAAACAAGATGTAACGTGTTTTCTTTACTACTGTGTAAATCTGATTCCGTGCAATTCCCATTCTGCAATAGTTGCAACTTTTCTTTGTTTATGTAAACAAATAAATGCTTGTCATGATCATGATAAATTAGACGTTTGTGATCACTCGACATTCAAATTGACCGTTGCATATTTTTGGTCATGGTCTGGAAACTAGTGTCACGTCGGCTTGTCGGTTGTATTAAGATGAAGGTTCATGGAATCCCTCCACTTCTCGTTTTCACTGGCACTGATCTTGCTATCCAGAAGTCATACAGAAGTAAAAACTTAATGCCATATTTGCTTCTCTGCAGCAGAGGTGTTCAAGTACAAATTACAACAAAAAAAAAACAAAATTGAAAACCTACTGACTTTGAAACTTATTCAACATGAAACTAAAAATGTTTCATGAAACTTAATGCCCGTGTCCAATTGTCCAATACTTGAAGAATATTTTGGACAATAATAAGTTTCAATAAGTATCCTCTAGGTGAAAATAACATACTGTTGTATTTTCTACGAGTGACTTCTGAAAGGTTAAAGAAAATTTTTTGACGAATAAATTGATTTTGAATGGTGCTCTGGTTTGGTTTAGCTAAGCTGATTCCGTTAACATATTTTCTATGCAAATGCGCGCTTGACAAATAATTTAATAATTTAAATTGAACTAACTCGCAGCGAATCATATGATGTCTTAAACTGTATCCCGTTAATTAACATTATTAAAATTTTAAATGATTCGTCTTTGTCATCATACTTACCGGAACACTGGCATCATTTGGAAACTTTTCCGAAAAGGATATCGTAAATCGGAGAACCCCATCTTTGTAGGGCCCATTCCGAACAAATATTACCCCAAACCATACTGAAATCAGAGAACTATCTGTTGAATAGTTTTCAGAATTATAAAATCAAACGAATCTTACAAAAGCTGTTTTCGAACGATGGAATCACGTAGAGTCCTCCCAGGTCTTCGTTTAGTAATCTTTTACTGGAATTGAACAATTTATTAAATGCGGAACCAGTATTTTACATCAACTTACTATTCACTCAAAATTTTGTACTCCTGCAGGACGGTTCCGAGCAATTTGTCGTACGAATCCAGGGTCATCTTCTAGCAAACGGTTCTTAGCTTCTGGTAAAGCGCACGTCCCCACTTAAAATATACCTTGTCCTACAAATATTAACTACCTCGTAAAACTTTAATCATATCTAGCTAAATTGCACAGTAATTTTGCAGAAAATCGAAATTTTGCTACGAAAAATGTAAACAAAAACAATCTGATTTTGACAGCTGCCGAATGAACAAAAGTGTTCACCATTTCGATTACACCGTCCTCGCACGGCATTGCCAACCTGACGGAATTAATCAATCTCACAAATCTGTCAAACACGCGAGAGAGCAAAAGTTGTTTTGTCATTCTGTTGGTGGGTGATTTGCCGAAAAAGCATTTAGTTCGCTTTGTTTCGGAACGCAAAATAAGGTAGATTTAATTCGGCTGAAAGCAGTGAAATCGATTGGTTTTTGTGAAACGTTTGACCCCCCAGCGTAAGAAAAAGGAAGCAATCCAGAAAGATGCCATCGGAGACGAGTACGACGAAGGTGATTGTCCACCCGCTGGTGCTGCTAAGCGTAGTGGATCACTTCAACCGGATGGGCAAAATTGGCAACCAAAAACGGGTCGTTGGAGTTCTGCTCGGGTGCTGGCGGGCCAAGGGGGTCCTGGATGTGTCCAACAGCTTTGCGGGTAAGTTTTTCAGTTGATTGGGATTCGAAATTAGTGTAAAATTTGGGTCATTTCTCGTTTTTGTCGGCCTAGACGGGCTCTCGACGAATGTTGTGCCCAGGTGGTTCAGTCTGTATGATTGAACGATGAAAAATGGTAACCCGATTAAAACATTCTCAAGGCAAGTCTTCCTTTTATTCGACTGGCATTGATTCGGAAGCGGGAGTTTTCTGCGTTTTACTGGTTATCAATGAACCATAATAAATGTGGAAGCATTAATGAAAGTAAATTGTTTTGGTGTCTGATGCACTTATCCCTTTGATTCATAAACTATTATTATATATTCATGATTAACGTCACAATTTTTAGTCGAAATACACCTAACATTCTCTAAACTATTTCTTCCCCCCTTGCAGTCCCCTTCGACGAGGACGACAAGGACAAGTCGGTCTGGTTCCTCGATCATGACTATCTGGAAAACATGTACGGCATGTTCAAAAAGGTAAATGCTCGCGAACGCGTCGTCGGCTGGTATCACACCGGTCCGAAGCTGTGCCAGAACGATATCGCAATCAATGAGCTGATCCGCCGTTACTGTCCGAACTCGGTGCTGGTCATTATCGATGCCAAGCCGAAAGATTTAGGTCTACCGACGGAGGCGTACATTGCCGTGGAGGAGGTTCACGATGATGGATCACCAACGTCGAAGACGTTCGAACACGTTCCGAGCGAGATCGGAGCTGAAGAAGCGGAAGAAGTGGGCGTTGAACATCTGTTGCGTGACATCAAGGATACCACAGTGGGAAGCTTGTCGCAGAAGATCACCAATCAACTGCTGGGTTTGAAAGGTCTCAACGCCCAACTGAGGGATATCAAGAACTACTTGCTTAAAGTGGGCAACGGACAGCTCCCAATTAACCACCCCATCGTATATCAGCTTCAAGATATCCTTAATCTCCTGCCGGACATCACACAGGAAACGTTCACCGATACTCTGTACGTGAAAACGAATGACCAGATGCTCGTGGTATATCTGGCTTCGCTTGTCCGATCAATTATCGCGCTGCACAATTTGATCAACAACAAACTGACGAATCGTGATGCCGAAGAGGGCAAGAAGACTGACGATTCGAAGGATAAGAAGGATGCTAAGGATAAAAATGATAAGGAAGGCGACAAAGATAAGAAAAAGGATGATAAGGACAAGAAAGATGATAGTAAGGGAGATAAGACGAAAGACGAAAAGAAGAAGTAATGTTTAGGAGAAGTTTTTTGGCACTTTTGATTTGTCACTTAATGTAAAATCATACTTTAACTGATTAAAATCGTATATAACATTAACATGCTGGTTCTGTGGCAAGAAAGAAATTTTCCTTTGAAGTTTTGATCGGTTTGACGGTTTGTAATCGGCTTAATATCGGTTATGATGATATTTTGTATTTGTAAGTTAGAGGTTGTTCATAAACTACGTACACCGACTTTGAGAGGCTTTCGAAAAAAAAATTGAAGATTTGTAGACGCTTGCCAAATCCCTCCTCTATAGTGTCTACGTAGTTTATGACCAGCTCCTAACGAAAAGAGGTTGTAAAGTATGTGTTTGACACATTAAACCCACAGACAAATCGACATAATACATGGAATATTATTTACTGTAAAACACCGTCGCTAAAACACTAACGTCATCTGTTTGAGTACACTGTTATCAGCAGTACGCTCAACAGATGGCAGTAGTGTGTAAACGTTAAATGCTAGGTAAATGACCCAGGCGGCGGTCCTACCAACTAAGAAAAATTTGAATTGGCCGTTGAATGCGTGATCGATGAACAACATGCGAAAGTTATGCCTGTTTGTCTGTGTTAAACTTGTAAATTTTCATTTCAGAGAGCCTTTCATGGTATAAACTACTGTAATAATGGTTTAACAGCAAGTAAACATTGAATAACTATACCAGACAAAAAAAAGGTTCAGTTGTGGTCAGCAACATACTTTTACCACAGACAATTGGCCGATCTCTGGCAGCGAATCAACGCCCTTAGTGGGAAACGACTTCACGTCCAGGTTAATGGTTCCACGGTTTCCGATCCGGAAACGGTAGCTGATGAACTCGGTACCTACTTCGCCGAGCTCGCAACGATTGACAAAGTATGACAACCAGAGCGTATGGTCAATCGAAGACTGAAGCAACACCTCGAAGCCGGAAATTTCCTTGATCACCGACAGCACGCTTTCCGACAAGGTTTCGGAACGACCACCTATTTCGCAACCCTAGGGGAAGTTCTCAAGAACGCTTACGACAGTGGTCTGTACACCGAGATAGTATCGCTCGACATATCGAAGGCCTTCAACAGAACGTGGACGCCCCTCGTCCTTAAGCAGTTAATCGACTGGGGTCTTAACGGACCCATCGTTCACTTCATCCAGAACTTCTTGTCCAACCGCTCATTCCGAGTCGCAGTCGGCAACACCAAATCCCGGCTTTTCCCCGAGGGTGTCCCACAAGGATCGGTTATCGCTGTTATCCTGTTCCTCGTGGCGATGAACGGAGTCTGCCGTCAACTACCGAAAAACATATGTGTTCATCTACGCCGACGACATCCTCAGCGTAACCACCGGACCCACGCCAGTACGTACAAGGATGAGAGCCCAAGCGACAGTCTCCGCTATCGCCAGGTGGGCCCACTCACTAGGCTTTGAATTATCAGCCTCTAAAAGTATCAGGTGCCATGTCTGCCCTTCTCAACACAGAGTTAGCGGACCACCGATCAAAATCGACGAAGAAGACCGCCCGAGTTCTGGGAGTTCTCGTTGACCGATTTCTCAACTTTGAACAGCATTTAAGTGCAGCCAAGAAAATTTGCCGCAGTCGAGTTAATCTCATCCGGACCATTTCCTGACAGAATAGATCGAACAACCGCAGCATCCGTTTTCACGTGGCGAGTGCAATTATCGGCAGTCGCCTTCTATACGGGTTGGAGATGCCCTGCATCGCAACGGATAAGTTTTTAGCTACGTTAGCACCGACCGTTAGCAAGACATCCGGAAATCAAGGGATCTTCCTCCTCTATGAGGGGAACAGACTCCTCCACACGGCTGCCAACGAAGATCTCCCCTTAGTAGCCAGGGTCCACTGGCATGGAGACAAATGCTGGCAAACACCATTACCGCAAATCGAAAGCCGGAGACAATTCCGTGGCCATGAAAATGACTGTAGTTAGGAGAAAAATACCCCACGCACTCATTGATAGACGGACGGATCTCGCTCTCGGGCCGGGGTCGGTATCGGTCTAGCCGGAAACATCACACCAACCAGCTGGAACTTACCGCCGCAATGTTCTGTCTTCTCTGCTGAAGCTGCTGCCATCTTCATCGATGCTACAACGCTCTCCGACGGACCGATCCTGGTCCTCTCGGATTCGCACAGCGTCATACAAGCCCTGACATCTGAGGCCCCGACTAATCCCCGGGTACAGGTGACGATGAAGTCCGCGCCACCAAACACGGTATTCTGCTGGGTTCCGGGGCACTGCGGAATACCAGGCTACTCTGAAGCTGACTTTCTGGCTGGGGCAGGACCATCGCCCCTCACTATACCAACGAAGTACCGTTACACGATGTCAAGGGCGGGATCGTGAGCAAAGTACGGGAAGCTTGGAACGCAGAATGACCTGACCCCCACCCACCCCCCGAATTCGTAAATGTCGATACTTTACCGTACTTTTCGGTTCAGTCTTCATTTCTACTTTACCGAAATTCGGGTCTGCTTCGATAAATACGCCTGAAAAAATGTGTTTAAACCAATTATTCGGTAGAAGAAAATTAAACCGAGTTCGGTATTATTTTCTAAGTTTGATTGTACCATAGAGGTAACTCTAAGACACGTAGGTCTCGAAGAAACGTGCTCAACTTTTTGGCTCAGCTCTTGTACTCTCTTCGGTCCCAAGCTAATCGATTTACCCCTCGAAACATAGGAAAATCCACTAACCCCTCACTTCATCTGTCAAACTTTCATAGCGAATCAAAACAAACGTTGTGTAGTACTAGAATTTTGACTATATTTGAAATAATTTCGGTAAAGTAGAAATGAAGACTGAACCGAAAAGTACGGTAAAGTATCGACATTTACGAATTCACTACGTGAAAACCGAGAAATTCGGTAAACTGAACCGAATATTCGCTAAAACGTGTTAAACGTCAAACGTTCCACTTGCGCTCAACTTTACGACGGAAAATTTAACCGAAAACTTGGTTCTCTAAGCTGAGTCTAAAATTAGTCAGCCATTATTTCTCGCGTGTGCTCGTCGGACGGGTGCAAAACTTAAGTAAAATGGAAAAAGTTCTGCAGGTGCAACAAGAGGATGCACGTTTGAATGAAATCTTTGGTAAGTATTTGAAACTAACGGTATGATTTTATTTGCAGGCATCTTGTGCTATAGTTTGTTTCTACTGCCGTGAAAATGTACAAGGCTATGTCGCTATGTCTCTGGCTTGCAAAGGCATTTTAAAAACCAGTTGAATAAGAATTTCTTCAAAGTCAGAAGCGTTAAAGAAGTTTTTTAGTTGAATAATATACTTGTTGAATCATTACTTTAATAAAACATATTTCCATTTCATTAAATCCTTTTGTTCCACTGCACATCTATGCCTGAAGTAATAGTTGATTAAATAACTTTACTAACAAAAAAGTTGCTTTTGTTCCAATAAACATTGATGGTTAAACAATTAGCAGCTTAAAAGCTTTTGAAGATTCTACTAACTGATTTGATCAGCTAATGCATATATGCTTAACGACATATTTTACTAGAGTTGTTGTGTTCTGTACTAAAGCTAATTGGCAGCTTGATTATTTAGATAATAAAACAATGTGAATAATAGCATTGCAATACACTGTTATTCATACAAAAGTAATTTGATCTTGAGTAATGTTTTTTTGAAGCGTATCAAACGTTTTTATAATACTGTAGGTGATTTAAGTAGAAAAGCGATTTAACAGCATTTTTGTATCCGAGTTCACCTTTGTTCTATCTCGTCCATCAGTTCGGTTCGTTTTATTTTGCTGCTCAAAATGGATAAAATTTACAAAAAATACAAAAAAAGTTGATCATTTTACAGGAAATTGAAACGTACACGTGAAAAATACGAAGTTATGTTTAAAAATATTTGTTCTAACCCCGGGTTCAACAAACAAAATGATTACACAATTAATACCGCATCTGTATCCGATGAATCAACTCGTAAGTCGATGAAAATGTATTAGTACAACGGTAAATGTTTAAAAAATCTATTTGACCTATTTTCTATTTAAGATCTCGGCAATGAGGATCATGAAAATAGCATGAGTATGGCAGCTAATAGCGATATATCGGATTTAAGTGGAACATCGTGTACCTATATCTTTGAGGAAGTCAATGGAGAAGGCTTAGTAGACCTCGCAAAGCTGTTCGATAACCCTGAAAAGGAGGACATCCAAACTGCTATCAAAGAGTGGTCTTTACGCCACAACATAACTCACAAAGCATTGAAAGATTTATTGCAACTTATGAGACTCCAATACAATGACCGACGATTACCCGCAGATCCTAGAACATTACTTGCTACTCCACAAGATACGGGAAAATTATGCATCGAAATGGCCGGTGGACAATATTGGCATTTTCGACTCCAGAAGTGCTTAGAATATTGGTTCAATAATCTAGTTGAGGACATTTCAATAAGTATCAACTTTAATATAGATGGACTCCCAATACACAAAAGCTCAAAATGCCAATTATGGCCAATTTTATGCAACGTCCATGGCGCACCTAGTCTGAAACCGATGCCTGTGGGAATTTTCTTTGGAAAACACAAACCCTCAAACATAAATGAGTTTTTAACGCCGTTTGTCAACGAAATTATCCCTATTCTACGGAACGGTATTGTTGTAAATGGCTGCACAATCAATATCAAAATTAGATGCTTCATTTGTGATTCTCCTGCTAGAGCTTTTGTAAAAGGTGAATCATATAATAACTTGATATTAAATCATTTTTAACATAAAAGTAGTTTTTCTACATTTTTAAATCATATCTTATATTTTAGGAGTTGTAAACTTTAACAGCAAAAATGGATGCCTCAAATGCACGATAAATGGCGAATATTCTCATATCTCACGAACAGTCATTTTTCCATCCTTACGCTGTACGCTAAGAACTGACGAAAAGTTTCGAAGAAAAATGTATGGGAAACATCACAATGGCGAGGAATCTCCTATCCTGAGAATTCATGATGTTGACATGGTAAAGGATTTTATTGTAGCTGATTCTCTGCATCTCCTAGAGCTTGGCGTAATGAAACGACTTCTAACCGGCTGGAGAGATGGTAAATTGGGATTTACCGGCAAACTGAGTGCATTCCAAATCCAAAAATTATCAGATAGGATTACTAAAATCAGATTGCCTTGCGAATTCCATCGTAAAATAAGATCTTTAGACTGCTTAGCTTTTTGGAAAGGCACTGAATGGCGATCGTTTTTGAATTACATCGGAATCATCGTACTGAGTGATATATTAGAGGAAACACTGTACTACCATTTCCTTGTTTTGTTCACTGCGGTCACAATCTGTTCGTCAGACTTCTATATAAATTTAAGACCGTTGGCGCAAGAGCTTTTTGAAAAATTTATCGAAGAATTCCAAAGCATCTACGGAGAAGAGTATATTACTAGTAATATACACAATCTAGAACATGTGGTAGCTGACGTTGAAAGGTTCGGATCTTTGGATTCCATTTCAGCGTATCAATTTGAAAATTATTTATGTCAGCTAAAAAGATGCCTAAGACAAGGAAACAACTGTTTAGAACAAGTGGCCAATAGAATCCTGGAGAAAAGTACTGTGAAGGATACACGAGAAACGCCCAAAGGACCATTTCCAAACTTGTTCAAGCGAAAAAATAACCTACATTGCTCAGTTAGAGATGGCTTACTACTAAATCAGTCTTTTGAGAATTCATGGTTTTTATCAAAGCAGAATGAAATTGTTAAAATGTGTGATGTTTCATCATAATCGTGTTGCCTTAACTTTAACAGTATCTGTAGGTTGATTTATTAAAAGATCTTTAGAACCGATTGAATGTTACAACAACGATTAGAGGAGATAAAATTTTGCCATAGCCTTATAATATTTGATGCAAAGTTTCAATGACAACAAAACATAATTGTATAAGACTCGTTGACATGATATAGTTGTTTTTCTACAACAAAGTGATGTAAGTAAATACGAATTATGAAAGCTGCTAGAAACTACTCTCAAAACTATATCACACGTATAAAATGTTCAAAGAACTTATCCGTAGTCTTAAATCAGCGTAATTGAAAGCGACATAGTAGCAACTTAAACATATGATTTCAATTACTAATAGACCACAAACTGAATAAATTCTCCAGAATTGTGTGAAGAATGTGTGTGTAGCAGCTGCATACCAAGATAAAGCAGCAACTATTCAGTAAGCAACTAAATAAAACATCTCAATAAATGTTAATTAGATATGCAATTGTTTCTTGGGTGGTACTCTCTTCGGTCCCAAGCTAATCGATTCACCCCTCGAAACATAAGAAAAACCAATAACCCCTCATTTTATCTGTCAAACTTTCATAGCGAATCAAAACAAACATTGCGTAGGAATTTCGACTAGCATGGGGTACGTAATCGATTTGTTTGGGACCAATAGGCTAGTCAAGTAGTGAGCCAATTTTAAATCGTTAGTTTCGTATTGATTGTTGGTTATGTGCTCAAGTTAGAACCTAGGACCTTAGGACCTAATGCAATGTTCAGCTTGAATTCCTTAATTACAATGGTGTGTCGGTTTGTTTGACAGCGTTCGGTAATTCCTGAGTAAACCGATGTTCGGTTATTTCTGCTTAAATTTATTTTTCGTCAACCGAGATATTCGGTAACTTTGACAGATTGTGGGTAGCAAAAAGAACTAACGACAGCTCGGTTATTCCTCTGAAATCAAACCGAGTTCGGTAATATTTTCTAGGTGTGACGGTAGTACAACAGTGAACTTTGTATGTCTGTTCAAGGTATAACATAACGGCGCCGGTGGTGTAGTGGTAAGTGTGATTACCTCTCACCCCAGTAGGCCTGGGTTCAATCCCAGTCGGCGCCGCCGGGATGTTCTGAGGCATAACATCTCTGATCACGCCTTCCCTAATAAAAAATAACCATACACGAACGATAACCCAAATCATTGAACTATTCCACAAATGGTTTGGATGATACCCAGAACCAGGGCTCTACAATTTCGAAGCTCTAAAATGAACTCGTGTTTTGTTTCTCTCATACATGCGTGTTCGACGCTTCATTTCTATAACGCCTAGCTAGACTATCAGCAAGAAACGAAAATAAAAAAGAAGGACGCTTGGAAGTAAAGGCTGGCTGTGGAACTTCTCGTCGTTGCTTTGCTCATCGCTTTCAATGTAAATAACTTCGATTTTCTAGTTAAACGAACTTCATTATGGCTTTCAATCCCCTTTCACGAACACTCTATCGCCGCTCTTTCAATTTGTTTAAAATGCGTTTTGTCCCGTTTTCGATCATTTTTTTTTAGATATATATATGGATGGAAGATAAATTAGAAATATGACGTGTAATCTTCAAGTGTTTTGACGTGAGAAATGCTTTAAATGTGTTATTTCATTTTCCGTCATATACGTCATGAAACCTCTGTTGATGTGTTTCATGAAAGAGAAAACTATCAAAGTCGAGCGCTCTTTCGCTCATCCATTTCGACGAAGCTTGAAAGGAAGACCAATGGAGCGACGGGAGAAAGAGAGACAAGCGATTGAACATTTGTTTGTGCACGCCGACTGAGGTTCTAGAATGCTGCGAAGCTGTTCGACTTTAACAGAAAAAGAAAGCCAGCAGTCTCTTCGTCGCATCGATTTGGTCGATTGAAGCTGATATTGTGACGCCCTGCCCAGAACACGTCGTTAAGCAAATTAACCATACAATTTTTATTAGGGTTCCTTCGGATGGGAAGTAAAGCCGTTGGTCCCCGGTTCATGAGTTGATGGGTCGATAGGTAGGGTCAAGGTGTGGGAGCTGCCTTCCTGGCACGTCGGTAGCATTGGTGCTCAGCACGGAAAACAAGATCGACGGAAAAAAACAAACCAAAGGAAAAAAAGGTCTAACATACTTTTAGTTCAGATACTAACTAGAAGTCCATAGATGTTTTGAGTTCTTGGTAGAATTAAAACTTTTGGAACTTTGATATCTTTATCCAATATTTTTAGAAAAATCTCAACGCATTTTGTTCTGGGCGATTAACAGGGCTATTCTGCGCGGCGTGTGAGGTGAAGTGACAGTGAAGTGATGGTGAAGTGACAATTGTCACTGAGGTGACTCTCCATTTGATTTGCACGGAGAGTCACCTCACCCGAGGTGACAATTGTCACTTCACAAGTGAGAGCGTGTCACCTCACCTCACACGCCGCGCAGAATAGGCCTGTAAAGCTTTCCCCTCGGCTTCCCCTTAACGAAAGAGAGTCGGTAGAGCGAATCGATCGAAGCAGATACGGCATTTTGGAATATTTGGCTAGCATTAATTTTTAGTGCAGCACAGATCTACTAATGACTTTGCGATGAACGTCACCGACCTTGGATGAACTATACAGAAATGACAGTTCTTAAGCGGTGTAACTTCAGAGAACGGTGTAGTCGACATTGAAAACAAGTTTACATAAAATTTTGCGAGCGTATTATTCAGTTTTTCAAAAATTAATTCTTGTTTTCACGTTGAAATCGTCACATTCTCAACCGATTTTAGTGCTTACAAAGATTCTAGTCATCCAAAGCTCCAGGCAATGGCGGAGGTAAGTGATTTTCTTCGATAAACACGACCATTATCTGCACCATACAAACATTCTCTTCTCCAGCCCCCAGCGCAGGACGATCGCAGGCTTTGGATCGGAAACCTGGACAGCCGTGTGACCGAGTAAGTTGCTTATCCTTTTTGATCATCATGCTGAATTTCAAACTTTTAAGCGAACATAGTTTAACCGCCTCCCTTTTCTTTTCCCACTATCGGTATCAACTATTGAAAATTGCGCAAAAATGCGGTAAAATTGAAAAGTTCGACATGCTGTTCCACCGTTCCGGGCCGATGGCCGGATATCCGCGGGGGTATGCCTTCGTGACGTACGAAAGGGTTAAGTTGTTTGATCTTGAAAATAGTCTGTAGTTCATTGTCGTTAATATTAAAATACCTATTGCAGCAAAGAGATTCGGAATCTGCACTGGGGGTGCTCAATGGCAAACTGGTCGGAGACAAGCATATGGTCGTTCGGTGGGCAAAAAACGTCAATCGAGACGAAATGGAGAAGACCAAACCAAAGCTGCAGATTCCGGCATTGGCCGGTGGTTCTAAGGCCGGTCCCAGCGGCCCGTTGAGTCAACAGACTAAAATCCAAGCTCTGGAAGCCAAACTGAAGATGATGGAAAGCAAGTCGGATGATTTGGTCATTAACAAATCGATCAATGCAGAACGGCCAATCATCGAAAAGTATCAATATAATAAGAACCAGCCACTGCAGCGGCCAGATCCTTCCAAGATGAAACGCAGCTCTAACCGAGGCGGAAGAAGTGGACCGTACAAATCCAGTCGGTTCAAGTGAAGGGATACTGTAAGCTAGTATAGATAGCATAAATTTGTCGGAGATTTATTTCAATTCTATCATGTCTCAAGTAAGTATGTGTCCGCTTCGGTCATTTGCTAGGTAGGATGTTTTTTATTCTGATATTTATAATACACTTAGGCAACGAACTAAACTATGTAACTGCACGTACCGGAGGGTCTTCCGACCGAGAACTGGTAGAAAAGAAAGTCCCTGCTTATTCCTTCATCTGGTAGATGTACTTTCCTCGCATGTGTTTCGGCACTGGAACCACTCCGGGGCAGGGCAGCTGACCGGGAACTTCGCAGATGCAGTGCTTTGCGCAACCTACGCCAAAGTTGGCCGGATTGTCTTGCTTCTCGGCGAGCTTGGCTTCCGCTGCCAGGGTTTCTCTGGAATGGAGGAGAAGATGTAGAATAGGGGTACTTCAGGTGGCAGCCCAAGTCTAGTAACGAGATTCGTTTGGGCCTGAAGATCAAGAAGATTAAAGCAAACCGGAAGGAAGGAAGTAGTAAATCATACTAAGGCCATAGCTAACGTAGAAGTCGATGAATATTTCAAATGGTCCTATCTGGTTTGATCGATTCTCTTAATAGATTTTCTCTTTTGATAACCACTGTTATGCACACAGATTTTGTGCTATTTGCACCACATAGTTTGATAAAGGAGGTTCCTATCTAGGGTCCAAATCTTCAAATACAACAGGGAAAAGTTTTTGCAGTCGAGTTATCAACGAAAGAGAAATTCGATCAATGCAGACAGGACCTTTTGAAATTTTTTATCTAGATTTCCAAGGAGATCCACAACGGAAACCAGCAAACCTTGCCATTAGCGAGGAAGAAACCTTAGGTGGACATTCCAATTCCAACAAGAAAAATTAGCTGCAGAACCGCTTATACAGGCAAAAATTGGCTTATGCAGCTGTTAACCGGCTAAATTATTGTTAGCTGGGATCTCTGGGATTGTGTGTTCAATGAAAAGTTCATTAGATTAAATTATAAGAAGCACTCACGATGATTTCCCCACGACCTTCAACAAATGTTGCATGATTTCATTCCGGTTTTTACTATCAACGTCGATCAGAATTTGTTTGCCATCCTCTGGAATTATACAATTCACCATTAGTAACATCTGTTATAAACCAAAGTGATCACAAGCATTACCGTAATAACACTTGATGAACGGAGAAGGTGTCATGTTCTTGAATGTTACAACCTGAACGCCCGGGTTTTTGTACTGTATCTGGGGAATGGTCCAAAATACGAAATCCCTGTCGGAAGAGGGAAAAAAAAAAACCCTGTTATGTAATCAACTAAGCTTCCAAGGGGACAACTTTCTTAGAGCAGCTTACCTCGCTCCCTCATGATGATCTCCGTAGGTATTGTAGTTTACGCTGAAGACCTTGATCTTCTGCTTGAGTGCTAACCGGCCGGCACTAAGATATTGAATCGATCGGCGAACCGGAGCCTTTCCCTTCATGAACGGCATGGCGGCTAATTTGGATGGCGAATTTCACACAATGTTGCAGCAATTTTTAGGATAATTAAAAACCGCCAGCCTCTGCGTGATTATGCAAACGATTTTACACTGAATAGTTAAAATTTTGGGTGGAATAGTTAAAAGAGAATCGAATGTTACGCGAAAAATATCCCATGAAGCACGTTGTTTACGTTTAAATTTTAATGCAGATGTTTTTTTTTTTTGTTATGACAGTTTTGGACGAGTGATCAGTCGAAGTCACGCGGTTTTGGGTTTGACCCGTTACACCGTCGTTTGTGTTCATGAGATAAAATCAAGCTGAACAATGCATTAGGTCCTAAGTAGCATTGACAGATTCTCTTCGTCGACTTTCTCTTTGCATCCTCGTACACAGCAAAAAATTGAAATATCGATCAACGTAATTCCAGCTGATGTATGCAGGCCAGTGACAAGGCCTATAGAGCTTTTTGACGTTTAATCGGCGCACACTACTGCACTATTTAAATCGAACGAGTACGAGCAAGAGGGAAACAGATTAGTGGGAAAACAAACCGTCCATTCATTTATGTGTGCTAGATAGAGAAAGACGATTAAACGTCAAAAAGGTCTATACCAACAGCAGCGTTTGACAGTAGGCAGCATGTCCCGGGCTCAAATCGTTTATTTTGCTGTGCTGGGCCCGCTGTCACGGTACAACATGTTGCCTACGTGCCTGCAACTGGGCTGGATGTATGAAATAATTATGTAATTACACACAAAAAACAAAAATTGTTGGTATAAAAATAATGCAAATTCAAAATAAAAGTTTCCCAAATTTCGTAGTTTTAACAGTGAAAATTTTCAAAATGAAAGCTATATCTTTGGTTTGAAAGTTTTTCTTTCACTTCTGACTTGTAATTTTAAAAGTGTATTTTTTAAAATAAAAGTTGTTCAACTGTCAAAAATACTTCTTCATAGTAACGTTTTTGGCAGCACTGGACCTCACATTATTTGCCGCCAAAGTAGAATTGACGCGACGAAAATAAAATCGTTCCACGGAATTTCATTTTTTTAATGGGTTAATTCGATTAATTCGGTGTTTGGAAGCTGCCTCCGGTGATCGATTGTGATTCAGCCGCTGCAACAGGGCATGTAGGTGAGTTGGAAAATTATTTTTCTTAGGATCGATTACATTTATGTTTACATTGTAGGTACGCTATTACTTGACAAACAAGCGCTTACATCGGATGGTTCCGGCCAACAAATCCCGTAACAGAGTGAAGCGTCTCGACCGAAAAAACTATCCTTACAACAAACCCCGTTACATGGCACCTAACTCATCATTCCGGAAAGTGACCACCAAACGTACGTGGGCGTAGAACATATGAACGTACAAGACAATGATGTACAGGGAATTATCCACCAGCTCACTGTTTTGGTGTTGGTGAACCCCCACTATATTGTATTGTATGTCGTTGTCTTAAAGGATGGAAACACGAGGAATGCTTCGAAATGAACGTGGAGCTTAGGTTCGACTCAATACTTTGACCATTACAAGACGGACAAGAATCTGACTCAACCCATGCCACTTAGAAGACTCAGGACGATGAACAGTAGGATTAGCCTTCCTTAGCCTAATAGGGCTAGGACACAATCTGCGCTGGTAACATAAACTATGTTTTATTTTCTTTGTTTTTTTTATTAAATAAATGAATAAATTTATGTTTTAAATATGATACAAACATTAGTTTGGCTACTTTTCTTAATCTTGAAAATCATTAATATGATAATATTTAAAATTTAATATAACAAATATATTGTCATAATAAAAACAACTCTTTTCGAACTGAAACAGTTTGCACTTCATTTTGAAAGCATTGGTTTTCCTTTTGACAGTTCTACAATTTGATTCAAAAGCATCAACTTTTAAAATTAACGAAGAGCTAAACTTTTGATTTGACAAGTTACACATTTTTATTTTGAATGCTTCAGACTTTCTACCAAAAAGAACCAACGAAAACTTTTAATTCTACCAATGATTTTTTTAATTTTAGTAGTGATTATTTTTTGTGTGTAGGTATTACAGCGTGACGTCACAAATGAACTCAGTTTTCATCGGACAAAATTGTTGATAGTTCAGTGGTACCGATTTGTTAGGGAGGGGAGTAAAACTACAGACGGTATAGTAAACACAGACCGGCGGATACGAATCTAGTGGAGCCAAACGAACTGTCAAAATGTTGAGCCAAACGGACAAACGAATAATGTGTGGAGAGTATTGTAATCCCGAACATGGTTTTCCGTTATTATGTTTTTAATGATAAAAACGTTTAATCTTCTTGGTGTCTTGGGTGCATTTATTCTTTATAATGCAAGAAATAAGCGCACCGAAGACACCAATAACATGAGACGTAAACGAGCATTTTTATCACACTTTTTAATAAGTTAAAATGCTGTCATTTGTCCAGTTAGACGTGAAGTACGCAATAGATTCACATTGATCTAACACACAAAATAATCACTATTTGATCTCACAGAACTTTATTTTTGACACTGTTGACTCTGGGTTTTGTTCCAGACAAATTGGTTACATTCAAGATTCTCCGGAAGATTTGATTGCATACTTGTATCATTAACGGATTGAGAATAATAAACAAAATCGGCACTATTTTCGCCGTCATGTTCATCCGGGTGTAGGAAAATTTCGTCGAGATATTCAATATCTTGATACTGCATACTTGATACTGTCGAGGTTTGTGGGCTTGGAAGTATGTTCTCAATATCATCAACGTCATCCTCCATACTACGATCAGTGCGTTTTAGATGAGAAATTTGCTGGACATCTGAGTAGCAGGGAATCGCCCCGGAAACTTTTCCGATTTTTCCTCCACAGTCCAAATACACATGCTCCTCGCCAAAGTGCAACTAAAATCGGTTTGAAAAGCTTTGTTGTTAAGTCTTCACTTGTGAAAAATAAGTTTACTTACGCTACAAAGTCGGTTACTTCCGACTATTCGAAAATCTTCCGGTAGTCCGCAAAACAGTTTTCATTGTTTCAGAATGCCATTCTTCGCGGGGAATCGGAAAAAAACCCAACATTTTTTATGCCATAGTGGGAATTATTCATGCAACCTTTATATAAACACTTCATTTTCAAACCAAAATTAAAGCTTGTTTACATAACAGCTTGCTGCACTGAATACGAGTCATTCTATGTGTAAGCATTTGCAATTGTAGCTAGACAATAGGAAAAATAATGTAAAAATAACCGTGCTGCCATTTTTACGGAATTTCTATCCGCCAGTCTGTGTTTACTATACCGTCTGTAGTAAAACCACTGCGTCCATTATTTGAACTAGCGGTCAAGCTAATGGTACCATAGAGGTAACTCTAAGACCACTGGGTCCCGAAGAAAATCATTATTATTTTTGGCTCACTCAGTACCAGAACAACGGTCCCAAGCAGTCCCAAGCTATTCACTCACCCCTGCATGTTCTGCATGAATCCACACACCCCTGATGTTATCTGTCAAACTTTCATAGCGAATCAAAACAAACATAGTGTAGTAATAGAATTTCAACTAGAATAGGGTACGTTAATCGTTTGCTTGGGACGAATAGGCTACTAAAGTGGTGAGCCAATTTAAAATCGTTAGTTTCGTATTGATTGTTGATGGTACCTTAAAAGTTTTTCCGAAAAAAATATTTTAAAATTTCCGAATTAAAATTTGAGAATTTGCTCACGTTCCTCGTGGACATTACAGAAGTGCGGTTTACAGAAAATCAAATAATTAAAAAAACAGACTAAGTCTACATAAACAGTACCACCAACCGGTGGAAACTAATGATTTTAAATTGACTCACTACTTGACTAGTTGGAAGCGAACCAACCCCAGGCTGAAAGCCTCCCTAATAAAGATAAATAATAATAATAATACTTGACTAGCCTATTGGCCCCAAGTATATTTATAAGCTTACCCCATTATAGTTGAAATTCTAGTACTGCACTATGTTTTTTTGATTCTCTATGAAAGTTTGACAGATAAAATGAGGGGTTCGTGGATTTTCCTGTGTTTCCAGGGATGCATCGATTAGCTTGGGACCGAAGATAGTAGAGCTGAGCCAAAAAGTTGAGCACGTTTCTTCGGGACCTACTACACGGAAACGAATTTTGTTCATTTAAATCAAAAATATAAATGTTCATTCTATAAACATATTATTCATTCAAGATAAATTGACAAAATGTTTGCATCAAAAATATGTTTTTTTTTTATTAAATTCATGAGCATGTTTATTTCAACAATATATGATTTGAGTAAACTATTTTTAGCGTGTCATGTCTTCCTCGGAACTCAACCGAAAACGACCAGCAAGCAGCGAGACCGAAGTCATCGATCAGGAAACCCATGTAGGCAATCATCCAAATAATGTTCCAGCTCGACAAAACCAGCGGAGCCCGAGGCGAAACCCCACAATTCAACGTCACTCCATCGTTTCGCCGAGCGTCATTCGACCCTCCCCCATCACATCGAGAAAAAAAAAACGAAAACCCGAAATGGATTCTGAATCTATTCCGAGTATTCAATATGGAAAAATACAAAATACAACTTTTCAATTCGAGGAAATGAATGAACTCCATCGCCAGCACTGTCGATTGTGTATGGCAATTTTTGATATAATCAATCGTCCTTCGTCCTCGTGTTTATTCGTGAAATTCACATCACTTACGTAGGAAATCAACATGGCAATAAGGCATTTGTGACCAGCAGAAACTTTCTGGTCATATGAAATAGGTTCAAATCTGTCAAAATTCGCCCGTAAACTTTTTAGTTTTGGCATTGTTTATTGCAAAATAGTGAACTTTTCATGAACATTAACGGAAAATAACTCACCAACACCAGTGGACCGTGAGTTCCAGCCTTAGACTGCACACTAAGATTTTTAAACAGTATACCGAGGGAGGCGACACATCTAAATCTCAATTCTTGATTCTTAAAAAATCTCACAGTAGCGAATCAATCTTAGGAAAATCGTCTTTTTTTTTCTCGCATCTTCTTGCATCTACTTGCATCGTGCATCATAATTTTGCAGGAAATCTTCAGAATCATCATCAATCTTCTTTCAATCTACTCAGCGTGCGCGCAGCTAGCCACAGCAAAAAACTATTTTTCCTGTATCGTAGATAGAGTCGCCCCCCTCGCAGTATACTGTAAATTGTTACCGAATATGGAACAGGTGATGTTTCTGTAATCCATTCGGTAATTTTTCAATTCGTTAAATTTTCTGTCAAAATTTACTGACCTGCGGACTGTAAATTTTACTTAACGATCAGTTAAGTTTACCATAGCGTTCAGTATATGTTTTACCGAATCTACTGTACTTTTTTTTCAGAGTAAATCATAAAGAATTTTTATTGATTAATTATTTGTTTCTTTCATTCACCAACCCAAACATTCATTCGACTATTTAACCATATATATTTTTAATAGGCATTTCCATATTGCGTTCGTACAAACATAATAATAAAAAAACAGTAATGAAGCCGGACTCAGCAAACCGTGGACTTTTGAGCCAAACTCAGCACTTTTAAGGAGGATATTGAGTTTCCTAACGTCTATGGCGTTTGAAAGAAATTGACCCAAAAATGAAAATAAATAAAATTTTCGGTGTAAATTTAACACAATCTAGCAAAAAAAAGTAAAGTACTTACATTCCACAACATAAAACCGAAGAACACTCAACATCGAAATGGCAGCAAAGGTTGTGTTTGACAGTACTAAGTTTACAAATCTGTTCAGTAACTTTTACGGAAATGCTGTACTTTATTGCAGTTTGTTTTTGTAAAACATTATTTTTACAGTATTGTGCAGTCCAATTGAGTGTGAAGTGTGCAATACATTCGTTACAATTTTTACAGAATGGTGGAATCGCAGCCATTTATACCATTGACAGACATACAAAGCAGTACCGTTGTACTCCTTTAATCGAGTACATCAAAAGGTACAATTTAAGGTACTAGCTTAAAGAAATACAACGGTAGTACAACCACAAACGAAGTGACAGACGGAGCGGCTCGAAAACTTTGGTGACTAACCTGCTATTTCAATTTTTCAGTGTACCACATGACAACACCACAACTACTGGATTGTACCACATGGCAACACTACTACTGGATTGTACAAGCATTTTCACCAAATGTATTAGAATGTTTTGGTTCTATCTCTTTCACTCTACTCAAACTGAAAACTGACAAAATGATACACTCTTTGCACAATGTCAAAGAATCATTGTACACAAAATCAACTTTGTTCAAATCAAAACAGAAAAACTAACCCATCTGGTGGATGATGGCACAAGCTTCCAAGAAAATTCTATTACAGTGAACCACATTATTTTAATGGATTTCTTCGCCAGTTAGTCGTCTGTCACTTCGTTTGTGGTACAACAGTGTACTTTGTATGTCTGTACAAGGTATTACAGGTTCAATCGGCAAATTCATGCATAACTTTTCAAAAGGACGTAAGTCGCAAAAATAAACAAATCGATATTTTGCATCTAACCGAATATAAAATACATGCTTTCCTACGAGTTAATGAAAAACAAGGTTTTAAATTGTAATGCATTATGGAGAATATATTTAATGAACGCCCTATGTGACCTTCTTTCATTGTTTTTAAAATGGTGTTGATACACCCTTTTATCAACAATCAATACGAAACTAACGATTTTAAATTGGCTCACCACTTTAGTAGCCTATTGGTCCCAAGCAAACGATTAACGTACCCTATTCTAGTTGAAATTCTATTACTACACTATGTTTGTTTTGATTCGCTATGAAAGTTTGACAGATAACATCAGGGGTGTGTGGATTCATGCAGAACATGCAGGGGTGAGTGAAATAGCTTGGGACTGCTTGGGACCGTTGTTCTGGTACTGAGTGAGCCAAAAATAATAATGATTTCTCGATGAACATTTCAAATGGTCCTATCTGCTTTGATCGATTCTCTTCATCGACTTTCTCTTTTCATAACCACTGCTATGCAAACAGATTTCGCGCTAATTCTACCACATAGTTTGATAAAAGAGGTTCTTATCTAGCGTCCAAAACGTCAAATACAATAGGGAAAGGTTTTGCAGCTGAGTTATTAACGAAAGAGAAAGTCGATGAAGAGAATCGATCAAAGCAGATAGGACCATTTGAAATGTTCATCGAGAATTTTCTTCAGGACCCAGTGGTCTTAGAGTTACCTCTATGCTTTTATTGTCAATATGACTTAACTGTTAAATTTTGATGATAACACAAAAACTGCAGATACGCTCACAGTGAAGCGTCGTATGTGAAAAAACAAAGCAACCACTATCAATCAGCAAATGCGTCAAGTTTGTATGTTTGTTTTTGTATTTCCGGGAGCAACATGACTATTATTTCAAAAGTATTCTAATAAAATTGCACTTTAATCTTGACTTTAATATTGAACTTCACATACCAATCTGACCAGTGCTTTCTTAATACGAAAAACACAAAACGTATAACATCTGACGGCAGATTATGCGGTGACCCTCTCATCTCCGCTTTTAACATCGATTTTTTCACAACTCTGGGTAGTTATGTAAATAAACCAACCAACCGACAATTCCTCAATGCTTTTCGAGCTGCCGACGTATCTTCACTGCAAAACAAAAACCGGTGTATCTGATTTGACGTATGTGAAAACCCTTCTGTCAAATAGACGAACCATGCAGGGTGTATGTAACAATCAAGGTGTGATACCGACGAATCAATCAGGGTGTATGTGAGTAGTACACAAGTAAAAGGTGTATGTTTTTGTTTTATCAAAAGTCTTGTCCGTGTTTGCAAAACTCGACATTTTTCACAATTCTCTTAAACGCTATCCCTTTATCCATCTAATAGCACAAACAGATTAAAAAAAATAGCATTAACTTTTAAATAGCATTTAATAATCTCATATAAACATTGCTATCCAATGTTTCTAATTTCCTATCCAATGTTACATACACAAACGAAGTGACAGACGGAGCGGCTCGAAAACTTTGGTGACTAACCTGCTATTTCAATTTTTCAGTGTACCACATGACAACACCACAACTACTGGATTGTACCACATGGCAACACTACTACTGGATTGTACAAGCATTTTCACCAAATGTATTAGAATGTTTTGGTTCTATCTCTTTCACTCTACTCAAACTGAAAACTGACAAAATGATACACTCTTTGCACAATGTCAAAGAATCATTGTACACAAAATCAACTTTGTTCAAATCAAAACAGAAAAACTAACCCATCTGGTGGATGATGGCACAAGCTTCCAAGAAAATTCTATTACAGTGAACCACATTATTTTAATGGATTTCTTCGCCAGTTAGTCGTCTGTCACTTCGTTTGTGGTTACATACGTCGTTTTGAAAAATTATGCTTGAATTTGATTTACAGTAAATTTCGGTAAATTTCTGCAAATTACGGAAATTCAGCAGTTATGATTGCGGAAAATTGGTAAAAATAATATTCGGTAAAAATTATATTTCACCGAACAAATCCAGCAAAAAAATACCGAACAAGATTTAAGAAATTTGGTGTGTGGACCTACTTTTGCCAGACGTCCGTACTTTTCTTAAAGGACTTTATCTCGCACGGTAGCACACTGAACATCGATTACACCGCTCTTCTGTTCATCCAAAATCGATGAATTCACGTACCGTCAGGTTCATTCCTGTTCCGTCCGTCCCGACGCAAAACGTTCGTGGTGCACGTCTGTCTGATGAAGTGAAAGCACAGAGTTTCCAATCATTTTTAGCGAGCGTGCGTTTCGAACATTCGCGGATTTCGCGTGCGAAATATCCTGCAAATCGGTCCAAATACTCGGTAAAAATACTGCGATTCGAAAGCTTACGCGACGGGGCTGCGATTGTGCCAGCAGATTCCTTCCGGACGGTGTTGATTGTGACAAAAACGGCATTGGAAAATAGTGCTGCGGACGGGAGTAGTTCCATTATTTCCATCAGTCGAGTCGAGGAGGTACGAAATCCACGACGAAAAAGCAAACCGAGTCGAGGTAGGATTCGGAGTTGAGGTTAGGGAAGTGTGTTCATTTTGCTTCGTGTTCGTCGAGTGCACAACAGCTGGCTTCGGTTCGCTTTCGTGCGTGTGGTTGTTGTGTCAAAGCGGGGTGGCCGTCGGTGGTAAATATTTTGCTCCGTTGATAAGCGATAGGTTTCCGTGTGCACTGCTGAGTGGAAAATGGCATCACCACCTGATCAGGTGGAAATTTTACGCGGTCGGGATTTATCGCGAATTTTCCAACTATGGGAAGAACGGCACAGCATTCCCGGGTACGATCCGGAGCCGATTGTTACGAGGTAAGGATTATTGAGGGATAATCATTATTATGGTGTTGTAAAAATGTGTTCCATTTCACAGGTTAGCGGAGATCTTCGAAGAGGAAACCGAGGTTTACATGCGTAAGGATCCAGACCCATTCGATGAGCGGCATCCGTCGCGAACCGATCCAAATAGTGAACTGGGTCGTATGTTGAAAACACTCTTCCGGAAGGATCACTTTATGACTCGATTGGTCAACGATTATCTACGGGATAACTTCTTTACCCGGCAAAATGTGCAACAATGTTCGCAACCGTTGAATATTGCAGCATGTCGGTTGATTTTGGTGATTATGCCAGGTTTGGAGACGTCGGCAGTGTTTCAAGCGGAATTCGATCACCTGATTACGAGGCTGTACGGATGGGCGGAATCTAGTCCAGAACCGCTGCAAAGCTATGCCACTGGGTTGTTGGGTGCGGCAATGGAAGTACAGGAAATTGCCGTTAGCTTTCGAGAGCAGAACATTCGCCTCTTGCCGATCATGCTGAGACGGCTGCACGTGCTTCAGCTGGCTCATAGAAATCGTGATCGGTTGGCGGAGGCCGGTGAGGGAATGTCTAGCACTGCATTTCAACGAATGTTTCAGGGGGAGGCAGCTATGATTTCCCAGAAGAATTCTTTCGAAGGTCAGAATGATTCGGTAGTAGTAGACGGGGAAGTGGGTGATGGAAGTCCGGAGAGGCCTTTCGCTGATTTGGGGCCACCGAGCACGAGCGAGATCCCTCCGAATGGGGTTTCTTCGGTATCGAATTTAAACACTCTCTTTCAGAACGAAAACAGCCAGCACACGCAGGATGGTCAGAGTCGACAGGCGCATCGGAACATGATTCCCATCCATCCGGCTACGATTGCCACTAGCCAGATGTTGATTCTGCGTTATCTCACGCCGATGGGAGAGTATCAGGAATTTTTGCCGCACGTTTTCGAACACAATGCCATGAGTTTGATTTTCCGTTACATCGAAACTCTGGACTCCAAGGATACGTGCTTGGCGTTTGAGGCATTGAAATACCTGGCATCTCTGCTGTGTCACAAGAAGTTCTCGCTGGAGTTCATCGCTAACGGAGGTCTGGAACGTTTGCTGAAAGTCCCTCGACCAAGTCTGGCAGCTACTGGAGTGTCCATTGCCTTCTACTACCTGGCGTACTGCGAAGATGCAATGGAAAGGATCTGTTTGATGCCTCAGAAGATCATCACGGAACTGGTGACCTACGCGCTGTGGCTTCTGGGATGCACACACGATTCCGGACGATGTCATGCAACGATGTTCTTCGGTCTAAGTTGCCAATTTAAAACCATGATGGATGAGTTCGATAAACAAGATGGGCTCCGTAAGCTATACAACGTTATTGCGGTGCTACCGATCTTGATGCCAGCCGATGAGTACCACCTAAACGACGACGAAGAGTGTGCAGCACGGCAGGTGGTCCGTCACGTTTGTGTCGCATTGAAAAAATACTTTGAAAACCATCTGTACTACAAGTACAATCAGGTCACGCGGCAGCAATGTCCCTCGGGGACGTTGGCCCAGCCAGTTTTCAAATCGGTGAAGAATTCGTCGGAGGTAATTAGCGAACAGATACGTACACTGCAGGAGCTGCTACCGATGAAGGCTCGATGGTCAGCGGTGGACGAGTTTCTGGATCTCGGAGGAATCAATTTGCTGCTGCGAATCATCGCCCTGGCCTACGAGTGGAACTACAGTGGACGGTGAGTATCATGTTTCAAATGCTAGACAAAGCCCACTTATCACTTATTAGTTTTTGCAGTGGTGAGACGGTGCGAACTGCTTTGGATGTGCTGAACGTGTGCTGCGTGATTCCACGGGTACATGCGGTGTTTTGCGAGCGGATTGAATTTCCCGACGAAGGTTCCGCCGCGGGTATCAACATCGTGCTGGGTGCAGCGGAAGGTGAAATTGTAGCAGATGCGGAAGTACAGAAATCTGCGCTGGCCGTCCTGGTGCATACGGTTTGCGCTCCGCTGCATCGCCCCAGTGGATCGCTGGCACGCTTCGGATCGGCAAAGAAACGGATGCCGAACAAGAACTCCGAAGAACTGTTGCAAAAGGTGTGGGAAAGTGTTCGTTCGAACAATGGCATCATCGTGCTGCTTTCGTTGATGTGCGTCAAGACGCCGATCACCGATGCGGACTGTATTCGGGGGATGGCCTGCCGGGCGTTGGCAGGTCTGGCGAGGTCCGAAACCGTGCAACAGATCATCGGAAAGCTTCCGTTGTTCGTCAACGGGCAATTGCAAAGTGAGTAGGATGGAACTGGTTTTGTTAAGTCTGGCAGTGTACAAACATTTTCCTCTCCCGCAGGTTTAATGCG
The DNA here is from genome assembly GCF_037179485.1 of Ochlerotatus camptorhynchus. NCBI lineage: Eukaryota > Metazoa > Arthropoda > Insecta > Diptera > Culicidae > Ochlerotatus > Ochlerotatus camptorhynchus. The sequence continues at coordinate 6,105,153 of NW_027040988.1, forward strand.
TGATCCGATCCTCCAGGAGAAACGAGCCGAGCACGTTCAGTTCCAAAAGTACGCCTTGGAATTGCTGGAACGCGTCTCGGGCAAGGCGAAATCGGCCAACAATCAACTGGATACATCACTGGCCGACATTCACAAGGCGAATGTGGTAGCCCAGACGAAGATTCAATTCAACGAGCAGCAACTGCTGGAGCTTATCCACCAACATCTGGTCGTACGCGGTCTAACGGAAACGGCTGCCACGCTAGTGCGGGAAGGTGGCATTACCGTTCCTAATGCTCTCCTGCAGCAGCACCAGCAGGTTGCTAGCATAAGTAGAAATTTGCACCACTCACCCTTTGCTTTCCGGTCACCCAATGCGACGATCATTCAGCGTTCACGGATACGAAGTAAGACGACTGATGGTACTACATTCAATCACTCAATCGCTCAAACTAATCTTCAAGCAGCATTGGCCGCAGCTAGCATAGATGGTTTAGCCCCACCTAATGGCGGTGAACAAACGAAGGAAGATACGGCAGGTGGTGCCGGTCATAGTTCCGGCCATGAATCCCCACCAGTGGATCCGTTCACACCCATTAAGCTGATTAAAAAGTCCACTGCGGGTAGTGTCAGTGCGGGAGTTGCTGCTGCTGGCAGCACTTCACACGGAGGCGTCCAGGGAACTCCCTTTTCGTCATCATCCAGCAGTCATCAACGTACGCTCCAGAAGCAACTTTCGGCCACGACCGACACGGCCTCGTTCCTAGTCCCGGCTTCGACGTCTTCCAAAACAGCCACCACAGAAGTACCCGGTAATTCCATCTCGCTGGACACGATCATTACCGAGTATCTCACCAATCAGCATGCTCTGTGTAAACACCCGATGTCGACGTGTCCGCAGTTCGATCTGTTCGCACCGCACAAGTGTCCGGATCCGCGGCCCAACAGGGCCTCCGGAATGAGTATAAACTTTGCGACTAGGTTTTTCAAACGGCATGCCGGCTACTCCTCGCGCCGCTTCGACCGGAGGTTGGTTCACTCGAACTTTTCCGCCTCGCGGGTGCTGCGACCGCAGGATTCGGAGTTCTTCTTTACGTGTTGTGATTTTACGGTAAGTTGCACCATGGTAGAATGTTTCCTTAAAATATTTCAGACAGGATTTCACCGGATGCCCCTTCATTTTACTGCCAGATGCCATTATCAATGTAAAAAATCAAATCTTACCGATCGGTTCAATTCCTTCCGATTTCCACGTTTCAGCCCTGCGCCACTAAACTGATAACCGGTTCGCACAGCGGTGAGGTCAAAATATTCAACCTGAGCGATAGCAACGAAGAGTTCAGCTACTCTTGCCACGAGTCGTACGTCAATTCCATCATCTGCAGCAAGGACGGCCAGTTGCTGTTGACTTCGTGCGCGTGGCGATCGCCAATGTCGGCGCTGTGGAACATCGAAAACAGTCGCTTTACACAGAAGCTCACCTGGGAAGAGGAAGAGTACGTGGAATTCCCGAACTTAAAACAGGACAAGGTTCTGGCAACCACCGGAGAGGTAAGTTCGGAGCGTGCTTCCGAAGGGCTGGTTCAATTCTAACCGTTTTTGTTTATCCCTGCAGACTGCCACCATCTACGATATCAACACGGGTCAGAAAGTCCTCTCGCTGGTACCGAGTATCTACAACCAGTACACTAAAAATCGTGCCACATTCTGCCCATCGGATGAGCTGATCCTTTCGGATGGAGTGCTGTGGGACGTCTCGTCCGGCAAGGAGATTCACAAGTTCGACAAGCTAAACCAAACCATCTCCGGTGTGTTCCATCCGAATGGGTTGGAAATCGTTTCCAACACCGAAGTGTGGGACCTACGGACATTCCACCTGTTGCGAACGGTCCCAGCACTGGATCAGTGCCACGTGAAATTTTCCACGCAGAATGTGATATACGGTATCTGTCCGGAGGTGGAGACGGAACCGAGCGCCGACAATGTGTGCTTCGAGTCTAGCTTTAGGGTATTGGATGCGTACGATTACAGTAGCATTTCCACGGTGGACGTCAAGCGGAACATCTACGATTTGGCCATCAACCAGTACGGTTGTCAGATTGCGATCGTAGAAAATCAGGGCGGCTACAATTCGGTACAGGAATCCGTGGTGCGCATCTACAGCGTAGGACGGAAGAAGAACACCGAAGACGACGCCGAGGAGGAGGAAGAAGAGATGGAGAATTCCGAAGATAACTCGATGTCGGAAACGGAATCCGTCGGTAAGTAGTCGTAATCGATCATTCATGAATGAATGAGGTTGAGCGTGAGGTTGTGCATGTGTATGTGGAATATGTAGGGGTTTGTGGGGACACCGCGAGTAGTCTGTTGACGGTGCGGCGGGTAGTTCGGTGGTAAGCAAATATGACAAAACGTGTTCTTCTCTTCGTAGGTCGGTTCTTTCAAAATTTCCTGGGCGGATATTTAAGATCTCCTCCCTTATTACTTGAACACTATTGATTGTTGTTATGGCGGATATCGTAGGGAAGAAGGAAGAAAGATAATAAATTATCTTTATAGTTTGCATGATTCGGTTGCTTTGTGTTATTTGAATCAAAATTTAATTCGAAGACGTATATTTTGGAAGATAAATAGGTACCCATATTATCGGTGTATGAATGAAAAATATGGCTCGGACGAAAACGAGAATATGGAGGAAAGACTCACGGGCTATCGACTGGTTTAACAAAAGGAATTTCCAACAATTTTCACGTGAATTGTTTTAGTGACCCACAAGGACTGCTAAACATGCCAATAGCGAATTCGTTTATTATTCAGATCCAACCTGGATCAGGTATCAAGATTGGGTCTGCTTATTTTCTGATAACCGTCAGTTTGATCATTTGTTTTTAAATTGAAGCGATCCTTAAAATTCGACGCAGCGCACGGTAGGGATTTCTGAAACCAAAAGGATTAACATTCTCTAACTTAAACTGCCGCTAATATCGTTATAGGAAACACATGTTTCCTGTAAGAAAAAAGGTGTAAGGAATCGATGCCGGGTGGTTTTATTTTTGGACAGACCATGATGGTTGCCCCGTATTTATCTGAACATCGGTGAACATATCCAAAGTTTGCATAATTTTCCTGAAGTTTGCTCAACTTCTCTAAAGCTCGTTGAAAGTCCATGAGGATCGCTGAACTTCACTGAAGAATGCTGAACTTATTTAAAATCCTCTGAATTTTCCTAAAGTTTGCTCTTTTCGGGAGATCTTAGAATTTTCCAAACGTTTGTTGATCGTTTCTGAAGTTCTAAGAGTTCTATGTTCTCTTCAGAGAAGATCTGCAAACTTTAGGAAAATTGTGATAACTTCAGAGAAAATCACGAAACTCCAAAAAATTAGTACTTTGGAGAAGAGCAGAAATCTTCAGAGAAAATCAGCAAACTTCAGGAAAATTCTGAGAAGATGAGAAAATTTCAGGAATACTTCGGAGAATTTCAGTAAACTTCGAAAGTTTTCTGATAACTCAAAGAAAATCTGTGAACTTAAGAAATATTCCGAGAACTTTAGAAAGGATCAGCAGATTTCAGGAAAAATCTAAGAACTTCCGAGGCGATCAGGATCTCCCAGAAAAATTTGAGAACTTCAGAGAAGATCAGAAAACTTCAGGAATATTCTGAGAAAATGAGCGAACTTCAGAGAAAATGAGCACTTCAGGCAAATTCTGAAAACTTTAGAAAGATTAGCAAATCTTCAGAAAAGATCAACAAACTTCAGGAAAATTCTGAGAACTTCAGAGAAATTCAGCAAATTACAAAAGATCAAAAAACTTAACGAAAATTCTGAGAAAATTAGACAAAATCAGCAAACTTCAGGAACATTTTGAGAACTTCTGAAAACAGCGAACTTCAGAGAAGATCAGCATATTTCACGAAAATTCTTAAAACTTCGAGGAAGGGGCTTCCCTTAGCTCAGTCGTTAAAGGCGCACCAACACCTACAAAGCTAGACCATGCTGGAGGTGACTGGGTTCAATTCCCGGTCCGGTCTAGGAATTTTTCGAGTTGGACAATTTCTCGACTTCCCAGGGCATAGAGTACGATTGGACTTGCCACACAATCATATCAATGCAAAAATGGTACAGGCATCGAAAGCTCTCAATTAATAACTGTGGAAGTGCATCTAGAACATTAAGTTGAGAGCACGCAATAAGCTAATATGCGATATGCAATAAGCTTGAAATGCGAAAAAGAAGAAGAAGAAGAAGAAGAAGAAGAAGAAGAAGAAGAAGAAGAAGGAGGAAGATAAAAAACATGAAAATTCTGATAACTTCAGAGAAAATCAGCGAACTTCAGGAAAATTATCACAACTTCAGAGAAAATCAAATCATCAATCAGCGAACTTCAGGAAAATGAGCTTATGACAACTTAAGAAATATCTCCAATTTCACGTAAATTCTTCGAACTTCAAAGAAGATCATCAAACTTCACGAATATTCTGAGAACTTCTGAGAAAATCAGCAAACTTTCGGAAAAATCTGAGAACTTCTGAGAAAATCAGCGAACTTAAGAAATATTCTGAGAACTTTTGAAAGGATCAGTAAATTTCAGGAAAATTCTAAGAAATTTCTAGAAAAAATGTAGATCAGAAAACTTTAGGAATATTCTGATAGCTAAGAGAAGGATCAGCAAATTTCACAAAAATTCTGAAAACTTCGAATAAGATCAACAAACTTTACGTAAATTCTGAGAACTTCAGAGAAAATCATAAATACTTCAGGAAATTTCGGTGAACTTCAGAAATTTTCTGATAACTTCAGAGGAAATCAACGAACTTAAGAAATATTCTGAGAACTTAAGAAAGAATCAGAAAATTTCAGGAAAATTTCAGGAAAATTTAAAGAACTACAGAGAAGATCAACAAGATTCAGGAAAACTTTAAAAACTTAAGAGAAATCAGCAAATTTCACGAAAGTTTCTTAAAACTTCAAAGAAGATTAACAAACTTCAGGAAAATTCTGAGAATTCTAGAGAAAATCTGCAAACTTCAGAACATTCTGAGAACTTCTGAGAAAATCAGCTAACTTAAGAAATATTCCGAGATCAGCAAATTTCAGGAAAATTCTTAGAATTTCAGTGAAGATCAGCAACAGTCTTCGGTATTGAACATACAACGTAGTGTTCGAGATGAACGTGTTTTCGCTGTGTTGCTGCTTTTCATGTTTGCACTCACACATAATCTTTTGAACCTTATGTTCGAACATGTATCACACATGGGCGCGTCCTATGTTTGTACATGATGTTTGAACATAGTGTTTTCAACGTCTCAAACAACAAAAGTGCAGCATTCACTAAAGAAAAAGTAGTTAAGTAAAGCGATGATCAAGTGTAATGTCAATGCGAATGAGCGATCTTTTCCTACTTTCCAATTTACAGTATTTTTCATCATACTCCCAGTGCCTGTAAATAACAAATCTCACACAACACGAGAAAAGGGCCCATCATTGTTGATCGATTCTCTTCATCGATTTTCTCTTTCGCGAATAACCCGACTGCAAATGAATTTCCAATTGAGTGTGTTGTTTCACGCGCAAGCTAACATTATCATCTGTCGAACTATGCTGTGAGCTTAGCGAGAAATTCGTTTATGTTGCTGTAGTAAACCAAAAAGATCGATGAAGAGAATTGATCAACGCGGATAGGCCCTTTTCAAATGTTACGCGAGAAATAATAGATAAAGCTAAAGACTTAGGCTCTGAACCATTTGGTGGATTATTTTAACTTTTGGTTAAAATTTGACAGATGGAAAGTTATCGATTAACCCTGCTATCCAAGCGTGGTTATTTCTGACAGACAAGAAGTTAAATTTTGACGACCGTGGCTCGAAAACCGGTCGATCGACAGCACGGGGATTTTCGAACATAAGAAATAACTTTCGAAATGTCACTTTTAACTACGAGTTAAATTTAACTCGGCAAATGGTTCACAGCCTTAGTGCGATTGTGTCAGTGATATGTTTTAATCAGGAAAGTATTCTACCATAGTCCATTCTACGCGCACGAGAATTGATAGTCCGAAAGTGAGGATAACAATAACAAACCATCATGTTTGGCTGTAGCGAAAGTGAGGATAACAAACTTTGTACTTGAACATGGTGTGCGTGTTATAAACGTCGGAAAGGTCCATGGAAGAAGATTTCCAGATGAAAACATTGACATATACGCCTATCTCTAACACGACACAAGAGGAGGAAAGATTACCGTGTTAGCACCAAATTCCACACGGTGTCTACTTCTGCGCATCAAATTATTTTTGTTTATGTTTCAACAATATTTTTTGAATTGTTACCACTTTAAATATTACTTCCCGTGCATTAGAGCTGTAAGTAAATGGAATTTTGAAAATATCTCATAATATGTTGATACTTTCTTAACACTTGAGTTCACAATCATTATGAACAACGAAGAAAATGGTCCGGCACGGTAATCCGTCCAATAAAAGCAATCCGAAGAAAACAAACATCGTGTTCAAACACCGTGTTTGCATATATGAAAAAGAACACGTGGTTTCAACAAAACGTTCATGCGTGTGTATTGAACAGCATGTTTGAAATAAACATAACAACACAAGGAAGAGTGTGTACGTGTTCAACAAAAACGTTATGTTTTTACATCGGGTGCGAATGTGCGCGTGTTTCTCGGAAGACTGATCAGCAAACTTCTGGAAAAATCTAAGAATTTTAGAGAAGATCAGAAAACTTCAGGATAATTCTAGAAACTTCAGAGAGGTTCATCAAACTTCAGGGAAATTCTGAGAACCTTAGAGAAAATCAGCAAATTTGAAGAAAATTCTGAGAACTTCTGAGAAAATCAGCTAACTTAAGAAATATTTCGAGAACTTTAGAAACGATCAGCATATTTCAGGAAAATTCCAAGAACTTCAGAGAAGATCAGCAAACTTCTGGAAAAATCTGACAACTTAAGAGAAGAACAGTAAGCTTCAGGAATATTTTAATAACTTCAGTGAGCTTCAGGATAATTCTTAGAACTTCAGAGAAAATCAGCAAACTTCAGGAACATTATGAGAGCTTAAAAGAAGATCAGATAACTTCAGGAACATTCTGATAACTTCTGAGAAAATCAGCGAACTACAGGAAAAGTCTGAGAACTTCACAGAGATCAGTAAGTTTCACGAAAATTCTAAGAACTTCAAAGAAGATCAACAAACTTCAACTAATTCTGAGAACTTCAGAGAAAATTAGCGAACTTAAGAAAATTCTGAGAACCTTAGAAAGCATCAGAAAATTTCATGAAAATTTAAAGAACTTCAGAGAAGTTCAACATGATTCACGAACATTTTGAGAACCTCAGAGAAAATCAGCGAACTTCAGGAAAATTCTGAGAACTTAAGAGAAATCAGCAAATATCACGAAAATTTCTTAGAACTTAGAAGATTAATAAACTTCAAGAAAATTCTGAGAATTTTAGAGAAAATCTGCAAAATTCAGCAAATTCTGAGAACTTCTGAGAAAATCAGCTAACTTAAGAAATATTCCGAGATTATTAGAGAGGATCAGCAAACTTCTGGAAAATCTAAGAACTTTAGAGAAAATCGGTAAACTTCACGAATATTCTAAGAACTTCAGAGCAAATCAGCAAACTTCAGGAAAATTCTGAGATCGTTAGAGAAGATCAGAAAACTTCAGAAATATTGTGATAACTTCTGAGAAAATCAGTAAACTTCAGGAAAATTCTAGAAACTTCAGGAAAATTTTGAGAACTTCACAGCAACTCAGCAAATTCTGAGAACTTTAGAGAAAATCAGCAAATTTCAGAAAATTCTGAGAACTTCTGAGAAAATAAGCTAATTTAAGAAAGATTCCGAGATCTTTAGAAAAGATCAGTAAATTACAGAAAAAATCTAAGAACTTCAGAGAAAAATCTAGGATCTGTAGAGAAGGTCGGCAAACTTCACGAATATTCTGGTAACAGGGCCACGATTATCGTTTGCAGACGATCTGAAAGTTTTTCTGCGCATCCGCTCACTCGCCGACTGACGTTCTCTCTAAAATCAGAATTTTTTTTACTAGTTCGTTTATTTACTAGGCTCAGTCGTGTGTGACACTTTGCGGACCCAAAATCAGTAATGTTTGAATTTACATTTTAAATAGCAGTAGTTCTAGGTTAGTATTGGGTACCAATTACTCGTGGCGGGCTCGAGGTTTATGGGTAACAATTTCGATTGGAAGGAGCTAGGTAACATCAGACAAACAAAGGAATTCGTAGATCGCTTGCATATAGGGAAGATCACTTGTTCCCAATACATCTCTTACTTCACGGAAGGGTTGTCTACCTCGGGCCACTAGGGTATCCAATAGTCGTGCTCTGGAGGCGTCATTACCCGGGCAATACCAAACTGCGTGATCGATGTCATCATAACCGGTTCTGCACCTACATATATTGCTGTCAACGAGGTTTATTCTATAGAGATGTGCGTCTAGCGAGTAGTGGTTGGACATAAGTCTTGACATCACTCGAATGAATCCCGACTTACATCCAGACCTTTGAACCACGCTCTCGATGAAACATTTGGAATAATGGAATGTAACCACCGCCCAAGAGAATTACTTGTCCAATCGTTTTGCCAACTTAAAAGAGAACTCTGACGTACTAATGGGAAAAATTCATCATGTGAAATTCTTCTATCATACATCTCGCCTAGTTGTGCGCCCACCTTTGCGAGAGAGTCTGCCTTCTCATTGCCTGGGATTGAGCAATGTGAGGGGACCCATACAAACGTAATCATATATGATCTTTCGACCAGTAAACTCATCTGCTCCCTTACCTTTGAAAGGAAATAAGATGAGTGCCTACCTTGTTTCATCGACCGAATAGCCTCAATCGAACTGAGACTATCCGAGGAGATGAAGTAATGGTCTATGGGCATATCGGTACTGGTGTAGTCTAAACCGACTGGTGGTCAACCCAGCTAAGTGTACAATCATTACTTTCTCACGCAAGAAACAACCGACTATCTTCAACTACAAACTACTAGGCACGACTATCGAACGGGTGCATTGCGTGAAAGACTTAGGCGTTTTTCTAGACTCAAAGCTGACATACTTACACCATACATCGTATGTCGTCGACAAAGCGTCCAGAATGCTTGGCTTTGTCCTCAAGATTACTAAGAACTTCACAGACATTTACTGCTTGAAATCGCTCTATTGCTCTCTCGTACGATCTACGTTGGAATACTGCTCTGCAGTCTGGAGTCCGAACTACAATAATGGGGCTGAGCGAATTGAATCTGTGCAACGAAGTTTTCTTCGCTTCGCGCTCCGTAAGCTGCCTTGGAGATACCACTTCGTCTTCCAAGCTACGAGAATCGCGGCCAATTCTAAATAACGCTGGAATTAGGGCGTAACAGCTTTTGTAAACAATGACTTCTATCGATGATTTCTAGGAATTAAAGGCACGCCCACGCAAAGCAACATAACCATAGGATAGGGAAAGTCTTTCCCTATCCGATGAGGATGTTGGTTTGCGTGGGTGAACCTTGTATTTCTAGAAACCATCAAGATGTTGTAAATAAGCTGTTAGGCCCTAATTTCAGCTCTATCCAGAATTGGCCGCGATTCTCGTAGCTTGGAAGACGAAGTGGGTATCTCCAAGGCAGCTTACGGAGCGCGAAGCGAAGAAAACGTCGTTGCACAGATTCAATTCGCTCGACCCCATTATTGTAGTTCGGTCTCCAGAGTAGTATTCCAACGTACATCGAACATGGGCGATTTCAAGAAGTAAATGTCTGTGAAGTTCTTAGTATTCTTGAAGACAAAGCCGAGAGTTCTGGACGCTCTGTCGATGAAATACGATATATGGTGTATGTCAGTTTTGCGTCCAAAAAAAAAAAACACCTAAGTCTTTCACGCAATGCACCATTGAACGGGTGCCGTAGTTGAAGATAATCGGTTGTTTCTTGCGTGAGAAATTAACACTGATCTGGGTTGACTACCGGTCGGTTTAGACTACACCAGTCAGCAAAGATGTCAATCTGATTTTGGAGAGAACGACAATCGGCGTGTGAGCGGATGCGCAGAAAAACTTTCAGATCATCTGCAAACGATAATCGTGGCCCTGTGATAACATGGTGAACGTCGTCGAAGTAAAGAAGAAATACTAAAGGTCCCAGATGGCTACCCTGAGGTATACCGGACTTTGCGCAGAAGCTTGCCTATCAAGCTTAGCGATCGCAATTTCGTGGTTCAGCTTATAAAAGGCTGCCGTAAGATCTGTGTCGATAGATAACGTCCGTTTGGGTCTGAGCAATCAAACTGTGATGAAGACGTTAGGCACAGCAGGTTCGGTTTGGTTATGAATCCGTGTTGATCTATACTTAGATATTGCTTGCAATGCGCATTTAGGGACTCTTATGACAACCAATTCAAAAAGTTTTGATGCAGCACTCAGCTTCCCTTTTATGGACAGGAAACATATCCGCAGTCTTCCAGCAAGACGCAAAGATGCCGCTGGAAAGAGAGAGCTGGAATATGCGACGCAGTGGATCTAAAAGACAAGTGATGTTCTTTTCAAGAATAATCGACGGAACACCATCGGGTCCAGCCTGAGCTGAAGTCTCGCAACACGAGAAAAGCGCCAATCATTGTTGATCGATTCTCTTCATCGATTTTCTCTTTCGCGAATAACCCGGCTGCAAATGAATTTCCTATTGAGTATGTTGTTTCAGGCGCAAGCTAACATCATCGTCTGTCGAACTGTGCTGCGAGCTTAGCGAGAAATTCGTTTATGTTGTCGTGGTAAATCAAAGAGAAAGTTGATGAAGAGAATCGATCAATGAGGATAGGTCCTTTTCAAATATTACGCGAGAAGCCTTAAGTTTAGATGCTGCTCTAGAAATCGTATATGTAGTGGCTTCGACAACGCTGAGCGTTTGGTTGACCAAAGGAACAAGAATAGTACTGTACGAAAATTTACTTCGATATCATCTCAGAATTCAATGAGAATTATTCTCAGATTGTCCATGAAATTCTGCTCAAAATGCCCTAGAGAGGATCTCTTTGTGTTTTCTTGGAATTCTCTTGAAATTCTTCTTACAATTCCATTGAAAATTCCTTCCACTCTCTCAGAGTTTCAAAAAAAAAAAAAAAAATTCTAGACTACTCAGAGTTTCTGTGGAAATATGCTTAAAAGTGCCTGCCAAACTCTCCCGGAAATTCATTGAAATGCCCGTAATTTTTTTAGGAATTCTCTTGAAACTATCTTCAAACTAGCTTGAAATTCTGCAAATAATTGTTTGAGCTACACACTTAATAAAAATTATGTAAATTTAGGTGCTCTGAGACTGACATATACGAGCTTGAATTTTGACTTGAAATCCAGCTTAAGTCAAACGTACTTTTCGTCGAGTAACGAACTTTTCAATGTCGAAGCATGACCTGTCCGTCTAATCCTTTATGCCAAAGATGGATGCCGTCACGTGTAAAATTAGTTATTTATAAGTGTGTATATTAAGAATTAGATTCCCTTTGAACTATTATCAATATTCCCTATCAGTGTCGTAAGAATTTCTCTTCGATTTGTTGGGAGGAGCTATACCTTGGAGCGTCAAACGACAGCCTAGTGTGGCTCTATCATTATCTTCGTTAAAAACTTCGCATTTCTTGGCGAAGAAAATAGCCCTTAGTCCTTTCTTGCAGATGTTGCTAATGAACAACAAATTCGTAGCCAGATCTTCACGATCGCCTTAGCAAACGACTTAATGGACCGATAATTGGTCGTTTCGGTTGAATGCACCAAATTTTCTTGCTTCTTGAAATTTACTTCGTACCTTTTTACCAAATGATTGAGCTATTCCACAAATGGTTTGGATGATATCCTGAACACGTCGTTAAGTAAAATAACCATACAAATTTGAAGAGGGGTTGTCGTGTGGAAACTGAATCGAAGTACCATTCTTCTTCCTCGTCGCTTCCCACTGCCAACATTGCACATATGACCTTATCTTTCATCTTAATAGCTTCTAAGGACAATTTACGGCATAGTGACCAGGCTTCTTACAGTTTGAACAGCAACCGTTCTTCTTATCACTTTGTTGAATGCCTCGATTTTTGCTGCGTGCACAGCCCACCTACCAATCCGCAATTGTTTAATGGCCACTTCAAATCTTGAAGTATCGTCGCCTTCACTAAATCTGCCGTTAACTCGATCCCCGAAGCATGCCATCCCATGATCATACTCCGGTAAACTTTTTAACAGCAATGATGCAAGCCACTGGTCATTTACCTCAAATTTAGCTCAGATTTCGTCGACGTAATCTTCAACGGAACCAATTTCCTTCAACTTCACCGACGTTAATTTGTCCAGTAATCCGCACCGATGAATCAAAACCATTGTCCTGGAATACCTTCTGGAGCTTTTCCCTTGCATCTTGTGCAGTTTCAACGTTCCTTACCAAACTGTAATTAGTCTTCTCTATGCTCACTGACCGCTGGATCAACTGCTTGACCTTCTGCATGCTTTACTGCACTACCTATAATCGCATATCAGTTTGGCATCTACTTTCATATTACGTGATAAAATTTCGTACTTTGATAGTGAAAAATGTGAAAACATCATCAAGTCAGTTTGTCCCATCAAGTAACTTACCTTACCAATCAGGCTAAGGTCTTGTTGTCCTCTGCTGTCCGAAGAAGTCGTCTCCACTCTACTCGATCCATGGCCACACTTCGCCAGCTTCGTAGTCTGCGAAGGGTCCGCAGGTCGCCTTCTACTTGGTCGATCCACCTTGCCCGCTGCGCGCCACTTCTTCTTGTTCCTGTTGGGTCGCTTTCTAGAACCATTTTCACTGGGTCTTCGTGCGGCATTCTTACGACGTGTCCAGCCCACCGTAGTCGCTCAATTTTTGCAATGTGGACGATGGATGGTATCGTGCAATTCGTGGTTCATTCGCCTCCTCCATGTTCCGTCATCCAACTGCACTCCAACGTAGATGGTATGCAACACCTTCCGTTCGAAAACACCAAGGGCGCGTTGGTCCTCCACGAGCATAGTCCAGGTTTCGTGGCCGTAGAGGACCACCGGTCTAATCAGCGTCTTGTAGACAGTCAACTTCGTGCGGCGGCGAATTTTATTCGACCGGAGCGTCCTCCGGAGTCCAAAGTAGGCACGATTCCCTGCCATAATGCGTCTGAATTTCTCTGCTGGTATCATTTTCGGCGGTCACCACAGGCAAAACACACGAACTCATCGACAACCCCTTTTTCTTCACCGACAATCTGAACTCGGGGTGGGAGGCTAACATTGTCTTCCCTAGAACCTCTTCCTTTCATGTATTTTGTCTTTGATGCGTTGATGGCAAGTCCAATCCGCCTAGCTTCTGCCTTCAGTCTGATGTACGTTTCCACCATCGTCACAAAGTTCCGTGCCGTAATGTCAATGTCATCGGCGAAGCCAAGAAGCTGGATGGACTTCCTGAAGATCGTGCCACTCGTGTCTATCTCAGCTCTTCTGATCACACCTTCTAACGCGATGTTGAATAGCAGACACGAAAGTCCTTCGAGATTCAAAGGGACTCGAGAGTGTCCCCGATACTCGAACAACGCACATCACTTGATCCATCGTCGCCTTGACCAATCGCGTCAGTTTATCCGGAAATCCGTACTCGTGCATGATCTGCAATAGCTGATCTCGATCGATTGTGTCGTATGCGGATTTGAAATCGATGAACAAATGATGTGCACGTTGTATTCGCGGCATTTCTACAGAACCTGCCGAATCGCAGAATGATCCGTGGTAGCGCGGGCACCCATGAATCCCGCCTGGTATAGAATTTGGGAGAATACCTTGTAGGCGGCGCTCCGCAGTGTGATCGCGCGGTAGTTGCAGCAATCCAACTTGTCGCCCTTTTTGTAGATAGGGCATACGACACCTTCCATCCACTCCTCCGGTAATATCTAACTGATATGGCAGTGCACACCAGGTACCTTCGCGTATTAAAGATGATTTAAAGTTCTGACGTGCTCGTAACGTCTCCGCAGTCGAAAGATTCAAAGGGTTTTCAAAGGCACGTACAATTCCAACAACCCACACGTCATCATCGCCATTCGGTCCGCTTCTACTGCCGTTTCCATGGACTGTATCTCTCGGGATCACGATTTCTCGATGAGCTTGAATAACTTGATCTTCTTGATTCAGTTGGCCAGTTCTCTACCTATAACCACTTGTGAGTGAACTAAAAGACGTTTTGGTAGCAGTCTGAACAAGTAATGAACATTAATTTCAGTTTGTTTATATTAGTAAACAACGGTCAAAGCTGGGGTGGGATGTGCTGTCAAATCAGCCTACTGATCATTCTTGTATGAAATTGGTTCCAAACGTTAAGAAACCCTATAGGTTTCTTATGGCTTGTTTACGTTTGGAACCAGTTATGCGAGGTAGGTGACGATTGTTGGTATTTGACAACCACCCCGAGCAAAGTTTGAGATCAAATTGAAATCTAAATTTGATGTTGTGATTTCGCTGATAATGATTACTCAGGTTGCTGTCGTTTTGGTCGTTTCAACGGTTAAAATATCAAAATTGAGAGCAAACAAATCTTCCTGTGACATCACATTGAAAACTATTTCTGCTATCAGTGAGAGCAAAATGAAAACTAAATTTGATATCCATTTTACTGCCTATAATCGCATATCAGTCCCATATGGATTTTCGTCAATTTTGAGATAACAACGCTATCCACTATCAATTGGCATCTGCTTTCATATTACGTGATAACACTATGGACTTTGATCATGAAAAATGTGAAAACAACATCAGGTCAGTTTGTCCCATCAAGCAAAATAATCGCATATCAGTCCCATCCTGAAATTCAATCGCTCAAAGATCTGCTTTTTGAATAGCCATATTTTTCGCTGATATAACAATACATGCAAGCTTCATTGCAACAGATTTTAACTTGAAAAAATTATCAATTAATTTACTATTATTTATCAAGTAGGGGTAAGAGGGGCATAGTGAACAGGTGGGGCATAGTGAGCA
Organism: Ochlerotatus camptorhynchus; assembly: GCF_037179485.1. NCBI lineage: Eukaryota > Metazoa > Arthropoda > Insecta > Diptera > Culicidae > Ochlerotatus > Ochlerotatus camptorhynchus. The sequence continues at coordinate 6,120,167 of NW_027040988.1, forward strand.
TCCCGTGCACCAGCTTGGACTTCCGGCCGTTCGGAACAAATTTATTGGTGGTAGGATCAATATCATAATGATATTGAACCTACTACCAGTTGATTTGTTTCATGCAGCTGGAGATCCAGAGCCAAATTGCAGGATGCTCACTATGCCCCTCCTCCCCCTATTTGCATGGAAATTGCACTTCGTAACTTCGACTGCCATTTTCTCAATGCCCACTTTTTTTCCATTTGGGACTGCTATGGGATAATAGGCAGTTTACCTGTTGGTAACAAAACAAGTATTCAATTTGATGTTATGCTAAGGCAATGAAAACAAACCCACACAACAACAATATTTTTGAAGAGCAAATGTACAGCAAAATGAAAACAAAATTAGGTATCAAATTTGTCAATTGCGTAAACTGACATCAAATTATGATTTCAGTTTGATGTTGATATCAAAACTTGATTTCAACTTGCTGTCATTTTGATGCTGGACTTTGCTCGGGCTCCCCCTTGGGTCAAACAGACCGCTCAAAGGTCACTGTGAAACCGAACTTTTTATCAGTGCGAACCTCAACCTGAGCCAGGTTATAAAAACATACGTTAGTCAGAAAACAAGCATGCCCAATCTTGATACCGATCCAAGTTGGAACTGAATAATAAACGAATTCGCTATATCTTTAATAAATTCAGCTTCCTTACAATTCTCTTGAAATACTTCTCAAAATTACCTTAAATTTCCATTCCAATTCCATTGAAATTGAATATGGGTATTTTTGAAACAATGACTTCGTGTAGAAACCGAAAACCGGAGTCCAGGCCATTTTGGAATCCAAGATGGCGACCTCCTGTTTGTGAAAAACTGTCGAATACCCTACAATATGGCTATTTTCGAAACGGGAACGTCGTGTAGAGGATGGAAATCGATTATTGACACCTTTTTGGATCAAGATGGCTACTTTCGGTTTGTAAAAAACTATCCCATAAAAAATCTAAGGAATTATTTTAAACGCAGAATTCTACTTTGGTGCAAAATGCGCAATACAGATTATCGAAAATAAACGTTTTTTAAAACTAGTCTTGACGTTTTTCGATTTCAGCAGTTGATTTTAAGGTGTTTCGCTGTGAGATCCTTATTCTAGTAATCACTTCGAAACTTCAAGTGCACAACTATCAGCTTCCAGGACACGTACCACAATGAAACTGTTACTCCACGTTCGCTGCACTGCAACATACACAAAGTAGCAATTTCAGGTGAATGAAGCACTATTTTCTGAGATTTGTGTAATTGAAAATTCGAAGTGGTAGTGCATTTACAGCCTTCGTGGCGGTCATTTGTGGACTCTACAAGGAATCACCCTAATGATGCCCAAAAATCATGGATTGCTTAGTTTTTTAAAGGATTTAGAAGCTTTAGAGATCACTTTGGTTTAGGATATTTTTGGCATTTTAAAAGCCGTTTTGGTTTTTCTAGTATTGTTTCTTATTTTTGCGTTATGTTTCATTAGGTATTATTTGGAATTTTTTTGGTCCTCAGATTTTTTTTGGGGCTATTTTGGCGTTTTTAAGATACTTCGACGTTTGAAGGCGGGTTAAAGGTGCTGAATTGCATGGTTAATATAAGTCTAAGTAAAAATAGCATAGACGTTTCCCGGTTAATTGCATTTAATCCTTATGTGCGTGAGGATTCACCGCATTATTCAAATGGGAGGTACCCCGTCACGCACATAACGATTAAAATGTAGTTCGTCATTAATGGTATGTAGAAGGAAGCGTGCGTGCGAATGAACGTGAACTGCTTAAAATGCGTATGCTTGGGCTTGCTTTCGTTATCGGTGCACAAAATTCCCCCTCATTCTGCCTATTCCAGTATTCCACGGCGCTCGCGGAGAAAACGGTGGTCAGCGTCGTCGGCGGAGACGGGGAATGCGTATCAATGTACTCGATGATGATGATATTTTCCAACCAGGTTCTTCTTCGTCCAGTGAGGACGATGACGATGAGGACATGGATGACAACGACGACGACGGCGATGGGGATGAAGACGGCGACGGCGAGGAGGACGGTGGGGCAAACAATAACGACGACGAGGACGCGTCTTCGTGGAGCACGACCTCCGATCTGGAGGATTTCCTGTTGATGTAGACTGGATTAGGGCTAACATGCGATTCTAAATTGAATCCAGAAGAGCAGTTAGGTGGTCCCTCATCGTCGATGTGATTCCCATGCAACTGAAACGTGAGTCGTCTCCACGTACCTACCTTCAAACTGCTACTACTACTAGGTACTTGCGTTCACTTGGGTGGTATGTCATTGTGTAAATAAATGTCTAGTAGGATATAGGCCGGATCACATTGTTTTGTTACGATCTAAAAGCTTTAAGTTTGAACGACAAAAATACTGCTGCTAGTTCAGCACAGCACAGGAAACAGTCGAAATCCGTATTTATAACTGTCAAAAGAAATCGAAGCTAAAAACTGTAGACACTTTGTTCGTACTGTATGTTTTTTGCTCGCATTATTTTTTACTCTGTTTCTGACATTCTATTTTTGCTCCATTTTCTACTTACAACACGCTACTGATTGGGCTTTTTTCCGTGAGCAATGATAACAGTCATATTCTTATGTAACGGCGTTGAAAATTCTATTTGTAAATTTATATTAGTTTTTATTTGAATAAATTAATTGTATAATATTAGAAGCCAGGCGTTAAATTAATGATAACATAGTCCGAAATCAATCCGAAACATTTGGTCCCCATCTAACGAATATTATGTAATATTATTTGAATGTTGAAAAGGTGACATCAGTGCCGAATTACCCGCGTCATTTTTGATAAAGTTAGCCAGTTAGATCTCCGCAATTCGAGTTACAACACACAATCTATTGAAATACCTACATTAAAAATCCCAATAGTCTGAAAACGGTCTGGTTCCGTGTGTTTCCATAATTTGAAGTGGACTTGACTTAATGGTATGTGGATTTTCACAGGTAAGTACCAAACAGGTGAGGACGAGTGTGATGGCCTAAACGACCGATGGATCTTGTTCAGTAACTGAGTGGATTTATGTTGTCTCTTTTTCTCTAGTGGAGGTATAGAGATTAGTGACGCTTAACGCACGCTCGGAAACAATCGCCTATTATCGACGATATGTGCTTGTACCGCAAGCAAGCACGTAGGGTGGGAAATGGATTCGACACTCAAATGTCATTAGCCAAATACATCAGACAATATAGGTCCACCGTTGTATAATTGGCAATGCACCCGTGTACTGAATGGGAATTGTGGGTTCGAATTCCACCGGTGCCCTTAGATTTTTTCGCAAATTTTCTCACACACACGTCTTTTACCGATGATAAGTGCTTACCTCTCAGTATGTTCAAACTTTCTTATAAACAATTAAACTGACTGCACAGTCGTTAAGCCGTAAATCAATATATATATATATGTATATTATGTGGTATTTTCTAGGATGGCTAGGCTAGGCTTGTAGATGAAGAGACGGGTGCTCACACTCGATGATGATGATACGTGAGCAAGTATGCGTGACCACGCAACGGTGATGCCCAAATTGGTTTGCAAATTACCAATCGCACGGATTAATCTTTCCGAAATCACAGTTTTTACTAAAAAAAAACTCACTTTTCGAACAATTTACCGGGAACTATGCCAGGAGTCACTTAGTGAGAAAAAAACTGATAATTTATATCCAGTGAATACCGAGAAAACTTTCAAAACAACGGAGCGCGAAACAAGTCGACCGAACTTCTTGCTAGGACGCAGTGAGATGAACCCAAACAAATAATGAAATGAAAACATTGTTGATGAATTTACTGACTTATTCATCAAAAAATAAAATAATAATGCTGAAAAACTCAGCAAAAAACTATGTAAACAAATAAATTACTAAAAAAGACAGCACTAACAGACTAACACGGTAATTTTTAACAGTTCAGAGATTCTGCGATTTACGGAGTTTTCAGTAAAAGCAAAAACTACTGGGTTGATAACTGAAAACTCAGCTGTTTAAAAACCCAGTAAAATTCCACCGACTTCGGTAATCTAAACTCTGTGTGTGAACTGCCAAAAATTACCGTGTTAGTCAGTACTAGTATTGCTGTCTTTTTCAGTAATTTATTTGTTTACATAGTTTTTTGCTGAGTTTTTCAGCATTATTATTTTATTTTTTTGATAAATAAGTCAGTAAATTCATCAACAATGTTTTCATTTCATTATTTGTTTGGGTTCATACAATTAAAAAAATTCGAATTTATAGCGATTTGTATTTGGGGACGGAGTTTAGTGGCGGATTAGCAGTAATGCTGTTTTAACTAGTCTAGGTTGAGCGGTCAGAGCTTCCCGGTGGTTTAGCCGGGTGGTGGCTCTTTCGATGTGCCGGATTGCGTGCCTAAGTCTGGAGCTTTATAATAGGAAATTTTAGTGAAATTTCTTTCTTCGAACTAACTTGAACATCTGAAAGTCAATGCAGGAGTGCAGAAACTGATAAATTGCGTGGTAGCTTATGCACTCTTGTGTTGACTTCCAGATGTTTCACTGATTTTCACAATGGTTTCCTGTTTTCACGAGAAGATTTCCGACGTCAAGTGCGTTAGGTTGAATGGAGGAGGATGACATAAGAAATTTGCTTTACTGTCAGTATCAGCAATGTTGGAATTTCGTTTGATGACTGCTCCAGTAAAACATAACGAATACAAAAAACTCGGTACTCTATTTTACTGAGTTTTAGTCATTATCCGTAAAGCTGTTATTTTACGATAAGTTCAGTTCTTACTCTTACCGTATTCATTAGTTTGTCGCAAGAGCTACTGATCGTCAGTTGTTTTATTGAGAATAGCTGTATGTTCGGTAATTTTTGTGATTTACAGTTCGAAAACTGTAAAAAAAAATCACCGAACAGGGAAGCCGTGATTAAGTGTGTACATACATACAGGAGCACGTTGACAACATTCCAAGCGATATAGCGGAGTTAAGGTGCAAATCAGATTGGATTTAACCTTTGTAAGTATAAGTATGCATTAATGATTTGAACGTATGCATTGGTTTTGGTACAGGAATACTAATACATATAGTATATTAGTGTTTATCTTTTTTAAGGGGGAAGTATTGTAATTTTGCAGTTTTAAGTTTAACTGTAAGATTTTCTAAAAAATTCATGGCACGTGTAAAGTTCAGATTCAAATAAATTCATATATGTAAGGGGTCATGTACTTATTACGTAAGGGTTTATCGAGGGAATTGAGTTCAGGGTGGTCTGGAAATCTAACTCATGATCATCCACAAAGCAAACGTGTAGCCAACTACGCCACGGGACCCTCCTCTGTGTACTTATATTTAGGAATTGTTAGAGAAAAAAGGGTTGAAGCGCGACGACTGGCCGCTGTGGAAGAAGGCAATCGAAGCCGAACTGTCATCTCTGGAGAACAGTACCTGGACTTTGATCGAGCTAACTATTGGGAGACGACCGGTAGGCAATAAATGGGTGTTCACTATCAAGCGTGATGGCAAAGGTAAGATCGATAGATGGGCCCATGCATTAATTATGTCACGCAAAATCGAGCAAAAAATTACCCCCTCCCCCCCTATCGTGATGTTTTTCCTATACCTAATGCATTGCTTGTCACAAAATCTTAGACCCCCTCTCCCCCCTTAGAGCGTGACATAATATATGCATCAACCCAAAGCCCGACTTGTTGCCTAGGGTTTCACACAAACGAAAGGTTTCGACTATTCGGAAACATATTCCCCTGTGGCGAAGATGACGACATTGCGAATTTTGCTGGCACTGGCAAACCAGCGAGACCTACACGTGCATCAAATGGATGTGAAGACTGCGTTTCTCAACAACTCTTGTTTTCGATGTCTACCTTTTTGAGCAAGCAATTCACATCGTATTGAAATGCAAAACACTTTAAATCCATCTGTTTTCAACAGTAGTGTGATTCATTGGGCCTCCCTTAGCTCAGTCGGTAAAGGCGCAGCTACAAAGCTAGACCATGCTGGAGGTGGCTGAGTTTAATTCCCGGTCCGGTCTAGGAATTTTTCGGGTTGGAAAATTTCTCGACTTCCCTTGGCATAGAAGTATGATTGGACTTGCCACACAATTATACCAATGCAAAAATGGTACAGGCATCGAAAGCTCTCAATTTATAACTGTGGAAGTGCATCTAGAACACTAAGTTGAGAGCACGCAATAAACTAATATGCGGTATGCAATAAGCTTGAAATGCGAAGAAGAAGAAGAAGTGATTCAATGTGCAATACACTTGAATAGATAGTGAAAGATTTTCAACATTTCAAAGTTTGAAACACTAGAAATTAACGTGTTCAACATATTGAACCAAGGCGAGGGGGACGACTCTATCTACGATGCAGGAAATATTCACCCCTATTATGTATTTCGTTTCGAATGAAATTCTCATACAAAAAAATATTTTTTTGTATGAGAATTTCGTTCGAAACGAAATACAGAATAGGGGTGATTGTGTTTTGCTGTGGCTAGCTGCGCGTACGCTGAGTAGATAGAAAGAAGATTTATCGCGATCTTGAAGATTTGCTGCAAAAAGATGATGCGCGATGCAAGTAGATGCGAGAAATGAAAGAAGATTTTTCAAAGATTTATTGGCTAGTGTGAGATTTTTTGAGCATCAAGAATTGAGATTTAGATGTGTCGCCCCCCTCGAACCAACGTGAAGTACACTTAAAGTAAATGTGATTGTGCATTTAAAAAATCAAGTGTTTAAACACTTCGATCAAACGTTTGGAATTTTTTGAGTGTATGCGAGAAAAGGTGAGAAAAATCTAAGATGAGACAATACGGGGGCAAAAACGAACCACTTTTCTGTCAAACGCGAACCAGCTCGTGATTGGCCGATTTGAAATAGAAAATATTATATTATTATAGATAGAGATAGAGATAAAAGAGTAAGAAGCCAGTTGTCTCCTCTTCCCTCTTAGGGAAAAATGAACATTTTGAGTAAGCTTTCGCACTCCCTTTCTCTGTTCCTCTGTTTGCCTACAATCAGATATTCAAATGTAGAGCGAGAAGTGCACGCATTAGGCACCCATTTATCACTCTTCATCGTTATTTTTCTAATTTAAACTCACACATTCAAGCTGGTCTGCAAGTAGGGCGGAGCGCTACTTCGTCGTAATCGCCCATTTCCGTTATATCGATCGGAAAGGATCAATAATTGGCCTTATTACGGGTGTCACTACACGGTGATAAGGTAGTGATACTCATAATAAGTGCCGTTATTGCCATACAAATCAAATGGGAATCACTTCACCGTGACGACAAGTGACAAGTTTTCACCGTGAAGTGACATCCGTAAAAAGTCCCAATATCAATGATTTAACCGTGCACAAATCAATAATAGGTTTGTTCCAATGCGTTAATTCATTAGCTACAACATAAATCCCGATTAGAGCACATTATATGTATGAGTATTTACGCTCATTGTTCTCAAAACAAAAGAAGCGCTCCTATCATTATGAAAACTCATTTTAATTTCAATTGTGCTTTCATTATGCATTTTAATGAAAGCTACTTAACTTGAAGTTCTGATGAGCCGGCGCCGGTGGTGTAGTGGTAAGCGTGACACTCCAATGGTTCAATCCCAGCCGAGGTCGGTGGGATTTTTCTGAGGCATAAAAATCTCTGGTCACGTCTTCCTTCGGAAGGGAAGTAAAGCCGTTGGTCCCGGCCCATGTGTGTTGTGAATGGGTGCGATATCCTACGCAGGTGTGGAAGCTGCCTTCCTGCACATTCGGTTGCCGTCAATGGATGGCAATCGATGTCCGTCGGTGATTGGCACTAGATTGCGGAACAGAAACCGACGTTAAATAAAGGAAAGAAGAAGAAGAGGAAGTTCTGATGTTAACGTCTTGTTTAACCCTCCGTTACTCGCGCCAACTTTTGTAACACGAGTACTCGCGCGTTGTACTTTGTACAACAGTGTGAGTTTTCCATTGCCATTTTGCAGCCGGGCTACCAATCGATATGAAACCAACGGGTATTCCCTAAAAAACCTTTTTTTTTAATAAACAAGCTAAATTTTTATCACAGTTAACCCCCAAAAATGCGGATAATAGAGAAAATGTGAATGGAAACCGCGTAAAAGGTGTCCGTACTACGTGGGATTTGACTTAATTGGTAACAGCATGTAAAATCTCGAGATCCTGACCAGATAGAAATTTACTATCTTCGACAAAGTTGTTCAAGAGATCATAACCTTTTCGTTGGTGGAGAGTAGTTCAGAATTTTCTCACTACGTAGTGCTAGAATACATGTGAAATTCTCGCATGTGATATATCTCGAGATCATGACCAGATAGAAAGTTACTGTCGTCGACAAAGTTGTTGATGAGATCAAAGCCTATTTCTTGGTACACAATAAAGGGTGTCGACGATGAAATTGCCACACACAAAATTGATTCGCAAAATTCGAGTTTTCATCCGATTGCCATCAAATTTTCAGGGATTGAGAAATAACTATTAAACTTCATTTTACCATTTTACTCGTATTTTATTTACAGTCCATACGCAAATGCCCGCACCTTGGCCTTAACCCCGGCCATAAGATTCTGCACAACCTGTGAATCAACCGTTTTTTGCATGTAAACCCATACTTTCTTCAGTTCCTCGACTGTCTTCACTACCTTAGGTCGTTTAAGAAGGTGCTGCTTCATAATCGCCCAGTACTTCTCGATGGGGCGGAGCTCCGGAGTGTTGGGAGGGTTGAACATTTTCGGCACGAAATTGACCTTATTGTCCGCATACCACTTCAGCACGTCCTTGGAGTAGTGGCATGAGGCCAAATCCGGCCAGAAGATTGTTGGGACGTTGTGGGCCTTCAGGAGAGGAAGCAGCCGCTTCTGGAGGCACTCTTTTATGTACACCTGTCCGTTCATCGTGTCCTGGGTCACGAAAGGTGCACTCCGCTTCCCGCACGTGCAGATGGCTTGCCAAACCAGGAATTTCTTCGCAAATTTGGACATCTTCTGAGTGCGGACATGCTCCGGAACGCTGAACTTATCCTTGGCCGTGAAAAACAGGTTGCCGGGGATCTGTTTGAAGTCGGCCTTCACATATGTTTCGTCGTCCATGATGCAGCATTCAACTTTCGTCAGCATGTTGAGGTACAACTTCCTGGCACGGGTTTTGGTGGACTTGTTCTGCTTCTCGTCGCGATTAGGGGCCTTTTGTACCTTGAACGTTCGAAGCCCAGCCTTAGTTTTGGCCTTCTGGACAAAACTTCGGCTTAGGTGCAGCTTCTTAGCCACATCCCTAACGGAGGCGTTCGGATTTCGGTTGAAGGCCCCAACTACGCGGTTGTGATTTTTGGTGTTGTACGGAATACTACGTGGCGTTAGTATGCACGCGAAATTCTCGCATGTAAAATATCTCGAGATTCTGATCAGATAGATTTCGCTAGTGGACAGTAGTTCAAAATTTTCTCACTACGTAGCGCTAGAGTACACGTAAAATTCTCGCATGTGGTTCGACAAAGTTGTTCAGGATGTCAAAGCCTAGTGCTTGGTGTACAATAGTTGAGAATTTCCTAAGCGGCGCTAGTATACACGTGAAATTTTCACATATAAAATATCACGAGATCCTGACCAAATAGAATGTCACAGTCTTTGGCAAAGTTGTTCAGAGAGCCAAGGCCTTTTGGCTGGTGGACCAGAAATTCAATTCTTTTTTCACTTAATTGCGTTTGTATACACGCTGTTAAGGAGATAAAGATCTTTTGGCTGATGAACAGTAGTTCAGAAGTTCAGAGAGTGAGGCACTTTTGCTCAGTTGAATGGAGAAATTTATAAAACCGTACACTCCCGATCATAAGTTTAAGGACACGTCCTAAAAACGTCCAATTTTCGTTTTTTAGAACATTTTAAATATTTTGAATGGAAATATGAAGAGGCAAATTGCTCAATATCATTTTCAAATTTTGTATACCAAAGGTGTAGCATATATGAGCATTGCACGTGTATACTAGCGCAGCGCAGTGAGAAATTTCTGAATCACTGTTCACCAGCCAAAAGATCTTGACCTCCTGAACAACTTTGCCCAAGGCAGTAACTTTCTATGTGGCCAGGATCTCGAGATATTTTATACGTGAAAATTTCACGTGTATACTAGCGCCGCGTAGTGAGAAAACTCTGAAAAATTGTGCACCAAAAATAAGCTTTAACCTACTGTACAACTTTGTTCAAGACAGTAACTTTCTATCTGGTCAGGATCTCGAGATATGTCACAGGCGAGAATTTCACATTTCACTAGCGCTACGTTGTGAGAAAATTTTGAACAACTGGTCACGAGCAAAAATTTTGTGATATCCTGAACAACTTTGCCGACGGCAGTAATTTTCTATCTGATCAAGAACTTGAGATATTTTATATGCGAGAATTTCACATGTATACTAGCACCATGAAGTGAGTAAATTTTGAACTACTGTCCACCAGCCAAAAGTCCTTGACCTCCTGAACAACTTTGTCGTAGACTGTAACTTTCTATCTGATCAGGATCTCAAGATATAGCATTTGCGAGAATTGCACTAACACCACGTGGTGAGAAAATTCTTAACTAATGTTTATCAGCCAAAAAGTCTTGACCCCCTAAACAACTTTGCCCAAGACAGCAACTTTCTAGCGCCACATAATGAAAAAAAAATCTGAACCATTGTCATCCAACAAAAAGTTCTTGACTTCCTTAAAAACTTTGCCCGAATACATTTACTTTCTATCGGGTCAGGATCTAGAAATATTTTATTTGCAAGAGTTTCACATGCATAGTAGCGCCGCAAGTGAGAAAACTCTGAACTACTGTCCACCTGCGAAAAAACCTTGACCTTCTGAGCAACTATGCCGAAGACAGTACCTTTCTGTTTGGTTGGGAACTCGAGATATTTTATATGAGAATTTCACGTGTATACTAGCGTCGCGTAGTGAACAAATTCTGAACTATTGAGCACCAAGCAATAGGCTATGATCTCCTGAAAACTTTGTGCAAGACAGTAACTTTCTATCTGGTCAGGATCTCGATATATATCACATGCGATAATTTCACATGTATACTAGCGCTACGTAGTGAGAAAATTTTTAACTACTGTTTGCCAGCGACAAGGCTATGAGCTCCTGAACAACTTTTTCCGAGACAGTAACTTTCTATATGGTCAAGATCTCGATATATTCCATGTTGTTATCAATGAAGTAAAATCCCACGTAGTATGGCCACAGTTTACGCGGATTCCATTTACATTTTCCCTATTATCCGCAATTTTTAGGTGTTTACTGTAATCAAAGTTTGGCTTGTTTAGATCAAAAAAAGTTTTTTGAGGAATACTCATTGGTTTCAGATCGATTGGTAACTCAGCAACAAAATGGCAATGGAAAACTCATGTGTGTTGTACAAATTACAACAGCGCGAGTAACGGAGGGTTAAAATTTAATTAAAGCTCATCTGTCGTTGAACTAACGATTGAAAAATTGCAGTAGGCCGCGCTTGAAAGCTGACGTGTTTTTCTTTTGCTGCGTATTTTTCGTCAGCGAATTACATATTTATTGCTTTAAATTTGTTAATTTGTGAAATCTGAAATTTAGTTTCAAGTGTTCATAAAGTTATCATTTAGTGATATATCGTGTTTTGACTGTGTTTGCCTTGAGTGATTCGGTTGACCTTAAATCTAACCTCCAAAATCTACGACGCAGCTTCAGTTTTATTGTTCGGTGTCGAAAATTGCTTCCCGGGTGCCCGGTTCTCCGAGTTCGGATGTCACATTTTCGACGTGTAGTTTTGTTCTATTGAGAGATTCGTCACCGCGGGCGAGTTTGAACCCGGTCTGGTTGGTGAATTAGCCCGGGAACGTGCTGATAATGTGTCCGTCGAGAGTTTTGGTGGTGATTCGGTGGCCGATGTTGCCGTGAATCAGCAAGTTTTCCCTAATTAAAAATAACCATAAACGAACGATAACCCAAATCATTGAACTATTCCACAAATGTTTATTGTTTATTTGTTTTGTTTAACACATTTTAGATCATTCGTTACTGTCCCGGGGTAAGATTTGAGCTCAAGTCTTTTAGCGTAAGAAGCATGGATGCTAACGATTTACGCCAGGCCCGTATTCAGTTAAACATTATGAATGCAAAGTCAGAAATCAAATTGACTTCTTTGAAAGCAAGATTAGTTTTCCGTTTGATTCAACAGTGTAAAAGTTTACTCTCATTTTTGCTGTGTTAACCGTTAAGTCAACCAAAATGAGATCAACTGGAGTATTCAAAATAAGTTACATCATAACAGCAAATTTTGATTTCCATTTGATCTTCAGCTTTGCTTTTTCTATGTTTATCCGTAGGACAAAGAAAATCTAATGGCGTTTCAATGCGTTAGGACAAAATGACGAATTTAGAATCAAGAAGCAGTGTTAGATTTTTAATAATAGGTATCTCAACAATTTGTGACTCTTTATCGAATCCAACGGTGTTGTATAGAAAGGTGAATAAATTTAGAAGTCATCTTTGACAGAAAAATTCAATTAGTTTCAATGGATCATTGAAGATGCTGAGGTTTTGACAGCACCGTACTGTGGCTACCACAGTATTTTACATTGGTTCGTCCGTATACAGTAGCGCCAAATGAAAGCTGTGGTGGGTTCAAAACTCAGCCATCTAAAATGATCCATTAAGACTAGTGGTGCAAACCGCCATGTATTGTGGACAATTTATGGTATGTTTCAAGCATGATTTAATTTTATTTCTAGGCTATAGAAGGTCTGGCAATCACTTAGCTTACAGCAAGCATTTGATCATTTACAAACTTTCCACCCGCCACCAAAAAAAGCTCACTTTTGGGTGCACTATTTAACGAGTTTTGTCATGGTAGTGATATTTAGATGTTTAGAAATTGATGCATTAAGGATTAGGCAGACCATCCGAACTGAATTTAATCCTTCTTGAAGCAAACCAAGGTCATAGATTTAATTGAGCCACACTATCAAATAATTCATGGTCACTTGTAGTCTGGAGTGTAGAAGAATAGCTATAATGTGATCAACAAATCTATACAAATCATGCATGCATTATTTTATATATTTTATATACCTGTGCAATAAATCTAATTTATTTTAACTTAAACAGTAAACTGAACTTACACTCTAGAAACCCAGTAAAGAAATTATACACTATTGATAATCAACTAGCCCTTTAATCAGTTTGGATGATTGGAAATTAAAATCCACTAAATTTACTTTAAAAAACATTTGAAATTTAAAAAATCCGTTGCAACATCGCTGAGATCTGAAATACGGCAGTTACAATTTTTCGCTTATAAACCTAACATATCGATGATATGCATTAATGTTGGTCAATCAACGGTCCATCGTTCCATGTTTGCTAAAATAGAGTTTCTACCAACTTGGAATTTTCAATCCGGTAAGGTCGGATTGGATGAACGTCGGATTAAAAGACGTTGAATTACCACAGAGGCACTGTACTTCCTCTTGCCAAACAGCTTTTTACACAGCCATCGCACCACTAAGAATAGCCAGAAGAAAATGGACACGGTGAAGACAGTTACAGTTAGAACGTAAGAATAGAAATCGGCATGCTTTTCATAGGACATCCATTGATTAGCTCCGCGACGTACACTAAAGGAGTGAACAGCATCCGCTCTATCCGGAGCGACCAGAAATTGTTCCAGATAGCCATCAACGTTATGCTTTCCGTACGGTAAAGCCGGTTGCAGAATCCACTCGGCAATCAGCATAGTGTTTTGATCATTTTCAACAGCTAAACAACTCCTGACGTGAAACTGCTTGGTCGTTTCCTTTATGTAAAATAAGCTGTAAACATCCAGCTCTTTGCGACATTTGTTGGGATTTCGAGTGAGTTTAATTAGTTTGAAATTTGCTGCATAGCTAGAATCACTTCTAAGAAATGTGAAATCCTGGTGACAATCGTCGCGTATGTTTCGTAGCATATACCACTCCGATAGCTTTCTTCTGGTGCCTGCTGGATTAGGCGGCTGAGTAATGTTATCGTTGATAGCATTCTGGCGCTCCAGAGCTATGCCGATAATGTTCGATTTGAGATCGAACGTGATTTTCTGTTCACATTTTTCCTCGAGAAGCGTCCGTTCAGATAGAATTTGATGTATTATGGACAATAAAAGAGCAACCGTTATCAGGATCCGCATTATCGTCAGAAAAGATTTCAACCACTGGGTTTACTTCGGTATGCTGCCTTGAGCACGATAGCTGAAATTATTGTATTTGTCTGCGTCGGCGATATCAATCCAATCAAATTATGATTGCGTAAAGCTTTTATAATATTAGGATCGTTTCGCAAACGATAGGTGAAATAAGGCTGGTAGGGGTACCTGGTCGTACGTTACGGACTTCCTACAACATTTTCTTACGTCAACTGAAATCGTTGTCCTTGAGTCCAATCTAACGACGTACTGTTTGCGGCTCGTGGAGACTTACCCATATTAGTAGAGTGGCAACATGTTGGATGTTCGGGATGGACGTTCTACTAATACACTGTTTTATTAGAACCGCTAGGGATAACTCTAGAGGCTTAATTGATATGTCATGTTCATTAAACTCGATCAATGGCTAATGAATGTCGCCAGCGGAGCCTCCGTATGGTCCATTCACTTTTCTCACTGCGCGCCGCTTCGTCCAGTTTCAGTCGAATCGACAACTAATTTTCACCGGGTTTTCCGAAATTTTAACTCCTTGCCCAGCTCACTAAAGTTGCTTGATTTTCGCGTCCTTCTTTGTCGTCCAGGTGCATTCCCCAGTTATTTAATCACCGACAAACCGACATGGAGGAGTTCTTTCTCCACTTCTGTGGTCTCTGGTAGTTGATGATCTTCTTTTAAAGTTAAAGCATCAAGGATTTGAAGTAATCGGATTTGCTGACGACATTGTTATTATAGTTCGCGGAAAATTTGATAAAATTGTATTTGATAGAATGCAAAAAGCATTAAAATTCACACTATCATGGTGCACACAAGAAGGACTGAACATAAATCCTACGAAAACATCAATTGTACCCTTTACCAAAAGACGTAGAGTCTCTACCACTGATCTTAAACTAGGAGATGTTAAATTATTACTGTCGTCAGAAGTTAAGTATTTGGGAGTAATCCTAGATAGTAAACTCTGCTGGAACAGACATATGAAACAACAAATAGAAAAAACAACAAAGGCTTTTTGGGTCTGTAAAAGATCATTTGGTAAAAAATGGGGTCTAAAGCAGAAGATGATACATTGGATCTACTCGGCTATTGTTAAACCCAGAATCACTTATGCATCACTAATCTGGTGGCCGAAAACCAGACAACAAACGGCACAAGTTAAATTGAACAAGTTACAAAGACTTGCTACTCTTTCTATTACTGGAGCAATACGTAGTACTCCTTCGAAGGCATTAGATGCTCTACTCAATATTCTTCCTTTACATCAATTTATTCAAATGGATGCAATGAAAAGTGCTCTGAGGCTCAAACGGTCCATGAATTTCTTTGATGGAGATCTTATTGGACATCTGAGCATTTTAAAAGAGTTTCAAATAAGTCCACTAATTTTAATGAATGAAGACTGGATGTTAAAGCGTAACAACTTCAATAACCAATTCAAAGTTCCTGAAGTGACTCGTTATGATTGGAATACAGGAGGGCCATCTTTTCGTCCTGGGTCAATAGTATTCTATACGGATGGATCGAAACAAGATAATATGGTATTATATGCTATTTCACAAACGACGTATACATCTAGATAAGGCGCTTATGGAACCCTGGGAAATCTGGGCTGCTTCTCCCAATCAAGTTATACATTTCATAAGGAATGCATTACCTGTTTGGGATAATTGCCAACAACAGTAGTGGTGGTTGCTCACAGGAAAAAAACGACATGAAACGTAAACTTAACTCTTGATCGAGAATCCAAAGTCATAGAAATGTTTTATCTAGATAAAAATAATTTGTCCGAAATAGATTAAACACGAACAAACTCATAAATTTTGTACGCGTGTTCGTGGCTGGGATAAATATTCTCCGCGAACACGGTGGCAGATGTCAGTTTTATGCTTTGATCAGAAATTTCTTTGTAATTTGTATGATCATTCATGTCGGTTTGTCGGTGATTTAATTCCATTTGAAAACAACAAGAGCGCGATGGTCCTCCACGATAATAGTCCAGGTCTCGTGGCCGTTGAGGACTACCGGTCTAATCAACGATTTGTAGAAATCGCTGCAGCAATTCGTTTTTGGTTTTCTCTGCTGGTGTCATTATCGTCAGTCACCAGTGAGCCCAACTACACGAACTCGTTGACCACCCCGATTTCATCGCAGTCAATCTAAACTCTTGGTGGGAGGTTAAAATTTAGGCTTATTCTGCGCCGCGCGTGAGGTGAGGTGACTGGAGTCACTTGTGTCACTCGATTCTGGCTGGCGAATGCGGTGAGAAAAGTCACCTCGGACGAACGCCAATGAACTCTCACTGCATTTCCAAAGTCGAATGCAGTGATGACTATAGTCGTCTTGAAATGACATTTGAAGTCGTCTCCACATCTGCTATCGACTTGTTTTAAAATGGAAGCTAAAAAGCAAGTAAAGAGTTTTCTAATAGGGATTTCCTAACTTTGACAGTTCATTGCGGTCATATTGTTTAAGCGTAATGTGTAAATTTAGCTGTCATTTATTCAGTGTGTCTTGCCAAATTACCATGGAGAGTTATCGCAACCGGTGGAAACTAACGATTTTAAATTGGCTCACTACTTGACTAGCCTATTAGCATAGAGGTAACTCTAAGACTAGAAGGTCCCAAAGAAACGTGCTCAACTTTTTGGCTCAGCTCTTGGACTCTCTTCGGTCCCAAGCTAATCGATTCACCCCTCGAAACATAGGAAAATCCACTAACCCCTCATTTTATCTGTCAAACTTTCATAGCGAATCAAAACAAACACTGTGTAGTACTAGAATTTTTACTTGAATGGGGTACGTAATCGATTTGCTTGGGACCAATAGGCTAGTCAAGTAGTGAGCCAATTTAAAATCGTTAGTTTCGTATTGATTGTTGATAATAGTCCAGGTTTCGTGGCCGGTGAGGACTACCGGTCTAATCAACGATTTGTAGACAACTTCGTGCGGCAGCGAACTTTATTCGAGTGCAAAGAAAGAACTAATCGCTGCAGCAATTCGTTTTTGGCTTTTTTTTGCTGGTGTCATTATCGTCAGTCACCAGTGAGCCCAACTACACGAACTCGTTGACCACCCCGATTTCATCGCAGTCAATCCAAACTCTTGGTGGGAGGTTAAAATTGAGGCTTATTCTGCGCCGCGCGTGAGGTGAGGTGACTGGAGTCACTTGTGTCACTCGATTCTGGCTGGCGAATGCGGTGAGAAAAGTCACCTCGGATGAACGCCAATCAACTCTCACTGCATTTCCAAAGTCGACTCCAGTGACTATAGTCGTCTTGAAATGACATTTGAAGTCGTCTCCCCATCTGCTATCGATTTGTGTTAAAATGGAAGCCAAAAAGTAAGTAAAGGGTTTTCTAATAGGGATTTCCCAACTTTGACAGTTCATTGCGGTCATATTGTTGAAGCTACAAGTGTCAAATTAGCTGTAATTTATTCAGTGTATCTTGCCAAATTACCATGGAGAGTTATAGCGTCCAACAGCACGAGCAAATGATAAAATTGTTTTATCAAAGTAAGTGTTCTTTGCGAGCAACGTTCGGAGCGCTTCGCCCGTTTTACGGTCGCAATAATCGTCCTACCGAGAGGACTATTCGCAATGTGGTGAAACTGGTTCTGTGAACGCTCAACCACCACCCGTACGTGAACGGAACGCAAAGTCTGCCGAGAATATCGCCGCTGTACGCGAAAGTGTGCAGGAGAACCCGCGGCAGTATATTCCGCGCCGCGCACAAGAACTGGGCCTCTCGCAGGCTTCAACTTGGCGAATTCTACGTCAAGACTTGGATGTGCACCAATACAAGATCCAATTGACGCAGGAGCTCAAGTTTAACGATCATAGACAGCGCGCCGTGTGTTCGCTGATTGGGTTTTGGAGCAGTTGGAAACAGACCCCGATTTTGCCCGAAAAATCTTCTTCAGCGACGAGGCCAAGGTGAACAAGCAGAATTGTCGAATTTGGGCCAAGTCACACGAGGCCCACCAAGTGGCAATGCATCCCCAGAAAGTCACTGTTTGGTGTGAATTTTGGGCCGGAGGCGTCATCGATCCGTAATTATTCGAAAATGACGCTGGCGAGGCCATCACCGTCAACGGAGAGCCCTACAGGTCGATGATTACCGACTTCTTCTGGGCTAAAGTGGACGATATGGATGTGAACGATATGTGGTTCCAACAGCCAGTACAACGTGCCACACAGCGCACGAAACAATCAATATTCTGCATGAGCAATTTCCGGGAACGTTTCAAAGCCAACATTACTCATGCCATCAACGAGATTCAACCCGATTTGTGCGCCCGAGTCATGGAAAATTGGACCTCTCGGATGCACGCCACCAAGCGAAGCCGGGGCGGCCATTTGATGCCATATTCCATACATAATGGTATTTATAGGCGTCAATATCTCATACAAAGTTTGTACGCTTTAGAATTCAATTTTGTATTTTTAGTTGCCATTTAAGGTTTTTTTTTATATTTGATTATATCTTTAGGCTATGCGTGACGAATCAGAAGCAGTTCGAGGAATTGGTGCACCGAATGGAGGAAAATCCTGCGGTGGCTAAGGGCCTCAAATTTGCTGAGCCAGCAAATATTTTAAAGCCGATTTTTTTCATCGACGTGGGTGGACACTACAGCCGCACTTAACAGTCTTGGGCCACCATCCAGAAATCCTTCGGGATGGCAAAAGGTATGAACGCAAATTTCAATTTAATGTATACCGTTAATCTGTTTTGTTCATTACTATAGGTCTGGGAGGATTTTATTTATTTTGTTTTTCTTCATCGGACTTAACGTGTCTAAATGAAGCCTGATGGGGAAAAGCATAGAAAAGGCGTAATCTTTTCGAAATACATGAATCACAATAATACAATACAATTACAACGAACATTAATCAAGTCTATAGCATAAAAAAAGTTATCCTCCTTCTCAGAAGTCTGCGTTGAATACGGTGACGAAAGGTTTCCGCTGCACACTTGAAGTCGAAAAACTCGTAAAACTCGTTGAAACGCCCAGACATGAACCGTATTAAGTCATGCAAGCTGTAGTTCGCAGCATGAGGTCCAAGATGCAGGAAACTCCTCGACCGAAGAACTCGTTCGGGTGCGTAGATTTCGAATTCAGCCAAGATTCCTGGAGAGTCGATATCACCAATAAGTACTTTCGCTGCGAACACGGCCTGACTAATCGTCCGCCTATGTTCTAGTGTTTCAAGACCCAGGAGTTGACAACGATCTTCGTACGGCGGAAGGTTCACAGGGTCATTCCAAGGAAGGTGACGAAAGGCATACCGAACAAATTTCCTTTGAACAGATTCAATCCTCGCTATCCAAACTGCTTGATACGGGCACCATACTACCGAGCTGAATTCCAAGATCGATCGCACTAGAGAGCAGTATAGAGCTTTTAGACAGGCAGGATCGCGAAACTCGTCAGCGATCTTGAAAATGAGCCCGAGTTGCCCGTTAGCTTTCGCAACGATGTCCGAGTAATGAAGCTTGAATGTTAAGGCGCAGTCCAGCGTGATTCCTAGGTCACGAACATTGTCCACACGTTGCAGAAGTTGGTGATTTATCGTATAGTTGAATGCCACTGGTTTCAGCTTGCGATGAAATGAGATAATATTACATTTTTGTACATTCAACGCGAGATAGTTTCTTGAGCACCACTCTTCGAAAGTATCGATTAGGTGCTGAAGCCGTAAGCTACGAACAATCACATAGATCACATAGACATGTTTGTAAAATAGTCCGATTGCTCTGATCCGATTCTAACACAAAGTTCCCGATTGGTCAGATAGGACTTGAACCAACGAGTTAAACCCGAGGATACACCGAGTTTTTCAAGTTTAGCTAGCAGTATGGAGTGGTCAACCCGGTCGAATGCAGCCTTGAGATCTGTATATACAACGTCCACCTGCGCTCCAGCTTCCATACTCCGAAGACATAAAGAAATGAACGGAGCTAGATTTGTTGAAACTGATCTCTTGGGATAAAAACCGTGTTGGTCAGGAGAAATGTAATTTCTGCAGCTAGAGAATAATGCGTCGTTAATGATGATTTTGAAAACTTTAGAGCAGGCACTGAGTGATGTGATCCCTCGGTAATTTTCGACGTTTCTCTTGTCTCCTTTCTTGTAGATCGGGAACATGAATGACGATTTCCAACACGTAGAGAATTCCCCCTGCTGTAATGAAATATTGAACAGCTTCGAAAGCGGTGTTGTAAGCTCTGAACAGCATCGCTTCAGGATGCTTGAGGGGATCCCGTCAGGGCCAGCAGCATTAGAAAATTTCAGCTTCTTGATGGCGGATTCGACGAGGTCTACTGTAACCAAGGTAATCGAAAAATTGAAAGCATCACTGGGAGTGTCCCTCGCCGCTTCAGCAACTTGGGACAACGAAGCCGTAGTGTCATTGAAAATGCTTTTGAAATGTTCTGCCAGAAGATTGCATTTCTCAAGGGAATTGCTGGCGATTCTATCACCCAGGTGAATTTAAATAAAAAAAAAAAGTTAATCGAGAACAAAAATGAGGCCAAGGCCACTGGAGCAGGTCCCAATAAAATGCACACCTTATCGGCCTGTGAACTTGCTGTCCTTGGTTTAATGTATTATTTGGAACTTTTAGGACACTCGGATCTAATTAAACTGCACGCGTATAGTGTGGTAGTTGAAATAAAACTGAACTGGTTTATTTACTCCGTGGGGTTTATATAGGGATTCTAACAATACATGAGCATTAGACTGATGCAAAATTTGACTTTTTCGCTCCACAGTGCTTAAATGGTTTCAAATCGGGTCCTGATTAGCCTCCAAAAGTTACAACTCATTTGGTTAGAAACAGACTTCGCACAAACCATTTGAAGTTCACATGTAAATTACTATGGAAATTCTCAACTTTTTGCTCATTGCCTTCTAGTCTTTTTCCATATTGAGCTGCGAAGCAGTTCGATAGCCATTCTTATAGAAAATTTTCTCAGCTACAACTTTGCTGCAGATCATTTCTATGTAAAACGAGACAGGAAAAAGTTATTAATTATTTAAGAGATTGATAAACTTATGACATGATCAAGCAGCTGCTCTGTAGGCAACGCTGTATTTTGCAGTGTGACATAGTAGCCATGATTTTTGTGTCCTATTCAACGCTCCAGAAACACCAATGTTGCCTGCTGATCAGTTGATTGAGCATGATCATAAGACATCAGCGCATTGAACCATTGATAACTTTCGATCCTTAATCAAAAAATGGTCTTCAGCAAAGTTGTAGCTGGGAAAATTTCCTACAAGTACAGTTGAAAGTTTTTGAAGCAAACCGATATGGTGAATTATTAGATAGACATGAACAAAAATCTTGGTTTTCCCATAGTAATTCCCATACAAACTTCAAATGGTTTGTGCCATCTCAGTTTCTCATCAAATGGGTTCAAATTTTGAGAGGTTAGTCAAGATCAGATTTGGAATCGTTTAAGTATTGTGGAGCGAAAATTTCAAATTTTGCATCACTCTAATGAGTATCTAACAGTGCATATTTACTCGTGTTGGTTCAGTACCTCTTGATCGTTTAACGAATCGATCCTTCAGTGGATTCAGAGACTGTATCGTATTGCCACGCTAAATATAATTTATTCAAACACTACACTTGGACAAAGCAGTAAACCACGATGGTAAGTGTGTTGTAAATACTTTTATACATATCATATAATTAATCATTTAATTTTCTTGAAAGTTCAGTCTATGGTCTGCCGATTATGGCACCGCCGGAGCACGAAAATTTGGAGCGTAATGCGCTTATCAATGATGATATTGAAAATATCGAGAAAGTTCAACCAGCTGGCACCAGCACTCCACGGATCTCACCTCGAAACAGCCGCAAAAAGAGGAAGGTTATCGAATCGGCGGAGTTGCTTCAGCAAGCAGGTATAGCAGATTACTACTGATTCGGAGCAATGTGGCAAGTATGCACGGAAGCAGTTTCATCTAGAAGAAGATAAGATTCGACACAATAAGGAATATCTCCTTAGAGAAGAGAATAGAAAACAGCGAAAGTTAGAATACCAGCTCGCTACTCTTGAGTATAAGAAGCTGAAAGTTGAATTTGATGGATGCGTTAGCGTTAGCGTTAGCGTTAGCGTTGTTATGATATACTTCGTAGATTGGATACTAGCGACACTCACGTCTCTGCTGAAATCCTCAGGTAGACTACTTTCAGGAATAATGCTGGGGAGTAAACATTGGGTCCAATCTAAACAAGAGTAACAGAAGCGTGACTGTCGCTATTCCCGGCCACGCCCATATTTACCATAACTAGGGATAGGGAAGGAAATGTTGATGTAGTACTTACTTAACGAGAGGCCACCGACTTTGCGACACCCTCATAAGTGCTACGGAGTTGGAGGGTTGGGAAGGCTATTCGGTTAGGATTCACCTCAAGTTGGCGATGCAACCAAAAGCATGTATTGTTTATTTGTTGTTTATTTAATCTCTCGATAGCCGGCTATCGAAAGAACATATTCATTTTGTTTAGAGATCATGAATTTTAAGAGTCATGATGGAGAACTTGGGATTAAACCCATGATTTTCTGCTCAGTAAGCCAAATCGATCCCTCCAGGGTCATCGAGCATCTCATAATCATCAGCGCTTCGCGTCAAAGTACGAATATATGGATGAACTATCTATTATTGAATAACTATTATTTACGGTAATTATATGAAAGAAATAAAATATAAACTACACAGAAAACGTGACAACTAAAATATCAAAAATATTCTCACAAATATATTTCACGCAACCAGGGATCTCAAAACCATTAGACACAAGAAGAGGCCAAAAAGCAAGCATCCGACACATAAAATCCGCCAAATCCACTTGCAGTCACAATCAATGATTCTACGAATCGCGAGCGCTCACGTATCTCACGTCATATGATTCGCCATTCATAAAGATAATGGGTTAAAAGGGAGTAAAACATACATAAAGGAGATTAGTATTAGTTGTACTTGATCCAAACAATAGAAAGAAGCATAGATAACTTAGTAGGAAAATAAAACTAATATATAACTAAAAGTGCAATGGATAAGTGTTAGTTCCGGGATCGTTTTAGTATTAAGAGTTATGTTAGTTTTGATCCGTATTCAGCCCTGCCGGCCCCTCGAGCACTATCTCCAGCAATTGTGATAAAATTATGCGACACTGCTACTACTACTATGTTAGATGTATGATTTGTCAATTTTCGCTAGAGAAGAATACTGTTTTCTAACGCAACGCAATGTCTTTCAATAAATCACTCAATCAATTTGATTTTTGAAAATTTGCGCAAAAGGGTTTAGTTGACACATCATACCTTACCGAAAACTAAAGCACAACAATCCTAATTCTTATTTCAAAGCTATCAACATATTTAACACATCTTTCCTAAAACTTCACTTATTCGTAAGCGCCTCATTGAAGATATGACTTTCGCTATTGACATTGCCTGTAATTAACAAATACACTAAATAGGAAGATTTATTATACAACTTCAAAGGCTAGTCGCCTCCCTAAGCGGACCCCCCGCGTACTATCTCTTATGTTAATTGACTTTCTGAATTCTCTTATTGAATAATCATCAAATGTATTTAGTCTAATTTAATAAATAACTGAAATCTCTAATCTACCTACACAATCATAACCCATACTTTTAAAATAAAATTTAACCTTTTTAACCTTCATGTGACTAAAATGCTTCACTTTGAAGTTAGTTTCCGAGCTCATTTTAAATTGTATATTGTATAGGGTAAATGTTCCAATTACGCTCTCACGTTTCCACTATGACGCACTTCAAAAATACATATGGGTATGTCACAATAGAAGCACACCACAGTGGAAATCCCGAGCCATAGTTCAAACACTTATCCCAAATCAAAATGAAGCACATATAAGATTAGTTGCAATACCATGTACAAAAATGTTTAACATTGTTCCCTGAGTAATACCTCAATGAAAACAACAACGAAAGCTTGTCATGCAAGTAGAAGGAGCACTGTTGGGTACTTTCTGAAATATTTCAATAGTATAATTCCCTTGCAAACCCAAATAAATTTATCTGTGTAAAAAAAAATAAGAGTGATTTGCGGCAAAACCCGCCAGTACCCAACGTCAGTGCCTATACGTAAGCGTACTACGACGCGGCTCTCAATCAAAGGAGTAACAAGTGTGATACTATCACTACTAGACTAGATCTTTGGTTCACTCATGCAGTGGTTTATCAGAGAGGGGATGCTTAGTAATCCCCATTGCCTGCCCATGACGCCATTCTATCGCGGCATGAGCCAGCAACGCCGACCATAAACCTACCGTCTCCAACACTCCACTAAAAAGCATGAAATTAAGCCCGCCCACCAGCAACAAGGTGCAAAAACTAGCCAAGGGAAGGGAAAGCTGAATTTGATGGAAGCGTCCAATAACTCATAGTAAATTTTTTTAAATGAAAACTGCAAAAATATATTGTTTTCGGAAAATGACACATAATTGTTCTTTTTTCTTTTAATAATTCTCATAATATCAACCTAGCTACCTGAACATATTGAAGAGCTCCATATTCATCATTTTAGATCTTTAATGACATTACAGTTCCCAGCGAGTTTGGCGGATTTGCCTCATTGGCCAAAACACAGAGTGTCACCTTCGTGGGACTGGAGGAAGGCGCTTCTGGAGGCATTCTTTTTTTAAATATATTTGGCTGTTAATAATGCCGGTCGTTATGTACGGCTTGCTGAATTTGTCGCACCCACAGATCGGCTGCCACACTAACTACTTTGTTAATAGGGGATCAGACGGACCCTCTTACAATGCCTTCGATCCCTGGTCTAGCCACGGGGACCATTGAAGGTGGGCTCTCAAGGCCTCTTTTGATTGCTCCCGGCAAGCTCGAGCTTGACGCACTTTGCGCTCAGGGTCGGCTTTTATCAAGGGAATCTGCAAACTAAAGTTAAACACAGTTTTATTCTGACTTACAGCAATGGTATGTGTGTTTGTGGGTATGATGGGCCGGCCGGCTGCTGCTGCAGAAGAGCGTAGTGGGACGTCGTAGGTTCGCGATCGGTTGTTGGTTATGCGGACCGAAAAGCACCTGATCGGCTGCGTTCGTTGATCTACTGGCTGGATACGACGGCGTCGGTACCCCTGGCCTAACCTCTGCGGACGGAGGCCACGTGGGCTGTGGGTCTATTCGTGAACTTGCGATCACAATGGACCTGGTTGGTCGAGGTTTGGGTTTGGCTACGCACCTCGCACGGGACTTTTATTCCAGGTCAGCTGCCTTAGCTAACCGGTAACGGAACGACTTCAACCGGAATACAATGGGTCCTGGTTGGGTGATGGATATATGAAAGGGGGCAGGTGTTACCATAGAGCACTACTGGTTTTGGTTCCGGGGTCCATAATCGTTTTATGGGTGATTAGGCCTACCTGGTTCGACTTTCTCCAATTTAACAATATAAATTGAGATTATAGTCACTTTTCCACTTCACTGTGCACAACTGGTCTAGTTTCGAGATGTTTCTCACTTGAGGTGTTACTTGGAAAAGAACATTCCATCACTAATAGGACCACCAGTAGCCTCTCCCTTTCAGATATATCATTTTTCATCGTAGTCCTTTGTCTCCTCTGTGTTAATGCATTTAGCTCTGCATCAGCTTTTCCCAAGGGTATCGGTTTTCGTGTAGTGTAGTGTAACAAATTGTGTTCTTAGGTTATCAATTTGAATTTGTTTCTTGAGTGTGCATGCAATTAATTTAATCCTAGCTAGGCTTTTATTTATGAATTATTTAATATAGCTGCATATTATATTCAATATGTAAATAAATAAACAATAAACACTTAGCAACAATAAAAGTTTTACAATTGAACTACTTTTTGACTGACAAACAAGGGATATTATGTCCCAACGGTAACAACTTGTAGCCGACACTGGTCGAGCTCGGTTAAGCCTGCGACTTGAGCGCCACTCCGGTAAAGGAGACCGCAGACCACGTTGAGTTTGCCCGGATGAGACTGTCCCAGGGTGAGTCCAAGTGAAAATCTTCCTAGAAAGAAGAGATCGAGCCAGCTTGACTACTACCGAATTTGATTGAGTAGAAATCTCTATTGCGAAATAGCATAATCTCTCACAACATCGAAATAACTCCAAAAAGCTCCCGGTAAGAGAATACACAAACCCTAAACGACGTTCCACGTCAAGTTCTCCTCATCGGTAGTTTCACTTAAATTCCGCCAGAGGCGCAGCTGTAGCAAAAGAGGTACGCAACACAACGGTCAAATTCCGACCACGCGGAAGACAACAACATAATTACACGGACCCGAAACAACGTAAAGATACTTTTTTCCTCTCATTCTAATTTTTGATAGGACGGATCAACCACATTACATCGATTTCAAATCAAACATTTATTTCATAACGGAAACAGTAAGTTGAGATTTTATTATTAACAAAAGCATGCTTTTACGAAATTTCCATTGCTTGTATTTTTCCTACTCCTCTTTATTCTATTTCTCTATCTAGTCCTATTCTTGTGTGCGTAACTACTTTCTATCTGTGATGTGCTCTTGTGTTTCTTCCTGACGAATCCCACGACGATGCAGCAAGCGGGGAACGGCAAAGCTTGGCACCAGAGTGTCTAACATTTATGGGTTGGGTGGGCATCCATGTATTACGTTACGTGCGCACGTTTGTCTTGCCGACACTCAACCTTACAATTCTTGGACTTCTCCAAATCTTAGCAATTCATGCTCTTCTACCTTATGGTCGGCAAAAAATGTCCTTCGTGGCGCCCTCGCCGGACGCCACACTCAACGAAAAAAACAGAACGGACTCACCAGTTCATTTAGCTGCTGAATGCTGATGATTGCTGCGCTGCTGCGCTGCGGCGACGATGCTACTTCAATCGATGCGCGTTCGACCGTTGGTGTTGAACGGCCAACGATTTCCACGTGGGTGGACGAACCACAAAGCCCCGCTCAGCGATGTAGATACGGATCGTTTTCCACCGGACAAGGTGACGGTTGCCGGGATTATTCGCCCCGGGGATGCAGATGATGACGTTGGAAACGCACAGAAATGCACAGATTTTCTTTAACGAGCATTACCTGGTCTAGCTTATTTTTCGCACACACAAAGTCTAGCCTAAGACGCACACTACGTTTAGATTTATAACTATATAACTAAACAAACGACGAGGAGAATTTAGAATTGAAGTATAAAAGTACAATCACGTTGCTTTAACTCACTTTACAAAACGAAACTATCACGCGAACAAAATGAAACACTTCCACTGCAATCTGCGGTTCGGACGAAAGTGAAGCGAAACCGTGACCTCAGATTAGGGAAGATGACCTCGGCCGAACTTAACGGAAGTTCGATTTTCCCGCGAACTTCTTCGAACGAGATCGGTAATGCGAGAGATTATTCCGATCGCTGGTCCTTCGTTCAAAGTCGGGTGTAGCCACACTCTCTCTTTTCCCAACTTTCCCGAAGATTTCACGGGACTCGGCCTTGGGAGAAATTGTACAAGGTCGAGTGGCTTTACTCACGAGGCATTCTATTTTTATAGTAAATCGACCAGTGTCGTTTTGCTACTGGCATAGTTTTTGGCGTATGGATTAGATCTATTTCATTCTTATTTTATTTTTGACTAATTTACTATTTACAACATGTACGTACACTTGGTGTACCTGCTACATACTTCTTGACAAATTTGTCGACCTTCTTCTTTCGGAACATCCAGGCAGGACCTGCCGACGAAAAACTCCAGGCCGGGGATCTGCTTGGCGTCCGCTTTAATGTACGTCTCGTCGTTCATTACTATGTATTTCGGCTGCACCAACCACTCGCGGTACAGCTTCCTGGCGCGGGATTTGGCCACCGTATTATGTTTATCGGTTCAATTAGGTGCCCTCCTTACCTTGAAGACATGAAGTTCGGCCCGCTTCATTGTCTGCTGGACGAACCAGACAGAAGAAGACCTTCTTGGCCACGTCCCGAATCGAAAGGTTCGGATTGCGCTTGAAGTAATCCCTCACCTTCCTTGCGTTCACGGGGTCTTCGCTTTACTTCCATTGCCAGCTTGCCGCTGGGTCGTCTGGGTATCCTTGAATGGTTTTACCACACGGGTCACGGTCGAATTGTCGATTCCAAACTGTTTCGCGATCCACCTGTGGGACTGACCTGGATTTTCTACGACCGCTCCCATAATTTTTTGTCGAAACACTTCTTGCTTTGAAACCATCTCGATTCGCCTTGACACCAGTCCCGAAGTGACGTTTCTTCACACACATTTTGACAGTTCCTTATGGGGTTTTGCGTTGGAGTGAGAGAATAAGAAAAAGTCCGCCATGTTTCACACATAGACTGACAGTTACATATGAGATTTCTCCATAGGAGTAAAGAGTTACAGAGCTCTCGTCAACGCGAATAACCACTTTACAGATTGTGACGAGATTTTGCACATGTAAACATTACACTCTATACTAGTTGTACTCAAAATTTCATCAATTTTTTCCCATGCAATAAAAAGTTATACACAGAAGAAAGTGTTGCATTTTTACGACTGTTGGATGGTAATTACTACGAGTTTCGGTTATGCAGTCTGGTGAATTCAAACGATAGGTTGGAAATCAATGTATTGACCGCAACCGATAGAACTAAGTACAATGATGGTATGATGTATGTTTAAACTAATTCTAATAAACATGAAACCAAATATATCATATTAACAATATGCTCCACTCTTTTGGAGGCGAACCAGCCCAAGGTTGAAAGCCTCCCTAATAAAGATAAATAATAATAATAATATGCTCCACTCTTTCGCTTAGTTGGCGAACCGAATTTTTAGTGATGAAAGCACCTCTGTGGCCACCAATGTATTTGTTTATCTTCACGAGGGGTAAACCAAATGAAAATTTGTTTAATATTTCAAATGAATGTATTTCAGCATTTTATTTTATTTGATGATAACAGTGACATGTCAGACAAATATTAAAATAATATACAAAAATCGAAAAAATTTACTCATTTAATGAGTTAAGCCACTTTTCTTCAAAATGGGTCTTTTTCAACCATTAATGGGTACTTTCAAGTTAGCGTGAAGAGCGTTAAAGTGACTATAGTAAAACAATAAAAAAAATGATATATTTGATGAAACCCTTCCAGTTTCCCCTGAAGAAGGCTGCCAAAATCATCATCTGAGTGGGATCCATGTCCAGCGATTTCACAAAATTCGCAGTTTAATCCATTGATGGTTTCACAGATCCAAGTGGGAAGCCGAATCTTATCGTCAGTTTTATTTCCACCGACATCTGCACTAGTTGTTTGCTTCCAACGGGGCAACGGCAAAAAGCGAACGAACTTCAAACAATGAGCAAGCACCGTAATAATGTCGACAGCTACGACCGAACTAGGGATAGTGCTTACACGCTTTAAAAATTCGTACTGATTGTCGCGATACAACGTGTCAAATGTTCGAAGTTACTTTTCGATAGACTCCTTAGTAATTTCCATATAAACTCCACTGGGCCAGGGCAGGCAACCAGCAAAATGGATAATATGATTCACCTAAATTCGTCAAATATATGATTTTATTAGAGTGTTTACTTAGGTGATTGCTCCATTTTGCAGCTAGAATGGGGGGAAATGGATGTTTTGTTGGTCTAAATGCCCCTTATTTGGGCCCATACATAAATTCAGTAATGGACTAAATTTTCAATAGCGACCAAAAATATCCATTAGTACCATTCCAACGACGCGTTCGTCTAGATAAAATTGAAAAATAGCAGATTTTTAGCGATGGGCCCAATCTTAGATCCATAGGCCAACATTAGAGCCATTTCCCCTACATGGCATTTTTTTTGTCATAGGGGAAATGGCTCTAATGTTGGCCTATGAATTTAAGAGCCCATCGCTAAAAATCTGGTATTTATCAATTTTATCTTGATGAACGCGTCATTGGGACGGTACTAATGAATATTGAAAATTTAGTCGATTGCTGAATTTATGGATGGGCCCAAATTAGAGGCATTAAGGTCGATATTACATCCATTTCCCCTACTAAATATGTATGTAACACTTAATGCCAACAATACACTGCACACAAAAATCTAATTCCAATCAATAAAACCAAATTTAAGAAATAGATATTGATGCTCTTTCAAACGCAGATTCCTTCTTGTTGTCTTCCCCATGCTCCATCGAAGATGCTGGTTCCCTTTCGAGCATCGAAGTACGACCATATTTCCAATAGATCATCACAGCCCCGATGACAGCTACAGCTATAACCCCTGCCAGACAGTAGATCACCGTTGACCAAAAATTGTCCTCGCAGAACGGCAACTGGTGATGTATTTTCATCAAATCCTTACGCATGGTCTTTGTAGTATCCAGCAACTCCCCAAAAACTTCCTGAGCACTGGACAAGCTCATCATCCAGGCGTTTTGGCGACGAACGACCCAAACGAACTCCAAGTTTCGGTGACCGTCTTCAACGCAGGAAAAGGCAAACAGATGATCCTTGTTCCGTATCTCGATCACTCGGGTGTTGATTTGGGTAACATTCTGCGTACGGGTAGACGAAACGGATGCATTCACAGGTTTCCGAACCAATTGGAACGGATAGAAACAGTCGTCTCCCGTTTCGTTAGTGTAGCGCAGTTGAATGACGTGGTTGGAAACGTATTTCTCCTGGACCGGTGGATGTTCGAACAATCGCTCGAAGCGAATGTTGGAAAAGTAGTCCACCTTTCCGCGATCTCCTTCGAATGATTTCAAATCTTCGTCCGAATATTCGAGCGGTTCGAAGTGGTGACAATTCCCGTAGAACACGGTACCGAAAACTGCATGGAGGACGGTAACGAAAGGGATCAGTGGTTTGAATCGCATGGCTCTTATTGTTCGATTTGATCTGACGGTCCAACGCAGAGTGAATACAAAAGTGTTGTACCTAGTGGAAAATATGAACGCTTCAATTTCAAATCGATTAAAAACAATTATATGAAGTTCAAGTTCAGTTATCGCGCAGTCTACAATTATATCTGAATCGATTGATTGATATCGCACAAATTGTAATAGAGACCTCAGGCGGTCCAATAAGGTTCGGCGGTGTTGATTTGATTTGAGTATTAAGGGTTTGGTGCGAACTTGTTCAACAAGGGAAAGTGGGACTTCCGATGAAAATTCCCATTCAAGTTTTAGCTCTTGATAGTTTTCTATGTCAAGGATTAGGATTTTTTGAAAGTCCGAGATGTCCCGAATGTGTTCTGCAAAGTTCGCAATTCGTGAGCATGAAAAACTGCACACCACATAGCACCTAACACATTTAACTGCTCGCTCGATATCTGCCCCTCGACAGAGCAGCGCCAATCTAAATTGCCCATTAGCAAAAATAATTAAACAATTTCAAATCCCTATAAGGCCGAAGAACACGCCTATCTCGTATTAAGGTACAAGTGTCGGCATGATCACTATATCAAAGCTTTGCCTATCCTCGCATTGGTTGCTCTCACAATTAAGCCGTGCTTTGCTTTGCTATGGGATTTGGTAATATATTAGGGTGCCAATGAAATGTATGGGAATGAAGTGACCATCGATTTTTTTCAAACCGACCATATACAAAATGTTCATTGTCTCGAAAAATAGCTTATTCAAATTTTGGGGTCACTCGGACATGATTTGGGGTGGCGCAAAATCGTCAAAGTTTGAACTATTTTCAGCTGAAAAATCTCGGTATTCGGAAATTGAAATGTTTGATTGATGCCAAATGACTTAAAAATGCATGATCCACTGTTGACTCGGTTTTTTATTATTTGTCATAAATCAACTTTCAGGGACCCTGGAATTTATCTAAAAAAAATATATCAGGCGTAACATTTGATAACGGCACAAAAGCTTTTGTAAACAAACTTTTTAAGGCCCTTTACACGCGAACCGAAGTACGCTCACGCAAACCAACAACATCATCGGATAGGGGCAACTCTCACCTTTACGAAAGTGGTATTGGTTTGCGCGGGCGTACTTTGGTTCGCGTGTAAAGGACCATAGAAAGTTTGTTTTCAAATGCTTTTGTGCCGTTATCAATTGTTATGCCTGATATGTAGAAGAAAGCCAATTTTTGACAAAAGTGCTTTTTTTTATAGATAAGACTAGATCTTGCCGTTCCATGCAATTTTAAGTCATTTGGCATCAACAAAAATTCGACTTTCGAAATGTGTGTCACAACTTTAGAAGTGAAACCGATTTTCAAAAAACAAAACTTGAGCTAACACTAGATCTCGGCGTTTTATGTATTTTAAAGTCATTTTGCCGTCAACAATTTTTTTTCGATTTCCAAAATTTCATGTAGATTTTTTAGATGAAAAAAATTCAAACTTTAAAGATTTTGCGCACTTCAAACCATGTCTTTTTTCGAGACAGCAAACATTTTGTATTTCAAGTTTCAATTTTTTTTTTCATTGGCACCCTAGTATACATGCTCTTGATAGCTGGTGACTGCTCTGTTTTGTTGAAAGGGCAGTGCCACACGATGGAGGTGGGAGATTGGCGCAAATTACAGTCCTGCTGAGTGACCAAAATGAAATATGTATCACAGATCGTGAGTAATGGGCTTTACATTGAACGGAACAATTTTCGTTCGTTGTCGTTGGTAGTTTCGCGATTGACTATTAGGAGTGGGAATGACGCGTTCATTACACTGGAGTCGATTTTTTACGCGGGGAATAGGGTAGAGAACTACTTCGGCCTAATCGCCCATTTTGGGCCTATCGAGCAGAAAACATCAAATAAATCCATGATTTCAGAGTTAACAAGTCAATTATGTGTTTGGTACGATACTTTAGTTAATAAGCTACCGAACGAAGTCAATGAGAACGCGTGATATGAAGGTTTGCACACATTATTCTCAAAAACAAAAGAAGCGCTCCGACCGAATCAATTTGTATCTTCATCCGATAGCCCGAAGTGACTTCATTGGCGTTTCAATGAGTCATTCAAAGTGTTTTTTATGTTACTTCATACGCGAAGTTAACGATTTTCAGAGTTGGTTGGAAATGCTAACATGAAGCTTTAGTGTGATGATTTATTAGCTAGAGAATGATCTTTAGAAGAGGGTAGGTGGATAGTTCCGTTAGAGTACGGCAGTATGAAAATTGAATAGAAGTTGAAAATGAGCGAAGGGCCATTAATGCGTCGGTTTTTCAAGATAGACGCACATTTTTGCCTAACCCGTACGATGTACGCAGGGACTTGAAGTATGTCTCCAAGTCCACAGGCAAAAATGTGCGTCCCTCTTTTTGCTCATAAACTGACTGCGGCTGTGGAATAGTTCTAGCGACGTTTTCATCACTACCTAAAGCCCCACGTTGCGAGAGCATTTCCAGTCGATGGTGTGTTATAATGCAGTTCTTCTTTACCCAACTATTGTGTTGTTCCTCTCGTCATGACCAACGTGATCATCTCAGAAAAGGTAAATAAATCTGGAAGCCATCAGTGATAATAACATTCCGTTTGGTGGTAAACTGCGCTAGATTAAGAAAGACTAAAAGCGGGTTGTGCTTAATAGGCCGGAAATGGGGTAGTTAACCCTACGTGCCGCGTAAAAAAGGCGTAAATTCCGAAATCTGCGTAATTTGCAAAATTTGTATTTCTTTTAAGTGTAAAATCTCATGTTGTCTCACGTATCTTCAGTATATAAGATATGTTAGTTTACACCACCCATCTTGCTTTTCTGCTGTTTTTACAAAGAAACTTCTTAAAAACCCGATCGAGATCGGCAAAATACTTGAGTACAAGTTTTTTTTTTGTCGGATTGTCGTGATGGACTAGCCTTCGACTTAAAAACAAGTTAATAATGCAAAAAATAAATGTCGTCTGATATAAAACTAGCTTGAACCACATTGATTGCGATTAAACATTCTGATCCCTATCGGGATAATTTTAAAACGGATAATAACCGAGTTAAAATTAGCAATGGGCGATCTAGTATCGAAACACAAAAGATCGATTCTTTTGGTTCGATTAATCGATTTTTTTAATCGATCTCAAACACGACAAAAATCGATTGGATCGATCCTTTTCATTCGATTTTTGTTTCGATTAACAAAAAAAAAATCAGTCCTCTGCTATGTCAAACTGAATCGCCAAACATATCGGCAGAATTACAAAATTTCTTGCATCAGCCTGTTTTCCCACGTTTAGTCGATCCTTTTTAAGCATGGGAGAAAATCCGTTGTGAACATTACTCGAGACAGTTTATCAAGAATGGTAACAAGTGTACCGTCAGGGAGGCAATTCTCTAAAACTGGTGAAACCAAACAGAATCGATATCGGCTCATTGCAAAACGCATGGCTCAATTAGCTTTATTGGGATCCCTCTCGAATGAGTTTTGAGAAATCTGAATTAAGTACTTTCCGTACTTAACTGCTTTTACACTCTGACCATCTAATCGTTTTGTCTCATATGTTAATCTTCCGTTTTTAAATCGTTCATTTAATACTAATAAATTTAATATTATAGCGTGTTAAATCACTCACCTAATCAAGTATCCTGAGCAAAAACTTCCACATGTCAAATGAAATCAAAATAGTAATTTACTATATTCTCATCAAGAACAGGGGTTACTCAAAATAACTACACGTGTACTTAGAAATAACTAATTTTACACGTGACGGAATCCATCTTTGACATAAAAGATGAGACGTAAACAAACATGTCAAGAGTTGTTGTTGTGCTCTTGCTACACCTTACATTAATACAAGAGAGAGACTTTTATTGGTCTACAACCAGAGCTTAAAGACCTAACCTCCCCATCCACACAGAAAAAAAAGTTGTTGAATATTACATCCAAACAGCTGCACAGAGGTCATTCCGCTGGTTGTCTAATATTACGTTGTACGATGTACATCGATTTTGCGAACGAAATTACATCTATTGATGTAATATTGTATCTGCATTATTTCATACATCAGCTTGAATTACGTTGATCGATATTAATTTTTTTTTGCTGTGCACTGCTAGTAGTCAATGGTCCATTTCAAGACTTCAGATAGTTTGAGCTGTCGAACGGCATTGTGAAGTGAAAATACAAATTTCCTTTTACATGTTATCCTGGGGTATCTGCTGGTTCCAGAATGAGCTCCCCAATGGCATTGTTTTGTGCAAAAATGTGATTGCAGCCTACTACAGGTTCCCCCGACGAACGATCCGATAAGTTCTGGACAGCCGTAGCGTGAGCCGAATATAAACTTGCGTCGGAATTCGGGGGAAGATGCCAATGATCAACAGCGAATGGTGAGGAAGTGTTACTCGTACAACAATGAAGTGCAAATTATTTTTAACAGCTACGGAAACTCCACCACCCCTCGAAGAATTACTAGTAGTTTCACTTCGATCACACCGAAATATTGAGTAGTCGGAAGTGAGTTCCGTATCGCTTATATCAGATGTTTCGGTAAAAACAATTATATCGTAGTCGCAGCTCGATAGCCTTAACTTCAATCTGTCGTTTTAGTGCGCAGACCTCTGACGTTCTGGTAGTAGACGGATAGAAAGTTGTGTCCTGAATGAGCTGCATCATTATTGCTGCTGGACACTACCGTCCCGCATAAGCACGAACCATAAATTGACCTTATCTAAAATGGTT
Organism: Ochlerotatus camptorhynchus; assembly: GCF_037179485.1. Taxonomy (NCBI): domain Eukaryota; kingdom Metazoa; phylum Arthropoda; class Insecta; order Diptera; family Culicidae; genus Ochlerotatus; species Ochlerotatus camptorhynchus. Next base: position 6,156,026 of record NW_027040988.1, read on the forward strand.
AAAATTGTTTATAATCCCTGCTTAACTTCAACTGAAATGGTTATGGAACTTTACATGAACGTTTAATGATAAAGTTTTAACCATAAGTATTATAATTTTTTGGAAGTGGACCTTACAAATAATGGGTTGTTAAGAACCATTACCATTCAAAATTCTTGTTTTCTCCATACATTTTCGGAAAGAAAACTATACTAAAACCTTTTAACTTATGGTTTGAGAACATTAATGGTAATGGTTATGGGAACCAGTAAGGTCCATGAATGGTTTTGTAACATCGATCAACTTTATGTGGAATATATCGCGAATTGGTTGCCTGTAAATTACTGATTACCAATTCACGATATATTTCACGTAAAGTTGAGCGATAATACAAAACCATTAATGGACCTTACTGACTACCATAACCATAACCATTAATGTTCTCAAACCATAAGTAAAAACGTTCTAATATAGTTCTCTTTCCGAAAATGTATGGAGAAAACAAGAATTTGGAATAGTAATGGTTCTTAACAACCCATTATTTGTAAGGTCCGCTTCCAAAAAACCATAATACATAAGGTTAAAAATTTATCACACAAACGTTCATGTAAAGTTCCATAACCATTTCGGTTGAATTTTAGCAGGGATTATAAACAATTTATAACCATTATCGGTAAGGTCATGTGATGGTTCGCGTTTATGCGGGGTGCTGTTTGGTTAGTTAAACTCGCTGACGTTTGAAGAGGGACAGTTGATTGCAACGCTATAACCAATAGATTGATCCGAAGTTGAACAGCTTAAAACAGAAACGTACTTGCCAAAGATAGCGGGTTGGAAGACCCCTTCTCTGACCCCACACACAGGGCCAGGATGACTGTTGGCCGATGACGGGAAAAGCTCAACTGTGGTAGGGGGATTAGGGGCTTCCATGTAGCCAGTATCGTTGCGTCCCAGAGTTGAAACATGCTGAGTTGAAGGTCTTGAATAATGACGGCTAAACGGTGTAGTACTGAAACCAAGCAACGAATCAGGAGTTGGGCTGAACAAGAATGAATCGTACTTGCCTGCGGTATTAGTTTGGAAGACCACGTTTCCAAACTCACACACAGGGCCGGGACGACTGATGGACGATGGCAGGAAAGGCACGACTGTGGTGAGAGGATCGGTGGCTTCCATAGGGTGAACACCGTTGCGTCCCAGAGTAGATGAAAGTTGCGTAGAGTTGCGAGTAGTTGATGTAGAGTGTATCGATAAACTTATTGTGGAAGTATTGGTGGTCGTAGGTTGATTGGAGCCGCGTCGTTTTTTGATTCAAATTCACGTACATTTACTCCATCAGGCCAGTAGAATGAATCCCCTACAGTGGTTTCCAAGTCGGGTGAAACGGATACTTTGAAGGAGACAAAGGTTAGCTCGTTGCAAATATTATAAATTAACAATATGGTTCACTTCCAGAATTCCCATATATTTCTGAAAAGACGCATAAGTAATACCCTCTCCCGGTGAGAAAGGTGACTAAAAACATTCGTGATCTTATTATTTAAGCGTGTAATCAATTCATACGTTTAGTCAAATAAAAGGTGTGGCAAACAGTATTAGCTTTCTCATGCATGTTACACGCGTACCCTGACGTCATGACATTGTACTACGTTCAGACTATAGTTGATATTAATAACGTAATAACGTTATATAATATGATATCAAAAGTGCCTAAATAACGTGATATCTGCTAAAGTTTGAATGTACAATAAGCTTAGAGGTACTGTAAACAAATAAAAGAAAATGCAGATTATATCTGCCATCCCTCTTTACATACCACATTGGCAACTGACAGGAGGAAAACTTTCATAACGCTAATAATCGTTAACCCAATTTTGGGTAATAGATTAACGAACACGGTAAGAAAAAAACACTCAAAAACACTTAAGTTTAAAAAAGCTCAATAACAAAAAATAAAATGAATTCGATTTTAAGTTAAAAGTACTCAACCGTCATGTTTTCACCATTGAGAAATTTTAACTTATTTTTGGATCAAAATCATAGCAACCTGCGCTGCCTTCGATACTGTCATTTTTGTGTGCTTCATCCCCTTCGTTCGTGCTCCATTATTGGCGTTAACGGCACTGTCGAAAAATGGTCTCTTCTAGAAATGATTGACAGTTTCTTATGGGATTTTTCGGTGAAGTGAAAGGATAGTACCATATAGGTAACTCTAAGACCAGAAGGTCCCGAAAAAATGTGCTCAACTTTTTGGCTCAGTTCTGGTGCTATCTTCGGTCCCAAGCTAATCGATGCACCCCTCGAAACATAGGAAAATCGACGAACCCCTCATTTTATCTGTCAAACTTCCATACAGAATCAAAACAAACATAGTGTAGTACTAGAATTTCGACTAGAATAGGATACGTTAATCGATTTGCTTGGGACCAATAGGCTATTCAAGTAGTGAATCAATTTAAAATCGTTAGTTTTCACCGGTTGATAGTATGAAGTCCGCCATGTTTCACGCACAGTCTGAAGTTTACTTATGGATTTCAACATAGGAGTAAAGAGCTACAGAGTTGCTGCCAACGCCAATTCCATTCAATTGATGGTTAGGTAATTTTAACTCTATGGATTATTGATGTGGATTTCTCAAAATTTAGTTTTCATAATTTATTTAATTTTACCTAGCCTCATGGATTATTGATGTGGATTTCTCAAAATTTAGTTTTCATAATTAATTTAATTTTACCTAGCCTCATGGAAGCCACATGATGAGTGAAATTGAACTCAAGTCAACTAACTTTTAAGTACCCATTATTGGGTAAAAAATATAAATTTTAAAGATAAGTGACTTACCATTAAATTAGCAATTTTTACCCATTAATGAGTATCTGTTACCCATTAATGGATAACAGTTACTCATTAATGGGTTAAAAACTACTAATACTAGTTAAGTCACTTTTCTTCAAAATGGACCTTTTTTTTACTTTTAAATGGGTACTTTCAAGTTAGCGTGTTGGGTACCTCGTTCTTCATGCAGCAACATCTAAGAGAAGAGGTGACAATACGGGGGCAAAAATGAATCACTTTTCTGTCAAACGTGAACCAGCTCCTGATTGGCCGATTTCATGTGCGTAAGATAGAGATAGAAATAGATAAAGATAGAGATAGAGATAGAAATAAAAGAGGAAGAAGCCAATTGTCACCTCTTCCTCTTAGAGCAACATGTGCAAAGGCATACAAGGCAAATGTATGCAATGCATTTAAACGTCGGTTGTTCCCGAATTGTAACATGCCCACTCAAACTAACTATATCATCTGATAGAGCAAATTATCTCTCAGATGTAGGTGTCAGTTTGCCAGATTGAGTCAATACTCATGAGGAATCGTGCAAAGTCATTGTTTACATTTGGTAAATAGGCTTTTTTTTACATGTTTCTCTACTTATTAGCTTTCTCTATCATACGTCAAAACCATCATAGCTCAAAACAAAAACGATAAAGTTGAATGTTGCGGACTGGACTATGGAGAATGTTTTTGTGCAATCGTTGGAAATTTATAGTGGTCGTAAGTACTAAATACTATAGAGATTTAACAGAGAATTTTGTTTTCTTGATTTGTTTTCCGTCGATCGTGTTTTCCGTGCTGAGTTTACTGCGGTTTTACTTAAATTTGAGTTGTTTAAACTCAAGCTTTGGGTAAGTTTCATTTTCTGTGTACCCTGAGACTGGGTAGACGGTACCCATTCTTATGTGCAGTAAGGAGTTGGCAGAATCTGAGTAAACCAGTTTTATTACGATGAGTAAAATGTACCCAAATTCTGGGGAAATGGTTATAATCGCATGTTTAGAATGGTGCAGGTATAAAAGGGAGATTTTTGCGGTGTCCAAATATCCTACAATACTGTTGACTCTTAATGCTGCTAATCTTAGTGACACTTCGTGCATATTAACGGGGTTTATTTTTATTTTGAACTTCTTGTAACCCTATGACCATTAGAAATTTGAGTTTCTGGTAGCCTTATTTGCGGTTTTGTTTTGATTCTGCTTTCCATTTTGCATCGTTCCATTCCGCTTTATTATTTATTACGCAATTACAGCGGAAGCGGAACGGCAGCGCGAAAAGCGGAAAAGCCCAATCTGAGTAAGTCTACTTATCGGATTGAAAACTATTCAGAACAAATTTGACTCCGGCTAGGCATCTTGATGTCATTTGTGACAACTGCCAAACTGCTCATAAAGACGATAATGAATAAAAACTGAAAATGTTCATGCATTTCCAAATGGTTTCCTACCATTCCCATATATTCGAAAGTGACTGGCCCTCTGGATGTGGATTATGTCAAAAACAACAAAACAATTGAGTACATGGGACTTTACTTACTTTTGACTTCCCACATAGTACCTAGTTGGATGAAATAAACTTTTTTTCCTTGATTTGTTTGCCGTACTGAATACCAATGCTACCGACACCCGAAAAGCAGCTTCCACACCCACTCTTCGTGATCAAAGATTTTGAACTTGAGATATAAACTTAATTTTGACTATTTTTTTCTTACCGTGTGGTTAAATTTTACTCAACAGTGAGTTGTTTTTGATTGCCTTGTTACGCTCAATTTACAGTGTACTAGTCACCTTTCGCGTCACTAGAGCCGCTAGTGTCGGGAAAAATCTTGTCTTGGGGATAATGGAAGAGTGAACCATATTGTTAATTTATAATATTTGCTCGTTGACTTGTTTGCCTCTAGGTACCAGCTTCACACAGCGCACCGTAGAATTTTCGATGTTGAAGGTTTCGCGGAGGTATTCCAGGACATCTTCTTCAGTCTGCTCGACGTGGAAAGGGGTAATGTAGAATGGTTTCAACACTTCGGTTGTGTCGGTATTGCTTTGCTGCCTTCGACGTTCGTTTCTCATAACAACCCTTAAACGATTAGATTGTCCATGAGGTCCTCGGTTATTTGTCAAGGTAGCTGTTGAGGTAACCGTGGTTCCAGTTCCAGGTGCGGTGATTGATGCGACAGTTGTGCAGTTCTTGGCAGCGGTGTTCATGGATATTGTAGAGGCGACGGTGCATGTAGCAGTAGAGCTGTTAGTGGTAGCAACGGAAGTGGCATTCTCATTCGATCTAGTGACAGTTGTGGCAAGGATAGCAGTTGGAATGGCGGTCGTGTTGGTGGTGAGAGCAGCGGTACGCCTTACAACAGAAGCAGCGGTGGTTTCTGAAGTTATGTGTTCGTCATGTTCACCGAAAATATTCCCTAGGCTAGAATGCAACGAACTATTCAGATTTAACCGATCTATGCTGTGGTGAAAATCAGTGGGAGTAACAGCTGGATGCTGATGGAATCTCAAATCGACATTCGATTCCCTTCTCAGGTGTGGAAATGATAACAAGCTGTTCATGGTCTTCAAATTTTTTAGCATACTGTCCAATCCGAAGGTCAATAGAGTCTACTCGTATTGAGAGATCACACAGTGCTCTGAGTATGTGCGATTCACGATCAACGATTGTTGGGTTAAAGTTAACTCTGCAAGCATCGCAAAACCACAGTAGACCGACATTGGATGACAATGCCTTGAAGTTGGTAACGTTGAGCCCAGCACAATTGAAGTGGAACAGTCTGTTGCAGACTCCACTGCAGAGAACGTATTTGTCATTGCCGTCAATAGGCTCCGAACAAGTATTACAAGCGCTCATGACGATGAGAAATCTCTTCCCGTTGTTTAATGCAGCGCAATATTACCAACAATCAATACGAAACTAACGAGTTTAAATTGGCTCACCACTTTAGTAGCCTATTGGTCCCAAGCAAACGATTAACGTACCCTATTCTAGTCGAAATTCTAGTACTATGCAATGTTTGTTTTGATTCGCTATGAAAGTTTGACAGATAAAATGAGGGGTTATTGGTTTTTCCTATGTTTCGAGGGGTGATTCGACTAGCTTGGGACCGAAGATAGTACCAGAGCTGAGCCAAAAAGTTGAGCACGTTATTTCGGGACCTTCTGGTCTTAGAGTTACCTCTATGATATTACGGTGATCCAAGTAAGAATGAAAGCGCCTAGATGTATGCAACGTTCAGGTTACTGAGATGTGCTAGCTTCCAAAGTTTACTGGTAGATGGCGCTTCGGAAGAGAGACAGCGAGTAAGTAGTTATGAGCGATTACGATGATACAATGCGTATTTCACAAAAACACAATTGCATAAAACACTGTGGCACAACTAGGTAAACAACACTAGATTCCGATATGCTTTGACCAAATATTGCACTAACGAGCGCGTCCGATAATAAACAGCGCGTAAAAACAACGAAAAACGGCGAATTAAAATCTGCGACGACAACAAACAAAGAGTGATGTTAGACGAATGCACCATTTTTTTTCACCAAGTCTATAGAAAGAATATTCATAAAAATCCATGAAGAAAAAGCTGTCGAACGGCATGTTTGTGAGTAAAAATGCAATTGACCCCTGCTACAAGTTCCCTCGGGGGTATCCCGTGATACCGAGCGCTGCCAATGTGGTCACTGATCCATTTGAAGTTTAATAAATGCCTATTCATGTAAAACCATGAAGAATGAGCTGTCGTACTGCACGTTTGGTGTAACAATCCAATTGAACCCTACTACAGGTTCCCCCGGGGACATACGGGATGTCAAAAAAGCGGCCAATGTGGTCACTAATTCATTTAAAGTCTATCAAAAGCCTATTCATGAGAAATCTTGTAGAAAAAGCTGTCGCACGACATGTATTGGTGTAAAAATGCAATTACCCCTGCTATAAGCTCCCTCGGGGGTATCCCGTGATTCCAAGAGCGGCCAATGTGGTCGATGCTTCATTTGAAGTTTATGGAAAGCCTATTCATGAAAAACCATTAAGAATGAGCTGTCGCACGGCATGTTTTGGTGTAAAAACGCAATTGCCCCCTGCTCCAGGTTGCCCCGGGGACATACCGGAAGTTCCGAGAGTGACCAGTGTGGTCAATGATGCATTTAAAGTTTATCGAAAGTCTATTGACGAGAAACATGAAGAAAGAGCTGTCGCACGGCATGTTTTGAGTGATTAAATGATCTGCCCGCATTCAGAACCCTCCACCAGAACCGATTCCAGGGAAATGGCCATATCTCGGTTGAGTATAGGCCGATTTTAGTTGTTGGCATATGATTCGCTTTAGAAATGGTTTTTCTTTCTTTGTATTCATATATATTTTTAACCAGCATCATATATACCTACCAAGCAGTATGGAGTGGTCGATTCGAAGCTGTTCAACGCAAATTCGTCAGATACGCACTGCGCTATCTTCCATGGAGTGACCCGCTGAATTTACCACCGTATGCTGACCGCTGTCGTTTACTGGGTTTGGATACTCTTGCTAAGCGACGAAACATATCGCAGGTCGTCTTCGTTGCTAAAGTTCTGCTCGCAGAATATCATGTTCCTGAGTTACTGGCCAAAATTAATCTGTATGCTCCTGCCCGAACACTTCGTCCGAGAACCTTGCTACACGAAGTAGTACATGAACCAACTATTCTGCAAACAGTTCCTTTGTCGCCATGATTCATCAATTCAACGAAGCCTCTGACAGATTTGACTTTGACATCAATGCCTAGAGGTTTCCCCGAAAAAAAAATTACAGTGAAATTTTCAGTGGAAACAATGCTATAACATTAATATTTATTGTCGACAATAAAAATGATTGTTATAATGTTGTACTCTTCCGAAAACGGCAAAACTGCTACCTAGCTGTACAATGAATGTACATAATAAAATGTTGTTACAATGATTTTTATCGTTTTTTCATTTATTTTATTGTTAACATGATTCGATCATGAACAATAATGAACAACTCTATTACAATAAAAATTGTTGTTACATTAAATATTGGTGTATTTTCATTGTGGGTTACTTCACGAACAATAAAAATAAATCTGATTGAAGCAGGTCAGCAACACTGCCAATGTAATCAAGATATTTAGGCGCTGCTCGTATGGCTCTGGCTTTGACAGTTCGTTTGGCTCAAAACCAGGCAGTCCGCGTCCGCTCATATCTTATCCTAGACCCTCTCTAAAGCTTAATGGAGACCTTTTCCGTGCAGTCAATAATCATACAATAATAATAAAAAATTCCACCACTTGAAGATGTCAGGAAGGAACTCTCAGGTGGAAGCATATTTCATGGGCGATTCTCTCCAGTCGAATGCATTAACTTATCAACGACGCTCAACCACCAAGGAGACGTGACCTAGGGATATCGAGAGCAGGGGAGTTGGCCTGCATTTCTCACAAGTTCCGGATCAAATCTCGATCCATAACTAGTAAAAAAAAAGGACCACCCGTAACAGACATACCACCCCCTTCCCTTCCCGGGGCAATGTTTTATTTTTTCGATTTATTTTTAAAGTCGATAAAGTAGATCTGTCAAGCCAACACATACACTCTAAAGTACACTGTTATTTTTTTTAATCAATAAATTCGCCAACCAACAGTAAAATAACAATAATATATAATGTTATTGAAAAAAATTATATGGGAAAATCACGAAAATTTCATTGTTAAGATACTTAACAACCCCCCTTTTTTATTGTAAATTTTCCATTTACCATGAAATTTATTGTTTTGTACAACATAAATCAAGGTAAATTTATTGTAGACGTAACAATATAAATCATTGTTAAGACAATAATTTTCGTCTTATTGTTACATTGTTTTTTAATGTATTTTTGTTGTTATTTTTTTTCGGGTCGTCATCGTTTGCTGTCGGCCAATTTTTAATTTTTAATGGGTGACTACATTTAGATTTAAGTGTTTCATTGAGACTATCAAGTCAGATGGACTATAAATTAATAAATAAATAAATATAAAATCTCATCAAAATCAATATTAGTTTTCTAGTCAAATGCTCTTGGAGGATTTAAAATCGGATCATATTTGACGAAGTTAAAACACTCCAAAGTTGACCAAAAATTTGCCTATCCTAGTTATTTTGAGTAACCTATGTATGTATGTTACACTCACAACTTTTACTGCGTACGTACTACATAATTTATTTCTAAATGATCATCACACTAAATCACTATTTTAAGTAAAATGTCATATAAAGGTAGCTTATGTAACGTTATATTAAATTTAGACTGAACTTGGCGTTAACCTGCACCAAATTTCCTATGATCCGTTATATTCAAAACATTTTTGTGTGGGATTCCCCGTAGACTACCATCGTGACATCGTCGGCAAAACCTACAATTTTCACGCCTACCGGGAATCTTATCCTTAACAGTCCATTGTACATGACGTTCCATAACACCGGGCCCAAGATGGAGCCTTGTGGCACTCCTGCGGTGACTCTTACGCATTTTTCACCATCTTCTGTGTCGTACGTCAACACACGATTCTGGAAGTAGCTTTCCAGAATCTTGTACAGCCCTCCGGGAATTTGGAGCTGGTGTAGCGAGTGGGCTATCGTCCCCCAGCACGCACTGTTGACCGCGTTCTTCACATCTAAGGTTACCACCACGCAGTAACGGATGCCCCTTCGTTTCCGGTGGACCACCTCTGCCGTCTGGATGACGTCGCGGATGGCTTCCACCGTGGATCTGCCCTTACGGAACCCGTACTGGCTGCTTGACAGACCGTCTACACCTTCAGTGTAAGCCGATAACCTGTTGAGGATGACCCTCTCAAGCAGTTTACCAGTGGTGCCCAGCGAACAAATGGGCCTGTATGCTGACGGGTCCCCAGGGGGTTTTCCTGGCTTCGGGAGTAGCACCAGCCTCTGCCGCTTCCACGCATCTGGGAAGATGCCTACGTCCAGACAGGTCTGAAAATCAGAACGGAACATATCTGGATTTTCCGCAACGGCCGCCCTCAGAGCCACAACCGGGATCCCATCTGGGCCCGGGGCCTTGCCCACCAGCGACTTGGCAATATCGCTAAGTTCTCTGTTCGTCACTCTAGACACTTCTCCCTGATCCGCAACTGGGATCCGCGGCCAGGAGTCTACGTCCCTACGTGGAAACAAGAACCCAACGATCGACGCCAGCATCGCCGGCGATCTCTGCGGGGGTGCCGCCACGCCGCGGGTCTTGGCCATGACCACTTTGTAGGCATCCCCCCATGGGTTCGTGTTGGCGCTTTGGCATAAGCTGTCTAAGCACGCACGCTTGCGTCTGGCGATCTCTTTATTGAGGGCCGCCTTAGCCGCTCTAACAGCGACACGGCGTTCCTCCCGAGATTCAGTCGTACGAGCTCGTTGCATCCTCCTTCTCGTCTGGAGGCAAGACGCCCTGAGGATAGTAATCGACTCGTTCCACCAGTACACCCTTCCATGGCCATTAGACTGATGCAAAATTTGACTTTTTCGCTCCACAATACTTAAACGATTCCAAATCGGATCCTGACTAACCTCTCAAAATTTGAACCCATTTGGTGAGAAACTGAGATGGCACAAACCATTTGAAGTTTGTATGGGACTTACTATGGTAAAACCAAGATTTTTGAACATGTCTATCTAATAATTCACCATATCGGTCTGCTTCCAAAGCTTTCAACTATACTTGTAGGAAATTTTCCCAGCTACAACTTTGCTAAAGACCACTTTTTGATTAAATGCAAGGATCGAAAGTTATCAATGGTTCCATGCGCTGATGTTTTATGATCATGCTCAATCAACTGCTCAGCAGGCAACATTGGTGTTTCTGGGGCGTTGAATAGGACACAAAATCATGGCTACTATGTCACACTGCAAAATACAGTGTTGCCTACAGAGCAGCTGCTTGATCATGTCATAATTTACCAATCTCTTAAATAATTAATAGCTTTTTCCTGTCTCGTTTTACATAGAAACGATATTCAGCAAAGTTGTAGCTGAGAAAATTTTCTTTAATAATGGCTATCGAACCGTTTCGCAGCTCAATATGGAAAAAAGACTAGAAAGCAATGAACAAAAAGTTGAGATTTCCCATAGTAATTTACATGTAAACCTCAAATGGCTTGTGCGAAGTCTGTTTCTAACCAAATGAGTTGTAACTTTGGGAGGCTAATCAGGATCCGATTTGAAACCATTTAAGCACTGTGGAGCGAAAAAGTCAAATTTTGCATCAGTCTAATGGCCATGCCTGGGATAGGCTCCGTTGTATCAACAATCAATACGAAACTAACGATTTTAAATTGGCTCACCACTTTAGTAGCCTATTGGTCCCAAGCAAACGATTAACGTACCCTATTCTAGTTGAAATTCTATTACTACACTATGTTTGTTTTGATTCGCTATGAAAGTTTGACAGATAACATCAGGGGTGTGTGGATTCATGCAGAACATGCAGGGGTGAGTGAAATAGCTTGGGACTGCTTGGGACCGTTGTTCTGGTACTGAGTGCCCTAATAAAAATTGTATGGTTAATTTGCTTAACGACGTGTTCTGGGTATCATCCAAACCATTTGTGGAATAGTTCAATGATTTGGGTTGTCGTTCGTTTATGGTTATTTTTTTATTAGGGTGAGCCAAAAATAATAATGATTTTCTTCGGGACCCAGTGGTCTTAGAGTTACCTCTATGGTTGTATCGCACTATGGGTGTAACCCTCATCGACCCTCCAGTGTAGGTTGCCCTCCAAACACGGGCTGCAGTACGTCACGTCGATGACGGATTCTGCACCATTCCTTCTGTAGGTACTGACCGAGCCGGTGTTGGCTAGTACAACATCCAGTTTGGCCATTGCCTCCAGTAGGATGCATCCTCTCTGGTTGGTGTGGTGGCTGCCCATGCGTTAAAATCGCCCGCAATGACCACCGGTCTTAGAACGACAAGTACCGCAGTGAGTCTGTCCACCATCTGCGAGAACTGCTCGATAGAGCTCCTGGGCGGAGCATAACAGCTACTTAAATATACTCCATTAACCCTGGCGATCACGAATCCCTCGCTCGAGTTGGACACGACTACCTCCTGAACGGGGAAGCTCCCCATCGTGCATATCGCCGCCATCCCCAACGCGTCCGTGACCCAATTCCCGTTGCCGGTTGGGACACGGTACGGGTCGGAGATGATTGCGACATCTGCTCCCCATTCCGCTGCCGATTGCCATTGCAGTTGCTGGACAGCCAAGCAGTGGTTCAGGTTCAACTGCGCTACCTCGAACATGGCTGATCATTGCTCTTGGCTGGGGCAGCATTGCTCTTGGCCCATGGGCAGCGTGGGCCACCTGCCATGTGGTTGGTAGGGGATTTCCCTTTCTCCACGCATATAGTGCACCTCGGCGGCTTTTGGCAACCTTGTGGCTTATGACCCTCCGAGCCACATCATCTGCACAGTTTGCTTCTGTCGGTGTTCTTACAGTCCCTGGCCACATGGCCCTGACCGAAGCACCTAAAGTAAGCTGTAACCGGTCGGGGAACACTCACGGGGAAAACCGACCAGCCCACTCGCACCCTCCCTGAGGCTGCCGCCTTTCTGGCATCAGCTGCCGGAAGCTTGACGGTAGCCAGGTAGCGCTGTTTGCGGTACCTCGATTTGGCACTGCTCCCTGAGCGCCGTGACTATCTCGGTCGCCTCCGTCACTTCGTCCAAGTCCTTGACCTGGATGGTAATCGCCAGTACGAGTACCAGGAGCATCTCGCCAGTACGAGTGCGCCTGATGCTCCTCACGTTGCTGCCCATCTCCGCAAGACGCTCGTCCGTTCTCATCTTCTTCAAGTCTTCCGCGTATTTCGACGCTTCCGTCTTAAAGATGAGAGCCTCGCCCTTCATCTTGTTCCTGTTCCGGGCAGTGCTGCTCTTGGGGGCAGTTTTGTCCGGGGGTTTCGGGGGAGCGCCCTTCTTACTGCTCTGCTTACCACCCTGCTTGGAGCCGCCATTTTTCTCAACTGATTTTCCATTCACTATTTCAGCCTTCTTCTGCGGATCGTCCACTGTTGCAGTGGACTGATGGACCACCGCCACGCACTCCACCTGGGCAGAGACTTTCCGTCTCTTAGGGCGTGCCGCGCCCTTTACTGGCTAGGGTGAGGGCCGATCGCGCTTCTGTCTTTGCGTAAGGGCAAAGTGGAGGGCCTCGCTGGCCTTCGTGTTGTTGCCCGCGAAGTTGAAGGCGTCCGTCTGGGTAGACTTCGGCTCCTTCTGTTCCGCCCTCTCGGCGACCTCTAGTCACTTCCTAAGCCGCTCGTGGTCGTTCTGGGCCTCGTTCACAGTTGCACGGAGCTATCGCAAGGCCTGCTTTGAGTCATTCGCAATGTTGTTCCGCGTGCTCGTGAACTCAATGATGGCGTCGAGCTGTCCCGCGATTGCCAGCAACCTAGGGAGGGGCCCAAAGCTATTTATGGCTCTGATTAGCCCGGGCCCGTCCATCGATTGCTCCTCCGGCTGTCCACCGATCTCGACCGTTGTCTCTGCGCCTTGCGGAGATTTCGGCCGCTTGTTCGGATCACTGTGTGGGGGAGATCTGGTTAGACCACCTTTCGCGAATGGATTCGCGGTCGCGTCCTTGGCGACTTGTTCTTTGGGGGTTTGGGTTTTGGAGCTTATTTTGTTCCATCTCCCAACTACTGGGTCCTCCTTAGACCGCTATCCTAACCGTGCAACTGGAATAGTCGCTGATTGATCCCCATGGGTGCCTATGCAAGCAGTGAGGTCCATGGCAAGGGTTGACATAGGCCTTCATGGGGCGTTATGTTCAGAGCCGGATCGCGTAAGACGGGAATAACTCAACCGAATCTATTCCCACCGCAGTCTCCCAACTGGGTGGCACGGAAGGAACGTATTCTAAGGCCTGCCAGGGTTTTATGGGACGGAGATGGACAAGGCATTAGCTCAAACGTCGTTTCGGTCGGTTCCAGCCCGTAGCGTGGTTTGTGTGAAGTTTCCGCTCGGTTTCCTACATACGGCCAGTGTGTCAGTAAACATACTTGCGATCTTACTGACATCAATCGCAAGGCACCGTCTGGCGCATCCCCTCGTTTGTTGTTCGATTAACCGACTGGATCAGTACCGCAGCACTGGTGGTCCATCGTTTTCAGGGTGCACCACGAGGAGGCGAACAACTTCATACCCCACGATAGGCTTAAGAACAACAAAGCAGCTGGGAAAAATGGTATCGGAGCGGAACTTATCAAAATGGGCCCGGATAAGTTGGCCACTTGTCTGCACCGACCCTATCAAGTCCCTACGCACCACCTATTCATCGATTTCAAGGCCGCTTATGAATTATGATACTATTGACCTTGAAGAGCTATGGAAGATTATGGACGAGAACGGTTTTCAAAGGAAGCTGACCAGACTGATCAGGGCTACGATGGATGGTGTACAGTGCTGCGTGAAGATATCGGGTGCGTTATCGGTCTCGTGGCGGAGCAGGACACCAGGCTGAAACGTGAAGCAGAGAAGGTTGGATTAAAGGTGAATACGTCGAAGCAGGGCTTCTGTCTGTCCTTTTTTTCATGCGCAGTCAACATAACCATTCATTCAATTTCATGTAGTCTTTTGTGTGCGGTACTTCGTATACCATCCGTTGCTCCACGCTACTTTTCGCATTCATACTTCCAAATGCACAGCTTTACGAATAGGTAGAAAAATCAGTTCTTGCTCCCTCTCGTAAAAAATCCTCTTTCGTTTAGTCACTCTGCTTCGTTTTGATTTTTTTCACATTTTCATTTCGGTCAAGTTCCCTTTGTCGTTTGCTGTAGTGAATGACTGCAAAAAAAATCAGTTCTACGGCAGTCACCTCTACCGCAGATAGTGTTATATGTTATATTTGCAAACTTAGCAGTGTTGTTTTTAATAAGAAACTGGTTGAAATTGGAAAGAAAAATCGCAGGCAAGAGGAAGTTTCGTGATTAGGCGAAGGATTTCGTTGTGCAAAATTACGTGGGTGTGTGGTGTAGGTTGAGTGGTGATGAAAGTTGTAAATATTTCCAGAAGAATTTTGATGCGGGAAATTTTGTGCGTAATTTTCGCAGTACACATTTTGCGTTGGCCAAGGAAAGGGTTTTTTTAAGGAAGGTGAGGAAGTGGAAGCAAAATCGAAGAAAATGAAATAACGTCCGTGGCTATTGTCGATTCATTGAGGAATATGCCTTTGTCTTCGATTGACTGGCCCGAAATGCGTGCGATTCTTGACACGCTAGCTAGTGCGTTAGGTACCAGTTTTTCATCGGGAAAAACCAAGAAATACATTAACATCGATGCTGAGAAAATTCAGAAAAACATTCCACATGAGATGAGAGGACAATTAATTTCACTGAAGATCGACTTTGCATCGCGACATGGTCGTCATATTTTGGGGATTAACGTGCAATTTGAGAATGAAGACCAAATCGTCATAAGAACCCTTGGTAAGATATATATTTTTGTTCAACCGTAGTGCCTCAACAAATTGGATGGTGTTGTGCTAGTGGTCACCACTATTTCATCGCTGTTTTTCAATTGATTGAAGGAAAGCGCAGAAAAAGCGGTGAGCAGATAGTATCACTCTTAATTTATTCATCATTTAAATCTAAGGTGCGGTTCCATTGCAGCATACCTCACTTCACTTCGGCAAACCCCCAAAAATCAGTCTTCCGACAGCGCCATACACACAGCTTTTTTAATTAAACTTCTGAGCAAATCATTTCTTACATTTATATATTTTGGATATCGCTGCTTGTCTTCATTATTTTTGACGCGTATAACGGAAACTTTTACAATATTCCGAAGTAGTGCTTCACTCTACAACCTTGTTTCTAAGAGCATTCGTTCTTAAGCTATGTACTCTTATAGCAAGTGATGTTCTGAAAACCTCGAAAAGTTGAACTGTAATTCGCTGAGATAAACTCTATTTTTTCCTTCCATCTAATATAAACTCTACCCAAGGGCAACATTTTATTAAATTTTGGTACTCTGATACCCTTTAGCCCACTCGCAAATAAAATAAACGTAACATTTCCCTAACCACCCTTTATTAGGACAAACCTGTAAGATAATAAAGAAATGACCCCAGTTCGAATGCTTTACCGTTTTTTCCCTCAAATTCGATACATTTTTTACGCTAGAGATTGCTAGGTTGCTAAAACAACAGGCTGAAAATGTTCATAAATTATCTTTAGCATATCCATGACTAACCTCTATACAAGGGTGTTTAAAAATATAGATTTTGCTCTACCCTGCTCAATCGATTATAATTTCTGACTATTCTCCAGAAATTTGAACCCATTTGGTTGCGATCTTATACTGCTCTTTGATTTTTATCAGGAAATTATTACGAGAAAATTTGAGAAAGTTCTTTCAAAAAGTGGTCTCCAAATTTTACATAAGAAAAGATAGTAGGCATACCCGTATATCAAAAAAGGCTAAAACGAAGAAAATAAAACAAAATATTTTTTTTCCCTTGTAATTGCCATTTAAACCTCGAAAGGCTATTGTGGTATGAAATAACAAGCAAATTACAACTCAAACGCAAAAGAATAATCTGGACGGACCTACTTTGGCGGAGGTGGAGCAAAATCTGAAAAATCATTGCAGGGGTTTCTTTCCAAACACTTCTATGGCCACTAGAGGCCCTACGGGAACCAACTCCGGGACAATCCATCGGATGATCACAAAATTATGATAAACAGTCTCCTGCTGTAAATTCATGAATTTTGATACCCATATTGTAGGGGTTTCTTCCAAAACTCTTCCATGGCCACTAGAGGCCCTACGGGAACCTGCGCCGGAATGGCCGTTCCGGGGAGAAACCTTAAACTGGTCCTCAAGTAAGCTGAAATTGTTTCTTGAAGGAGATTCTACTTTGATATCGATTCCTTCAATATTCTAGCGAGAGGCAAGAAAATGCTTAGTTATGGAACATTTTACAAGAAATCCGGATTTCTGGGAACCAGACTATTCCGAATGGACATTGTTGGCAATGTCCAGAAAGAAGACAAGTTTCTGAATCCTATGGTGCCAAAAGATTCAAAATCGATCAAATTTGGCCGTAGTAGCAAGTATTTCAATTTGTGGAAGTACCTTGTCGAGCTCCTAAAGATGTTTTTTTTTGTCGATCACATAACGGTTAATTACTTGGCTACAAAACCGTTGCTGATAATACCTTCTTTTATCAAACTGTGATTTGAAAATAGCTGGAAATTAATATTTATGGCCATGCAAAGATAAAATCGACAAAGAGAATCTGTCAATGTTACAAAGGATCTGATTCATTGTTCGGCTCGGTAGGAAGAAAGAAGTCGATACGTAAAAAGTATCAACCAGAGACTTCAAATATTAAAAATTAGATCGATTGGTTTGAAAACAGCCGAGTTTTGGCGGTGAATATAACATATTTCCTACCGCGTTTATCGGGAGACTCGTACAGCATAGCTCACCATTGGAAAAGAGAAATGAAAACAAAATACGCAGAGTACTCCCGGTCATTCTGCAGCTTCAACTTTCAACATGCACGATAAGCGGGAGAATGAATGAATTGAAAAATCGGCTTCCACCGAGTTGCTGCGGCAAACACCACACAAGCAATCGACAAAAGGCAGAACGACTGCGCCATTTTGCCAGTCAAACCGACGTGCTTGCTTCGCACATTGAGTGCAGAAAACGTACGCGATCACGCAGTCACAGTCGATATGCGATCCCCTTTCAAGCCCTGCGTCGAAGACAAAGTATCTGTTAGCTGGAGGAACCGAGCGGGATAGGGCTCGCATAGGCAGAAGCGTGACAATCGACGGAGATGAGTTTGAGTTGGTGGATGAATTTGTGTACCTCGGAGGCTCGGATCCTTGGTGACGTCGGATAACAACTGCAGTAGAGAAATTCTCAATATGATCAAAATTGATCTTCTTTAGAATTCACATGTCATTTGAGGTGTCACATGTTGGGTTTAACACGATTCAGGCTGATTATAGACTCACGATCCGTATTTACCGGAACATGTGTCGGCCATATCTCCAGATCCAGTTGACCGATTCCAGAAATATTCAATAGCCTTTTCTGGGACCATAGTACTATTTGGCGGTTATTGCGTCGTTTTCGGTCCATAGGTTGCTGAGAGACATGACTTACATCATTTCATCACATACGCACGTACACATACATACGAAATTTTCCGATCTCGTCGAACTGAGTCGATTGGTATTTGACCACATACAAATTGACGTAACTCCTCACGCGTTGTTGTCACCGTTTCCTTAGCAGCTCCACAAACAAAGCAATTTTGGGAACAGCTTTAGCTATAAGTTTTATTTATTGTTTAGTTACAATTACCAATTTTAATTTCATGCAATACTCACAAATTTTCAGTGATCTTCGTAAACTCGACGAGATTCTTCCCTTTATTGTGATTTAGGTTAGGCAAACTAGAATTTTCAATTTGTAAATACTAAATTAACTTATTCGCTATAAATCTAAGTTTTACTCACTTTTAATTGTAGCTATTAGTTGTATGTAGGTTTTATTATTATAATAACTATTTATTGTATGCAATAAACGAATTTTAAATTCACCAAAATTTCACTGAGCAAATTTAACTTGATGGAAATGAGTTGGAGGCGAACCAGCCCAAGGCTGAAAGCCTCCCTAATAAAGATAAATTAATTAATTGATGGAAATGACTTGTGTTTTTATCTACTTCTTCTTTTTTGTTGCTTTTCTTTTCCGGGCCGTCATCATGACGGACGTCAAACGAGCCCGGTGGAAAACTTGTGGCCACGTCAGGGGTGTACCTTACATCGCCGTAGCATTGGGGGGCTTCTCGCCGTCACACGTGTCGTACACGTATTTAACGAATAATTGGGTTCCTTAATTTTGAACAATGTATCGTTTTTTATACATCATCTGAAAAAGCTTCGTTTTCGGAGCACAGCGATATTTTTTTCGAACCCACTCACTTTCATCTCGATTTTTAAATCAAGATTTAAAGCAAAATAATAACTTCACTGTTTGACACTAAACTAACAAACTGACAGCTCGCTCCCATACAAAGTGACACCGAGGGGCGGTAATAAGGTGATTTTTGCAAATGTAATCGTACTTATTTAAAATAGTTCCAGTGTACCAAAATTGATGAAATTTTGGGTTTGGGTTCCATTTTTAATGCAGATTACGAATATGCATTTACCTCAATACCCTTAAAGAACCCAATTTATATATTATTGGTTACTTCTGCTTCGCCTTGGGTTGTCTACTTTCGGCAGAAAGAGAAAGCCCTAAACTTCTTAGGGATTAAAAGAACGTTGACGCGTCGTTTTCCGGGGACCGAATTTCATCAGGTCAATCGGAACAAACTGCGTATAACTGCACTCACATATAAAGTCGCAAATGACATTGCTGACGACGAGGGTTATAATGAAGAGTATTACGTCTACATCCCATCTCGAGATGTGGAGATAGACGGCGTGGCCTCTGCAGTGAGCCTGACGTGTGATGACGTCATGGAAGGTATGGGGCGCCTTCAAAATGCTGCAACATCTACCGTGGACGTTCTGGGTTGCAGGATATTGTATTCAGCGACCACGGTAGATGGTCAAAAGACTTATTCCCCTTCAGGCTCACTACAGGTGTCTTTCGCTGGATCGGTTCTCCCAAAGTTTTTAGAAATTGAAAATGTTTTTTTCCCGGTGCGACTTTTTGTACCAAGGGTATATAATTGTACCAACTGCAAAAAGTTGGGACACACAGCTGCTTTTTGTGACAACAAGCCCCGTTGTGGCAAATGTAGCCAAAACCACATGGAGGGTGCTTGCCAACAGGAAGCAACTAAATGTGCTTACTGTGGCAAAGAACCTCTTCATGCTTTGCAGGACTGCCCCGCGTACAAGAAACGTACCAACAATGTGAAGCGTTCAATAAAAGAACGCTCCAAGCTGACGTTTGCAGAAATGGTTAAGTTGCAAAATGGAACCTCTGTTTCGTTGGCATCAGCCGCTCAAAATGAAAACACTTTTGAGATTTTGTCTTCCGATGAACTGGACTCTGAAATAGCAGATGAGAGTGAGTCTCCGGAGGTACACGCCCCCGGTAAAAGGAAGCCGACTAGCTCCCCGGGAGTGCGCCGGAAAAAAAATAAAACCACTCTCAAAAGCATGCAAAAATCTGAAGGTAGCGGGGATTCATTGAAAAAGCCGAACAAATCGGTAATTGCTGCTCCATCTGATCCTTGCTGCAGCTTTTCCACCCCGCCGCTACCTAATAAAGGTAATCGTAAGAGATTACCAAAAATAAACACCACGTCTACTCGCAATTCAAAGAAAACTCTCCCGTCCAAGCGAGGAAAGATTAAATTTAAGGACATTGTGGATAACATTTTGAATGCCCTCGGCTTTCTCGACGAATCGCCACTTCGAGGGCTTATTGACCTGCTTGTTCCTATAGTCGGAAACTACTTCAAGCAATTGACTGCATCATGGCCCCTCATTGGTGAATTCATATCTTTCGATGGATAATTCGTCGAGTGAGGATCAAGATATGATCACTTTATTACAATGGAACTGTCGTAGTTTAATACCTAAATTAGACTCGTTCAAGTATTTGATTCACAATTCTGATTGTGATATATTTGCACTCTGTGAAACTTGGCTTTCTTCTGAAGATGAACTAAACTTCCACGATTTTAACATTATCCGCCTGGACCGAGATGATTCATATGGTGGCGTACTTTTGGGGATCAAAAAGTGCTACTCCTTCTATAAAATCTCAATCCCAATAATTTCAGGCATTGAAATTGTCGCTTGCCAAATAAATGTGAAGAACAAAGATCTTTGCATAGCTTCTGTATATGTCCCTCCAAGGACTTCCATAAACCGCCGTCAGCTTTGGAGTTCAGTTAATATCCTTCCATCTCCAGTTCTAATACTGGGCGATATGAACTCACACGGTACTGGTTGGGGCGAATCATACGATGACAATAGAGCGGGTATTTTCTATGATTTGTGCGACGATTTCAACTTGACTATCTTGAACACTGGTGAAGCAACACGTATAGCAAACCCTCCTGCTCGAGAGAGCCGTCTTGACATTTCTTTGTGCTCTAACTCACTATCATTAGATTGTCTGTGGAAGGTTATCAATGATCCCCATGGTAGTGATCACTTGCCAATTATTATTTCAATCAAAAGTGGTCTTCTAAAAACAGATCAGTCAATTCAAGTTCCTTTTGACCTCACGAGGAACATTGATTGGCAAAAATTTGTATCGGCGGTAACTCTTGGTATTGATTCTACCGATCCTCTACCACCACTGGAAGAGTATCGTTTCTTTACCGAGCTAATCTACAAAAGCGCATTAGAAGCTCAGAAACGACGTGTTCCAAGTGCATCCCTCAAAAGAAGACCCGCCACCCCTGGCTGGGATGACGAATGCACAAAGTTGTATCTTGAGAAATCCAATGCCTTTAAAGATTATCGTAGACATGAAAGATCTGAGCTTTTTGAAAAGTATCTAAAGCTTGAAAAAAAGCTTAAAAACTTACTAAAAGCAAAGAAACGAAACTACTGGCGTACTTTTATCGAGGGACTTTCTAGAGAAACCTCGATGACAACGCTTTGGAAAAAGGCTCGCTATATGCGAAACCGCTCATCTTCCAATGAGAGTGAAGAATACTCCTCCCAATGGATATTCGACTTCGCTAAAAAGGTTTGTCCAGATTCTGTTCCAGCACAACCAACTTTACGGGATACAGTCCGAAGTAACGTTTCTCTGGATGAACCATTCACAATACTGGAATTTTCAATGGCACTTCTTTCATCGAATAACTCTGCTCCGGGAAGCGATATGATCAAATTCGACCTTCTAAAAAACCTCCCCGATATCGCTAAAAGACGATTACTTAACCTATATAATTCATTTATGGAATTCAATATAGTTCCACCAGCATGGAGACAGGTTAAAGTAATAGCTATTCAAAAGCCTGGGAAACCAGCGTCTGATCACAATTCTTACCGTCCGATCTCTATGTTATCATGCCTGAGGAAATTATTAGAAAAAATGATCCTATTAAGACTTGACCATTGGGTTGAATCAAACAATCTACTTTCAAATACGCAATTTGGTTTCCGGAAGAGTAAAGGAACAAACGATTGTCTAGCGATGCTTTCATCTGATATTCAACTGGCCTTTGCGCACAAGGAGCAATTGGCTTCAGTCTTTTTGGATATTAAGGGCGCATTTGATTCGGTTTCCATAGACATACTGTCAGACAATTTGCACAGTAGTGGATTACCCGGTATTTTGAATAATTTCTTGTATAATTTGCTGTCAGAAAAACAAATGACCTTCAAACTAGGTCAACTGACAACTTCTAGAATTAGCTACATGGTCTTACCCCAAGGTTCATGTTTAAGTCCCTTACTTTATAATTTCTATGTCAAAGATATTGATAACTGCTTAGATAATCTATGCACGCTTAGACAGCTTGCAGACGATGCCGTGGTTTCCACGAGAGGTCCACGTGCAGAAATCTTGCAAAGACCATTGCAAAATTCCCTAAATAATCTGTCTCTCTGGGCAAGAAATTTAGGGATCGAGTTTTCACCGCAAAAAACTGAATTGGTAGTGTTTACAAGGAAGCGGTTCCCAGCCCAACTGCGTTTCAATCTTTTGGGCAGAGACATTACCCAATCTTTAACCTTCAAATACCTTGGAGTCTGGTTTGATTCAAAATGCACTTGGGGTACCCACATTACGTATTTGAAACAAAAGTGTCAACAAAGGATCAACTTTCTACGATCAATTTCCGGGACATGGTGGGGTGCTCACCCGGAAGACCTCATTAAACTATATAAAACGACTATTCTTTCAGTTCTTGAGTATGGCTCTTTTTGCTTCCTCTCGGCAAGAAAAACCCACCTAATTAAAATGGAACGCATTCAATATCGTTGTTTACGTATTGCCCTTGGCTGTATGCATTCAACACACAATATGAGCCTAGAGGTACTAGCGGGCGTAAAACCCCTGCAGAACCGTTTCTGGGAGCTCTCATTAAGAATATTGATTAAATGTAGTGTCAGTAACAACCTTGTGATTGAAAACTTCGAAGAAATGCTCGAATTGAGCATCCAGTCTAGATTCGTGCGAATCTATCTTAATTATATGTCATCGGATATTAGCCTTCCTTGCTATAACCCCTCTCGTGTATGCTTTACTAACTACAGTTCCCCCATTGGCTATGATCTCTCCATGAAACAGGCTATTCAAGGAGTTCCAGATCAACTTCGACCTATCTCAATTCCCCGCATTTTTGCTGAAAAGTACCAACAAGTCAATTGCAATAGAAGATTTTTCACTGATGGATCACGCATTGATGGATCCACTGGCTTCGGCGTCTTCAATGAATACTCAACCGCCTTTCGGAAACTTCAGGAACCTTGTTCCGTTTATGTTGCTGAGCTAGCAGCAATCAACTTCGCATTGGGGATGATTTCCGATATGCCGGTCTATGGGCATCTTCATACTTCATCTTCTCGGATAGTCTCAGTTCGATTGAGGCTATTCGGTCGATGAAACAAGGTAGGCACTCATCTTATTTCCTTTCAAAGGTAAGGGAACAGATGAGTTTGCTGGTCGAAAGATCATATATGATTACCTTTGTATGGGTCCCCTCACATTGCTCAATCCCAGGCAATGAGAAGGCAGACTCTCTCGCAAAGGTGGGCGCACAACAAGGCGAGATTTATGATAGAAGAATTTCACATGATGAATTTTTCCCATTAGTACGTCAGAGTTCTCTTTTAAGTTGGCAAAACGATTGGACAAATAATTCTCTTGGGCGGTGGTTACATTCCATTATTCCAAATGTTTCTTCGAGAGCGTGGTTCAAAGGTCTGGATGTAAGTCGGGGATTCATTCGAGTGATGTCAAGACTTATGTCCAACCACTACTCGCTAGACGCACATCTCTATAGAATAAACCTCGTTGACAGCAATATATGTAGGTGCAGAACCGGTTATGATGACATCGATCACGCAGTTTGGTATTGCCCGGGTAATGACGCCTCCAGAGCACGACTATTGGATACCCTAGTGGCCCGAGGTAGACAACCCTTCCGTGAAGTAAGAGATGTATTGGGAACACGTGATCTTCCCTACCTGCAAGCGATCTACGAATTCCTTTGTTTGTCTGATGTTAGAGTTTGATGTGACTATCCCCTCCTTTCCAAACAATTTCCCGCCATTGTGTCCCAGTCTTATTATCCTCCTGTTCCTGTGCTACTTGCCCCTGCCAGCCAGGATTTGGTCAACCGTCCGAGAGTAGTATCTGAAGGAGGCTTCAGAAACCAGTTTCCTACCTAGATCCTTCCAATTGAAATTGTTACCTATTAACCTCGAGCCCGCCACGAGTAATTGGTACCCAATACTAACATAGAAATACTGCTATTTAAAATGTAAATCAAACATTACTGATTTTGGCTCCGCAAAGTGTCACACACGACTGAGCCTAGTAAATAAACGAACTAGTTAAAAAAAAAAAATATATATTATTGGTTGCCCGAATTCCTCGCAACAGCGTTGGCATCGGATTACTATGATGTTTCTATCGAACTAGTAAGCAACATTGGCTGAGACTTGGCAAGCAAGATATTTTTCGCGAATAGCTCGCGAGATTTCGTTAATAAGTGGCATGATGATATATTTAAGGAAAATTAATTTAAAGAATTACGTCGGTTTGATTGTGATATGCAAGTCGTTTTCCAAAAGTTTTCACTTAGTTTCTATTAAGAATCAGAGTTGCGACCTATCACAATCACGATTGTCAATATGGTAGTAACGCTTAGTACATTCCTATCAATGTGCTTGTCGAAGCACTCACCATGACCATCCATTCAGTGAGCAGGCTTGATGGAGCCTCACTCGCGAGTTTGAAATGAGCCGAGCGTAGCATTTTTCTGAGGAGTAGAATGCCTACTGCCAAATCATTCCACTGAGCTTCAGAACTTGTGAGCGAAGGGGGATAAAATGAGAGTGAGGTTTGCTGCCATTCATGTTCATATTTTCTATTACACGCTCTTACTCTCAGTCTGGGTGAGCGTCGGACAAAAAAGTCATCTGGAGTCTCGAAAAGCGCACCTCACGTCAAATCATCCTCTCGCTGAAGTTCACTCTCCCTCTCTCTCGAGGAGTTTTTTTTTACCTATTCCATATTTCTGCCACCACTGGGCTGGCTAAACTCGCAGGACAAGAGTGCTTTAAAACCTCCAGTGAGTTTGAGGAGTTTCAGCAAGCCTGCTCGTGAGAGCCTGAATAATTGAGAGGTAAACGAGTCACTGACAGCCGAGCACTTATTCAGTACCTCAGTCAGCACGTTTATTCTTCCGTGATGGCAGCCAATCCTTGTTTTGAATAACTGAGCGTACATTTTCTATGGAAAAATGCCTCGATTACATGCTGTGTGAGCGAAAACAAGCGGTGTGAGTCATCTGTTCGTGAGTGACTGAATGTTTTTGTTGGCAGGCACTTTCATCAACAATCAATACGAAACTAACGATTTTAAATTGGCTCACTACTTGACTAGCCTATTGGTCCCAAGCAAACGATAAACGTACCCCATTCTAGTCGAAATTCTAGTACTACACAATAAGTGTTTTGATTCGCTATGAAAGTTTGACAGATAAAATGAAGGGTGATTGGTTTTTCCTATGTTTCGAGGGGTGAATCGATAAGCTTGGGACCGAAGATAGTACCAGAGCTGAGCCAAAAAGTTGAGTACGTTATTTCGGGAGATTCTAATCTTAGAGTTACCTCTATGCTTTCATTGCCTCGTCCTTTAGTGGATTGATTGAATAGTGCATAGCTTTCACACTCAACTTAAGTAGTCAATAATTTTACGCTCTGCATCCATCAAGTTGACGAAAGAAGTAAAAAGCAACTGGTGAACGTAGACGACGTTGATTCATCACCGATCTGGTC
Organism: Ochlerotatus camptorhynchus; assembly: GCF_037179485.1. Lineage (NCBI taxonomy): Eukaryota > Metazoa > Arthropoda > Insecta > Diptera > Culicidae > Ochlerotatus > Ochlerotatus camptorhynchus. The sequence continues at coordinate 6,181,843 of NW_027040988.1, forward strand.
ATTCCCGACAATAACGACACTCATTTGTGCTTGTTTTGAAGCAGTTTCTGCTTTGCTTGCTTATTTGAGTGTGTTGGTGAGTGAGCCCAACAGCTTCCGTTTAATTTTGCCAGCTTTGTTTGTAACTCACACAGTCACGTAGAATGCGTAGGCATTGTTTTCATCTTCTTCTGTCGTTTCCCTTTTCACATCATCGTACTGCAGAAGTCTTCACTGTTTTCGTTACATCATCAGCAGCGAGTGTTACGTTTTGCCTGTGATCAACGACCATTACTGGTGATTGTTGTTTGCCATGACTCTCCTCTCACTGCTTGAAAAAACGTTCTGTCAGCGATAGTCGGTTGATGCGTTGACGAGTGTCGAGTGAGTGTCATGATATTTTGCATCTCTGCTAGGAACGCACATAATGTTTTTCCAATAACAAAAATAATGATTGTTATCCGAATATCCCATTGAATATGAAATTCTATATGAGAAATCATATAGATTTTATTTGACACATGACGTTCATGTGATTTAGTGGTGCAATTTCCAATTATTGGATCACATGAAAGCTATGTGAAATTCACATGGATATTTTCCACTGATTATGTGATTTATTTTATAAGTGTATACTAGACTGATGATAAATTTGAAATTTTTGCTCCACAGTGCTTAAACGGTTCTAAATTGGGTCCTACTTAGCCTCCCAAAATTTGAACTACTTTAGTAAGAAACTGACTTGGTACAAACCATTTCTAGTTTATATGGGAATTACTATGGGAAAACTTATGTTTTTGTTCATATCTATCTAACAATTTACCACATCAGTATGCTTTTAAAAATGATAGCAGTGATTGTAGCAGCTTTGTCGAAAACCAATTTTCAATCAAATGTTAGGAACAAAAGTTATTAATGATACAAGTCACTGATGTCTTATGATTATGCTCATTCAACTGTTCAGCAGGCAACATTGGTGTTTCTGGTGCGGAGAATAGAGCACAAATGGCTACATGGCTACTATGTCACACTGCAGAATACAGTGTTGCCCATAGACCAGCTGCTTGATCATGCCTTAAGATTATCAATCTCTTAAACAATTAATAACAATTTAATTTGACATTTGGATGAAAAACGATATTCCGCAAAGTTGTAGCTTAGTAAGAATAGTAATAGAAATTTTCGAAAAAGCAATATGGAAAATGGGTAGAAAACAATGAACAAAAAGTTTGGTTTTCTCATAGTAATTTCCATATAAACTTCGAATAGTTTGTGCCAAGTCCGTTTCTTACCAAATGAGTTTAAATTTTGGGAGGCTAATCAGCACCTGATTTGAAACCGTTTGAGCACTGCGCACAGTGGCACGAATATGAATAAAGACGGTCAAAAATATTTTCTACCCTTTTTCGACGTTTTAGAGACTGGTTGTCTTGGGAGAAGTTGCTCAAAATTATATCTCGCATCTTTTGAAATACACACCTGAATAATCTTTAAGCTAGTATTACACATCCAAATTCTAACTTTTCCCAGTTACGAGATAATGGTTCCATGTCTTCCACAAAGTTGCAGAGCAGTTGATTTCATGAACATTTGCTAAAGACACCAAATTTCTACATCATAACTCTGCAGAGCTATAATAGATTTTCTCTTAAGACTACCTTAATATTGGTTTTTTGAGTTAATTAGTGCTTTTTTCAAATTTGATCAATTTTTTATGTTCTAAAAAATTGTTGGCATCATTAAAATATACAACTTTGCTGAATACACCAATGCTTTTCATTGACATCTATGTGATATACAGCCCATCAAGCGTTTTTGTGACGTCATATTCAACGGCTCGAAAAGAGGGTGGGCGGGCCCTGGCGGGGTCTAAAACTGGTTGTATTTTGAAGATTACCTTATAAAATAGTACTTCTGAAAATTTCAGCGTTGGGTACTGAGGGGTACCTAGTCAAATCTCGATTCGAAAATGTCAATATTATATACAGCCCATCGGACGGTTTTGTGACGCCATATTGAACGGCCCGAAAATATGGGAGGCGGCCGAAGATTACATTATAAAATAGTACTCCTGAAAAATTCAGTGCTGGGTTTCCAGGGTCATCTAGTCAAATCTCGAGTCGAAATAGTCAATGTTATATGTACCTCATCATGCGTTTTTGTGACGTCATATTCAATGGCTCGAAAATAGGGTTGGCGGGCCCTGATGTAGTCGAAAACTGATTTTATTTGGAAGATCATCTTATAAAATAGTACTCCTGAAAATTTGAGCCTTGGGTACCGAGGGGTACCTAGTCAAATCTCGTTTATATATATTTAGTACAAGTTATAAACCAATGTGTGCTACGAGTGTGCTACTTACTCATGATAAAATTTACAACTATATAAAAAATGCATTATCTTGAAATATAATCAATGGGTTTGTTCATCAACTGTATATTCTGAACTTTGATATTTTGAGTATGCCAATATTGAAAAAAATATGTTTTAATTACTCCTTACCTGACTATCTTCGATAATATTTCCGTGAATCTTCTCCGCCCACACTTTGAACAATTCCATCCGACAAAGATTGAATGAATTCATTTTGAACCACAACTTCAATACAAGTTGTTCGTGAAAAAAATCACACCTAGATAATTAAATAAACCCTATCGCTCTTTGCTATCGCCAAAACGTCAAGCACAAAATAGTCATCTGCAGCAGCGTTCAGCGATGTGCACGCGGGAATTTCAAACATCTGTTGTGAAGTCACGTTCTATGTTCTGAAAAGAGGGTGGGGTGGGTAGGTCCAAAGTTGGAACCGTAGTCAGAATTTTATCATTTAATCTAGTTTTATTGAAAGTTATACCGATAGGTATTGCGAATATTTTAGTCCATATTGTATATAATAAAGGGCAAGGAATATACCAATATTATTAGCTTGCATTATAATATTTGCAACTATCAACATATGAGTATCAATATTGCAATGAATGTGCATATCAATGAAGGTACACTGAATAACAAACAAATTAAGAACAAACCCATTAAATACATCTCCAGATTAAGCTTAATAATTTAAATAATTTGCAAGTTCAAACACGTGTAGGTTAAAATCATTGATTCATAACTCAATACCCAACGCTGAACTTTTCAGGAGCACTATTTTATAATGTAATCTTCGATATTCAATCGGTTTTAATCCCTGCCAGGGGCCGCCTCCCATCTTTTCGGGCCGTTCAATATGGCGTCACAAAACCGTCCGATGGGCTGTATATAATATTGACATTTTCGAATCGAGATTTGACTAGGTACCCCTCAGTACCCAACGCTGAAATTTTCAGAAGTACTATTTTATAAGGTAATCTTCAAAATACAACCAGTTTTAGACCCCGCCAGGGCCCGCCCACCCTCTTTTCGAGCCGTTGTCAACTGCTCTGCAACTTTGTGGAAGACATGGAACCATTATCTCGTAACTGTAAAAAGTTAGAATTTGGATGTGTAATACTAGCTTAAAGATTATTCAGGTGTGTATTTCAAAAGATGCGAGATATAATTTTGAGTAACTTCTTCCAAGACAGCCAGTCTCTAAAACGTCGAAAAAGGGTAGAAAATATTTTTGACCGTCTTTATTCATATTCGTGCCACTGTGCTGCGGAGTGAAAATTTCAAATTCTGCATCAGTCTAGCGTATACCTTTATTTGTAAGAAGGGTAAAAATTAGTCAGCTTCAGATAGATCTCGTTAAGGGGGGATCACAATTCTTGAGGGGACCTGGCCCTTCAGGCACACCCATGAGCTACGCCAATCCAAACCGTTTTATTTGATGCCATCCTATTGCACAGAGTAAAAGCATTATACTATATCCATTAGGTTGGATGATTTACAAGACCGTTAGTAAAATTGCCATTCCCAAGAGACTACCGGAATCATTTCTGTTGCGTCAATTTCACCACGCGTTCATAAGTATCAAAACGGTACAAAGCATTCCATTTAGCATTATGATTTTCTTGAGTCTAGTGCTTTTTTCAGTTTGCGGAAATCTGGCTCTAGGAACTTCTGATTTTGCTCCGGACCCTCGTAGGCTATTCGATGGAGGAAGGAGGATTTTCCTGGAATCTCATCAAATAAATCACCATGATTTAGCGAATACGAATACATCTGAGTTCACGTTTATGCTCACTCTGGTGAATTACAGTCGACCGGATTGTTGCCGTGAATATTTTCTAATCAACGATTTTCTTGGAAGACTCTTCGTTCATCTACCCAGAACAGACCGCATATGCACCACCAAAGCAATTGTTTACAATGTAGAGCTCGTTCACTTCTGGCCTCCTGGGCGGTTTTCTCTGGTCTACTGTCAGAAAGACGTAGAGGGTTGTACACCGGAACACCTATCAATCTTCCGGGTGGATGAGGCTGGATTGTACACAAACCAAACAGGACGCTCAAATCTGTGCATGCGGTCATCCATGCTGGAATTCAAACCGGAAACTTTCGTAGAAATTAAGCTCATGAAACTGAACAAGAACGTCGAAAGTGCGTTTGTGCTGGACACCCGTACGATCGTGGCCATGTGGGTTTGCATTATGTTCTTTTGGCTGATGTATATCGGACACTTTGCATTGACTTTGTTTGAAGATCCCAACGATGAGGATTAGAAGGGTTTGAGTGCACTACCTACCTAATCCCAGACTCACAGTCACTAAGCTATAATCCGTTATCCGTGAGAGCGACGAGCGTAATCGGATGGAAGTGATCTACTGTTCGGTTTCCTCATCAGTTCTGTCCCTTCGTCAAGTTCTCCGGAGTGATCGTGAGTCGATACCGTGCTCCGTTCATATGTGCTCACAGTTAAAGTGCCTATGGTCCTATATGAATGTTTGTCGGTGATAGGTAGAACAGAAAAATCTAAATAAGACGGAACAATACAAATGGCAAGGAAAGCAGTTTGTGTAGAACGATTTCGGAAAGGTTCTTCTGTTGATTTAAAATGCACATATTCATTTTTCAATAGGCATTAGGAACAGCATGCAAGTGGAAAATAACTAGGCTCTCACACGCAACCCTTTCAAACTGTTGTTAAAAAAAAATCTTTTCTACATTAAATCGTATTGATCAACTGATTTATTGAACTACGTGTTTCCTTTAATATTTTTTATAGTGTACCATTACCACAATTTGTGATAACCCATTCATACACATTTGTGCGTGTGTGGAAAAAATCGTTTAAACTCTGGTCCATCCGAAACTACCTTGGTTATCTTGTAGGTTATCATTTTTTTTCCTTTGGTTTGTTTTCCGTCGAACTTGTTTTCCGTGCTGAGCACCAATGCTACCGACGCCAGGAAGGCAGCTTCCACACCTGGACCCTACCTATCGACCCATCAACTCATGAACCGGGGACCAACGGCTTTACTTCCCTTCCGAAGGAAGGCGTGATTCAGAGATGTTATGCCTCAGAACATCCCGGCGGCGCCGACTGGGATTGAACCCAGGCCTGCTGGGGTGAGAGGTAATCACGCTTACCACTACACCACCGGCGCCGCTTGTTGGCAAAAATTTGACAGATTTGAACCAGCGTATCTAGGCTTCATATTCAACTTAGTGTAGGGTGCGGCACCATTTCATCATACCTCACTTCACTTCTGCAAGCCCCGTTAAATCAGTCTTCTGACAGCGCCGTATACATTTTTTTAACCGCATTCGTAATTTAACTCGTGAGCAAAGAATTAGATGCATGAATGTTGGATGTAGCTGTTTGTCTTCATTGTTTTTGACGCGTATTATGGAAAATGGTCCCATATGCCGAAGTAGTGCTTCACCCTGCATATTCCTTCCCACTGTCAGTTTGTTTTTGCCAAGGCTTTTACCAGTATTTGACTTTTTTGAAAACTTTACTTCATTTCCATAAAATTCATTTACTGCAAATTAAGATTAAATCGTATTTTGAATATTCTTGTGTACCAAGTTGCGAAATAAGAAACTTTTTTTTACGAAGACAACGTCTTACGGGAAGGTACTAAGGGGGTAAATCGAAAATCTAAAATTGCGACCCTCACGAAAAGGTGTAAGGTTTTGAACGCTTATAACTTTGTCATTTATAGATAAAATTAGTATCCAAATTGACCAATCGATAGGAAATAGCTCTAACAATCTGCTTTTCCAAATTTGTCAACTTAAATTGTTGAAAAATGTTCAAATAAAAAGTGATAATTTTATCATCGTTTCTATGAAATAAACGTTCTCCCCAAACCAAGTCGTCATAATCGAGTACCATTTGGTTGCGCATCGTTTTGCTTGAACCTGTAAAACTATATAAGAGCTCTGCTGTCGTTGCTCCGCTCATTAAAGTTTCGGACGGCGCACACTGGGGCAGATCAGTGATTTTCTCGGAAAAAATTAATAACTTTTGAACAAAGCATCTAATCAGAATACTGTCTTCGGTAAAGTTGTTTGTATTAGTTAAGCGCTACTTCTGAATAAATTAATTAGTTCGCAACTTGGTCGTAGAGATGGCGCGCGAATCTAACTTTTGAATAAAGCATCCTAGATGAATGGTGTTTTCAACAAAGTTTTTTATCTATTAAAATGAAGGAAAGTTGCAGAAGACATAAAACTTCCATAACCTTTAGTTTCGGAGATATAGGGTGTATTGAAAAATATGATGCCAAAATTCTTATTTGTAATTTTTTTGTATATTTTCATATGTTTGCTCTGGTTTCTGCATTTATTCCAACGAAAACAAACTAGGTGCGAATTTTCATTGAACTATTTGTGGAATTTATAGTGGTTTTAGTGAAATATTCTCGAAAAACATGATATTTTGCCTCTATTTTAGGTGGGTGGGATTCTCGAAAGGGCAGCTAAGGGCAGCTGGACTTTGTCTCTTTTGCTAGCTCATGTCATTGTCTAACATATACCAGAAAACTGAAGACATGATATTCGATGATTTTTTTAAATTTCACTTTATATATACCGATAAAAACATCCTTTACATTGAAATGAACTGTTTCACATAATGAAAAACATTATATAAATTTTTGACATGTCACCATTTTTAAATACTGTGCTGAATTTAGAGATTGTTTACTTATTATGAGCTGCCAGCGAACCAGGGGCCTGGCTGGCGGCCATGTTTTTGGTGCTATCATCTGCTTTTGACTCTCTGCTTACTACACGATTATCCGTCCCTTTCCACCATGTATACGTAATCAGCTGCATTACCCAGGTAAAGTTGTATATGTGACATTATCGTACAAGCTGTGTGCTGCCGTGCCAACGTGATCGTGTACAACGTACAATTATCGATTACTTTTTCGAAGAGACGTATCAGCTTTTGTAAACAATGCATTTGATCGTCGGTTTGGTGTAACTGGTAGCTCATTCACGCATACTAACACCACTATCATGGTGGTAGTGTTAGTTTCTGATGGTAGTGTTAGTATACGTGATACGGTATCCATAAGCGTGAATTTTTTTCTCGTCTCAGTTCAGTGATCAATTTCCGGTGTTGAGCAATAATCCACAAAGTTGCTATAATGGATTCACCTTCAATGTAAATTTTCAACAGTTGTTTATTCTATGCCATATGCTCAACATGCATTTCGTTTAGTGGTGTCTCAAAATTAATTTTAGTAAAGATAATAGATCACACAAGCACATCAAACTATTTTTACAACCAGATCCATTAATTACAAGTCTGCGAAAAAGACCGAAGAAAAATTCAGCCCATTTAATAAAAAAATAGCGAGGTATTGGCATTATTACAACCACCGAATTCATTTAACAAATAGTGACAATTAAGGACAACTGATTACTAAATACTTCAACTTAAGTGATAGTTTAATCTTTAAACCATTACTGCTTCTACAATTTAAAAAGTTTAACGAATAAAAATTATACATAACTGACAGGTTTCCTTATTAGTAGAGATACTTGTAACGGTTTACAAAAGGTGAAATTAAAAAAAATCATCGAATATCATGTCTTCAGTTTTCTGGTATATGTTAGACGATGACATGAGCTATTAAAAGAGACAAAGTCCAGCTGCCCTTAGCTGCCCTTTCGAGAATCCCACCCACCTAAAATAGAGGCAAAATATTATGTTTTTCGAGAATATTTCACTAAAACCACTATAAATTCCACAAATAGTTCAATGAAAATTCACACATAGTTTGTTTTCGTTGGAATAAATGCAGAAACCAGAGCAAACATATGAAAATATACAAAAAAAATTACAAATAAGAATTTTGGCATCATATTTTTCAATACACCCTATATCTCCGAAACTAAAGGTTATGGAAGTTTTATGTCTTCTGCAACTTTCCTTCATTTTAATAGATAAAAAACTTTGTTCAAAACACCATTCGTCTAGGATGCTTTATTCAAAAGTTAGATTCGCGCGCCATCTCTACGACCAAGTTGCGAACTAATTAATTTATTCAGAAGTAGCGCTTAACTAATACAAACAACTTTACCGAAGACAGTATACTGATTGGATGCTTTGTTCAAAAGTTATTAATTTTTTCCGAGAAAATCACTGATCTGCCCCAGTGTGCGGCGTGGCAAGCAGAAGCAGGAACAAATCAGGAAATGGTGGAATTTTCCCCTCTGCCTCTGCTGAACAATACCACAGTTAGGCTAGTGCGCTGCTATTGTGAATCCGCTCATTTTCGCAGCGGACGGACGGTGTGGTAAAATAGCAGCAGTCAGCGTGATCACCTTGATGACAACCAACGATGGGGTGGAGAGGATGTGGAATTTGTGGAAACAGAACAATTGGTCCTTTTCAGGACCACACATATTTTACAGAAAGAGTTATAGACTGTTTTCGGTCCCGTTCAATTAATATGAAACGCGACAAATGTTATTTTTATATAACAACCGCCCCCTCCATCCTCCTATAACGACAACCTAAAAAGTATTGACGTTGCCAAAAGAGCCAACAATTCAAGTTGAGAGAAAATTTGCTTGTCATGTATGCTATACCTCTCACATCTAAAAAATAGTGTAAAACATGTATGGTACCTCTTTATATGCCATTAGATTAACATCTGAAGTCCATCCTTTTTACATATTCTGCACAAAAACTACACAGAAAAAAATTCTGAATATTACCTATCGCGTAAAATCTCTCTTCGTTTAACTTTGAGCTATACTTGGCATAAACAACGAAATCGTTTACAAGCTTGCACACGAAGTATCGCGTAAATTTATGCCAAATCTAGCGTTAATTTTATGAGTGCTATATCTCGCAGAAATTTACCTGAATTTTTTGAACGGTGTACTTTCTGTCACGCCCCATTCATAGAAAACGGCGGAAAATCCTGTCAGGGGTGGGTCTTAGAAAGTAGTTTTTGTGCAGAATATTTAAAAAAGGAGGGACTTCGGATGCTGTATGCTGATGCATTACTGTAATAACTGTCAAAATCCTATGAATTTTCACGCTATTGTTCGTGAGATTCTGCTTGGCGAACTGAACTTTGATGATTTTGGGCCGTCCCTGTGTTGAAGTGGAATCCAAAGGGACGGTAAAAGTTCATTTACATCTTTAAGTAGAGCTTAACATTGTTGTTTGTTACAAAATTCATGCACCTAGTGGATTAACGATTTTCTGGGTGGTCCTGTGTTTAGTTCGGTCCAACAAAAATTAAACCTCTGAAAAAGGGTTGGAGCGTCTTTGCGTAAATGCAAGAATGGCAAAAAGTTAAGAGATATATTTCTGAATACTTGTACTTCTGGTTCCTCATTATGTGCTTAAGAGGTGAATAAATTCGGACGTAAAGCTATCCAATGAGCATTTAGAATTATGATCCTGTTAGGCAAGGTTGCAAAGACTCATTTCAGCTAAAATAATGTTTTTCGGAATAATAAAACCAAAAGATGGTATGATGGCATGTTTTACTTGTGACTTACAAGAAGAGGTTACAAAGTATGCGTTGGAAACATAAAACCTGTAAATTTTGCTTTCTATGAGTCACAATCAGCGATTTGCTGATCGCTGAGTGAGTGAGTGAGTGAGTTTGTGAAAAATCGCTAACTGTGACTCTCATGAAGTGAAATAAACAGGTTTAATATGTCAAACACATTCTTTGCAACCTCTTCTTGTATCCTACCAATTCAAAATTTGATCATGGCATCTAATTATTTCATAATTTAGAAAAACATTGGTTTAGCTGAAATGAGTCTTTGCAACCTTGCTGTTAGGATGGATGAATTCTTGATTGATTGAAGTAGCAAATTATGATTAAATATTGAACATGGACCAATCTTTCTAATTTTGTGAAAGCAAAACTCTGAATATCAAATTTTCGATTATGCTGGTGGAAAGACAGTGAAGGGGTACCCCCGAGTAACCAACAAGCCTGCTTAGTAATAATCCGACTAATAATGCGCCAAAGCCCTGTATTAGTCGTATGTTAGCTTTATATAACAAAATCAATCCAAATTTTCAAGTAACAATTTGTGTTTTATGAGGGTACTGTAGACCATTATTTAGACTTGTAGAGTGCTTTAAAACCTCAATAAAACTTACAATGTTACTTGGGCTGGGATGTGCAATACATGTTTGTGAACGATTTCCCACGTTTGTTTAAACGTGTTATCCATAACAAATGTTCAACGGAGATGGGATGGGCATTGAAGTGTGCACGGGGAATATATTTTATAACGAAGGATTAAAGACAAGTGTTTCATATGCGGAAATATCCAGAAACAGTCAGAAAAATGATGTAAATTGAGGAAATAAGTTACTTCTACTGTACTTTAAACCAATATCAAGAAAAATGCACGAGAAGTTCACTAAACATCTCAACGTAGTCTACGTCAGTCATGCGGCCGTGTTTTGTACATAACCCCACCATTTGTTTCTTTATGTCAGAGGTTTATAACCTATAGGCTGGTTGGCCTTTGAATAAGAAACATATCCGGACTGATTTGATATTAGTCGCAATTGCATTGACGAGAAATCGGTGATTGAAGTCATTGTAATCGAAAGCAGTTGCTCCCTAATCACAAATCAGTATTGATATGTCCAATACAAGAGCTCGATAAAGAACTTGAGTGCACTCTTCATCGCTAATTTAATTTCTAGGTCATTCTGATGGTTAGCATAATAATGATTTCTCAAAACCATCACAACTTAAAAAAATGTGGATGGCAATCTGTTATCAGTTGCGATCATCTTCAATTTTAATCATTTAATGATAGTGAATGAAAATAAGAACATTTGTTATGGTAGGTTTGGTTTCACTGATTTTTCATGTGATTCGGTTAACCTTCCTAATGCATTAGGAAAAAGTTACACATTGTGCATTAGGGTCAAAAAAGACCCAAATTGCAACTCACTCCCAAAAATCCATTTTTGAACCGATTCTTGATCTAGTGGCCTCAAAATAAAGCTGAAGGATCCTAAAATGGCATCCTTTCCATGATTTTTCCAATTTGGCCATTTAGGCTACCTGGCACCGGTTCCGATAGGGCTCAAAAAGGACATTTCCAAAAACTCATGTACTGGTACCGTCCGACGGCTCAAAATTTATGATTTTTCATCCAAAAGTAAATAGAAATCATATCATGGACCAAAAGGTGAATATGGCCACATCCAGATACCCAGAACCGGTACCGGTAGGGTTCAAAAAGGACATTTCCTAAACCTCATTCACTGGTATCGTCCGACAGCCAAAATTTATGATGTTTCATCCAGAAGTAAATAGACATCATGTCATGGACCAAAAGGTGAATATGGCCACATCCGGATACCCAGAATCGGTTCCGGCAGGACCCAATAAGGACAATTCCAAAACCTCATGTACTGGTACCGTCCGACGGCTCAAAATTTATGATTTTTCATCCAGAAGTAAAAAGACATCATTCTTTGGACCAACAGGTGAAATGGCCACATCCGGATACCCAAAATCGGTACCGGCAGGGCCCCAAAAAGGACAATTCCAAAACCTCATGTACTGGTACCGTCCGACGGCTCAAAATTTATGATTTTTCATCCAGAATTAAATAGACATCATATCATGGACCAAAAGGTGAATATGGCCACATCCGGATACCCAGAACTGGTTCCAGTAGGGCTCAAAAAGGACATTTCCTAAATCACATGTACTGGTATCGTCCGACGGCTCAAAATTTATGATTTTTCATCCAGAAGTAAATAGACATCATACTTTGGACCAACAGGTGAATATGGCCACATCCGAATACCCAAAACCGGTTCCAGCAGGGCCCCAAAAAGGACAATTCCAAAACCTCATGTACTGGTACCGTCCGACGGCTCAAAATTTATGATTTTTCATCCAGAAGTAAATCGACATCATGTCATGGGCCAAAAGGAGAATATGGCCACATCCGGATACCCAGAACTGGTTCCGGTAGGGCTCAAAAAGGACATTTCCTAAATCACATGTACTGGTATCGTCCGACGGCTCAAAATTTATGATGTTTCATCCAGAAGTAAATAGACATCATGTCATGGACCAAAAGGTGAATATGGCCACATCCGGATACCAAAAACCGGTTCCGGTAGGGCTCAAAGAGGACTTTTCCTAAACCTCATTCACTGGTATCGTCCGACAGCCAAAATTTATGATGTTTCATCCAGAAGTAAATAGACGTCATGCCATGGACCGAAAGAGGGATCTGGCTACATATGGATACCCAGAACCGGTTCCGGTAGGGCTCAAAAAGGACCATTCAAAAACCTCATGTATTGGTACCGTCCGACGGCTCAAAATTTATGATTTTTCATCCAGAAGTTAATAGACATCATGTCATGGCCCAAAAGGTGAATATGGCCACATCCGGATACCCAGAACCGGTTCTGGTAGGGCTCAAAGAGGACTTTTCCTAATCCTCATTTACTGGTATCGTCCGACAGTTCAAAATTTATGATGTTTCATCCAGAAGTAAATAGACATCATGTCATGGACCAAAAGGTGAATATGGCCACATCCGGATACCCAAAACCGGTTCCGGTAGGGCTCAAAAAGGAGAATTCAAAAACCTCATGTACTGGTACCGTCCGACGGCTCAAAATTTATGATTTTTCATCCAGAAGTATATAGACATCATACCATAGACCAAAAGGTGAATCTGGCAACATTCGGATACCCAGAACCGGTTCCGGTAGGGCTCAAAGAGGACTTTTCCTAAACCTCATTTTATTTGAAAAATAACACCTCACGTATGACATCCGCTTGGCCAATTGCCAAGTGGCATCGAAATCAAACATTAATTATTTGAAAAATTTATCGAAATTGATGAATCAATTTTTTTTATAAAAGCCAATTGGGTAAGCAAACAACCCAATTAATCATTGGCATGGCTTACTACCATATCATCCAATGCATTTTATGGCTGTAAATAATCGGTAGTCACATATGAACTCAAATAACTTCTAATTTCATCAGAAAATGGGGAGAAACGGGTGAAATCGGGCACTTTTGGTAGTCTCTGCAAGACAAAACTAGCAGTATTCGTTTTTCCCAATGTTTGTACATTAGAACAGGATATCACACCCTTTGAAACCAGCGATATGAAATAAGTGTGACTCTGGGTCAGTTTTTGCCCATTGTGCGCTGCCTCGTACTTTTGCTCCACTATAAGTAATTCTAGCATCCTACTGACTTATCATAAGTCTGATACTCCTAATACCATTTTCAATAAAAACGCAACCATGTTCTGTGTACGCCTTCACTACTGAAATTATCTTGTTGTTCACCTTCAAATTTGGTACAAATGTTATAATTTATCATCCCGAAACAAACTGTAGCCTTTTCTTCGTAGACATGACCAATTTTTGTGAATGAAAAAAATATAAATAAAAACAAGTGAGAAAAATAAAATGATTTTGATTTAACTTCACCTTGCAGGAACACTCTGGACATAATTTGTATAACTAAAACACATTTTATAACTTATTCTTATACGTTCCGATACGAGGCTTTTTTTTTCTATATTATAGAGACTTTTAGCTATTTGTTGGTTCGTCTCTTAGGCCTCAAGCTGTAATGAGCAGGCGTTGTCTCAGTGGGTAATGTCAAGAAGAATCCTGGAAAACGAGAGTCAATCCGAAACACATTCTCTTTATTTCTACGAGACTTGTTTTTCTTTTATTTCAGGTAAATTTCATCATGAACGAAGATTTTGATTTTGGTTCATCAGATGACGAAATAGTTGATTCTGAACCTGAAAATGATTCAATTGAAAAATTTTCGAATTCTGATGACGAATTATCCATAAGTGATGAAGAAGATTCCTCGTGGACGTCTAAAGACGGAACTCGATGGGAACAAAATATTGTGAAGCCGGATTCCAAAGTTGGACGGAAGTGGTCTTATGAGATTTTACGAACTCGCCCAGGAGTAACGAGCTATGCAACTGCTCATGTGAACAATGAAGTTCAAGCTTTCAAAGCTTCTTTCGATGATAGTCTCATCACTCTCGTCATCAGCCACGCTAACGAAAAGGGTTTTGAAAAATGTAGAGAAAATTGAAAAATCATAGATGCGGTGGAGTTCGATGCTTTTCTGGGTTTGCTTATATTGTCATCTATTTTCAAGTCAAACTAGGAGCCAGTTGAGACATTATGGCACGAGATGCTTGGACGACCGATCTTCCGGGCAACAATGTCAGCTCGCAGATTCAAAGACATTTTCGCTATGATCCGAACTGATGACAAAGCTGAACGATCTCGCGAGAACAAAACCGCTATTAGAGAATTTTGGGATCTATGGAATGGTCAACAAGCGCTACTCTTCACACCGCATGAGAATATTACTATCGACGAGCAGCTTGTTTCATTGCCGTCGGACGGTACCAATACATGAGGTTTTGGAATGGTCCTTTTTGAGCCCTACCGGAACCGGTGCTGGGTATCCGGATGTAGCCATATTCACCTTTTGGTCCATGACATGATGTCTATTTACTTCTGGATGAAAAATCATAAATTTTGAGCCGTCGGACGATACCAGTACATGTGATTTAGGAATTGTCCTTTTTGGGGCCCTGCCGGAACCGGTTCTGGGTATCCAGATGTGGCCAGATCCACCTTTTGGTCCATGGCATGATTTCTATTTACTTCTGGATGAAACATCATAAATTTTGAACTGTCGAACGATACCAGTAAATGAGGTTTAGGAAAAGTCCTCTTTGAGCCCTGCCGGAGCTGGTTCCGGGTGTCCCGATGTAGCCAGATCCACCTGTTGGTCCATGATATGATGTCTTTTTACTTCTGGATGAAAAATCATAAATTTTGAGCCGTCGGACAGTACCAGTACATGAGGTTTTGGAATTGTCCTTTTTGGGGCCCTGCCGGAACCGGTTTTTGGTATCCGGATGTGGCCATATTCACCTTTTGGTCCATGACATGATGTCTATTTACTTCTGGATGAAAAATCGTACATTTTGAGCCGTCGGACGGTACCAGTACATGAGGTTTTTGAATTGTCCTTTTTGAGCCCTACCGGAACTGGTTCTGGGTATCCGGATGTAGCCATATTCACCTTTTGGTCCATGACATGATGTCTATTTACTTCTGGATGAAAAATCATAAATTTTGAGCCGTCGGACGATACCAGTACATGTGATTTAGGAATTGTCCTTTTTGGGGCCCTGCCGGAACCGGTTCTGGGTATCCGGATGTGGCCATATTCACCTTTTGGTCCATGACATGATGTCTATTTACTTCTGGATGAAAAATCATAAATTTTGAGCCGTCGGACGGTACCAGCACATGAGGTTTTGGAATTGTCCTTTTTGGGGCCCTGCCGGAACCGGTTCTAGGTATCCGAATGTTGCCAGATTCACCTTTTGGTTCATGGTATGATGTCTAGTTGCTTCTGGATGAAAAATCATAAATTTTGAGCCGTCGGACGGTACCAGTACATGAGGTTTTTGGAAATGTCCTTTTGTGCCCTATCGGAACCGGTGCCAGGTAGCCTAAATGGCCAAATTGGAGAAATCCTGGGAAGGATGCCATTCTATAACCCTTTATCTTTCATTCGAGGCCAATAAATCAAGAATCGGTTCAAAAATGGGTTTTTGGGAGTGAATTTCAGTCTGGGTCTTTTTTGACCCTAATGCACAATGTGTCACTTTTTTTGTAGCGTCACTCCCAGAGGTCGCTAAGAGCATCTTTTGACATCAAAATGTTTGTTTCCGAAAATTAGGGAAAGTCAGGAAATTTCAGGTCTCTATCATATTTCGTTACAAAATTACAGCTTTTTTAAAGTGACGCCGGGTCAAAAAAGACCCTAATGCACTAGGAAGGTTCAGAAATTTTCAATTTGCATTTGTGTACGCGGAGAAAAAATACTACTCAAAATTTGAGTTATTTTTACTTAATATTGAGTTCAGCCTTGCACTCTTTATTGTTGTCAGAAAAAGGACGAGAGATTTGACCCAACGATATAGTTCAGCCCAATAAGTTACTTTTGAGTAAATTACATATTCTTAAATTTACGTGAATTAAACTTAATTTTGGGTAGAATATACTTACGAGTAGATTTTTTTTCCTGATCAGGTCAAAAGTGTGCGACAGTAACTGGCGGTCGAGCGCCTTATGTTTTGGATGTTTCGAAGCGTATATACGAAATTTTGTTGGATGCTCTATGGATATTGAATGATGAAGTGGTGCGATTGAGTGACAATTTTGTTCTGAAAGAGTTGCATCTGGACCCTGAAGACGTACAGCTGCTTGATGGATTGAAGCGATCCACCTGTCTGGAGTTGAGGAGGAGGAGGAGAAAGAAAAGGATTGATATTGCACATAGACGTCCACATTCATCAGGATTCAAAAGGAGGAGGTTCACTTTTTGGGTGAGATCAATCCGTTTTGTTTTTTTTTTTACCGTTATTTAAATATAATTCGCTTATAATTAAAAAGGCAAATCGTTCGTCAATGTTTTTAAAATGCATTTATAAAAGCAACAATATTCAAAAACTAAATACGACAGGGCATCGTTTGCTGGCTGTTGCCGTGGGTATTTTGTCTTTCCCAGGCACCCAGTTAAAGCTTCAGTTGACTGCGGTGGCTCTTTTTTTCCTTCTATCCCTGAATAGATAGTGCGAATAAGGGCGTCTATGTGATGTTTTGCTGCACCTTTTGGGGACATTAGTACATCCTTTTCCTTAAACAAGGCAAGGCATCCACAACAAGTTTAAGTAATCCTTTTTAAAGTACTGATCTTCGCAACCCTTGCGGAGCATAAGATTTGATCAAATTATTCGCAGTTATATGTGTCCAACGCTCCCAGCTGGGTGAGGATTGGAGAATAACACACACACATTTTATATTGCTTTTGTTTTTTCAACGCTATTTTACAAAACTGAATGATATTTGACATTTTTTTGGTCATTGAAAATTAACCACTTCATTCGAGCACTTAAAATGACGTTTACTACCACTCGAACTTTGAAATAAAACATTATTTTGAGATTTTTTCTTCTAGAACCTCGAGAAAAGTAGCCAAAATTTGTGCGTTTCATAAAAAATAGAAATTAGTTGGTCCAGTTTTGTGAAATCGCTGGTAGAAAGTCACGCCAAAACTGCTTGACAAAGTGGTCAATTGAGATCTTCACTTAACTTCGTGGTTAACATGAAGGTTGCGTAAGCTCGAGAAAAAACTATGGGAGCTTGTTGTTTCTGGTCAGTTTCGACGTCTTTCTTTCATATACTGGGGATCACTATACGATATCGAAAAGGAAACGTGTCAGATTTCAAACATACATTTCTCACAAGCATCAATGTGAAAGATGTCAAGTTATATGTCATTCGACCGAAAATTTACCCGTCAATTTTTGTTATTAATTTCCTAATTGTTTATTAATAGTAATTTATTATAAATTGATCAAACTTCATCACCAAAATCAACCAATCACGCGCTTGCCTGCCATGATTACCGAGTGTATGCATACGAGTAGATAGCGGATACCTAACACTGACATCGATTTCGAACACCAAAACAATAAATATGGGAGGTGGGGGTAAAATGTCGATACTAAGGAAGCCCCCGTTTTTGTAATAGATATGTATTACAATTCATAAAGCAAAAATTTATGAATTCTTGTTTAAATTAGTGAAAGGCTTACAAAGCCGGTTTTAAAAACGCTGCGGGGCCAAATGTGCTCACTAAGTTCATGCCACGGAAGCATACTCTTAGCCTTTATCTTTGTTCTTCCTCAAAGATTCGTGCCTGTTGGTTATGTTTTCCATACTGCAATTCATGGGGTGCTTTACACCCCACTTGGAATAATAAATTGTAATGTTGAAAATAGCTACTATTTTTTTTTAATAAATATGCGATTACGACCTACTGAGCCAAAAGATGAAAGAAATATCTATCCACTTGCATCAATCAAAACTTTAACTTTGGCAATATTCGGTGATAGTGATCTAGTGTCCGAGGTACACAACTTCTTTGGACCATAACACCACTGAGCAGTTCAAGCAGATCTTATTATTTTCAGACGTAACAAGTTATGGTGATTGGGAATGTGGCAATATGGTCTTTGCCGCGTTGATATAGATCTTCCAATTGTTGAAATACTCAGACAGGACATGCAAGCCTCTCTGAAGTTTGGCAGTAAGAGCTCCGATGACCCTTCCCTTGTAGACGATGGGTATGTTATCTGTAAACAGAGATAACGTTCCACCATCTGGGAGAGCCGGAATGTTGGAGGTAAACAAGTTGAAGAGGATGGGCCCACGCCAATGTTGAAGGCATCAGAAGTGCTGCCATTGAGAGAGACTTGGAATGTTCAGGCTGAAAGGATATTTTAGATGATCTTCACAAGAAAGATTGATAGACCATATCGTTGTAGTTTGTACACGAGCCGCTTTTTAAACGTCCAACAATGCAGATGTTTTAGATACAGACTAGTTCCGTCTGAGAATATTACTTATGTTTTTGGAACTTTTGAGATAGACCAACAGTTCGTCAGCTTAAATCTCTGAAACTTCGGGGAAGTTGTTGGGAATCAAATGGAGGTTGGCCGCATTTTCAGTAACAGCAGCCATGTGTGGACTAATCATGTTTTGTCCGAAATTATGGGAGCTGTCGAAGTGTTGGCCAATCACAGCAGCCTTCTCAACAGGAGTTATCAGATGAACCACTGAATCATCGCGCCGATTCAGTGGTATCAGTGGTGGTCTTATTTTTTAAAATTCTGGTTAGCTTCCACAAAGGCTTTGCCCAATCTGGAAGAGAACGGATCTTATTGGCAAAATCGTTATTTCTGAGATTGACTATCCTGGCCTGAATGATCTTTGTTAATCGATTACGATTGGTCTTCAAGTTAAGCAGACCAGTGCGCTTGTACTGCATACGATGGTGTTACGAAGTTTAATAAGGTCTCTCTTCAGTAGAGCTGTCAAGGTTCAGAATGTTACTCACCTGTCTGGATACTAGCACGTGTTGTTTCCTGGCCCGGGAAATCGCCTCTTCGATGGTATGTAGACACCAGTCAACATCTTCGGACGTCTCCGGTTGGACATCGTAGTCGATGGTTGTGTCGACGCAGTGTTCACCGAGGAACCAACTTCGGCCACCACCGAGCTGAGATCTTGGTAGACAACCGGTTGCGAAATATGGACAATGTTGCTGATGTAGATGTCGATGGTTGCTTGAGCAGCTGACCGACTCAACCGCGTAGGAGTGTCCGTACTCAAGATGTTGTACTGCGCTTCCTGCAGATTGTTGTTCAGGGTGGTGCCGTTTTGATTGGGCTGATTGCTGCCCAAGCTTGATGTTTGGTATTCAGGTAGCAAGCGATGATGAAGTTTTCCCGCCGCCGTGTTAGCTCGACAATATCTCGTCACAGGTCTGCTGCCAACCTGTCCCTGATGTCGACTTGTGATGGGGCAACTATGGTACCGACAGAAGTAGAGCCTTCCACCCCTTCGATTATCTTTAGCTGGAAGGTCGGCAGCAGCTGACAATAGATGTTCCTCTTTAGAGCAAAGGCCACTCCTCGTCCCCCACAGTTGGTTCGATCCAGCCTCACAAGCCGGAAATCGGGAAGGAAGACGTTAATCTCGGGCTTCAGGTGCGTTTCGGTGATGATGGCGAAATCGATGTTTCGTTCGTTGAGGAATTCAACGAACTCGATGCTCTTACTCTTCAGCAAGCAAGCGTTCCAATTGGCAAGTTTCATGGCTTCACGGTCCATACTTATTGATCAAGGATATTTATGGCAGCATGAAGCTGTTCTGTTCGGGTCCTACAGGTGCGTTGGATCACGTTGACTTCTGTGACGAGTGTAACAAGTTCCGCTGCATATCACTGACGTCTTGAGTTTTCCGGAGTTTTAGGCACCCCAGCGGGACCGATGCAGCAGCAGCAAAACGGTTGATGAGTGGAAGCACCGAAATTTGGCGCCGTTGGGGGATGGCAGGAAAGTTCTGCCACAGAAAAAAGTTCTGAATTTTAACTATCGCGTAAAATCTCCCTTCGTTTAATTTTGAGCTATACTTGGCATAAACAGCGAAATCGTTTACAAGCTTGCATACATTATTGCTAATTTATGTGATATTGCGCTTAAATTTACATGAAATATCGCGTAAATTTATGCCAAATCTAGCGTTAATTTTATGTGCGCTATATCTCGCAGAAATTTACATGGATTTTTCGAACGGTATGGCCAGGTTGATTCTGCGTAGAGGCTTTTTTGCGGATATTAATTAATTCTTCGCTTCGGGCATGTCTTAATGGTTGGTCGATGTGCTGCACCACAATTGGCACATTTGGGATCTGCGTCCTCCATTAGCTCGCCGGCATCAGGTGCGTGCTGCTTGCCACACAGCAAAACATTAATTTTGATATCACGTCAAAGTGGATGCACTTCAATTGTGTCAAAAATATGGTATAATATTACTTGCCAAAAAGGACAAAATTATCATTAATACAGCGCATGAACTGACATTACGTTGCTTTTACTGCATTTGTTTATTTTTGTGAACGTTAAAATTACATGAGAATTTCGACATGATTGAAGTGCATTCTCTTGGATGTAATATTAAAATTTATTTTTTGCTGTGCACATTTGTTGAGTGATAGGCCATGTGGCAAGTTTTTGTTCCATGCCAGAACAGCATGCAGTTCGCGCATTGGGTGACATCACGGTGGACTGGCTTGTACCGTTCCCAAATCACCACGATGTGGAAAAGGGCCCGAATGCTCTGAAGGTCCTTCAAGCATGTTGAATTCCTTTCCATGTGTACCAGATACAGCTGGTCGTGGTACTTAAGTGAAGCATCATGGCGGTTCATCTTGAAGATATTGCTTGGCTTGAGTCCAAATTGCTTCAATTCATCCGACAGTATGACTGTTTCCATGTCGGGAAGGCCACGCAAGACCACTGTAACCAGATGTAAAAGTCGATTTTTTTCCCGCAAGCCTTCCGGGAATCCTTCTACACAGTTCGAAAAGTAGTGTAAATTTCTGTTCAATATGATGCACACAAATGGAGCGTCATATATCATATAAGTTTACATTATATATCATGTAAAGTTCTAGCACAATTCATGCAATGTAGCAAATATTGTATACAAAAGCTCATCTTTGTAAACAACATTGTTTACAAGTTGCTCGGTTGTGTGAAATTAAATTTAAGTTTACGTGAATGAATGTTTACATCACAATTAAAATTCAGAATTTTTATCTGTGTACGACGAATGGTGGAAATTTCTCCTTCTTTTCCACCTTCGGTTCAACGCCGTTTTCTAGGATGGCGTAACGATTTTTCGCCAACAGCTTCTTCGATGCCAATTGAACACTGGCGTTGTCCGATCGGGATCGTTTCCCGGCCGGAATAGCAGTCGCGTTAACACGGTGGTCTCCCCATGCTGGGGTCGTGCAAGTCTATACAAGGTGTGGAGATCTAGCCCTCACGTATGTGATGGTAGAGGGAAAAATATAAACATTGCGGGAGAGGATGGTCACGACGTCATAACATTCGAAAGTAAATTTGTGAAATATGAAGAACAGCAAATCCTAGCTATGTTTACATAATGATTTCACTTGATTGTATTCTTTTGTAAAGTCTCCGGGAAATATCAGCTGGGGTTTTGTTTTTTTATAATAACTCCTTTCTTGAAAACGGGTAAAAAATCACCGGAAGGCTGCTTTTTCACGGTATACAGTGTGAAAATACAATCATCATTAAAATATCTCAACATTCAGTGGAAGAAGAATAATAAATCTTGGTTTCATAAAGAATTTCTATAATCCATATTACATTTTCTATGCGAACGCTAGTTTAAACAAGTGTTGTTACGTCACTACGAGCGTGCTTGAGCGTATGAAAGTAGCGAATCGTGCGAAGCGGAATGAAAGCCGAGTGAAAAATGAAGTGCAATTTCACACCGCGCGAACACTATCGTTGCGAACTAGCGACCAACTCGAGAGACGAGTAAAAACCGAACTGTACTGCTTGACGGTCAAGCAGAGAATGACATTTATTAAATTACAACGTTTGCTATTTTATAGATTTTTAATTGATCATAGGTAAAGATACACTGAATGTAAGTTAACTTAAACAACTTGTAGTTGAAAGTCACTTGTCTGTCATATTTTTGCAACTTAAAGATTTGTGATGCACTTTGATTAGTTAAGTTGTTTTTCCATGACTAACATATGCAAGTTTCCGAAAGTTCGATGAACTTGGTGGAACCTAATTATGAATAGTAAAGGAACTAATTTTCTAATATCAAAAACTGAATCTTAATTTTCATCATTTTATCATTTATCAATTTATAAAATTCAATAATTGTTAGCTGTTCATATAGGAGTTAAATTTCTAAACCATTTATTTTGCTATTATTATAATTAATGGAGCAGCTACAATAATCTCGTGGTCCTACATCAACAATGCGGTCGTGCTTTGGACTTTGGACTAACTATTTTGATTTGTCATTATATACGATATATTCTGCAATAACAAATTCAATTTCATCTCACTGCGTCCTAGCAAGAAGTACGGTCGACTTGTTTCGCGCTCCGTTGTTTTGGAAGTTTTCTCGGTATTCGCTTGATATAAATTATCAGTTTTTTTTCTCACTAAGTGACTCCTGGCATAGTTCCCGGTAAATTGATCGAAAAGTGAGTTTTTTTAGTAGAAAGTGTCATTTTCGGAAAGAGTAATCCGTGCTATTGGAAATTCGCGAACCAATTTGGGCATCATCGTTGCGTGGTCACGCATACGCGCTTACGCATACCCGCGCACGTATCATCATCATCGAGTGTGAGCACCCGTTTCTACATCTACATCGTTCATCAATCATCGTGCGCCTGTGTGCGCTGAGTACCGAGCCTCGATCAAGCGCACCACAACGAAGCTCATCCACGCAGCGCGTCTCTTCCAGCCATCTGCGTAAACGCCTACACATATAACGCTCGGTGGTAGTAGTATAGAATTATCAGATAAGTTTTTGTTTTTTTTTTTGTTTCTTTTCCTCCCCCATTAGTTAAATTTTCATTTTGTATTTCTGTGTTTGTAGTGTTTTCTGTGTATTGTGTCTGTGCGTTCAGTGGGAGAGCGTTTTGCGCTCCCACTAGTTGAACAAAATGGATGTTTTGTCAGAAGACGACATGGATGACCATTCATCTAAGAAAAATGATGATGTCATCCATGGTTTGTCGTCTCAGTCTGACAATGGGCAGGCTGAGAAAAGCTCCAGATTGCGGGCCTACCCGAATGACTCGACTGGCCCATGGGTTGTCTATTTTCAGCCCAAAAACAAACCCTTGAATGTTGTTCAGATATCTGATGATCTGACAAAGCGATTCTCTGCCGTGACCGAAATAACGAAGGCTAGGCACAACAAACTTCGTGTGACCGTCGCTAACCTGAAACAGGCCAATGAAATTGCTGTTTCCCAGTTTTTCACACTGGAATATAGGGTGTACATTCCAGCCTCTGATGTGGAGATCGAAGGCGTGGTCACTGAGGCGAGCCTGAACCCCGAGATACTGGAGAAGCAAGCGGTTGGCCGATTTAAGAACCCCTTGCTTCCTCCGGTAAAGATACTGGCCGTTCATAGAATGAAGTCAGTATCGCTCAGCGAGGGTAAAAAGAGTTTTACCCACACAGACTCGTTCCGGGTGACCTTTTCTGGATCTGCCCTTCCTCAATACATCGAGCTGGGAAAACTTCGTCTTCCTGTGCGGTTGTTTGTACCTCGGGTCATGAACTGCCAGAATTGTAAGCGGTTGGGACATACGGCCTCCCACTGCGGCAACAAGGCACGCTGCTCCACATGCGGGGAGAAGCATGAGGATGGCGCCTGCGCAGCTACTGCACCAAAATGCGTGTACTGCAACGGAACTCCTCCTCATGCTCTCTCGTCGTGCCCGGCGTACAAACAGCTCGGGGACAAAATGAAACGCTCCCTTAAGGAACGTTCCAGGCGGTCTTTTGCAGAAATGCTTAAGACAACCACGCCATCGACCAATGACAAAAATCCCTTTTCTCTTTTGTCAGATGACGAGACTGACTCTGACTTGGCTGAGGAGGGAACTTCTTTCAGTTTTCCGGAAGGTTCTGCACGGAAACGAAAGCGCATCCGTTCGCGGATTGTTGCAAATAAAGAACCCCAAATCAGCTTGCCCAAATCAAGGAGTGGTGGAAAAAAGGAGACTTCTACTCCTCCTGGATTCCGCAGAACTGACTATACCCAGGATTTTCCACCTCTTCTGGGGACATCCAAAACCCCTGATGCCCCAATTTTAAGAACAGAAACCCCTTCTTCATCTGGGCTGTTCTCATTTGATGACATTGTGGACGGTATTCTCAAATACCTCAACATTTCTGATCCTCTGAAAAGCATTGTCCTCACATTGCTTCCTACTGTGAAATCCTTCTTGAAGGAATTGACTTCAAAATGGCCCCTTCTTGCAGCTATTATCTCCTTCGATGGATAATTTTCCAAACGAGGTCGGAGATTTGATCACTGTTCTACAGTGGAATTGTCGAAGTCTTATTCCGAAATTAGATTCGTTCAAGTATTTAGTCCATAACAATAATTGCGATGCATTTGCCCTCTGTGAAACATGGCTCTCTTCAGAAATTGATCTCCCTTTTTATGATTTTAACATTATTCGATTGGATCGTGAGGATTCACGTGGAGGAGGAGTACTTTTGGGGATCAAAAATTGCCATTCCTTCTATAGAGTGAATCTTCCCGAATTCCCCGGTATTGAAGTTGTCGCATGTCAGGCTACCATTAAAGGTAAGAGCCTTTGTATTGCTTCTGTATATATTGCTCCTAGAGTCTCTGTTAATCGCAAACAACTTTTCGACATATGTGCGGTACTTCCCGCTCCATGGTTGATCATGGGAGATTTCAACTCCCACGGTACAGGCTGGGGGGAGCTGTACGATGATAACCGTTCTACTTTGATTTATGATCTCTGCGACAACTTTAACATGACAATACTTAACAATGGAGAAGTAACACGTTTGGCTGGTCCATCCTCGAATAGTAGCAGATTAGACCTCACCTTTTGCTCTAATTCACTATCGTTGGATTGCACTTGGCATGTAATCCAGGATCCGCACGGTAGTGATCATCTGCCGATCAAAATTTCGATTGCCAGTGGGTTCAACTCGTCAGAATCCGTTAACGTCGCGTACGACCTCACCCGTAATATCGATTGGACTAAGTTCCAATCCGCGATAGGCGATACAGTATCGTCAGTGGAAGAGCTTCCGCCGTTGGAGGAATATAATTTCCTCTCTAATCTCATCGTCGACAGCGCACTTCAAGCTCAAACACGACCGGTGCCGCAATCGTCAATCCGTAAGAAAACACCATCGCTCTGGTGGGATCAACAATGCACGGAGGTTTACCGTAAAAAGTCCGACGCGTTTAAACTTTTTCGGAAACGCGGAACACGCGAGCATTTCGACGCATACACATCTCTTGAACGCGAACTCAAGAGCCTCATCAAGGCCAAAAAACGGGGTTACTGGCGGCAGTTTGTAGACGGATTGTCGCGCGAAACGTCTATGAATACGCTTTGGAGTACGGCGCGAAGAATGCGTAACCGGTCTACTAACAACGAAAGCGAGGAATGCTCGGATCAATGGATTCTTAAATTCGCGCGAAAAGTGTGTCCGGATTCCGTGCCGTCGCAGTTGATTCCTCGCGAAACCGCGAATTCGGTAGACGAAATCAGTCACCCTTTTTCAATGGTCGAACTTTCACTCGCTCTCCTTTCGTGTGGCCATTCTGCCCCGGGATCTGATAGAATCAAGTTCAACTTGCTGAAAAACCTCCCAGACGTCGCTAAGAGGCGCATGTTGAACTTGTACAATCAGTTCTTGGAGCTCAATATTGTTCCCGACGATTGGAGACGAGTAAGGGTGATAGCCATTAAAAAGCCTGATAAACCCGCGTCGGATCACAATTCGTATCGGCCCATCGCGATGCTGTCGTGTATTCGGAAATTGATGGAGAAAATGATCCTTTTTCGCCTCGACAAATGGGTTGAGACGAACCACCTTCTTTCAGATACTCAATTTGGTTTCCGTAGGGGTAAGGGAACGAACGACTGTCTCGCGTTGCTTTCCTCGGAAATTCAGTTGGCTTTTGCTAAGAAAGAGCAAATGGCTTCTGTGTTCTTGGATATCAAGGGGGCTTTTGATTCAGTATCCGTTGAAGTTCTTTCAGAGAAACTCCACGCTTGTGGATTGTCTCCATGAATGAATAATTTTTTGTACAATGTGCTGTCAGAAAAACATATGAGCTTTTCTCATGGAAACTCTACAGCTTTTTGATTTAGCTACATGGGTCTCCCCCAAGGCTCATGTTTAAGCCCCCTTTTGTACAATTTCTACGTTAGAGAAATTGACAATTGTCTTAATGACAATTGCACGTTGAGACAACTTGCAGATGACGGCGTAGTGTCTATCACAGGGCCAAAAGAGGTTGACCTGCAAGGACCCTTACAGGATACCTTGGACAATTTGTCTACTTGGGCTATTCAGCTGGGTATCGAATTCTCCACGGAGAAAACTGAGTTGGTCGTTTTTTCTAGGAAGCATAGCCCAGCACAACCGAAGTTTCAACTTTTGGGTAGGCCGATCACTCATTCCATGTCTTTCAAATATCTTGGGGTCTGGTTCGATTCCAAATGCACCTGGAGATCCCACATTGAGTATCTGAGACGAAAATGCCAACCAAGGATCAATTTCCTTCGATCAATTACCGGAACGTGGTGGGGAGCCCATCCACAAGATCTTCTGACGTTGTACCGGACAACGATTTTATCGGTTCTAGAATATGGTAGTTTTTGTTTCCAGTCGGCAGCTAAAACGCACATCATCAAGCTAGAACGGATCCAGTATCGTTGTCTTCGTATCGCGTTAGGATGCATGCACTCGACTCATACTATGAGTCTCGAAGTGCTGGCGGGCATGTTGCCACTATCCGTCCGTTTTTCAGAGTTATCTCTGAGGCTCCTCACGCGTTGCGAAGTAATGAACCCACTGGTGATCGAAAACTTTGAGAAGCTTCTGAAGCTAAATCCTCAAACATGTTTTATGACTTTGTACTACCATTATTTAACACAGGATGTCAGCCCTTCAAGATATATTCCCAATCGTGTAGTCTTCTCCGATTTCGGCAATTCAGTGAATTTTGATTTATCTATGACGCAGGAAATCCGCGGAGTTCCAGAGCATCATCGTCCTATGATTGCTCCGTCATTATACGCTGCAAAGTTTGGCCATGTTGATTCTGCAAGAACGTTTTTCACAGATGGATCTCTAATAGAGGAGTCCGCTGGTTTTGGTGTATTTAATGAATTTCATAGCGCCTCTCGAAAACTTGAAGCTCCTTGTTCTGTGTATGTGGCTGAACTGGCAGCAATTCACTACACTTTGGAAACTATTGCTTCACTTCTTCCACACCACTACTTTATTTTTACGGATAGTCTCAGTTCTGTCGAGGCTATCCGTTCCATTAGGCCGGTAAAGCACTTCTCGTATTTTCTCTTGAAAATACGAGAACTGCTTAGTACTTTATCCGTGCGCTCTTTCATCATCACCTTCGCGTGGGTCCCTTCGCATTGCTCAATTTTGGGCAATGAGAAGGCGGATTCACTTGCGAAGGTGGGCGCTATGGAAGGCGACATTTATGATCGACAGATCGCCTATAGTGAATTTTTCTCTATTTATCGTCAGCAGTCGCTCGTTAGCTGGCAACATCAATGGAGTGAAGGGAGCTTGGGACGATGGCTACATTCAATTATCCCTAAGGTGTCGAAGTTTGCATGGTTCAAAGGGTTGGACTTGAGTCGAGACTTCATACGCGTGATGTCTCGTCTCATGTCCAATCACTATTGTCTAAACGCTCACTTGTTCCGTGTGGGGTTGGGAGACAGCAATCTCTGTGAATGTGGACAAGGTTACCAGGACGCTGATCACATCCTTTGGTCTTGTGCGGAGTATCGTGGAGTCAGATCACATTTTTATGATTCCCTTCGGGCTCGAGGTAGACAACCTAATGTTCCAGTTCGGGATATTTTGGCTAGACGCGATCTGGAGTTTATGAAACTCATATATGTTTACTTTAAGGATATTAACCTTAGATTGTAAGTTTGATTAACCGTGTGTTTAGTTTGTATTTTGTACGTGTGGGGTTTTTTTTTCAATGTTTGTTTTCAAGATGAATAGAAATAATTTCATGCTTTAGGATTAAGTAAATAGTTGTATCGTAAACCATATTTCAAACCTCCTTCTTCCTTTTTCCCATCCAAAAAATTGTAAATCTCCACTAACCTCGAGACAACCGCGAGTACTCGGTCCAGTTCCTTTAACTTTAAATTTAAGACAGTAATAATGTATAACGCAAAGGATAACTCGGCTCTGTAAAGTTTATTCGATTGAGCCTGTACAAATAAAGTAAATATAAAAAAAAAAAAAATCAGTTAGACAAGCCATTTTTTCCCTGTGTTGAGGACATAATATCATCGTAACCATTACTTTTAACTATTGTGATGATATTGACAAGCCATACGATTTTAACCGATTTAGTTTGTGATACAGCACAGGTCAACATTTTCAACTACTGAACGTTGAGTGTAGCGGGGTCTCCCTTAGCTCAGTCGCAAGAGGCTTAGCTACAAAGCAATAACATGCTGGAGGTGGCTGGGTTCGATTCCCGGTCCAGTCTAGGAATTTGTCGGGTTGGAAAATTTCTAGAGTATGATTGTACTTGCCACACAATTCAAGCTGAACATTGCATAAGGTCCTAAGTAACATTGATCGATTCTATTCGTCGGCTTTCTCTTGCATTAATAACTTGAGCACATAACCGTTTCTTGTTGTGTTTGTCGTATTAGATGCTAGATAAAAGCTTCTTTTTCATAGATCTGTGTGCTGAAAATACCTGGCAATGTATTTACATGGCCGTGTGGTTAAAACGAAAAAGTCGACGAAGAGAATTTGTCGATGTTACTTAGGACCTAATGCAATATTCAGCTTGAATTATACCAATGCAATAATGGTAGAGGCATCGAAAGCTCTCAATTAATAACTGTGGAAATGCTCTAAGGAACACTAAGCTGGGAGCCGGAAATAAGCTAACATACGATAAGCAATAAGCTTGAAATGCCAAGAAGAAGAAAACGTTGAGTGTAGCACTGATTCCTTTGAGGCAATGAACTATTATTGACACTCTAAGTCATCGATTTTTATAATTGATTCTCTGAAAATGATATGTTTCGCAGAATTAGCAACGCAAAATTTCAAATTTATTCCAAAGTAGGGCAAGAACAAACTTTTTGTAATATAAATGGTAAAAGCTGACTAAAAGTAAATTGGTACGCCCCGCGCGTGCCACTAGCACCCTAGTGTTGGGAATCGAAAATCTTTGACAGTGGTTTGTTTACACTTCTGTAGAGAACAACTGGTGTAAGTTTGATCAAAGTAGTCGATCGCGTTCAGAAATAACGTCAAATGGAACTCGAAAGAAGAAAAAATATTGTGCACAAACACCTGGAAAATCCGGAGTGGTCCGGTTCCTAGCTGTCTAAAGTGCTGAAGATACCGAAAACAACAGTTTGTCGAGTGCTCAAAACCTACAAGGAAACCCTGAGTGTGGAAAGGAATCAGCGGACCTACGAATAAAAACTGGAATCTGGGATCGTCAGCTGCGCAGCAAGGTATTGAGGTGAGGTAAAGCCAACCCCGGTCTTTCGATGCGAGATATGGCCAGAAGGTACAACGCCATCCTTTCAAACGGTGCGGAACATCCTTGCCAGGGAAGGATACAAGTCGTACAAAGCCAGTAAACATTCGAACTGGCACATGAAGCAGAATTCCATGGCCAAAAAGCGCGCAAGGCTCTTTTTTTTTTTTTTTGTTTATTAATTTATTTGATAAGGCTCAACCGAATTAACTTTACAGAGCCGATTCTTGTTCACTATACAATACATCTTAAAACTATAGACAAAAAAGTACAACACAATAAACATTTTATCTTCCGCTATCCAATAAGCCTCCTCCACCAGAACGGGAGCCGCTTCCAGTGGTTTCATTGTATGGTAGATCCAACGAGGGTCAGAGCGCTTCCATTGCAGCAATGGACGCAAAACGTGGTCATCACAAAACGGTTGCTTTCCAAAGTCGACGACGCATCGACTGAAACAACTGCTGATGAAGAACAATGAGGAGGACCACACAATGGTTGCTGCCGAGTAAACAGACGATCGCGTGACACACATTGAGAGTGGTCTGCTTCTGTCGACAGCCGAGTGAACACTGAGCAAGGCTCTTGTACGACCGTGTTTTGACGAAACACAAGCGCTGCACTTTGATCGATGACGAAACATACGACAAACTCGATTTTAAGCAGCTTCCCGGTCAACAGTTTTACATCGCGACTGGACGTGGGGATGTGCCGGGAAGATTCAAGGTCGTGTTTGCCGACAAATTCACGAAGAAGGGCATGATTTCGCAAGGGATTTGCAGTTGTGGCCTGAAAACGGAACCATTCTAGATAAACATTTCAAAAGGTCCTATCTGCATTGATCGATTCTCTTCATCGACTTTCTCTTTCGTCAATAACTCAGCTGCAAAACCTTTCCCTGTTGTATTTGACGTTTTGGACGCTAGATAAGAACTTCCTTTATCAAACTAAGTGGTAGAATTAGCGTGAAATCTGTTTGCATAGCAGTGGTTATGAAAAGAGAAAGTCGATGAAGAAAATCGATCAAAGCAGATAGGACTATTTGAAATGTTCATCGAGCATTCGTCACATCCTCGACGATGACATTCCATGCTTATAAGAGATGAACTAGCCTAAGGCTAAAAATCTCTCTAATAAAGAAAAAAAAAATTCCATGCATACCGTTCCGATTCAAATTTCGGACGATTCAAATTTCGGACACTTTCATTTTTAATTAAATATTACATCCAGTTAGAAACAAAGTAATAATGTTAGATGATCGTGGAGGGCACAAGTCAAAAAAATTTAAAATTTACAAGACATGTGGATCATATTCGACCGAGATAATCAACTTTTAAAAGTGTCCGAAATTCGAGTTTAAGTGTCCGAAATTTGAATCTGCACGGTACATCGAAGAATGCCTACAAAAACGTGTATTGCCGTTCATCCGCAAGCAAAGTCATCTTTTGGCCCGATTTGGCCGGCTGCCACTACTTCAAGGTGGTTCTGCCAACAAGATCGAGTTTGGCCCCAAGCTAATGAATCTTCCGAATTGGATGGTTCGAGATTTCGTTCGAACTGGAGAAATGTAACCATCTATTGCTGTAACTTTGAAGTTTTTATAAAAGTACTGTACACACTTAAATTTTTTCGCCGAGATTCCAACAGCCGAGTAGTTCTGCAATTTATTTTGCTGAGATTCAGTTAAACAATTGCCGAGACTCAGCTAACAAATAACGTTTTGCTGATATATCAGCTAACAAACCGATATTTTGCAGAGATATCAGCAAAAGTAAATGCCGAGGTAACCGTCTGTTGGAGATTTTACCGAGCTAGATTAAGTGTGTATAGCAACCATTAATGAACTTTTTAAACTTATTGAATCACCAATTACTGGTCTTTTTGTGCGTACCAATTTCCTTTTAGTCAGCCTTAAGTATGAAAAGCGTCCGTTTTGTAGATTAATCTGAACTACTTCTGAGTAAGCTCACAATGAATAAACAATCTCCCACCAGCATCGAAAGGGTTCGACTTACAGTACTACCGAACCGATCCAGCATCAGCGGATTTACTAACAGGCACTGCTTAACCGCAGTGAGCACTAATGTTTGAAGCCGTATACTACCACTACTCAAGTCAATATTGAACGAGAGGTGTCGTTCGGCAGCAGCAACTAAAGGTATACACCCCGAAAAAAAACGGCACCGTAGGAAAGCGACAAAAAATATCGAGAGTAAACATTGTGTTGTGTGCTGAAAAGTTAAAAATTCTGCACCCAAGCATCAGTCGGTTTCCGTCAGCCGTGATCGATGATAGGGCCCAAGCGGTGATCAGAGTATTAAGTCGAAGCTTAGTTCTAGGGTGCTACGGTATTTTTTGCATGTGTCACTCCGTCGCTGTCGTGGATCGACTCTTGAAAACGAGTTTCGGCAGTACTTAAGCTTTAAGGTTACAGTTTGCTACTACGATCGCACTAAATTGATTTGTAGCATACGGTTTCTCGATCGGCCAAGTGACTGGATCGGAAATTTGGGTGTCCTCCGGGCGGTGATTCGCATCATTTGGTGAGGCGGCGTCAATCGTTTTAGGCCTCAGATAGGATCGTGCTTGCGTTCCACTGATTCGAGATTATCGTGAATTAAGTTGTTAGTTGCGGAATGGTAATAATAATGCTTCCGTCCATATGTTTACAGTGAATGGTCTATTAATAGGCTGAGGCGTTTTGTGTGCATGCTTTTTGAATATTCGAGAGAGAAAAAGATCTTTTTTTTGTGACGTGAAAAGGTGTTACGTCCGTTTTTAACACGGTAAGGCTTTGTGCAATTTCTTTTTTTGGCGTCGAGTGTTTGGAAGAAGAAGCACACCTGTTGGCCGACAAAGTTTTAGAAATCAGTGGAACCGGAAGAGCGAACGAATCATGAGGGAAGAGGATCTGATTTTGGCTCGCGCGATCGTAGCGCAGCAACAACAGCAGCAGCAAGCTTCGACGGATTCACCGGGAGCGTCTCCGGCACCATTGAGGAGAACTTTGGTGACCAATCTCCAGGAGAGGACCAAGCAGTTCAGGTAAGACGATAAGATTATTCGAAATTGATTTAGTAGTTTTAAGGGAGTCGTTTGTAAACTGGGAAATACTCTTTTCAACGATGTTTCTTAACATCAAATTAAACTTTTTAGGAAGTTTTTACTTGAAACAATACATCACTACTTATACATTTTCTTGATATCAGTTCTCAAAGTGCCTAGAAGGCCTAGAAAATTTTCCCGCCATCGAGCTAAGGCAATTTTCTCGGATTCAGGACTTTCGATATTCAGACTTAAGAGCAAGGACTTTGGTTAGGGGTCACAAACGAAAGAAACTATTCACAACATGGACTCTGATAATATCCGGATATTTGACCTAGAATATTGGATTGCAAGTTATTCCACACTGAGCAAACACTTAGGGCTAAAATTGTTTAGTCTCTATCTTAGTAATAATGAGCTCTCAATTGAATTTAGATGACCGTACATTCCGTGATTGACAACAACCACCTAAATTGCGCATATATTAAAATGAAAGGGAGAGCTAACTATTCTCTATGTACATTAGGGTTTCGTATAATAAGATTTTGTCTTGAAACCTGGGGGCCCACCCTCCAAATCATAGCTTAGGCCGTTCGCAGTTTTGAGTTTAAAAATTGTTTCAAATTAAAGGGCGAACACGAAATTATTGCGACACCGAAAATGTCATGCCAATTTTCTTATAATGTTTAGAATCAAACCAAAATTTTAGGGTAGTTTTATACATATATTTACTTCAAAAATCAAAAGAAAAGTTAATCGATGGAGCCTTGAGTGTAAAATTGAACGCATTTTCGCTTGATGCCCTCCATCAATGTCTTTACAGTGTCATCCGGTACCAGTTTCTCAGTTTTTTTTCCATTTTCTTAACATGTCCTTCTCGTCTTTGACTGTCTTCTTGCTCTTCCGAAGTTCCCGCTTCATTATTGCCCAGTACTGCTTCACCGGGCGCAGCTCCGGACAGTTTGGCGGATTCATGTCCTTTGGAACAAAATGGACAGAATTGGCCTCATACCACTCCAGGACACTTTTAGAATAGTGGTATGATGCCAAATCTGGCCAAAATAGCGGAGCTTCGTCGTGCTGCTGCAAGAACGGCAAAAGGCGCTTCTCGAGGCACTCAGATTTGTAGATCTCGCCATTTACTGTGCCCTTTGTCACGAAAGGCTCACTCCTCAGTCCGCAAGAGCAGATGGCCTGCCAAATGAGATATTTGGAGGCGAACTTCGACATTTTCTTCTTCTTAAATTTGTCGTCCACATCGAACTTGCTCTTGCCGGTGAAAAACTCCAACCCCGGAATTTGCTTAAAATCGGCTTTTATATACGTTTCGTCGTCCATCACACAGCAGCCATATTTTGTCAGCATCTTCTCGTAGAGCTTCCGTGCCCGAGTTTTAGCCGTCGATTGTTGCCGCTCATCGCGGTTTGGGAAGTTCTGTACTTTGTATGTATGTAGTCCAGCTCTCTTCTTTGCATTCTGGACGTAGCTCTGCGACATGCCGATCTTTTTAGCCAAATCACGGCTTGAGACGTTGGGATTTGCTTTAATCATCCGCTTCACCTTTCCCTCCGTCTTTTTGTTCTCCGGTCCCGGTTTTCTTCCAGCTCCTTTGCCGTGGTCCAACGTCAACCGCTCCTGGAACCGCTTCAACACTCTGGAGACGGTTGAATGGTGAATGTTCAACATTTTTCCCAACTGCCGGTGCGACAGGTCAGGAAATTCCAGGTGTTTGGAAAGAATTTGTTCTCTCAACTCGCGTTGGTTCACCTCCATTTTCGTTGAATCGGAAAAACATGACTTCGAGTTTGACAGCATGTACACAATACACATCAATGAGAAAGTGTGCAAAATTTGGTTGATTTTTACCCAATGGTAAAAAAGTTATGCCCTGTTGAATGTGTCGCAATAATTTCGTGTTCGCCCTTTACTCGACAGTTCTAAAATTAAAAATTTGTCAAAAAATGAACTGCAACACGATCAGCGCAACGCAAAGTTTTTTTTTTTGCTTCGGTGATTTTAGCACTAACGGAGAAGGTGATTCTGATTCAAGAACATGTTTCCTGGCACAAGATGATTACTGCAACGTGATTCAGTGTCAGTTAACCAGGTCAAAGAGGTCCTGGACGATTCTTCTGTCGAAAAATGTATAGAAAGTAGGTACTATGTGAAGTGCGATTTGATGATGGAGGAGATTATTTTATGGATATCTCTGATCACCTGATGGTCTTCGAAATAATCTCTGAGCACCCTGGTATCGAGGGTGAATATATGAGAGACGTGATTTAAATTGTTGGACAGTTGAAGATCTTCAGAATTATACTTGATCAACCTGAAGACTTGAAAAAAAAAAATATCATGAGAAGTTTTTGGAGATCTCTGATCACCTGAAGGTCTTTGTAAAATTTTCTGACTCACCTGGTATCATGAGAGAATATCTGGGAGATGTGATTTGAATTGTAGGACAGTATGAGATCTTCGGAATAGTACCTGACCAACCTGAAGTATTCAAAAAGCATCCAGAGAATACTTTTTAGATATGGACGTCTTAAAACACATGAAGATGATAGGAATAATGTCTGAGCTG
This sequence comes from Ochlerotatus camptorhynchus, assembly GCF_037179485.1. NCBI lineage: Eukaryota > Metazoa > Arthropoda > Insecta > Diptera > Culicidae > Ochlerotatus > Ochlerotatus camptorhynchus. The sequence continues at coordinate 6,217,638 of NW_027040988.1, forward strand.
CCTGGTGTCATATGAGAGAATATATGAGAGATGTGATTGGATTGTTAGATATTTTCAGAAAGATACCTGTTCAGCTCGAAGTCTTGCAATAATTTTTGAGCAACCTGGTATCATGAGAGAACATCTAATAAACGGGATATGAATTTGGATAGTTGAAGATCTTTAGAATAATACCAGCAATAGCAATCGGAAACTTTTTAGCAGCCTGGTATCATATGAGAGAATATTTGTTTGCTGCAAAAGACGCTAGTGCTTTCATGAAATTCTATGAAGATCCATGCATTTGCATGAAATTCCATGATATACTATTTACAAACTTCTATTAAATTAACTGGGATAAAATTTCAAAAAACGCAGCTGGCAATCAATCGCGTATTAGTAATTGTAATCCATTACAAGACTACAGTTAAAATCATGAGAAAAGTGAATTTCTGTGAATTTTCATCAAGAACCTTATTCTAGACGCTTGTCCATCTTTTCGCTCCTCTAACCTAAAATACACGGATGGAAAATCTGAGTAGCCACGAAGTGTGGTCATTGTGTCATTGGGGGTTATTCCGAGAGTCGAAGCGATTTTTGTCACTAGTGAAGTGAGAAAAGTCACGTCGTTGTGACGTGACTCTCTGTGCAAATCGAATCATTGTGTGTGGAGGTTCGATCGAGTAATCGGTTACAGTGTGATGGTTCCGAGATCGGGTGTTAGTGTAACAAAATACTGGGTTATGCGATTGGTGATAATGGTCGTATGGGTTACCATGGGTTGGCAGATCCTCCAACCAGGTCCTGAATTAAAAGTAACTCCAAGATTGAGCTTACCGTCATTAGAGTATACAAAGAAGGATTACAATTAAATGCGAGAAGAATTGCAGGTAAAAAATCAAAGGAACCCGGAGGAAAATTCCAAGGGAGTTCTGACTCGAACTCGAAACTATGTTTGCGTATATTTCAAAAGTATGTAGAATTCCAAGTGAAGACGGAATTCAATTAAAATTTTGATTATAATTCCAAGGAAGGACTATTCTAAGAAAATTCTGAGGAGAGTTTCCAGGGAATTCCGAGGAAAATACCAAGGGAATTGAATTCCGAGGATGCACAGCGGTTTAAAAGTCAAGATTCATGAAATTAATTGTTCTCTGATGATAGCGTACATTAGTATAGTATAGTATCACAAAGCATATTCATAATTTTATCGTTTGTTTCTTTTGGAATACAAACATTTTTATTTCAACAAATAGAGAGTAGGTTATCCCAGCAAAGTTGTCGAAGCTATCATTTCAAGCCACTTTGCTGAAGACATCAAGATCCCATGACTTCAGTTTATCGAGATAAAGGCGGTTGTTCGACAGTTGTACATTACCAATAGTTTTTTGAGGTTTTCTACATCTTAATCTGGTTATATCTTTTGAAATGTTCTGCAAAGTTTTAGGAAAGCGGCGCCGGTGGCCTGGGTTCAATCCCAGTCGGCGCCACCGGGATGTTCTGAGGCATAACATTTCTGATCGCGCCTTCCTTTGCGTGGGAAGTAAAGCCGCTGGTCCCCGGTTCATGAGTTGATGGATCGATAGGTAGGGTCCAGGTGTGGGAGCTGCCTCCCTGGCGTTGGTAGCATTGGTGCTCAGCACGGAAAACAAGATCGATGGAAAACAAATCACACACAACTTTGCTCTAGACACCAAGTTGCTAAATATATATCTATTTTAAGCCAACAATTGCTCTATTTCAAAACGTTATAACTTAACCATATGCAAGTAGCTGCATTAGCAACAAGTTAAATTTTAAAGCATGAAAAACTATCTTTGTTTGGAAATCATTAGTATCTGTTGGTATCGTGGAAACTGAGGTAGGTTTTATTATATTGCGCATTTCACACCAAATTGGACTAATAAGCGGGTTTTCACTTATTAAAAAGTGTGATAAAATTGCAAGTTTACATCTAATCGTCTTGGTGTCTTCGGTGCACTTATTCTTTATGATGCAATCAATAAGAGCTCCCAAGACATCAAAACGATTTGACGGAAATGTGCACTTCTATCACACTTCGGAGGCGAACCAGCCTAAGGCTGAAAGCCTCCTAAATAAAGCTAAATTAATTAATTAATTCTATCACACTTTTTGCATTTTTGGGACATTCCAGTTTCAGATGCAATCAGCAATACAAGGAATTAAGATTATGTATGGCAATCAGGGTTGCTTCCACTCACTTGCTATAAAAACATATTTTTCGGAATTATGCAATCATTAGATGATATAATGATATGCTGTACTTGTAAGTAACGAGAATAGGGTTTAAAGTATGTGTTTGACTTATGAAACCTGCCAATTTTGCTTTCAGAGCGTCACAATAAGCGATCTTATGATTCGTGAGCGTTCACTCAGAGTGAGCCCTCACGAGTCGTAAAATTGCTGATTGTGAAGCACTGAAAGCAATATTGACAGATTTTATGTGTCAAACACATACTTCACGTCCTCATCTTGTTACTTACTAGTACTAATTATCTCTTTACCATGTCATGATTTCATAATTCTGAAAAACATTTTTTTTATAGCAAGTGAGTGGAAGTAACCCTGATGGCAATATTTAGGCAATATTACTTCGAAGGACTTTAAATAGTAACAACGAGTTACATTGAGTAAGTCAGTTGCACTGATGGTTCTATCGAAATTTTGAAGGAAATTCCAAAGTTATATTTAGGAGTGTTTCAATGGAACTCGGAAGTGTATTCCAAGATTCCAGTGATAGGTTTTAGATAATTCAAATGGAGTTCCAAGAAACTTTTGAGAATGATTTCTAGAAATTTATTGGACCCCTCCAAGGGAATATTGAGCATAATTTAGATAGGATTCCGAGGATAATTCCTCGATATAATTGGGGATTTGAGAGAATACTTAGTGAATGCTACGAGAACTATTATAAATTTGAAGAGAATTTCTGAGTCAATTTAAAAAGTATTCTGCTGAGATTTTTTAGAGTATTATAGAGAAAATTATAAGGGAATATTGCGCATTGTGCGTATTATTGATGCTACTATAAAATAATGGTGTTTAAAGGACACGAGGGGTGCGCATTTTGCGGTTTTTGTGCGTTGAAAATACAAGTACCGCAAAACGGGGTATCTTTGATAATACCCGCACTTTGATAGTAGAATATAATGATTACATTTACTCTCTGCACTATTTCTGAATTGGAAACATTGGTTCCATTTTGTAGCTTAGGATATTTCCGAAGACTTCAAATCAAGAAGACTGGCAACTGTCCCTTTCTTCCATAAAAATGTCAAACGTCACTGATAACAGCGCCTCTGTCAATCAAAGGTGGAACTTTGAAGCACAAGTGTTAGTGAGACTACTCATAAACAGTGACTGTGTGTGTGACGTAATGTCACCGAAACGAATAATCATAACCAAGGAATCAAAAATATCTCCAAATGACAAAATGACAAGCGATCAACGAACCGAATAATAACGCTATGTCAGAAGTGGAAAGCAATAATGATATAATCTTCTTCCTTCTTTTTCATGACAAGCAGCCCGTGCGACACAACTCACTCGGGGCGGTAGAAGGAAACGAGCAAATTGTTGGCAATCTGCTCCACGAAGTAAAGCTGAAGGTGATACACGTGTGTTAATAGATTTTTTTTTTGTTATGTCTTTTCTCGATTCATATCAAGCTATGTCCTCATCCGTGTATATTGCAACAAAGCAGGCAAGCAGTATATCATTATCCTTCTACCACTCGGATCGAGCTATCTTACAGAGCGAGTTTGTCATGGTAGTCATTTTGTCTGTATCGTTGGTTGCTTTACGTGTTTGGATTCGCTGATCATAACTCGATAGGGTTAATGATCTAATTTCCGTCCTACTAAGCGCAACCCGCGCTTTACCTCGCTTTTCTAAACGAGTTTAAACAAAAAATGGAATATTTCTGTCAAAGATGACTTCTAAATTTATTCACCTTTTCATGCGTACCGTTGGATTTGATAAATAGTCACAAACTGTTGAGATATTGTTTAAAATCTAATACTGCTTCTTGATTCTAAATTCGTAAATTCGACCTAACGCATTGAAACGCCATTAGATTTTCTTCGTCCTACGGATAAACGTAGAAAAAGGGGATTCGCTAGGAGCGCTTCTTTTGTTTTGAGAACAATGAGCGTAAATATTCATACAATGCGCTCTAACAGGATTTATGTTGTAGCTAATTAACTAACGCATCGGAACAAACCTATTATTGATTTGTGCACGGTGAAATCATTTATATGATTGATGTTTTCTGATCGAAAGAACGGAAATAGGCGATTACGACGAAGTAGCGCTCTACCCTACTCATTGTTGTTTTTGTTTTGCTCTACAAAATTTCACGGCAATTTGTTTCATAATCCCAGCAAGCCGGTGGTTTTCCAACTCCAAACCGAAAAACTTGTCATGGCGGATCAAGTAGAGGATTGAAACTCGGATCGATACCTAGTGAAAGTAACTTTTGCTTGTGAACGAGGAACCGAAATATTATTTGTTTACTTGTTGTCAGCATAAAGCAAAGAAAGAAACGTTTCACTTTTTACGACAATCATAACAAAATCAGACCTGAGCTAAGCTGCCCACTGCTCCGAATCGAATATAATTTAAAATACAATATTTATACAATACATGCTATAGAATACCATAAGCTACAAATAGTAGTAACTTCCGTACAATGTTTTAAAGAATCCAATTTGAAACAAGTTGAACGCTGCAGAGTGATAATTCGGCATTAATCTATCGATAGAGGATTTGATTATCGATCACCTATTTTTCTAGCAATTATATCCCGGATTAAATGACTAGCAGCATGGTATGAGCACGTGGCTGCAAGTAAATCACTATGTGAAGGAAAACGTACTTAAGCTATGCCAGCCATGAACTCAGCATATTCATATATTTTAAAATAATTCAATTAGTGTCTCCCGAGAGCAGGTATGGCACTCGACAAACTCAACACTTTAGAATTTCTTGCTGCTCGCTTAAACAATTCAGCATCAGGTTAGAGAATGGAGCAAAAGGGGAAAAACTTGCTGCCCACCATCAAACTGCAACCGATTATAACTTAATTGGCTGACAATGTTCGCCGACCATCACGCATAACAAGCGGATTTATGTCGACGCAAATGGCAATTGATAATGATCAATGATTTACGCGAAAACTGCGACACGATAGACACTGCGACGTGCGCCTGTGAACCAGTTTTGGTGTTGCCGATTTCCATTGAGAAAAGTTTTTTTTTGTCAGCCGTGGCATTTTGATTCACGCTTTAGAGACTAACTATTTGAAAAATCTGAGCGATCTATAATTTGTTTGGCTACGGAATGGGACGTTTTAGTATTGCCATAAATCAAATGTCAATAGCATGTTTAAATTCAACGTACTTCAATTCACGAGCAGCAGTGCCATCTGGCACCGACTTGACCCTGCTACTATTGTGAATGTTGGTATTATTACACTTCTGGATCGACAAAGTATTAATTAAGAGGCAACAATAGTAGATTTTTTTTTTCAGCACGGGTGACGTAGCATTTGATTTGCACCGAAACCCAGAATCAATGTGAGAAAAGAAACACCGCAGAACTAGAAGGGGTTTCTTTCGCACACCTCCCAAAACATGAAATTGTGGTCCACAAAAACTGCGCCGTGTGATTACGCGGCAAAACAACAAAGCAAAACGCAAGATATCGTCTCTTGACCGCACGACTGACCAACTGACTGCTTACTGCCACCAGACCACCATCCACCTTGAAACCGAAGTAGGCTGGCACAGTCAGATTGTAAGTGATTGTCTTCTTATTCTTCGTCCTGGGTCCACTACTTGCTAACCCAATCGATGGTCACACGAAGGAGCGAAGGTCAGAGATTACTAAGATTTACTCATACATACTTTCCGCTGCTGCTCAGTTTCTCCACCTACCGTTGCTCTTCGATTTAGCAGCTATTAAGAAGCAAACAAAGCAATCATCGCCAATCGATGTGTGTCATATAAGATACAAGGGAATCGAACATGATCATTTGCGTTGGCATTCAAATAACTTGAACGGTTTCCGTTTTGTGCGTTCCCAAATCGAGAATGCTTTGAATTAACTGGTTATTAAGTTAACAAAAGGAAATTAAATAACGGCTGTAATCTTTTCAGACGGTAATTGCACGGTTGAGATAAACTTATTTAGTCGTTAGACTTTTGTACAATTGTTTAATGCTTATTTACTTGTAACAGCTTACTCATCTTAGAAAAAAACTATTCGTTGAATTTCCAATTTAGTCGTGGTACATACAGCATTCAATTTCCTAATAATCACGTTTGGGCTACACCCACATCAGCCCAGCCCAGCGTATAACCAATAAACATTCGTGGATATTGCCTAGAATCTGTTCGTGTACAATCTTGTCAAAGCTAAATGCATTTGACATTAATTTCTAAATTGAAACGAATGTTCTGTCCGAAAACAACTCAGCAGCACGAGACTTCTTGAACTGTGTCTCAGAGGCACTACTGGGCAAACTGGAGAGGCTACGCGGATTAAAAGGCACTCACGCTTTTAAATTAATTAAAACACAGAGCGGATCAACTTAAACACTGTATCCCTTCAAATTACCACTATAGCACTATGGTGTGAATTGTGTGCTGTAGTCGATATTCTGGCACATACCTTTAACGACGATGACGACTACGACGACGGCAGTCCAACGAGCGCTTGTTGCAGTTCCGGAATGATTCTTTTCATTGTTTGATGAGGAAAGGCCGATCTTAACGGTGGTACCACCGCTCACTGAGAATCCGGAACAATTTCGGCAATGGTGGATTTTACAAGGCTGGTGTTGTAAAATCTGCCAGTGACTACAGCGAGATGGCGGTCGAACTAGCGGGTCTACCGTACGTCGGCTTGATTTACTACTCGCACTTGATATCCTTGTTAAAAGTCTACTCCACAGACACTTTTGGTCCGCGATGGCCGTTCTTTGAGCATCGCAGAGCTCTTCAGCTCATCACCCGTGACTCCGTGTCACCATTTTGCCGCAGCCATGCAGGTCTTATTCAGTAATCACCGTTAAGCATAGCCGTGTCGTCTGGCCAGTGCACAGTGGTCCAGAATGCAGATTTAGGTGTAATGATATGTTTTGAGCCTGAAATTGAAACTTTAGACTAAAAGTCTCTTCTACAAAGTTGTTCCTTATAGTTAGACCCTCATTTTTATGACAATGAATTCTAGGGTGGTTCTTATTATCATTAAAATCAAAAATGTAACTTTTTTGTTTGAATAAAATAAGGTATACATTCTTGGGCAATAGCTGAGCTAATTTCAAGCAACTTTTTACAAAAACAACTTTTTTGTATCTCTTAAATTGGCTGATTTAGAGCTATTTTCTTGAATTGAGTTAGGGTGGCGCTAAAAAAAACAGTTATGTTGCTCTAGTTTTCTTATTTTAAATTTCTCAGCAAAGGTGTCTTCAAATGACTTTTAGATCTTTAGAAGGCGCAAATTTTTGCTGCAAAAAGCTTGTCAATACCTTTCGCCGATCAAGAGTTATTGACGTTTTTGTACTAAAAATAGGCATATTTCAAATGGTAATATCTCTGGTTGGGGCAAACAAAAAAAAAGTTTTTATACGGCATTTGAAAGGGCGTATGTTATTCTAAATAATATGAAAAAATTAGAGGTATATTTTTTTTTAAACTCGTATAAAATCAATTCGAATTTATTCATTTTTTTACTATATTTGGGTATATCTTTTTTATTAGAAGAGATGCAGGCAACAAATTTCCCTACAAAACATTCGTCTTAAAAAGTTTTAAAAGCTTCTAGAGGATGACTTTCATGAGAAATTTTAAATAAAAATTTTAGTGCTAAAAAACTATTATTTCCAGGAAATTCCTAAGTCAGCTCCTAAAAATTACTCTAAAATGAGAACGTTAAGAGATAGAAAAAAATTGTTTTCGACAAAGTTGCTTGCAATCATTTTAACTGCAACTTTTTTAAACAACACATGTTTTTATTTTGTAAAACAAAAAAGTTAGTTTTAAAAATTCCCTAATTTGAGGACCACCCTGACGTTTGCAAACACCAAAAGAAGAGGACTTTTAAGAACAAAAACTTCTTCTAAGACACTAAATGTCCAAATATTGAAACAAATGTACTAGCACATTTTATTTAAATTTGGCACTAGCGTGGTCCTATGAAATCCATCTTTTGTCAATAACTTTTTTATTTGAAATTTCTCATGAAAGTCATCTCCAGAGACTTTTAAAACTCTTTAAGGCGAATGTTTTATAGCGAAATTTGTTGTCTGTATCTCTTTTAATAAAAAAAAAGATGTACCCAAATTTAGTAAAATATATGAATAATTTCAAATTGATTTTATACGAGTTTAAAAAATAACATACCTCCAATTTTTTCACATTATTGAGAATAACATACGTCCTTTCAAATGCCGTAAAAAAACTTTTTTTTGTTTGCTCCAACCAGAGATATTAACATTTAAAAAGTGCATATTTTTAGTATAAAAACGTCATTAACTTTTGATAGGCGAAAGACAAGCTTTTTGCAGCAAAAATTCTTCTAAAGATCTAAAAGTCATTTGAAGACACCTTTGCTGAGAAATTTAAAATAAGAAAACAAGAGCAAAATAACTGTTTTTTTAGCGCCACCCTAACTCAATTCAAGAAAATAGCTCTTAATCGGCCGATTAAAGAGATACCAAACAGTTGTTTTCAACAAAGTTGCTTGAAATTAGCTCCGCTATAACTTTTCCCAAGAATGTATACCTTAATTTATTCAAACAAAAAAGCTACATTTTTGATTTTAATGATAATAAGAACCACCCTAGAATTCATTGTCATAAAAATGAGGGCCTAACTATAAGGAACAAGTAGAAGAGACTTTTAGTCTAAAGTTTCAATTTCAGGCTCAAAACATATCATTCCACCTAAATCTGCATTCTGGACCACTGTGCAGTGGGTTTCACCGAAAGTGTTACGCCTTGCACCAATTATATTGTTTTAATATGCCAAACGCACTGATTCTGTAGTATCTAGTCACGTCCAATTATTTTGAAATGCATCCGATTGATAGTTCATGTGTAAAAAACGAACAAAAAAAAAGACAAAAAAAAAAATCTCCGGGTGTAATTCCACTCTCACCAAATTTGCGAACGAAGAACCAAGGCGGAACAACAAACAAAAATATCCCGAGGGTGTATTTCGACGGCGTATCACAAGTGTTGGCAGTTCAAATGATGGAAGATCCGGGGGTAGCAACATGTAAGAAATTATCAGGGCGTATGATGTTTTATTCTCAATTTCACGACAAAGAAACCTTTTTTTTGAGTTTTTAGTTATGCATGATGATTGATTACACTATTAACCATATGCCAAGCTTATAAAATCATCCAGAAAATGGAAAGTCGTGAAATAGGCTTAATTTTTAGGTCATCAAAATTCGGATATGGTCATTTTGGAGTTACGCCCTTTTCAAATGTTAGTCTAGATTTCCTCCCATGACAATATAGCTGTAAAATGCATTATTTCAATACAATCCATTTTTTTTTTGTAACGCCGCCCCAAGCATTAGATTTCGTTTTCCTAACAATCAACTTGCTTCTGTATGTATCTGTGCGTAAACAGTCTCCAGGTAGAAGAAAAATGTGTTTTGGAATGCTCGCACAAAACAGAGAAGCAAAGAAAAGCCCACGACGGGGTGATCCATGAATGAATTAGCAAGAAAAACCATCAGATCAAACTCACGCATGACGTTTTTCGTTCGCAATAATTGATGAATATTGTAAGATATCTTTTGGTATTTCAATTCGAATTATTCTGCGAAAATTGTTGATAATTGAAAACGGATGCAATATAATTATTCGGTAATCTATGCGTTATCGCAAAAACTCCTTGATGAAAGCGCTTGAAAATAAATAGTAACCATAATGCTAAATTGAAAGTATTCATAAATCATTTTTTGTACGCGTGTCTTTGTGAAATAATAAAAACAATTCTAGAGTGTGTATGCGTAAGCTAATTGATAAAATATAAATGTTGATTTAAAAATCCACCAGTTTTAAAATCATTCACCATTGGGGTAGGGTCAAAACTATTTCAATAGTACAATTATCAATTATCAAAACTGTACAACAGTATGGTATACAGAAAGATCGAACCGATTTGAAATTGTGATTAGGATGATCGACTTTTTTTTATTAAAGACCCGAGATCTTGAAACCACTGTTTTGAAATTCATCCACCCGCTTGGATCCACTATTATTTTAAAGAACCGTCATTTTGAATCCATTTTGAAATTCAGCCTCTATCTTGAAATTGTAAATATTATATCAATATTGGAATAATTATAACTATAAACCCACCATCGTTAATCAAAAATTGTGAAAATCATCCAACATTTTGGAATTAAAATTTTCAATTTCAATAGTGGAGTTATACAAGCATACAACAGTATTATATTTAGAAAAATCGAACATTTTATCAAAGACTTAGCATTTTGAATCCACCATTTTGAAAATCATTCACCATCTTGGATCCACCATAGTGAAAATAAACCAACCTCCAAGAATTGAATGGCAGGACTTCCCTGAACTTTGGCAGGGCATCCCTGAACTTCGGCAGGACTTCCTCGACCTTCGGCAGGCCTTCTCTGTACTTCGGCAGGAGTTCCCTGAACTTCATCAGGACTTCCCTGATTTCCAAAAATTGAAATGGCAGGACTTCCTAGAACTTCAGCAGGCCTTCCCCTTCCTTGAACATTGACAGGGGTTTCCTGAAGTTTCGCAGAACTTCCCTGAAATTCGGCAGAACTTCCCTGAACTTCAACGGGACTTCTCTGAACTTTGGCAGGCCTTTCCTGAACTTCGGCAGGATATCCCTGAACTTTGGCAGGACTTCCCTAACCTTTGGCAGGACTTCTCTGAAATTCGGCATGACTTCCCTGAACTTCGTAAGGGCTTGCTTGAAGTTCGACAGGCCTTCCTTGAACTTCGGTAAGACTTTCCTGAACTTCAGTAGGACTTCCCAGTCCTTTGACAGGCAGTAGTAGAATTATTATAATCATACAATAATTTTGTATTTACGAATATGTCCGTTAAGAAAAACACATTGTGGTCTAAACAAATGTATGGGAAATTTTGATGCTTCCAATTTTCGTTAAATTTCTTAGCTATTTTTACTGTTTGTGCTATATGCTTAAAAATTGCTGGATAAATTCTCTATCGAATGACATTGACATATTTCACATTAATGTTTCTGACAAATATGTGTTTAAAAACACCGCTATTTTCGTGTTTTGTCCCCCGTCTCTATGAGTCTCATCGTCGCCCACTGGTCACTATAGCCGGTCGAACTCCAGACGAACCTAGAACCACACTACCGTTCATACTGGCGACATCCTCTGACGAGAGACAACGAAACGCTACCCCGAAACTCCTCCCTTTTTCCTATCCTTCGACAATGTACTCATCTAACCTCGGGTAAGCCGCGAGTATTCGACCCAGCTCCTACTAGACATAGAATAAAGTGAATTTTGCTACAAACAAAGAACAATGAATTATCGGCTCGGTAAAGCTAACGCGATTGAGCCTTACAAATAAACGAACTAGATAAAAAAAACATTTCGATACATGCCTCATTTTCGATTTCTTAATTTGACCCAAAGTATAGTAAAGAAAAAATTCAGTCTAGTTTCTGAAAAAATAAGTTGTAACTTGAAGACAAGATTCAAAGTTTTGGAATATAGGGGAATTTACGTATTCTCGGCAACCTAAGCAGCGACCTTCTTTCTATAGCCTTTTTCTCTAAGGAACGCACACATATGCAGTATTGGTTTGTTTACAATCTTTTGCTGCCAGCTGCTCTAACAATTTCAGTCGAAAGAATTGTCAAACACTGTTTTGAAACGCTTTTACAAAGCTCCAACCTTCTCTAGTGAGAGCGAGTATTGTCGGCAACCAGTTTTTGTTCGGCAACCGTTCCATTTGAACTGCATGTAAATCTGCTGTTCTATTATCGGCAACTCGAAATCAGCTACAATTTGTAGTGCGTGTGTTGCATTTCAAGAAAACCTTGCTAGATTGCTTTTTCTCAGTGGTAAAAATATAGTCAAATTGAAGCTGAAAGCATAAAGAATCGTTTGCATGCATTCAGCGAAGTGTTTTCGTAAGAAAATCCAGTGAAAATAGTGTTTCAATTTGGGTTGCCGAAAATAGTCTGTCATGCCGAAGCCGTCATTTCCCCTACTATACTGGCGTCAAGAATACATTATTTACGAAAATTGGTATAAATTTGAATAATACTCATGTAGTATAGCGAGCTAACTATATTGGTTGGTATTGGTTGGTATAACTGAAATTTGAATTTCGGTTAAACGGCTCATTGGGCCTAGTGACCCCTTCGGCATGATAGCATTCAAGCTAGAAGCGTTCATACTGATGGCACGTGGTCTTATAAAAAAAAAGATTTGTCATTAAATCAGTCTCTTTAGCTGAAATATGGCTCAATAAGCTGTATCAAGATTTGCAGGCCTATGTTACCCATTACACTGATACAAAAATTGAAATTTTCGCTTCACAGTGCTCAGGCGGCTCCCAATCGGGTCCTGATTAGCCTCCCAAAATTTGAACGCATTTGATAAGAAACTGACTTGGCACAAACGATTTGAAGTTTATTTGGATATTACTGTAGGAAAACCATACTTTTTGTTCATAGTATTCTAGCCTTTTTCCATATTGTAGTGTTAACTAGTTTTATAGATATTCTTATGCAAAATTGGCTCAGCTACAACTTTCCAAAAAAGCGTTTTTAAACCAAACGTCAATTAAATAGTTATTAATTGTTTAAGATATTGACTATCTTATGGCACGATCAAACAGGTGTTTTGTGGGCAGCACTAAATAAGGTGGCACCCCTATCGCTACTAATTACAAGTAGCCATAGCGAGCGTAGTATTCGGCAGTGTGACATAGTAGCCATGCTTTTTTGTGCTCTATTATACGTGTCTCAGATACTCCAATGTTGTCTGCTGAACAGTTAACTGAGCATAAAGGGTGTCCACGATGAAATTGCCACACACAAAATTGATTCGCAAAATTCGAGTTTTCATCCGATTGCCATCAAATTTTCAGGGATTGAGAAATAACTATTAAACTTCATTTTACCATTTTACTCGTATTTTATTTACAGTCCATACGCAAATGGCCGCACCTTGGCCTTAACCCCGGCCATAAGATTCTGCACAACCTGTGAATCAACCGTTTTTTGCATGTAAACCCATACTTTCTTCAGTTCCTCGACTGTCTTCACTACCTTAGGTCGTTTAAGAAGGTGCTGCTTCATAATCGCCCAGTACTTCTCGATGGGGCGGAGCTCCGGAGTGTTGGGAGGGTTGAACATTTTCGGCACGAAATTGACCTTATTGTCCGCATACCACTTCAGCACGTCCTTGGAGTAGTGGCATGAGGCCAAATAAGCCAGAAGATTGTTGGGACGTTGTGGGCCTTCAGGAGAGGAAGCAGCCGCTTCTGGAGGCACTCTTTTATGTACACCTGTCCGTTCATCGTGTCCTGGGTCACGAAAGGTGCACTCCGCTTCCCGCACGTGCAGATGGCTTGCCAAACCAGGAATTTCTTCGCAAATTTGGACATCTTCTGAGTGCGGACATGCTCCGAAACTCAAACTGAACTTATCCTTGGCCGTGAAAAACAGGTTGCCGGGGATCTGTTTGAAGTCGGCCTTCACATATGTTTCGTCGTCCATGATGCAGCATTCAACTTTCGTCAGCATGTTGAGGTACAACTTCCTGGCACGGGTTTTGGCGGACTTGTTCTGCTTCTCGTCGCGATTAGGGGCCTTTTGTACCTTGAACGTTCAAAGCCCAGCCTAAGTTTTGGCCTTCTGGACAAAACTTCGGCTTAGGTGCAGCTTCTTAGCCACATCCCTAACGGAGGCGTTCGGATTTCGGTTGAAGGCCCCAACTACGCGGTTGTGATTTTTGGTGTTGTACGGAATACTTTTGACGTAGGACTACGTCTTTGATTTCTATATGGGGGTACACTTTGTGAAAACCGAAAATGGAACATGTAACAAATTAAGAAAGATTTTGAACGTTATTAACTCAGCTGTCCCTGGTCTAATTTCAATAAATTTATCACCAATCGATCAGAAATATGGCTACGCATCGATAACAATGCTTCCGAATGTTGATTTTCAACAAAAAAACTATTGAAAAACTGGTAAATGTCCAGCATTGTCCAAAAGCGTTGAATTAACTAACAAATCCACCAATTACCTACATGCATATGCTGCTTCCCCAACACAGTCGTCAGATAGTAGTAAGTAGAAGAAAAAAGTCGAAGTGGCATTCGCCTCCGATCCTCGGGCGCGTGCGAATAGGGAAGATGGAATTGCGTAATATTTTGCACACTCATCGCCATATTCAGAACCAAACGCAAATTCTTCGAGATAACTACCATCCGTCGTCTGGCTTACCGTGGCGGTGTCTGACGTATCTCCGGTCTGATTTACGAGGTGTGCTGAAGGTGTTCCTGAAAAATGAGATCCGTGATGCTGTCACCTACACTAAACACGCCAAGCGTAAGCGGCCATGGATGTCATCTACGTTTTGAAGTGACAGAGACGCACTCTGTTTGGTTTCGGAGGTTAAATCATCACCAACTTTGGCAACAAAATGGCTCTTTTCAGGGCCACCAAGCTTATTACAGTAAAGAGTAGGAATAGAATTCATCTGCCTGTTTGTCCATATTCAGAACCAACGACCACACAAAATGCTCATGTAATCAAACTGGAAGCAGGGGTACAAATTATTTTGATCAACATTGAATCGCCACGGCCGGATATTTTCGATGGAAGAAGCAACAATCTAGCATCTAATTCGACGAAGACGGGAGGAAACATTTGTGAAGACGAGTTATTTACGAAAGAGAGTGTCGATGAAGAGAATCGATCAATGTAGATAAGACCTATTGAAAAGTGATGCGAGATTTGTTTTCCGTACTCAGCTCCAATGCTATCGACGCCAGGGAGGCAGCTCCCACACCTGGACCCTACATATCGACCCATCAACTCATGAACAGGGGACCAACGGCTTTACTTCCCGAAGGAAGGTGGGATCAGATATGTTATGCCTCAGAACATGCCGGTGCGACTGAGATTGAACACAGGCCTGCTGGGATAAGAGGTAATCACGATAACCACCGGCGCTGATATCTTTCAAAGTGATATCACGGCGAATGAGAACGACCCAAATTTGAGTTTAGTTATCTCAGAAATAAGAAATAAAGTGCAGGAACTCAGCGATGAGTAAATTTGCCTCATGTTTTCCAGGGAAAATTCCTGAATATGAGAAAAGTAAAGATTGGATTCACTAAGTCTATTGGTACTACTCCGAGACTGAATAAAATTTTCGTCAATTTCCTCATTTTCTGGCAGGTTTTTTAGGTTTTCCACAGGAAACCATGAGACAAGTTTACTCATCGCTGAGTTCCTGCACTTTTGGAGATAATGAGTGAACTAAACTCAAATTTGGGTCGTTCTCATTCGCCGTGTACGCAAAAGGAAAAGAGCCAGTGTCGCTACTTGATAGCAAACTACTCATAATGGGAGGAGTCTTTGTAGCTTTTATACCACTTGGTTGCACATCGTTCTGCTTTAACCTGAAAAGATATAAAAGAGCGCTGCTGTATGGCATTAGCTCATTTTCGCTTCGGACGGCGTGGAGAACAGCAATAGCAGTAGTAGGAAGGTGGTGGCTAGTCCACTCCTTCACACCTAACAAGCAACAATTGACTGGTCGTGGCAAAGGAGGAAAAGGTCTGGTAAAGGAGGCGCCAAGCGTCATCGCAAAGTTCTTGGAGATAACCGCCATCGGTCGTCTGGCTCGCCGTGGTGGTGTCAAACGTATCTCCGGTCTGATCTACGAGATGTGCTGAAGGTGTTCCTGGAAAATGAGGTCCGTGATGCTGTCACCTACACTAAACACGCCAAGCGTAAGTGGCCATGGATGTCCTCTTCAATAAAACGGCCCTTTTCAGGGCTTGTTTGTCCATATTCAGAACCACAAGCCCCCAACGACCACACACAATGCTCTCCAGAGTTGTAATCTTGTAACCAAACTTGGAAGCAGGGGTGCAAGTGATTTTGATTGATTCTCTTAATCAACTTTCTCTTTGAAAAGGATTACTACAAATGTGGTACGCCTACAATTCTAAAACGGAAAGAGTTGAGATAATTGATAATTGATCAATTAAAAGAACTAAATGCTCTTCACATTTATTCCGTCCACTAGCGGTCCTACGTCAAGCTTCCGTTCGTGCCCCTAGGCACAGACCCTTCTACTTTTTCCTTTACTTCTGGGCTTCCGATCGGTGGTCAACCGTTCCTCGAACCGCTTAATCACTCGCGACACCGTGGAATTCGCGATTCCCAACGTTTTAGCGATGGAAAGATGCGAGAGATCCTTGTTCTCGTGATGAATGCGCAAGATTTTATCACGCACGAGCTGTTCTTTCGACTCCATTTACGCGAGTTTTGATCACAGGACTTTAAAACTTGCAGGATGTAAATAATGCACTATGAACTAAATCCACCCAAATTTTCATTAAATTCTACCCAACGGTTAAAAAGTTAGAGCAATTTCATAGTGTGGCAATTTCATCGTGGACACCCTTTAATCATAAGACATCAGTGACTTAAAGCCTTAATAATTTTGGTCCTTACATTTCACCGAAAAGTGGTCTTGAACAAAGTTGTACAAACTAAGATTCTTTCACTGATTTCTGTAAAATTTTACCGAAATGTCAACTGCTGAACGTTCGGTAAACAGTTTTACAGTTTTCCTGTAATTTTTTACAGATATCTGTGAAAAAATCACAGATATTTGTAAAAAAGTACAGGAAATCTGTGAAACTGTTTACGGAACGTTCAGCTGTTGACATTTCGGTAAAATTTTACAGATTTCTGTAGAAATTTCTAAGTGTGTAGCTGAGAATTCATCTACAAGCACAGTTATCTTTTTGAAAGCAGATTTTGTTTTCCGTACTGAGTACCAATGCTACCGAGCCAGGAAGGCAGCACCCACACCTGGCCCCTACCTATCGACCCATCAACTCATGAACCAGGGACCAACGGCTTTACTTCCCTTTGGAAGGAAGGCGTGATCAGAGATTTTATGCCTCAGAAAATCCCGGCGGTACCGATTGGGAATTGGTTTTCCCATAGTAATTTCTATATAAACTTAAAATGGTCAGTTTCTTACTTATAAAAAACCTTGAGCGCTCAATTTCGGCCAAATGCTACTTTGAAACATCATGCAAAAAAATATGTGCAAAAAATGAGCACTCGAGGATTTTGTTTACGCCCTGACGATTACAGGTGGTATT
The DNA here is from genome assembly GCF_037179485.1 of Ochlerotatus camptorhynchus. Classification (NCBI taxonomy): domain Eukaryota; kingdom Metazoa; phylum Arthropoda; class Insecta; order Diptera; family Culicidae; genus Ochlerotatus; species Ochlerotatus camptorhynchus. Next base: position 6,235,057 of record NW_027040988.1, read on the forward strand.
GCAGAAGCCGTTATTTACCAGACGACGAAATCTTCAAACATTTAAACAAATTCGTTCCGCAATAACCCTGTTAGTTCCAGAAAGTAAATTACAGTAATCCCTCCATGAGTCGATACTTTGTGTTGATATCGACTAAAATGGAACCAAGCCTACTAAAAGTGGTTTTTTTTCCAACTAAATTCGATGATGATCTCAAGTTGACAGATAATAGATATATATGGATATCGGCTCATAGAGGATTCACTGTGCAATGAAGATCAATGGCAAACAAGCTCGAACCCGACGAGCAATCAATGATGTAACGGTCGGAACATGCGCCACTCTCAACCGAAGCCAACAAGCAAACAACATAAACCTGAAGTGTCGTCTCGATTTCCGTCACGACAAGTTTCATTCGTCATCGAACGGCAGAAATGCCGCTGGGCTGTTCACGACAAAGAAGCGACAGAAACGGCAACACGATCCCAATCTGGGAAGGTGTAATATTGGCGTGAAAGAACTGTGCAATCACTGCTGATCGTTCGTTATGCTTCACAACCTTGACATTAAAAAGCCGTTCTCGAATGATCAACATTTGAGTGGAACAATGGAATGCACTGAATTCCGGTGCCTTCACGCAGCGTACGAACATCGGGTCAGGGCTAAAATTGATCTCCTGATTGATGTCAAAGTTTTCTGAAAATGAGGATGAAAATGAGTGCTCCCAAGCTTTGGGCGGTTACACCGCTGACTACAAACTTTTTCAGTACCGGGAAGCGAGTACCAAAATAAAAGCAGGATCTCACCATCACAATCGCGGCAGTGCGCATGCTCGTACTACCACCCATAATACCTTCCTCTATGGTTTATGCTATGCTACAGTTGGCGGTGGATTCTCTGTGTCTGTATGATTTTCCATTGTGGCGGCTAGGTGGTGAGCGATGGTGTTTTTCCTTTGACTGCTCGTCACAGAGGAAAACTGTAAGTGTCAAACAAAAGTCATCCAATGATTTCATGAGTGCTATAAAATGTACACAAATAGCTCTGGTGGCATCGCAAATCGTAGAAGATAGTTTTCTTTGATAGCATGCAGCCATGCAATTCCATATCGTAAACGGAAGGTACGGAGTCCATAGGACACGTGTGTTGTAGAATTAGGTGTTTTTTATTCGACTAAAATCTTCGTTAGCATGTGGGTGACTAACCCATGTCAAAAGTTTGTTCTATGGAATTTGCAAGTAGCTGCGTGACGGGCTTTTCCGGATGGTGTGCATGCTGTCTTCCTATGGTTCAGTATTAGTACCTAAGGGGCTCACGAGCGTCTGTGTGTGCGAGCGCACTCTATCAATCTTTCGGCATCTCACAAGATTTGTTGTATTTTTTTAATTTTGGGCTATTTCACTCCAATCCGATGAGTGTTGTTTCGCGTTTCATATGATATATAGACAGCATTGCACTCATGCTTCGTTGTGGACGGGCGTAAAAATAAGTGAAAGCCGATAAATTGCAATCATCCTAGTAAACATAGGCCGAAAGAAAACAACTGTAAACAAAGCAACCGTGTTGAATTGGCACTGATTTCTTGGCGACAAAAAGTGAGACTAGGTTGCTTTATCGCTCATTGTTTTCTGTGGATTATTAATTTGTGTGTATTTCGTGATTAGATAATGCGAAGTGTAGCAACAGTGCTTCATGGTGCGGATGTTAAAGTGTCATCCTACTGTTAACGGTGCATTGCAGAAAGTGATGTCCATCGGAATCTTCCATAAACTTCACGTGCAATAGTTCGTTGTTTTTGTTGCGTATCAAAGTAACTGCATTGCAATCCAAAGTGTGAGAGTGTGTGATCATAGCCTACTATATTAAAAAAAAAATAAAGAAAAAAAGTTTTTCATCAAAAAAATGTCGAAAGTTAACGGTGATATGGGTCCATCCACTCCCAACAATCACTTATCGGACAGCTCGGAAGAACTACACGAATGGTAAGTGAAATCCAGATGGCTAATGTACTCGTATATAATATACAAATATGAATCCGGCAAATATGAAAACTGCTAATCAGAAGAAAGCCAAACTGTCATATGATTATTGTGGTGTGGTATGACGGACATTGTATGGACGTGGATCGTCGGCACGTTGCGGCGTGGCGGTGTGGTTTCTGTTTACATGTGCATTCCGCCCCGGTGAGGTGGGGTGGGGAGTGAGAGCACTTCACGGAAGAAAATGAAATAAGAGGAGTGCAAAGCCCGGTGTTGGTGGGTTACCACCGTGCATTGGTTTCTGTGCGTTTTGAGCTCCTTTGAGTTAGTGCGATCATGATAGGGCGACCATATGCCGGTTGTGTGTTTGAATGCACTCTTATCGGAAAGTGAATAATGGTAATTGAATAGTTTTTTTTATTGAATAGTTTTTATAATTGTAAAACAAATGAACGTATATTAAATTTACATTGAAAATAATAGGGCTTCAACTTCCTTCCAACACCGTCGAAATTTAACTGTTTGCATAGCTATGTTACTGAATTCTAAATACGAATCCTTACCTCTAGGTTACTATTCTTATCCCTAGGCAGATTTCGCAACTCATTAGACTCGTGTGGTAAAAATACGTAGGTACACAGGCTATTTTCGCACTGCTCATAATATTTTAATATTGATCAGACTTAATAATTTCTAGAGCTTCAAATTAGTATTGCAGCTTGTCATAATAGTGTTCTAAAGCTGCTACTGCTTGCAAATATGTCGATTTTTCAATTTTCCGACTTGTGCGAAAATATTACTGAGCATTTTTTGTTGCACAGGAGCCTACAAAGGTGGGGTGAAATGTGCAATACAAGCTGCTCTATCAAATTAGAAACTCTTCATCAATATTTTAAAAGGCCGAAACTGCTTTTGTAAACAATTACTTTAGCCGTCGATTTCACGCGAATAAAATTCGCTGATGTAAACTAACACAACACTTTTCTGTAGAGGAATATTTACTCTACCAGTTGGTATAGTTAGTTTGCAGGAGTGAGCTTTAATTTGCGATAAATCAGTGATTGTGGTAAACCTTAGTTAAGCGTTGACATCGAATTATCAGAGCTTACAATTTACAACATGATGAAAACGTTTGGTTCCTAAAAAGCATATGACCTTTTCGATGTGAACTTGTGAACCACATGATTTGGGTGCTTTATGGGTACTGAGGTCGTTGTCTGCTTTTAAAATGGAACCGAAATCAATTATCATAAATAACCATCTTAGCACCCCTCGGTGGTACTTTACTATGGGACGAGCTGTCAATTTGTTGGTTGTGTCAAAAAGCGTTCTCTATTTTAAAATCGAGTTAAATGTCATTGGAATTCAATAAAAAATATCATTGTGTTCAGAAAATGAAGTTCTTTGAGTTGATGTATAAACACCAATATGTTTTTCATAATTAAGAACTCAAATTGAATTTTACAAAATTATACTTTTTTGACTCAGATGAACTTCCAGCATTCCAAGAGCATATGATACAAACTGGAAAACGCCTTCGTTCAATTTCGAAATCTATAGGAAACCAACAAATACAAAGAGAGTAATACCAAGCATTTCAAACCATTCCCATCAACACAAAACTCTTCCTCTTAGCGATACAGGCAAATCAAAGAAAATAGCTCACATTTTTAGGCCCTTTTCAAATGCTACGCGAGCATTATTCATGTGTTCATTTTTAGTAAACAGGGCCCCGCTGTTGTGTCACTTTTTGTCGAGTGAATGAACTCAAATCCATCCGTGCACTCGTCAATCGCCTGTGTTGTTGACAATATCAATATTCATTCTTTGTGGAGATGATTTTGAGGATCAAATGCAAAATGATTATTTTCATTTCACACAAATGCAGCGCTGTAGAACGTGATGTGTTGATTTTGATTCACAGATTGATGAAAAATTATCGCCTCATGCTGAATTGATGATAATATCGAGGTTTTAGGTTCTGGAATCGTCAATATTTAAAATAATAATTTTTACCAGAATGAATTTGATTATTTTGCTTTTGAGGATCGCCTCTGATTTTGACAATTTTAGGTTGGATAATCAAGCAGTGGTGAATATCATCAAACGCGTATTTGTTGATTTTTAACGAACACATTTGTTCGTTTCGCTCGTACTTCACAGCGATGATATTCAAAACGAACGCAATTCATCAACACTGGGTTGAAGTGCTACTCCTTGCGTGTGATGGTAAATGATAGATAGAGACACTGATAGTTGGGATCCATTTGCATAATATTGACGAAATTGTTGGTGTAGCCTTCCGAATTTATCACCAAAGGCAATCATCGGGCATTTTTCAACGAAAACGAAACGTCTCTAGAGGTAACCCATTTCAGCCATCTTAACTGCCGTACCGACAAGGACCGGCCATGGTGTAGATGAATTCGACTGAAGTGCGGCCGGAATAGAAGCAGTTCTAGATAAAAACGTGATACGCTGAGATTTTTGCTGTGATTCGTATGAGACGGACTTAGTTTTACTAGGTTTGAAAGGATTCGCGATTTAAACAATACTTGCAGATTTTTTCGAAAGATCCTCAACACCGGTGGTTGTACGTTTGATGTTTTTAAATTCTTGATTGAATCCTTGTGTCACCAGTTTTATGGTCCTAGGTTTTATGTATGACACTCTCTCACTAGCTTCATTTGAGAGTAAACAAAGTATTGAACCGAGTAAGTAAACCTTAGCAACGATTGACAAAACGTCAACACTCAACAGTGATGCCGTTTTATATTATATTGTTTGTGTCCTACTTGTCAAAGTGTACCCTAATGTGCCAAACATTATGTCATGCTGTGCTTCGGCACAGTGTGCAGAGTTGATTACCCCTTGTGTTTCATACTGCTGCTGACAGTACGCACAACCATACGCAGAGCCGCCTTCTATGGTATTGGCTGGTGGATAATCGAATTAATTTTTAATTAAGTATATCAATACTGGTTCAATTTATTCAACAAATTATTTCTACATTAATATGTCGTTATTGCTAAAAAGAACAAAATGTAGAAATTTGATCACCACAAGAAGCAATGCTTGAAGAGAAGTTGACGATTTTTTGAAAATTTTGTGGTAAGTATTACCCAATTAAGCATCAATTAATTTTTCATATAAGGATCACCAAACAAATTTGAATAAGCTTTTGAAAAATAGGCACTTTTAAGCGTTGTCAAGGGTGTAGCCAGGTTTCGCCACAATTTTTATGAAGATGCAAGATTAGGTCAGATCCCAACAGGCTGAGCGCCATTAGGCCCAGCGCTTGTGTGTTGATTGCTATTAGGCCGAAAGTGATTAAAACTAAGGGGTCACTAGGAAAAATAAATCATTTAACCGACCGTGAAATTTATGTCATACTGTCAAAGTGTTTTTTGAATTAGAAAGTGACTGCGCCCAGTAAATTCCGGTTAGATATTTCCCAGTTTTTTTTTGCCGGGATAAAAAAGAAATGGATTGATCATTTGAAACTCGCATAGAACTCTTACCAGGATTTTTTTTTGAATGAACTCATGCATTTTTTATAAAATCCTTTCCCTTCACAGAATTCTTCAAAAATATATTTGAGAATCTCTCTGAGATTCCATTTCCAATTTCTTTATAACAGTCAAGAAATTCTATGGAGAACACTAACAAAAATCATGGCATTCTCTCTTAAACTTACTTAGAATTATTAATTAATTAATCAAATATTAACAAATGTCACTTACATTTGAGTGAAATTTACGCACATATGAGTGTCATTTACTCATATTCGAGTAAAAATGTACGCAGTCTATGAAAGACCTACGATTTAGCTAATTTGAGTAAACGTAACTCAACTGTGAGTAAAATTCAATAGCCGTCCAAGTGTTTCTTTTTATTATTGTTGGTTGCATTAAATCCGACCTGCACTTGTTTCTTGCTTCATAAAAAATAAGTGCACCGAAGACAACAAAACGATTTGACGTAAACTTACACTTTTATCAAACTTTTAAAAAAATGCAAACTGACATATTTGTCCAGTTTACCGGGAAATGCGCAATAACTTGCATTTTAAATATCATTAGGAAATTCGACTGTCCTACTTGTATTTTTTTTTCGATAAACTTATTTCGATCAGATCATGTCCATGTTCCTAAATCTATGCAGCAAGATAATCGACTATCTAATAAATGGAGCCATCTGGTGGCTAATAGCAACGTCTTATTTCAAACAATCCAACCCACACATAGAAACCGTTTGCTCAGATTATCCACTATACTGCCGACATCTCTTCAAGGCACGACAATTATTTACTACACCTGTGCGACACCTTGTACACACGCCGTTCATTGAAACGCCGTGATCTCACCCGGGCCTCTTTGCAGACCTGCCACAGCTGTGGTGTCCCCCGCACCTTGGTGCTGGTTGCCGGAGGCTCATTCATCATCCAACATGATTGGTAGTAGTGCAGCCGCCACCGATGACGAGAGTGATCGCTTGCCTGGAACACTAAGGCCGCCCAATCATAATCTCGATAAAAAGCTAAAAACACCTGCACTGCAATGTTTGTGTGTCACCGCTGCCGTGCGCGCCATCTACTTACCTTCGCACCGATTGTTGACGTTGCGAAGTGACGAAGGCTGGTGTGGTCTGGGTGCTGTTTGTCGAGCCAGTGGGTAAGGGGGGGTCGGTTGTGTTGTTGTTGTTACCATCAGCAGTGCCAGTTTTATTGAGAATTATTATTGAGTGAGAGTCGAGTGTAGCAGAGCCGGGAGAGTAGATCATACGATGACTGAGGATAACGCATGGAGTGTGTGTTTATTATGAAGAAATCGCTCTCCCTCTATCGAGTCTCCATGCTCACGCCACACTCGCTTGCTGGTCCGAGTGGTATGCGATTATAAAAAAAGATGAATAATGATTCATGTTGTTGTTTGCAGGGGGCTTCAGAAGGTTTTGGCTTTCAAATGTCGTATTTAAGGCCTTGGATTTCTCAGAAAATTAAGATTTTTATACTTGAAAGTCCTATGCACTTGATAGATTTCCATCCTGGGAGTCAGCTTGATCAATTAAATGTTTTCCGACTGCTATTATTTCATCGATACCCTGATTTCATGTCCATCTTTTCGTCGTCTGTGACCCATCTTTACATGCATTCTTGATTTTATGTTGATATCAGCTTCTGATGATATCGACGATGGAGCTCAGCATTTGAGTTGATGAAGATCTGTAGCGTTTACAACACGTTTTTCTGCCGATTATATTACAGATATATGATTTGAGATCAATGATAATTGAATTTTATGTCTTATTGATTTCTATAATTTTTAGAAAAAAGGCATAGATTATTTCTAAAAATTATAAAAATCAAAAGACTGGGTATCTGCTAGTTATTTTATCGTCAGCCAACTGGAATACAAAATATACTTTTCTACACAGAAAATGAACTATTTATTGATCTTGGCTACTCCGAGGATAAGCAGAATACTATACAGCACTGTTACATTGTTGTCTTCTCTTAAATACTACAATATTTTCTACCCATCCATAAAACTGTAAATCTCCACTAACCTCGGAACGACCGCGACTACTCGGTTCAATTCCTTAACTTTAGATTTTAACTTTAGAGTTAAGATATTAATAATGTATAACAGAAATGATAATTTGGCTCTGTAAAGTTTATTCGATTGAGCCTGTACAAATAAATTATTTTGCAAAAAAAACAATATTTTCTTGCTTATTCTGCATTATTTGAAAAGTTTTGTATTAGTTTATGTAGTATATCATCCTGAAGTCTTCTAGGTTCTTCAAAATATCCTGGTGTTAAGATGTGGTTTGGTACGTATCTTCCAAGCTTTGCAATGCTTCATGATAACTGCAATCCTCTGCCAAGGAAAAGAGTAGCTGAATCCACCACCATTGGTGGTGTCAGCACTGTAGCCTACAGTTTTTATGCTATGTTTATATGTGCATTGGCGACACGTATGCGTTAAAAAATATTATGTGAATAATCATTATTGAAACTTGAATTTTTCATAATAAGCTTGTCTTATTTAAAAACTAATATAATAAATATTTAACATTTATCACGATTATTTTGCCGCGCAACCATTGGCGTTGCTGCTGGGGTGAAGAGGGACCCAGGCCCCCTCCAGAATTATTTAGGCCCCCCAGAACTTTTGGTGTTTTTTTTTTATTCACCGGTATTTTGTCAAGCTTGTCAAGTTCGATGTTACTAATCTTCGTTCTGGACTAGAAGAAGCAATTTTGATGAATTATATTATATCGATATTTAATCGTCTAATAAGACGTCTACAAGCTCTACAAAGTGGTAATGTGCCCAGGGATTTTTCTGTAACTTCTGGGAACTTCGCAAAAGTCAAGGACTTCTAAGAAGTTCAAGGAACGTCGTAGAAATTGAGGAAACTTATTATAAATTTTGGAAACTTAATAGATCTATAGAAAAAAATCGTAGAAACGTAGGAACTTGAAAAGTTCTGAAAACTGCGTAGAAGTCGACAATTTATTTGAGTTTGAGAAGCTTGGTAGAAGGTAAGGGAACATTATTTTATTTCAGGGAAGCTCATTAATGATCGGGAACCTGTAAATAATTTCAGGGCACTTTTTTTGAAGCCTCATGGTATTAAAATAGTAGTGGAAATTACGAACAAATGCAAGAAACTTCGTTAGTGGATGTTCGCGGAAAATCATCGAAAAGCGTAGATGTACAGCAAACTTTGTATGAGTGTAAGGAATTTTGAAAAAGTTCAGGGAATTTTTTAGAAGATAGTTTAATCAACTTCAAGGATCCTCACTTCAGTATAGGGAACTTTGTTGCAGTTCGTCAGAGATCTTAATTCGGAAAAGCTCCATGAGCTTCTTCGTTAAACTTCAAGGAACTTTCCAGATGTTCAAGAATATTTGTAACTGATAGGTGCCTTTCCAGAAGTGCAAAGATGTTTAGAGATCTTCGTAGAATTAAGAGAGATTGACAAAATATGAAATTTGGAATAAATACAGGGAATTTCGTAGAAGTTGAAGAAATTTAGTAAAACTTAATGGAGTTTTGCAGATGTTCAGGAAATGTTGCATAAGTTACAGGATATTCTTTCAGACACCCTTCCTAGACAGCAGGAAATTTTCAAAAGATCTAAATATAGATAAAACATTAGTAAAGTTCTCTGAATATTTTTACAAGACTTCAGGTTGATCAAGTTCTGAGGATCTCCAACTGTTTAAACATTAAATCTTCTTTCAAGACTGTAGGTTGTTCAGGAAGTATCGAAATCCTGGGGAAAATTGATTATAATGCGTTGCACTGTTAATTGTCACGTATAACATGGTCGCCTTGATGTGTTTTTCCTATTAAAAAAAAAAATATTTGCGTAAATTTCAATTTTATAAAGCTGACGTTAACAAACAAACGATCATAGGACTGCAACGATTGGTGTCATTCATTACCATTCAAGTATCATGTTTTACTAAGCTAAGTGTCAATGCATCCGAATTATTGAATAAATTGCGGTAGAATGTTTCAAGTATCACAAAATCTAGGGTTTTTCGCAAAATGTAATTAGGATTTTTAATGAAATTGCCTACATTTAGACGCAACTGTGCATTTAAGACATCTTTTTTGGCATGAAAGCACTTTTCACACAAGGGTTTTACTATCTGAATCGGATTCAGGGAAGCCACATTTAATAAGAACAATTACTAGAAATGCACTGGGAAGCCATTTGAGGGGTTGATAAATTTCCCCACATACCAATATTTTCAAATTAAAGATTTCAAACATTTTCTAAATATTAACAATATTATAAGAAATTGCGCAGGACGATGGAGCCCTCATAGCTGCTGATTTAAATACCATTAGTTTTTCAATTTAGTCTATTGTAGAAATTTATTTATTTACGCTAATTAGTGATCAATTTAACCCCGGATTACGGTAATCAAAAGTTTTCCAGCTAATGTAATCTGATGGAATCTCTATACGGAAGACCTGTGTCTTAGTGATTGAGCTATATTGTCGAGAATTAGCACTCCAGCAGCTGAATTCAGGGCATCAATTTTGACGAAGAGAAAGAAATTTCTACATGTATCTAATATGTACAAATTTCTTTCTTTTCGATGAAACTTACGCCCGGAATTCAGCTGCAGGATAGTTTGAAAGCCTTAGCACATAAAAAAATCCGTGTACTATGTTTTGATTAAATAAATCAATGCTCGTGTAAATAATTAATTGGTTCCAAATGGGTATAACCAAATCTAACTTCATAAAAAAAAACAATGCTTTTATAAAAATAAATTCAATTATTATCTAGTAACAAACAGGGACACAATCATTGAAGTTTCGAGTTTATTCCTTTCAATTTGAATTAAAGTTAAATCTTGATTGACTCCGAATGTTAGTTAGTCCGATGCATCGAATAAAAAAATGTTCTGAATAAATGCCATATTAATTTCTTCTCTCAAATTATAAACATACTTTCAATATTTTTCGTAATATCATTATATTTTTCGTCTGGTTATAATTTGAGAGAAGAAATTAATTTTTTTTATTCGATGCACCGGACTAACTAACATTTGGAGTCAATCAAGATTTAACTTTAATTAATTTAAGTCCTGAACTACTTTTAGTCCTAAATGTATTCTTTGTGAACTTTACCATGTTCCAAATTCAAATTCCTGAAATTTAATTTAAATCTGAACGTCCTGAGTCCACGAAGCTCAAGAGAGCCTACTAACAACATGCACTCATGGAATGGTATCAGTAAGATATATATTGCTCTCCATACTATTCTGGAGCTAAGATCTTGAAGTTCTACAGGCTCAATGAAAGTCTTGAACAATGTACTGAAAAACTGTATTTAATGCCTTCCTAACTATTCTGGAGCTCAGATCTATATACGTCATCGAATGGTATCAATAAGATATTAAATGCTTTCCAAACCATTCTGAGATTAAGATCTTGAAGTTCTACAGACCCAGTGAATTTTTGAACAATGTCCTCAAAATCTTTATGAGTTCGTGAATTCAAGAGAGCCTTTTGACAATATGTACATCATAAAAATCACATCAACTGTTCAGGAGATCTTCAAGTTCTACAGACCCAAATAAAGTATTGAACAATGTCTTGAAAATCATTATGATAACAAGAAGTTCAGATAGCCCTTTGACAACATGCACTTTAGACTGCGGCAAAATTTGAATTTTTTTTTCTCCACAGTGCTCAATCGGTTCCAAATTGGGTCCTGATTAACTTTAGATTAACCAAGTAGATGGAAGGGATGAAGAAAGATTTTTCGTAAATTGTTTCGCTAACGTGTGATTTTCCCACCATCAACAATTGAGATTTCTTGCTTAGGCTTCCTCAGTCTTTAGCAGGTTATGAAAACGGCGTATAATGGAGAAGAATTAATCAGGTGCATCTCCATTATCTAGTGGTGTGGTGAGGAGCGTATTGATCTAGTTAGGCCAAGTGAAGCAAGATCAAGCAAGTGTAGAACGCTTAGGAAACTGGAGACCAGTAGCCACAAACCTTGTTGGCGCAACATTTTAAGCAGCACATCTTGAAGGACGTTGGACGAGCTAAAGCAAACAAGTTGTATGTGCTCTCCGGTCAACCTCCCCTTTAAAGCTTAAAACTCAATTAACTTGATATACCACCTCACTCGGGTCACCAAATCAGCAGTGCTGGCTGATTGGATTTTGGATTGCTCACCGTTGGCTGTTGCTGTTGGGCCTCGTTGGTTGACGATGACGACAACGACGACGACGGCGGCGGCGGTGGTGGCGGTGGTCGATTGAATCGCCGCCGCGTGTCGGTTGGTGTGCGGTGTGGGTTTCCGTCTATAGCGCTTTCAAACACACAAGCCGAGCCAGCCGCCGTCGAACCTCTAGCACTAGAGTAGTGATCGCGAGACTGGCCATCGAAAAAGGTGGCGGTGCGGGCGCGCTCTCTGTGCATATAGATTACCCAGGTTCGTCTGTCTATTTGGTTGAGCCCTGAAAGCATCGATTAATTACCCGTTTGGCAGTGACAAACACGCGCCGTGCGGTTCGCGGTTCTAATCTTGCTGGACGACAGAGACCGGAGGACGCACACTCATCAGAGTCTGTAGATCCAGAGAGGGCTGGTGTAGTTCTTGGTCGGTGAACGTGATTGCAGTTCGCGCGTTACAGATTTGAGTGGCAATTTCTTGAGGCTGTGTGAAATCGAGCGGTATCACCCTAAATGAAAGTGTCTGCCGTAGTGCTCGAGGGGCTGCCACCGTCGCTCCGAAAACTAAATTAAAATTTCGTCCGGCGTTGTGTTAAGGTGAAGAGGAAGATTGGCGGCGAAGCAGAGAGGGTATGGAGGAGCCATGAGAAACGCATGATAAAATAATTGGCTTCTTTGCTAGTAGGCAGCCAGCAGTGGTCCAAAGAGTTATTTTTGTTGTTGTTGTTGTTGTCTATATAGTGAATGTGCTCTCGAGCGTGCTGTGTGTCGGATACCCCATTATCTCCTGTGTATGCGCACTTGGGTGTATATTGGTTTGTTACACCAAGTGCGGTATGATTCGCTTTAGCGAATTTGATTAGTGAACTGACTGCGTTTAGCAAGAATTGAGATTGCGTTCCAGTGCAAGTGAATTGATTTACAACCATCAGGCGTTAGATTTATGACATTTCATTTATTAAGCCAACTGTCTGTTGCCTAGTGCTGCTAGTTCAATCCGATCGAAAGAAATTCAACGTATTTCCTAATGGAACACTAAACAACAGGGGCAACAAAACAGCGGTATTTTGCAAAACATTGTAAATGGAAGCTCGGCAGGCCTCCCTTGGTAGATCGAAAAATTGCATAAAGAACTGTACTTTAGTAACTGAATCACACTGAGTGACTAATAAATTCTTTATTACGATATTTCCATACGTATCTCGACATCGCCATATCTCGATAATCCCTTCTATGTCGTGATAAGAAGAGTATTCCGTTTATTTTTTTAAAGAGCTCTTTTATTCAGCTGCCCAGGGGTAACCTTTGCGATATTACTAAGCACTAATATGTTGTCATTCCACATATTCCACATATGGGCTCCACGCAGCCGTCGAGTGTGATAAATTTAGTCGAGACATCGTACAATACCTCCTTGAATCTAAGGAATCCCAACTCCAGGACAATTTGGATAATGGAATACATTTTGTTAATATAACTGCTTATCTCCCTTAATATGATGAAGTCCTACGAAGCATCATGGATTCGTATAAAACATCTAGACATCATTCAACATTTTGTTAAACCTGTAAAAATATGTTGTTATTCTAACTACATATTCCGCATTATGTAATGGGGATCCACAAAGTTTTCTGGGTTCACAAATTTAATCGAAACGTCACCCAATACCTCGTAGAATCTGAAAAAAAAACGTTAAGATCTGAATCCAAAATTTGGAGAATGCAAAATATTTGGCTAACACTGTTATATGTCTCACATGATGTAACGGGGTTCTATGACGCGGGTTGGGTTAAAAAAAAATGTTGGTACAAGTCACTGTTTAGCATATAGAACTCCAAGAGCTTAACTTCAGGATGATTTGTAGAACCGGAGATATTTTGTCAACATAACGATACATTCTACAGAATGCTTTTGGGCTTATTGAAGCTCTAGGGGATCAAAAAAAAAACCCTGTAGAACTTCAAGATCGCATTTTCAAGATGAGCTGGATAACTTATTATTTGTCCTGTTCATGTCTCCAGTATTGAGATGTATGTTTTTGATCTTACTGCTACAACATATACACTGTCCTCCCGAAGAGCGCGAGTAATATGTACTGCGTAAATCTAATTCGCGTAAATGGAGTACACGTAGCATATGGGATTTGACCTAATAGGGACCAACATGGAATATCTCGCGATCCTGGACATATAGAAGGTTACTGTTTTGAGCAAAGTTGTTCAGTGGATCAAAAGCTAAAGCTTGGTGGACAGAAGTTCGGAATTTTCTCACTACGCGGCGCTAGTGTGCATGAATCAATGATGCCCTTGTTTTTGTGATATCTTGAAATCCTTGTCATCTAGGCAGTTGCTTTTTTCGGCGAAGTTGTTCAGTGGATTGAGACCTTATCGTTGGTGGACAGAAGTTTGGAATTTTCTCTATACGCGGCGCTAGTGTACATGAATTTGTGATATCCTTGTTTGTTGATATGTTGAAATCCTTGCCATCTAGGAAGTTGCTTTCTTGGGCGAAGTTGTTTAGTGGATCAAGACCTTATCGTTGGTGGACGGAAGTTCGGATTTTCGGGGGAGAGTGTAGGCTCGTCATTTGAAGAAAATTCTGCACATTTATGTTGGTTTATTATTTCCTGAGGTTTGGGAGATTCAGGCCGTCAAAGTTTTCATGAATACATCAGTTTTTTTTCTTTCAATGTATTGATGTATTTTTGAACAATATTGTTGAAGATGATTATCCTCAAATAGTTATTTTTGATAGTCTATTTTGTGTAGGGGTCATAGATAACTTCCAAAATTTTCTTGTAATTCACCACAGAATTGCATAGCAAATTTCCACAGAACTCCGTTGACATTTTTTTTTAAATGACGTTGAGAGAATCTTTTGAAATTTTCTTAGAAGTTTGGTTCTGGTGATGCTGTGAACAAACACACTTCTTGGCAACTGGATAGGTGTGTTGTGTTACAGCATCGCTACGAATTTGGCGCCCATAGGGTTCTGTTAGTTAAGTTTATCGATATTCCGTCCGAGTTGACCTGTTTCCGGGGTACTCTACTCATAATCTCAATAATAGTATTTTCAGAACTACCTTGGAAATCATCTTTAGCTCTCCTGGAAATGCTTCTTAAACATACCTGGGATTTCTAGTTAAATTCCTTTAGAATTGTACTCAATTTTTTGTGTCTATTTGGGCGACCACCAGCACATTTAAAGGCTTGTGGGCCTCCTCAGAATGTCTAAAGAGAGTAAATTGTAGACGAGTATAATTCTCCTTAAAACTCATCTGACATTCTCATCAAAATTCTCCAGACAGTTGTTTAATGATTTCGAATCCTAAAATTTGATCGTAGTTTCTTTTTGTTTAATCCGAGATCTTGATAATAACTCCATATTTAAAATTTAATTTTTTTTTGAAGACTGAAATCTTTAAGAGTGTTCTGGATAATATGGATAAAAAGCTGGCATAGCATGTAATTTTCTCAAGTAATCTTCAAAAAATTCCTTCTATCAATCTATCACTTATTGAAATTCAGTCCAATGACCCACTCGGCTAGTGCCTTTCAAAAAACTCACATGGAACATTGACTTTTGAAAATATTTAAAATATTGGACTTCTAAAAATTATCTGAAGAGCTTGGGCTGTTCATTAGGCAAAAACGATCCATCCAGGGTCATCGAGCTTCTTAAAAACCACAACATTCCACGCCAAAATATGGTTAAGTTTTAGCTTGATATGTACCCACTGGAAACATCTGTCACTGTTTGCAAAAATATCTAATAGCAATTATCTTTGTGTCGTAATACTTCCTTTAACG
Organism: Ochlerotatus camptorhynchus; assembly: GCF_037179485.1. NCBI lineage: Eukaryota > Metazoa > Arthropoda > Insecta > Diptera > Culicidae > Ochlerotatus > Ochlerotatus camptorhynchus. The sequence continues at coordinate 6,250,542 of NW_027040988.1, forward strand.
AAAATAAATTTTCTTGCATTGCCATGGTCACCTGGGAGGAGGTTCGCGTGTAGTGCTTTCCCCAGGAAGCACAGGGGGGAAGGTAGGATCTGCAATGTCTAAAAATTGGTCTACGTGGTTTATGGACAGCCCCTGGCTGAAATGAATGCTGCATCCAGCTTGTAAGTTACTCATAGATTTCTGCTGTGACTCGATGGAGACGCATTGTGAACTACCTTGCGGCTTTGTCGTTGTGGTATTGCAGAACAATATTTTTTTTATTTAAAAGAAAAATTCTGAAACGACTCTTCCGACATGGCAAATTTTTGGATATGTTATGTAAAATCAAATGATCTTTTAATTAAAAATGCTGAAAGAGAAAGTTGTTAAAGATCCTCGCAGATCAAAAAAAAGCATTTGTTACGTATTTTATGATACAAAATCAAATTTTTCGTGTTTCGTTATTTTCCTTAAAACAACATTAAAAAATATTTCATTTGAGGGGTCAACCGCAAAAATCGGTTCAGAGGTTCAGAAGTAAGTCTAGATAGAGCTGGAATTAGGGCGTAACAGCTTTTGTAAACAATGATTTCTATCGATGATTTCTAGGAATTCAAGGCACGTCCACGCAGACCAACCTAGCCATCGGATAGGGGAAGTCTTTCCCTACCCGATGAGGATGTTGGTTTGCTTGGGCGAGCCTTGAATTGCTAGAAATCATCGAGAGAAGTCATTGTTTACAAAAGCTGTTAGGCCCTAATTCCAGCTCTATCTAGAAGTTGAAAAAAGGCATTTGCCCACCCTAACACGGAAATGGTCACCCTAATGGCGGAATAAAAAAAAATACGAGTCTAATAATTTTTGATAAGGAAAAACAATACCAATTTTCACGAAATTCTGAAACTCACTATAACTTTTTTCTAAGGAAGTTTTTTGGGTTTCTATCAGAAGCTAATTTAATAAATTCCCGGAAATTTCTTTCGACTTTCCAGGAAAGACCGTTTTTGTTTCAAAAGTTTAAATTTTCGCCTTCTTAAACTGCAAATGTATAAAATTAATTGGAATAGTAAATACCGATAACTGCCGATTTTTCGAAACCGAGAAGTTAGCAAACAATCTGGCAACGCGTCTGTTGTCAATCAGTTTGTTGCAGGCGAGTTATAGTAGTTATAGATAGCCCAGGAAAAGGTGCTAATCTCTTGGCTGTGCATGATGATTGATGTCGCTTTAGTTAACGACGACTACGACGACAACAACCACATCGCAATTATGATCGGTTGTGTGTATTTATACAAACTAAGTGTACATTTGTGCATACAAACATCATCAACGCACCATCAATGACATCAACATTATCATTAGTGTGTGTCTATACTAAAATTGGCATTGGCTCGATTAGTGACCGAAGGAAAGGAATCCACAACTAGCCGCAGGCATCGTCATTAGTGTGTAGTCAACTATGCAAAGACAGATTGCATCGAAATTGAACGATTCTTTGTTTATGCCGTGCAAAAATGAAAAACAAACTCGTTGTGAATGGGCCCTAGGCGGCCGCAGCACTGCGCAGGAATTGCGGTATATTGGCGAAATCTATTGCCATGATGTTACACATGTTTTCGTTGGAACTGGGTGAAACAGTCAGGTTAATAATCCGTTGCGAAAGCTACGTTGTTGCAAAAGTGAAAATTCTTGAACAATTATTTAGAACCGTTGCGCCATGCTTCGATTAGCAGCTCGGGTTGAAGGTTGAATCGTGAAATCAATGCTTTTTCCCCAATTCATGCATACATTATTCACACATTATTACTATGGATAATTGTCGGAACAATTATCCGCCAGAATCGACCTACATTCATGTACCAACTACCAGCCGAAAATGACAAGCACGCATCGTTGTGAACAAAAGTGCAAACGAATCACCCCTCATCATAACATCACTTTTAACGTGTTATTGTTGTCCGGAAAGGAAAACCAACCCAAATCCGTTGTTTCGTCGTGCCAGTTGCCTCGATTTTTCTTGTTCGGCAGTTTTGCATTCGCCACTTTAAAACCTAGATGGGTGGTGGCCTGGCCATTTCCGGTAAGGGAAATATCGATTTTGAGGTTAAATCGTTCGGTATACTCAGTCTGAATTATGTATACCTGCGGGTAGGGAAGCAGAGCTAATAGGAGAATTGGGTCAGATCAGGGCATCGTATGCGACTATCAAAGGTTGAGAGCCGGATAGAGGACAGTCAAATGACGTCACGAGATTCCCACTGATAAGTGCTATTATGGATGTGGTGCTGCGTGATGAAGGATTTTAATATCCAAAGGAAAAATGCATGCCAAAAATTGGCTTCCGTGTTGAATACTTTCCATTTAACAAAAAGCTACACCCACATTTGAAAGGGGAATCACAGTGTTTAATGAGCTGTGAAACGTGTCCATAGACACAGTGAACCGTTTAACATTTTACGATTTTTCTGAATGAATTTAATGTTATTTTGAGGTGTGTTTCCCCATTTTGCTTCCTAAATTGCTTCGTTAGCAACTGCCACCGCTTTGCGAGTTATACTTAGCTTAGACTTAGACAGTGAAAGTGTTGTAGCTTTGTGTGCCCTCATGCAGTAAACCAGGTGGATACTCCCGGTATTTTAATGAGCATTGTCGTCTTATGCCAATTGCTTTTCTGCTAAAATAAAAAGTGCGAATGCGTTAACCCTGTTGGCATGAAATCTATTGAGGCATCACACAATGACACAGTGTGTTTAGCGATATTTTGATATGGCCGGAACATGTTCTGGTTTGTATTGGAAATGTGACTAAATCCGACCTTAAACGGTTAAAACCCATAATGTGACTAATGACACTTTTGCAGGAATTTATATTGGTAAAGTGGATTAATTCGGGTTTTTTTAATGTCTCAATCATATTGGATGTAATTTTCTAACGTCTAAGAATACAAACAGACTGTCACGCACGGCATTGAAGCGAGTGTAGTAAAAAACGTCAATCTTTCAACCCCTGGGTGCAAATATCACAGTGAATTGATGATCGAAGCTCTTCTCACTATTATCACAGAATTCTAAACGATCATACAAAGCACGATATTTTGAAGTTACATTTTTAATAGTCTGTTTTAGTGGATTCTTTTGATTTTGCGATTTGATTTTGAGATTATCTTGATAAAATAATTTTCAATGTTTGAATTTGCTAAATTGTTTCCTAGTAACTCATCATTTATCTCGCGAGAATTTGTTTTATTTCTCTCCAGATTTTTGTTTTGAAATCGCTTGACATGGAAATCTCTTGGTAAGTCGTTTTAAAATTAAGAAATGTATTCTCCCAAAATTTGCTTGGATTTCAGCTCTGAATTTTTCTCAAAATTTTCTTAAGAGGATCTCTTGGAATTATCTTGGAATTCTCTTGAAATTCTACTTAGTATTCCCTTGGAAATATCTTCAGATACTCATACAGCACTATTTATAGATTCTCTGAAGTTCTGTAAACTTCTCCGAACCAAATCACCTAAATGTCCTTGGAATAATTCTTCATTTACTTGCTATCATGCGAGAATATCTGAAAGACTTTACTCGAATTATTGGGCAGTTGGAGAGAATAATCCCAAGTAGCATTTCTTGTTTTATTGCACTCTATTAGTGGTTATTGAGATCAATTTTATAAAACCGTCAATAAAATTAATAGCTCCAGCACAACCTTTTGATAACCGCTATAAGATCGTCTTACAGCTTAGTGGATCACTCTTGATAAGGTTTATAAAGCATGTTTGAGAATCATAATAAAGCTGTCTTAAAACCTTTTGTCATAAAGCCTCATACTCTACAAAAGGTTCTCATAGCCTCTTTAAGAGCAATATTGTATCCAAGCAGCTTTATTACGCTTTGGTGAAAATCAGTTATAAATCCAATTTAATTTTTATTGCATCAAAGCAACCGCCATAAATTAGCTTGTTGTTGTTCTGTTCTCCTGAAATGGAAATCTTTAGCGGTAAAAATAGGTTTGAGTGTTGGTGTCAAGATCACCATGCAATCAATTTTGTTTCATGGCGGCATAAGTGAAAATCTTAAAGAAAATAAATGACTTTTTAGAAGTTCCAAAACATATGCGCCTGAAATTTTATCGTGTATATTAGGATAATATGAGCGTTAAACAAATGCGCCTCCAAAATAATTCAAGTTAACAAAAAAGATTGTTTCAGAAATCAAATGAACTTGATGGAATCACCTTAATTTTACAAAAAAATAGATCTCAATACAAAATCATTTCGGATCTCTTATTTAGCCATTATTTAATTGAAATGTCTTGGATTTTATTCCAAGGCTAATGGCATTTTCATAATGACAATATGGCGACAGAGGACAGCAGCGAGAAAAACATCAAGCGCAATTTCTTAAAATGTCTAATGCTTACATTGCACACTGGGTCAGGAATGCAACCTAGCGGAGAAAAAATAATAACTCCGAAACGAAGTATTTCCGTGACTTGGTGTCTTCGGCAAAATTTCTCATCATAAAAAGGACCATCTATTGACATAAACAAATAGTTCAAAACTCTTCCGCAAAGAGGGTGTCACAATCTAACTTCTTTCTCTGACGTTTTGGAGACTTGATGTCTTGGGCAAAGTGGTTTATCTTGACAAAATGAACAGCTCTTTCAAAGACGTTAAATTTCCCTAGTCTATTGGTTCCAAGTTATATGGAGTTTAAGAAAAAATGTCGAAAATATGGTTTTTTCTTTCTGTTTCGGTTTTTTGCTTACAACTATATAATGTTATATTTTTCTCTAATGCAAATACATTAAATAAATAGCTTTTGTGAAGAAACATACTGCTTATAGCTTTTGTGAAGAAACATACTTCAAATTTCAAAGATATTGTTGAAAAAACGAAAAAAAAACACAATTTTTGAACTTTAATATCTCCCAAAGCGCAAAAAATCGCAAACTGACATTTTTAGCAAAAATTAAGCAATACTCGATAAACAAAATATCAAAATTTGAGAGAGCTATATTTTGGTGTCAAGATAAACAACTTTGCCTAAGAAGTTAGATTGTGGCACCATCTTTGCGGAAGAGTCTTGAACAATTTGTTTATGTCAATAGATGGTCCTTATTATGATGAGAAATTTTGCCCAAGACACCAAGTCGCGGAAATGCTTCGTTTCGGAGTTATTAATTTTGCTCCACTAGGTTGCATTCCTGGCCCAGTATGCATAGGATGAAAGCAGAACAGAAAAGCAAAATGCATGATTTTATTACGAGAACTATTTTCTTTTTACAAGAGCAATTCGAGCTGAACTTTGCATTAGGTCCTAAGTAACATTGATCGATTCCCTTCGTCGACTTTCTCTTTCATTAATAACTTATTCACCGAACCGTTTCTTGATGTGCTTGTCGTATTGGATGCTAGATAAAAACTTCTTTTATCGATTTATGTGCTGAAAATACCTGGGAATGTATTTACATGACCGTGGGGATGCAAAGAGAAAGTCGACGAAGAGAATCTGTCAATATTACTTAGGACCTAATGCAATGTTCAGCTTGAATTATTATTTTTTATTTGAGGGCAAATGTATATTCCTGTTCTACGGGTGCAACCGATGAATTTTACAAACATTTGGAAACCTTTTTGTCCTAGGACTGTCACCATTCCATGTATTTCAACCAAGATTCGACAGTGTCACCCCATGTATATGCGAGCGAGAACGGAAGAATTATAGAGACTGCTGACGTTTTTCTTACGCACAGTACGTCGCGTATACGTATACACGAAATATTTTCATGCTCATGCTAACAATTTTGTTGATTTTCTTTGCACTCCGCTTGGAAGTACCGGAAAGTTTTGATTCTTTTCTATGTTGTAAAAATAAACCGCCTATTTACATTTCTGACAAGTTGCAACTGAATGCTTATAATTGTTTTAAAATAACTGTTTCATGGCCAACTAGTTTTATTGCGCTTACTTATGTGTGTGTGTGTGTACAATCTAACCCCCACTGTCCGGCAGTGTTATTATGGAAGAAAACTGCTTTTTATTACCCTTCAACTAAAGCAGGTTTAGTCCGGGAGTTAGAAGGTGTTAGCTCTATTGCAGCTCCAGTGACCCATTTCAGAATGCCTGGTAATTCACGACCACTCCGAGGTCACTTTTACTTACAATAAGCCCCGCATGTTCACTCTACCTTTATCAAATGGATAATGGTATCATAAACACACTTCCAGATTCAAAAAATATTATTTCCAAATCTGGCACGTATATAGTTTTGAAATTTGTTTAACTGTAATAAAACGATTTGAATGGACATTTCTTACCAATTTTGTTTCAAATACCTCTTGATTCATCTGCTGGCAGCACTTACTGGACCTTACCGGCGACCAACTCGTCTGCCCGCAAAAGCAACAACGCCTAAATCTCAAGGCTCTCCGGACGTCCCCTCGAAAATGCAATCGAGATATGTATAAGAACAATCTTCAACTGGAACGAACTCACCAAATCAATGCATCCGGGAGTACATTCCCGATGCTTATTTTTCTCTCGCATGCCCGTCGTCGTCAAACGGCAAAAAAGGGAACTCGTTTAGCAATTTTGTGATACGGAATTTTCACTGAACATAAACCGCGAATTTACGAACTTCATCACTCTCAACTGCGAAACACGTTCAGAAGCACTTTTGGTACACTTTCGATCAATTTCTTTCGAACACACAAAAAAAAAAGTTTCAAGCAGCGAGCCAACAACAACACCGATTGTGCCGAACTCTTTCACGCACCTTGCAGCGCGTAAATAAACTGAAATAAAAAATTATCACTCGCGATGCCACTAATTTCTGGTCCGGGAGAAAATCAAATAACGCAGATTGCGACATTTCTTCTGATGCTTGCAAACATGTTGAATCACGTTTTCTTTCTCTATTCTAAAACTTCCCGGAAAGCGAGAAAACTACCAATCACACACGTATAAACGTCCGGGAGGCAGAGCGCCAGCGCTAATCCGGCAAATGCAGCCGAAAAATATGAACGCGAACGCACCACAAAACAGAGACCAAACAACCGTATCCTAACTAACTAACTAGCGTATACTAACGTTTCAGAAAACTAACTAACGAAAACTAAACTGGGGATTGTTCTTCATTAAAAGCACTTCAGAACGGGGAATCACGAGAAAAAATCTTGACAGCAAAAATAAACACGACCGTTCGCCGGCACAGCCTACTTCGTTCACCTAGTTTTATTGCGCTTACTTATAAAGCAATAAAAGGATTTATTTTTGGGTTTTATAAGGGTAATTCATATTGCTTTTTTGTATACTTCAAAGCAATCATAAAACCTTTCATAAGTGAAAATAGCATAAGCATCAGTTGGTTTTTTCATTAGCTTTATAGGGGTTGTGTAGATAGCTATAAGAATGTTTCATGACTTGCATTGTATATGACCGTCATAAAGCAGTAGGTAATGGTTGCAGCTGCAATAAAACCTTTATAAATTTTGAATATAGCCAAGCAGCTCTAGATTTGTTACTTGGGATACCTGATCAAACAGAAGCTTTCAAAACTATCAAAAGGGCTTAATGGAGATCTTTGATTACCGGAAGGTCTTTAGAATAATTACTGATGAAGAGACAATGACACCGTCTTCAATCCGACTGAACACTTAACCTTAGACAACGGACAACACACAACACCCAGTGGACCAGTAGGGAAATTTCCGGGTTGCTGGAACGGGAATCGAACTCTGATTTCGTGGTAATCACAATACGCCTGAACGACGCGTGACGCCGCCAACCGCATGAATCCCACCAAGCTGATATCGTTAGGGAATATCCGAAACACAAGATTGTAATTATTGGACAGTTAGAGATGTTCAGAATAATACCTGATCAACCTGAAAACTTGTAAAAATATCCATATTTGATCAACTGATTGTCTTTGAGGACTGGCATAATTCCTGACCACCCTGATATCTTGAGAGAATATTCGGCAGACATGAAATGAATTATTGGAAATCATGATCAACCTGAAGTCACAACCACGAGGCGATAGGGACACCCAGTGTAACCTAGCCTGATACCACAGACAAACAGACGTAACTCTTTGAAAAGGTTTTTCTTGAAAACATAGTATCTCAAAACATAGGACCTCAGTAGCGACATCTTTCAGGCTTCTCGCGGAAAATAAGCTTGCTCGCTAACTCGCAAACAATATTGCATAAAAGTTCTATAGAATGTATAGAAACGTCAAAGTGATCCGATGCCAGCGCTGCGGCGAGTAGTTCGCGGAACTGATAATATTCAAATCAACCGTTAAATTCGTGAACGAAGATACACAATGAAGAGTTACGTCTGTTTGTCTCTGCTGATACCATCAACCAACGGATTGGATTCGCTTCCGATCCGATAATTTCATCGACACCGAGATTCCAATCTCGAAAACCTTGGTAAAAACACCGAATACACTGAACTGAATACACCGAACTGAATGTCTTTGAAATATTTTTTTTTTTTAACCTGATACCTTGAAAGAATATCTGGGAGACATAATTTGTAATTATGGAATGTTAGAGATCTTTGATCTACTGAAGGTCTTTGGAATAATCCCCACTATCTTTGAATAATATCTGAGAGACGTGACTTGCATTGGTGGACAGTTGAAAATCTTCAGAAGAATACTTCTTGAAAACATATTTAAAGGGCTTTATGGAGGTCTTTATTCTACTGAAGTTCTTTGAAATATTTCCTGATAAACCTGTTATATTTAAAAACATATCTGAGAAACGTGACTTGAATTATTTTACAGTTGAAGAACTTGAGAACAATGCCTGATCAACCTGAAGTCTTGAAAAATATTAAAAGAACTTTATGGGGATCTTTGATCCACTGTTGGTCTTTGGTATAATTCCTAATCAACCTGCTAAAAATTTAAATAATATCTTAAAGACGTGAGTTGGTAAACTTTTGAAGATCTTCAAAACATTATCTGACCAACCTCAAGTCTTGACAAAATATCCAAACGTCTTATTGGAGATTATTGATCAACAAAAGACCTTTGGAATATTTCTTGACCAACCTGATATGTTAAAAATATATCTGAGAGACGTGACATGAATCATTGGACAGTAAAAGATCTTCAGAACAATAGTTATCTGTTGTGTGTTGCCCCGTAACGTGGGTAGATCACCTTTTCGTGGTACGTTACGGGATGTAAGATATACCACCGATTTCTAGTCCTGACTACTTCAAACTAGGGGAACAGGATTTTTCAGTAATCAAAGGAACACATCTTAGTCCTTGTTACTTTTTATGCCTTGTTGATAGTGATAAGTCCTAGGGTTGCCTGGATCGAGGATGATCTTGAAACAAGAAAAAATGAATTAGTTAGTCTTTATCTATGTGATTCCTAATCTTCTATTCGTTGTTCCATAGTTTGAAGTGGTTAAGACTAGGGTTCTGATGCATGGTAATTATCGGTATCATTGTTTAATTTTGTTGCTAAGGAATCCAATTTTGACTGAAAAAGAGGCGCGCCTTTGGAGGGTGTTACAACACTGCGAAAGGTATAAATAGCGGAACCTTTCAATTAGAGTCGGATCCATGCGATAAATGCAAGAATGACAACTGTAAAAATATCGAATACTTCATCATTTCTCAATAATGATGAAGTAATACGACATGCACTAAACTAAGGACACGGGATATACTAAAATAGATCAAATTACTGGTCGCAGTGATGTTAGGTCCCAGACAGAGGAAAACCCGAAGTCTTGAAAAAATGTCCATAGGATTTTATGAAGATCTTTGATCAACTGAACAGCTTTGGCCTGGTCATCATGATCATCATCATCATCATTTTTAAACGAATATCTGAGAGACGTGACTTGAATTATTTAACTGTTTATAATCTATAGTCTATAGTCTGTTTATAATCTATAGTGTCTATAGTCTTGGAAAAATATACATAGGACTTTATGAAGATCTTTTATCAACTGATGATCTTTGGAATAATTCCTCGTCATCCTGATTTCATGAAAGAATATCTGAGAGACGTGACTTGAATGGTTGAACTATTGAAGATCTTCAAAACAATATCTGACCACCCTGAAGTCTTGAAAAATTATACAAAGGATTTTATGGAGATCATTAATCAACAAAAGGCCGTTGGAATATTTCTTGATCAACCTGATATATTTAAAAAATATCTGAGATCTGATCAACCTGAAGTTTTGAAAAAATATCCAAAGGATTTTATGAAAATCTTTGATCAACTGAAGACCTTTGGAATAACTCCTGGTAATCCTGATTTCTTGAACGAATATCTGAGAAACATGACTTGAATTGTTGAACTGTTGAAGATCTTCAAAATTAAATTCTGATCAACCTGGAGTTTTGAAAAAAATATCAAAAGGACTGTATGAAGCTCATTGATCAACATGAGATCTTTGGAATAATTCCTGGTCATCCTGATATATTTAAAAAAATATCTGATAGACGTTACATAAATCTTTGGACTGTTGAAGATCTTCAGAACAATATCTGATCAACCAGAAGTCTTGAAAAAAATATCCAAAGGACTTTATGAAGATCGTTGATCAACTGAAGGGCTTTGTAATAATTCGTGGTAATCCTGATTTCTTGAACGAATATCTGAGAAACGTAAATTGAATTGTTGAACTGTTGAAGATCTTCAGAACAAAATCTGATCAACCTGAATTCTCGTAAAAGTATTAAAAGAACTTTATGAAGAGGTCTTTGATCAATGTGGTCTTCTTCTTCGCATTTTAAGCTTATTTTTTTTCGCATATTAGCTTATTTCGTGCTCTCAACTTAGTGTTCTAGATACACTTTCACAGTTGTTAATTGAGAGCATTCGATGCCTGCACTATTTTTGCATTAGTATTATTGCGTGGAAATTACAATCATACTCTATGCCCAGGGAAGTCGATAAATTTTCTAACCCAAACAATTTCTAGACCGGAGCGGGAATCGAACCCAGCCACCCTCAGTGTGGTCTTGCTTTGTAGCAAGATCTTCAGAACAATATATTATATCAACCTGAAGTCTTGGCAAAATATCCAAAGAACTTTATCGAGATCTTTGGAATAATTCAAGGTCAACCTGGTATCTTTCAAAAATATTGAGAGACTTGACTTTAATTGGTGAACTGGTGAAGAACTTCAAAACAATTTATGACCAATCTGATGCCTTGAAAAAATATCAAAAGAACTTCCGAGAAGTATTATTATTATTGCCTTTATTAAAAACACAGCTCTCATTGAGCTTCCGAGCGGCTAATAGAACTTCCGAGCAGTTAATGGATCTTCCGAAATGCTCCTAGAACTTTCGACCAGTTCATTGAATTTCCGTGTTCACAGGACTTATGAGAAATTCATAGAATTTTCGAGATATTTGTAGAACTCTCGACATGTTCTGTGAACTTCCAAGAAGTTCACAGGTCTTCCGAGCAGTTCACAGAACATCTGAGTAGGTCACAGAACTTCCGAGCAGTTCACAGAACTTCCGAGATGTTCACAGAACTTCCCAATAGTTCACAGAACTTCCGACGTGTTCACAGAACTTCCGAGGTGTTCACAGAACTTCCAAGGTCTTCTTAGAACTTCAGAGATTCTCATAGAACTTCAGAGATTCTCATAGAACTTCCGAGATGATCAAAGAATTTCCGAGCAAATCATAGAACTTTCGAGAAGTTTATAGAACTTCCAAAACTATTATAGAGCCTCCGAGATGTTCATGGATCTTTCAAGATGATCATAGAAATTTCGAGCAGTTCATAGAACTTCCGAGAATTTAATTAGACTTCCGAGCAGTACATAGAGCTTCTGAACAGTTCATAGATCTTCCGAGGTGTTCATAGAACATTTGAGATGTTCATAGGTCTTCCGAGATGTTCATAGAACTTCCATTAAGTTCCCCAAACCCCAATGCGATTCGAAATAGGGGCTCTAATGTTGGCATATGAATCTAAGACTGGGCCCATCGCTAAAAATCAGCTATTTATCAATTTTATCTGGATGAATGCGTCATTGGGACGGTACTAATGGATATTTTGGTCGCTGTTGAAAATATAGTCGATTGCTGAATTTATGTATGGTCCCAAATTATGGGCATTTTGGCCGACATTACATCCATTTCTCCTATAACTTTTTTTCCGTTTCCGTTTTATTTGTTTTCCCCAAGAAAGTTCACGAGTCATAGTAATTCTTTAGAAGTTTTCCATCCCTATAGACTCAAACTTATTCGACCTTTTGTCCCCCTTCTCATCATTCGACCATTTGTCCATTGGACCTATTGTATCTTCGACCTTCTGTTCTTTCAAGAAGACGGATGGATAATTTGAAAAAAATTATAGATTTGATAGCATTGATAATTGCACACTAGGGTGCTTCATTCTGAAAAAAGTGATGAATTTCTGATGGGCCACCCTCCAGTTCGATTCATAGCCCCAAAATATGAACCTGTGCAAAAATTGGTAAAGATTGATGAAGGTTTAGAGGTCGCGCCAATGATTTGAAATTTGTATGGGAATTACTATGGAAGAATTTAAAAAATCGCTTATATCGCTATAACTTTGCTTCTACTTGTCCAAATGTCGAAAAAATTTAGTATGTTATTGCTATGGCAATAAACAAAAAGCCTACAGTTGCTACGCTCAGTTTTGCAGCGTATCAAGAATTATAAAAATGTGAAAAAATGGCAAAATAGGGTAAATTGACAGATGAATATGTACAAGGCAACAACGCCAATTTCATCGCAACAACAACAGGCTTGTTGATCATTGTCATGACAACCACATATTTTTTTTTTCAACGTTTGGACAACTACAACCAAAGTTAGAGCAATGTAAACGAAAATCAATAATTTCCCATACTAATTCACCAAAATCTCCATACAAAATCCAAATCATTGGCGCGACCTCTAAACCTTCATCAATCTTTACCATTTTTTGCACAGGTTCATATTTTGGGGCTATGAATCGAACTGGAGGGTGGCCTATCAAAAATTCATCACTTTTTTCAAAATGAAACACCCTATTGCACACTAGACTGATGCAAAATTTGAAATTTTTGCTCCACAGTGCTCAAACGGTTTCAAATCAGGTCCTGATTAGCGTCCCAAAATTTAAACTCATTTGGTAAGAAACTGACTTGGCACAAACTATTCGAAGTTTGTATGGAAATTACGATGGGAAAACCAAACTTTTTGTTCATTGTCTTCTACTCATTTTACATATTGCTCTTTCGAAAATTTCTATAATTATTCTTACGATAAATTTTCTAAGCCGAATACTGTTTTTCAGCCAAATGTCAAATTAAATTGTTATTAATTGTTTAAGAGATTGATAATCTTATGGTATGATCAAGCAGCTGTTCTGTGGGCAACACCTATATTCTCAAGTAACATCGAAGGTTTTTATCGCGGTTTTATAGCATTCTACAAGTCTAAATCATGGTCTACAGTTTACAGAACCCTCATAAAACCAAAATTGTTACTTGGGGTGTGACATAGTAGCCATGATATTTGTGCTCTATTCTTCGCGCCAGAAACACCAATGTTGCCTGCTGAACAGTTGAATGAGCATAATCATAAGACATCAGTGACTTGAATCATTAATAACTTTTGTTCCTTACATTTGATTGAAAAATGGTTTCCAACAAAGTTGTAGCTGAGAAAATTTGTTAGAATCACTGCTATAATTTTTAAAAGCATATTGATGTGGTGAAGTGTTAGATCGATATGAACAAAAACATAAGTTTTTCCATAGTAATTCCCATATGAACTTACTAAAGTAGTTCAAATTTTGGGAGACTAAGCAAGACCCAATTTGGAACCGTTGAACTATGGAGCGAAAATTTCAAATTTTGCATCAGTCTATTGCACACCCTTAAACCATATCCTTTAACAAAAGAAAAATAAATGAATTTTTAGGTAGATTTTAACCATGACCTAAAAATTGCCAAAATTATATAGTTGATACCGCGGTTTAATGGAACAAATAATTAAAACAGGTGATTTTGTGATCATCAGAGATATTTATGAGAAAACGTTTTCTCACGTCTTCGGTCTGATAAGTCTTTTGTAACCGTTTATTTGAACATGGCGTGAAAATAATAATGAAAACTACCTGATCTGATGGTATGGATTAATCAAAACACTACTGGCGACGCTTAGCCCGCCCACTCGAAGTCGTAAACAAGCCATTGCCCATGAATTCAAGACATCAACCGCGGTTGATCTCGTAGCTTACTAAAGTATTGACCCAAATTCCTTTGAAATGCACCGGCCACCAACGGGACCACCGTTGTTTAAAAGATACATCTCTTCGATAATTGATTGAGGAATGCAAAAGCAATAACATGGGTTCGAGCGTGCGAAAAAAAGTTGAGCAATAAATTGCTACAATGACCATCCTGGTGTGCCCAACGACGTAGAACTGACCTTCGATCATCTTCACGCGACGGTGGACATCCAACAGGGTGTATAAACAGTTAAATGTTACACTATGTAGCGCCGTGGGATTGCAACAATTGTTGAACGTCATCAGCCTGGTTGACCAAATACACAAATAGCTACTAAATGATTGGTCACACTTCTTGGCAGGGAGGTTTTAAAATTATCACTTCAGTTAAGGAAGCGAGACGACCGACAAAACAAGCAGTAGGGGCTGTGCAGACTGCTTTCATGAATCAAATTATATCGAAACGAGTGACCTTCCGTTGTTGACGAAAGTGCAAATCTGTCCTCCACGAGAAATTCAATTAGCAGCTGAACGCTGCAATGCAGTGAACCAAAGTAGCAAAATCTGCGTCTTACGCATCGACTCGTTCGTTGCCCCTTGGACCGATGCTGGCGAGGGACGTTGCCGCAAATGGCAGCGACTTCTTCAGGGTCGACGATTGTCCAAAAACTTTGCACAAACAAACATATGTACGTCCAACGACGAAACGTTGTAGACGAACACGGTCGATTGAACCAATGCTGATTTGAGTTTCGATCACTCAAATTCGCAAAACCGTACGTTACTCACAGACTGAGTAAATTTTGCGGAGATTTTCTTCCTATTCAAGCTGATTTTTGAGGAAAAGCGAGTTAAATTTTACTCAGTCTTTGAGTAACCGTATACGGTTTTGCGATTTTGAGTGAAAACTTACTTAATTTTGAGTCGATCTCATCGGCCGGGAAAAGTATCGTTTCCATTCATCCAAACTGAGCTGACCAAAGTCAATTTGTGGCTACTGCGATCGCGAGCGTGATTGAATCAAACTGAAACAGAGCCGGAGACCACAACAGTGCACATATACAAAGAGACACTTGTGTTGATCTGTGCCGGTCAGAAACGCGCATTCCATTTGGTCGAATCATCATTACCTTCCAACTGTTGTAGCTGAATACTCGGACTCGGCGTTGAGTCGCGTTCCGAGTATGTGACCTTATTCTTCCGCTTTTATACAGCGTGTTTTATATGTTTCTCTTCTGTCGGACAACGGCCGGGCAAGCAAACGCACCGATGCCGGTGGAGGTCAACCAGAAATAAAGTACCATCGTGGCCTTCGTAAATCTCGAGTGGACGTAAAGTCCGCTCGGTAATTCCAGCTTGGGCATCAACAAAGCAACGGAGTGAAATATTTCAGGTGTTTGAAAAAATTAACAGACTTATCGCGTTGATTTGAATTTAACGAGTGAGAGAGAGAGAGAACGGCGGATAATGAATCAGCAATAATCGATTCTGCCAACTCATTGCCTCAATTGAAAACAAAATCAGCCAAGCTAGATAAAATAAAGGCAAAGCCAAACTCTATTCTGCTAAGTCATGCGCGTACATATTTTGACAGCGACGACGTGCTGACATGTATTGATTGTATCGAGTGGCGTGATTACATTGTTTGCTAGTAATCGCAATCGAACATCTCTCCAGAAACAGCATTTTTCGCACTTTACCAAGCGTCATCAAGTATAAATATGCCATTTTCAATTCCGCCAAGCGCACGTGACGGGTTGACAGCCAAGTGGTTGCCAAGGTTTGATACGGTAATTTGAGATTTTCTTATTATTTTTCTACCGGGTTTCTAGCAATAATTATCTTATGTTTGCTATCTGCTTAGGGCTCAATAATTCCAGCGACAAACGGAAATTCAAATATATAATGCGCTGCACACTATTGATATTGGATCAACAAAACGGTCATCAATCTGATGTAGGGTAGGAGTACCAGTTAAGGCTATAAGTTCCTATTTTTGTGTATTTTAATTATGGCCTATGGGATTCCCATAGGCCATAATTGGAACGTATAGCCATAACTGTGTACATCTACCCTAGGTAAATTAAAAATAATCTACTGTGTATCTATAACCACACAGCAAAAAAATAATTTTGATATCACATCAAAGTGGATGCACTACAATCATGTCGAAAATTTCATGTAATTTTTATGACCACATAAATAAACAAATGCAGTAAAAGCAGCGTAATGTCAGTTCATGCATTGTATTAATGATAATTTTGTCCTTTTTAGCAAGTAATATTACACCATATTTTCGACATGATTGTAGTGCATCCACTTTGACGTGATATCAAAATTATTTTTTTGCTGTGCACTGAAAAAGTGATAATTAGATTCACACTTGTTCACTTGCAATAACAATAACAATTGCAGTTTTTATCAGATGGTTTGAAGATGCTATTGCTTGCAGATTAACCACAACCAAAATATATTGCAGCAGTTTTGAACTTTTTTCGCCAATTGCATAAGGCCATTTTCTCGCGAACCGAAGTCCGCAAAGGAAAACCAACAAAATGAACAGGTAGGGGAAATTCTCCTCTATCCGATTGTGGTTTAGGTTTGCGAATGAAGGTTTCGGTTAGCGAGAAAATGGCCTTACAAGGTTTGTTAACAAAATGGAGTTAAGGCCATTTCAATTGTTGGTTTTGATTTATAAAAAGTAGAAGGGTCTGTGCCTAGGGGCACAAACGGAAGCTTGACGTAGGACCGCTAGTGGACGGAACAAATGTGAACATTTAGTTCTTTTAATTGATCAATCATCAATTATCTTAACTCTTTCCGTTTTTTATTTGTAAGCGTATCAAATTTGTAGTATTTATTTTAAAGAGAAAGTTGACGAAGAGAATGTCAAGGAACTGTCAACTTGAGTATTTTCTATTCATCTACCCGACTTTAAAAGGTGTATTTTGATTTTTTTTTGTTATTTGTGAATTTTTAAGTTTTGTGCATTTTGGTATTAAAGTGTATTCAATTCACCCCTCACAGGATTTCCTTCCGGATTATATGAATGGGGCGGGGCGGAAAGTATCGTTTGTGCAGAATATGTAAAAAAGGAGGGACTTCGAGAGATTGAACACGTGAGAGCTAATTTTCTCACAAATTTGATTTTATTGGCTTTCTGGGGACTGAAAGCGGATTATTTTCACTTCTCTCAAACTCTATATGGATTTTTAACACTTCCTACCGGTGTGTTCTGGAAAATGGTCGGACGATGATTAATCTCACCAACACATTCGGGCCTACAATTCCAAACCTTCTATAGAGATGTATAGCTAGCTGCTAGCGGGAACTGATGACCTTGACAAATGTCCAAATAATACTCTTTAACAAATTTTTGGTGGCCCTGAAAAGGACCGTTTTATAGTGATGGTTGAGGAATACTGAGCTGGGTGTTCAACACGGATGAGGCTGTCGAACTGTATGTCGTTTGGAGCGAGGGTGACACGCTTGACATAGATGACCGACCCGCAGCGAATCACGAAGAGCTACTGATTTCGATCCACAGCATAGCGGTGCAGCTTCTTCCTCCTTTGATGGTTGCTTATGTGGGCTCTGCAGCTCGCTGCTTGCAGGCAGCCTTTCGTTGTTACTGGAGAACAATTTTCAACGCCACACGCCGAAAGCACTGCTACTGCTGCTACTAATTTCGACGACCGAACACCACCACACAGTGGTGTGGTCGTTGGGAGCGTGTGGTTCTGAATATGGCGATGATTGTGCAAAATATTACGCAATTCCATCCTCCCTATTCGCACGCGCCCGAGGTTTGGAGGCGAATGCCACTTCGACTTGTTTCGTCTACTTACTACTCTCTGACGACTGTACTGGGGAAGCAGCATATGCATATAGGTAATTGGTGGATTTGTTAGTTAATTCGACGCTTTTGAACAATGCTGGACATTCACCAGTTTTTCATTAGTTTTTTGTTAAAAATCAATATTCGGAAGCATTGTTATCAATGCGTAGCCATATTTCTGATCGATTGGTGATAAAATTATTGAAATTGGACCAGGGACAGCTGAGTTATTAACGTTCAAAATCTTTCTTAATTTGTTACATGTTCCATTTTCGGTTTTCACAAAGTGTACCCCCATATAGAAATCAAAGACGTAGTCCTACGTCAAAATTCTTTTTATCAACAGCACCGTCAGAAAAAGGACCGTAGCAGTATATAAGCAGGATGAATCATAAGTTGAGTCTCGATTGTACTTCTTGATAAAACATTAAAGAAATATGCTATTCTGTAATTGATTGTATTATTACATTTTTGGTAGTACCTACACAGTTCGAAAAAGTAGTGTAAATTTCTGTTACTATGATGCACATAAATGGAGCGTCACATATCATACAAATTCACATTATGAGTCATTTAATGAAATATTCTAAATATTGTATGCAACCATCCATCTTTGTAAGCAATATTTCTTGCAAGTTGCTAGTTTACGTTAAAAGGAAGTTTACATGCTTCAATTTTAGCATGCATGGATATTTACATATCTATTAAAATTCGTAATTTTTTGGTGTGTATGTTGAAAAAGAATGAAACATCAATTTCACTGTTATACAATTTTTGATTCAGTAATTGATCTACTAACATTTTGGGATTTTTTTTTCTGGTGGTTTTGGAAAAGTATTTGAAATCATAGAAACATATTTTGATGCTAGAAAACCTGCTTTATGAAATATCAAATTCGAAGAGGGTTGACATCAATGCAGCTAGGCATTTCACGTTGGATGGCTTGGGTTTGAATCTCATCCAAGTCACAAATGACTACACAATTGGTTAATGTGACTACATGTCGCAATTTATTTAAAGGAATTCGGACTCGTGGTACAGTCCTTGTCCTTCATCTCGAATTCTACACAGATAAAAATTCTGAATTTTAATAGTGATTTAAACATTCATTCACGTAAACTTGTATTTCATTTCACGCAACCGCGCAACTTGTAAGCAATGTTGTTTACAACAATGGGCTTTGGCATACAATATTTGCTACACTGCATGAAATGTCTCAGAACTTTACATTATATATAATGTAAACTTATACGATATGTGACTCTCCATTCATGTGCATCATACTGAACATACTGTATATATTCCAATCTATATCTATGTTGATGGGTCAATTTCAACTGCAAAATACAATAATCAGGGTGACCAGTTAAACCGGAAAAAAAACCGCAATAAACCTGTGAATTTAGATGGAAAATTGGAAAAAAATACTTCTTCCTCTTCTGGACTAGATATTCAGGATAAATTCACTGTGAAGATCTGAATAGGATTTTTTTTTTGATTTTTTGAAGCAATTTTATAATGGCTTCTAGAGATACACTCAAAAGTTTGAGATAACAAAAACCAAAAAAATCATTGCAAACTTGTTCGATTAGGTCGGCCAAATATTGAATAGGTAGTAGAAGCCTTATTGTATACCCACCCAAGAACCTTAGTGAAAATTTGGGGGAAAAATTTAGAAAATATTTTAAATCAATAAAATAGTAGTTCATGATCCTAAGTTTGGAGTCAGATTTCTACAGAAATGTGACTTACCAAATGCCTACTTACGAATCTGTAATTCATTTTTAACGTAACTCTTACTTTCACTTAAATGCTTATACTAAACTTTTTTAATCGGTTTATATATGAGTTCTGGGCACGGAATTGGATTCATCGGAAATTTTTATCCCAATTTCATATAAAAAACATTATACTTAAGTGCATTATAGCTAACTTGAGGACCAAAAACAGTTTTTTTTTATTTGCATCTCTTAAAACATACTTTTTTCGAATAAAACCGTTAATTTCACGAATAATTATGGAGACGCAGAATTGCCTTGATAACTTTCTGATCGGTCATGACCAACGTACCTAGCTGGAATTCACTTTCTGATATAATTTACCAGTAACATTTAAAATGGGCCTATGTCCAAAACGTAAATAAATCGGGTTTTGAAACCATTCTTTAGCACCACTTGATAGCTACTAATCATGTAGGAAAGTTCCGCATAATCGAGGAAAATCATTAAAAACAACTCGATTTTTGAAACGACCGATGATCATTGATAGGCCTAGTGACGTAGAAGGGCCGATGATTGAAAATTTTCAAACCAAAGCTAGGCCTTACTGCTTGAGGCTGGCCGATGATTTGACGTTGCGAAAAGGCTTAGCAAAGGGCGTACCATTTCTGATGACAAGTACAATGGCTTAACAAAAAAGGCCTATCCATTGAAAGACTCACAAAAAGGCTTATTAATTTATAAAATTAAATTGTTATCGGTTTTCATATATTTTTGAAAGGTTTATACATATTATGGATATTGTATACTGAGATACAGTTACTATTGGTATTGTGAACAATATTAATGCCTAAAATACTTCAATTTTCTTAAATATGAATTGAATAGTGGCGTAAAAATTTAAAATTCATTTTCTGGTTTGTTTACGTTTTGGACGTAAGCCCATTTCAAATGCTAAAGGGTGATACGGTCAAAATTTGGTCAAGGGAAAACGCGTGTAAATCGGTGAAATCGTTTATTTAAGAAATCAAATTAAAATTCTTTTTCAAGTTCAATTAGTATAAAATTCAGGAAAAATATTCAGTTAGGCTTCCGCTTTTCCAAATCCGAATTGCCGGGCCTTACGCTTGACCCCTGCCATCAGATTTTGTACAGCCACCTTGTCCACCTTCTTCGCCGCAGAAAGCCAGTTTGCCTTGAACTGCTGCTCGCCCTTAGCAGTTTTTTTTGGTCTTCTTTAGGTTCCGCTTGACAATAGCCCAGTATTTCTCAATTGGGCGGAGCTCTGGCGTGTTGGGAGGGTTCTTGTCCTTGGGAACCACCTGCACGTTGTTGGCGGCGTACCACTCCATGGCCTTTTTACCGTAATGGCAAGATGCCAAATCCGGCCAAAACAGTACGGAACAACCGTGTTTCTTCAGGAAAGGCAGCAGACGTTTATTCAAACACTCTTTCACGTAAATTTCTTGGTTGACAGTCCCGGAAGCTATGAAAATGCTGCTTTTCAAGCCACAGGTACAGATGGCTTGCCAAACCAGATATTTCTTTGCGAACTTTGACAGTTTCATGTGCTTGAAAACATCTGCTACCTTTCCCCTTCCTTTTGCCGTATAAAACTCCTGTCCCGGAAGCTGCTTGTAGTCGGCTTTGACGTAGGTTTCGTCGTCCATTACCACGCAGTCAAACTTCGTCAGCATCGTCGTGTACAGCCTCCGGGATCGCGCTTTGGCCGTCGTATTTTGTTTATCATCGCGATTTGGAGTCACTACCTTCTTGTAAGTCGATAGTCCGGCTCGTTTTTTGGCTCGATGCACGGTTGTAGACGATACACCCAGCTTATTTGCGGCATCTCGGAGAGAGAGGTTAGGGTTTCGCTTGAAACTACCGCCAACTCTCTTTGTCGTCTCAGCGGCTTCCGGTTTTCGATTTCCCCCCGATCTAGACTTCCTGGCTGTCGACAAACGTTCCCCAAACACTTTAATTACATTTGTAACGGTTGATTTGGCAACTTTTAGCGATTTTGCCAACTTTGCGTGCGAGTAGCTCGGATTTTCGCGATGCGCGAGCAAAATTTTGATACGCTGCTCTTCTTGCTTGGACGGCATTTTGATAACTGAAGAGTGAATTCCAAAATCAAAATAGGAGCAACATTCTACACACACACACCTTCAAAATGAGGGGTGTTCAGGTTTTTTAAATGCAAAATTGAAAGAAATACGTCAAGTTGATATTGACCAAATTTTGACCGTATCACCCTTTACACTAAATATAATCTTTGCAGAACCAGGATTCAAAAGTTTCATGAAATTAATTTTTCATTCTGTTAAAAGCTGTTCTTCTTTCTTATAAAATTATTACTTTGTTGATTTGACAACTCATGTATTTCCTCCTCCCCTTATTTTAGAACGTATTTGACCAATATTTTCATGAATTCGATTTAGATGATGGTTGGGAAATGTGTCT
Organism: Ochlerotatus camptorhynchus; assembly: GCF_037179485.1. Taxonomy (NCBI): domain Eukaryota; kingdom Metazoa; phylum Arthropoda; class Insecta; order Diptera; family Culicidae; genus Ochlerotatus; species Ochlerotatus camptorhynchus. Next base: position 6,272,786 of record NW_027040988.1, read on the forward strand.
TCCGATGAAATTTACTTGTAAATCGTTCCAATTTTTCTATAAATCTTTAATAATCCGCAAGTGGTCTGCTAAAGGAATGATTCCATAAATGGCAAATTTACCCTAATTCTTCACTGCAAATCATCATAAATGTACTAATTTGTAGCTATTGGACCTAAGTGGTCTAATCATAGTTCTCAATAGTAAATGTTCCATGTCTATGACTCTGAAGGGTCTATTTTTACCAGATAGAAATAATTTCCTTATCCTCCACACAGATAAACATATTTTGTATTTTTCAACTGCTAACTGGAGCAGGTTTTTAAATATAAAATTACACGTTTGACAATCCGAAATTTAATGAATGAAAGCTCAAATTTACACGTTCATATAAATGTATATAGTTGTTCGTTAAAAATTAAATCAATTTCAATTGAACTTTGACCATCTATGTAAAAACACACATGCATGCAAAATCCAATGCAAATTAATGTATTTTAAAATACTTTCGAGTAAAATTAATGTTTTATTGGTGTATGTTTCAACTAAGGCCAGAAAATACACCAATATGCCACACATAAATTTACAAACTTTTTGCTGTGTATCCATACCCCAAAATAGCTTTTCAAATCGTATATGCCACCCAAACACATGGACCGAAAAAATGGCTTCTATCTATCATGCTACCACTTTATGGAAAGGCGCTGATGAAGTGCCTACATCCCATCCGATACGATTCAATGTCAACAAAGCATGGGTTGTGTGAATGCTGCTCTCAGATGGCCACAGCCAGCCGTCGTCGTTGGGCGAATGCACTCTCAGTGGGTCAATGTCTGTTATGGTAGGTTACGACCATGGGCATCCCGTCCCGTCTGGAACACATGAACATCACGGTGATGCCTCGCTGGTGGAGTGGAGGGTGATGGTGGGGGGCGATTCGGTACCAATTTCGTCGGCGAAGGGTCAGTTTGGAGTCAGCTGTTAAACCGCAGTCAGCTCACCACCATCAGTGACAAGCGTGATACGGTTGTGCACACGTAGTTCGGTAGTACTTTCTAGTAGCAGAAAGTCATCTACTCTGACTGATTAGCGGTGTAGCTTGATTGAGGAAATTGAAACCGCGTAATTGAGAGTTCGCTTGTTTGTTTGATTTGTCGTAATCGGATTGATTTTTTTCCTTCAGTCAGTATCATGCCAGTCTTCGAGTATCGGTACTTTTTTGAGCCCGAACAAAGCGCGGAGTGATGTAGGTAATCGAATTTGTTTTTGTTTCGTTGGTTGAACTAGGAAGCACAAGATGGCGCGCTGATGGTTGTGATTACATTTACTGATAACGAAAAACTATGATTGAAGCGCGAGCGTGGAAGCATCTCGTATTCTGAAATCCTTAATCATTTATTCAACAGATGCTGTTTGCGGTGTGTGCTAGTTCAGTGAATTCGGCGTATTTTGAGTAAAGTGGTGTAATTAAAATTATAAAATAGAACAATTAGCTCCATCACCATGGATGAGTTTGCGTGACAGTGAAAACGTAATACGCTTTAAGGTTTCGCTTAGCTGAACACCAACGATCGCCGCGAGTGCAAGAATAAAAGCCAACAACCAGCCAGTCAAGGCCTCCCATCGACGACGGTTCAATTCGTGCTGATATTCAGGCAAATCTGATCAAATGGCTTACCTATCGGATGTTGACCTTGCGACATTGCATCGATCACGACTGGAGGAACGTGTCCATTACAAGTTGTCCTCTTGGTGTCACAAATCGGCCACCATCGATGGCACCAGTGGCCACATCGGTCAGTCCCAGTACGCAGCGAGCACAGCTTTGCCGGCTCAAGTTTCCGCCAGTTCCCGTTCGGCTAGTCGTTCGTCCACCACGGATGACATAATCAACAATAACGGTGGTGAACTTGAACCGGCCCACTCGGCGGCTGCAAGACGGGCTGCTCAACAGCAGAAGAGCCCTACCAGTAGTAGTAGTAATACCAGTGAAGCAAACACTTCAACCTACCTTGGAGAGTCTCGACGAGTGGTGACGTCAGGGCATCTTCACCACCATCGGGCTGGAGCCGGCAGGCACCAGTCCAATGTGCATGTGATCAAACACCGCAACCGGAATAGCAATAGCAGCCTGACCAGCAGTGGTTGCAACGGCGTCGATATGAGTACCATCAATAGCAGCAAGAGCGGGGCCAGCAGCAGCAGTAGTATTACCAGCAGCGGCAGTAACGGTTACAAGCACGTCGAATGGAGCGATGACGATTACCTCAACGACGATGGGTACTTCTCGTCCGAGACGCGCCGCAGGAGATCCGGCACGTGGCCGTAAGTGATATGATTGTTGATTTGTTTACATTCTTCTTGGCTTTTTGCAGATTTTTCGTTGATTTGTCGGTGTCAAGTTGACAAGGTCCGTTATATTTGCTCGTTGGAATTGTTGTTCATCTTTGACTTTGGCTCGTTTGAATCATTTGGTGTTGTTTTTCTTTTTTTATTTTATGTGCGCAAGTAATGAGCTCAGGTTAAAGTTAAAATTACGATACATCCGTGATACAGCAAAATGTCGTAAGCGGATGGTAATTATTGAATGAAATTTACTTTTTTTTCTCATCGGATTGCCACTTTTGCTTGTTGCGATGATGACTTTTCAGTTTTCACGTCAATTGTATTGAGTTGTTAGGATTATACATATCTCCGTGATAGTTTTTATGAATGCTTTTTTATCGTTGACGACAATCGAATGTGCAGAAAAGCAGCTCCCACACTTGTCTAGGATATCGCACCCATTCAAACACACATGGGCCGGGACCAACGGCTGTACTTCCCTTCCGAAGGAAGACGTGAGAAAGCAGTAACGCTTACCACTACACCACTGGCGCCGGCTCGACGACAACAACGATTTTAGAGCTTACCTTTTGTCTAGAATATAACACCTTTGCCTTTACCGTCACTTGAAAAGCGATAGAAGAATAGTCTTCGCTATTCCGAACAACCGATGTTCCAACACCATAGTAGGATACTTATTTTATTTGCATTCGAGTTATATTTTTTTGTAGGAATAGTTGCAAAAAAGTTCCGCCCTGTTCAAATGAAAGTCTAGATTTTTCCCAAGAAAAATAAGTATGCAAAGTTGCTTAAGTAGATACAATCTTTACACCCACAAAGGTTCATTGGAATCTGAGAGGGGGTTGCCAACCACTGGTGTAGTTTGCGTGAAATCCGGCTACTGAGATAAAGTTCACAAATGATTCATAAGTCCGCAAGAGAGATTTAAAATAAAAACCAGTGTCTGGCCCCTGCACCAGAATAACCAGGAGAACTGGAAATTAACAGGGAATCGAAAAAAACTGAAAGAACCGGGAATTTGATTGGAACTGTACATTATTTTGATAAACCTATATTAATCGAATTCTGTTGATAAACATTCGTAGTCTAAATTAGCAATGTCCAAGAGGCTGTCAGTTTAAATATTTGTGATAATTTTAGATCCTTAAAAACTTTTCATGACATACATTTCAAGCTGAAAATTGCATTAGGTCCTAAATAACATTGATAGATTCTCTTCATCGACTTTCTCTTTGCATCCCCACGGTCATGTGAAGATATTTCCAGGTATTTTTAGCACACAAATCGATAAAAGAATCTTTTATCTAGCATCTAATATGGCAAACACATCAAGGAACGGTTCTGTGCTCAAGTTATTGACGAAGAGAAAGTAGACGAAGAGAATTGATCAATTGTCAATTGTTAAGACCTACTGCAATGTTCAGCTTGATTTTAACAAAAAATCTCTATTTCTGGGATATTGAATGCACCATAGTGTGATATGAAAAGCTTTGAGTGTGTGAGTGAGCTCTTCATAAAGAGATTCCGTTAAGAGGTTCGACAAATTTAATAGATTCATAGTGTGATAGGGGAAATGACGGCTTCGGCATGACAGACTATTTTCGGCAACCCAAATTGAAACACTATTTTCACTGGATTTTCTTACGAAAACACTTCGCTGAATGCATGCAAACGATTCTTTATGCTTTCAGCTTCAATTTGACTATATTTTTACCACTGAGAAAAAGCAATCTAGCAGGGTTTTCTTGAAATGAAACACACGCACTACAAATTGTAGCTGATTTCGAGTTGCCGATAATAGAACAGCAGATTTACATGCAGTTCAAATGGAACGGTTGCCGAAGAAAAACTGGTTGCCGACAATACTCGCTCTCACTAGAGAAGATTGGAGCTTTGTAAAAGCGTTTCAAAACAGTTTTCGACAATTCTTTCGACTGAAATTGTTAGAGCAGCTGGCAGCAAAAGATTGTAAACAAACCAATACTGCATATGTGTGCGTTCCATAGAGAAAAAGGCTATAGAAAGAAGGTCGCTGCTTAGGTTGCCGAGAATACGTAAATTCCCCTACTTTTCTTAAATTTCTAGCTACATAATTTTAATCAGTTTTCTGAGACAAGCATCTTGATATTTCCAGCTGAACATTGCATTTGGTCCTAAGTAACATTGATCGATTCTCTTCGTCGACTTTCTCTTTCGTTAATAACTTGAGCACATAACCGTTTCTTAATCTGTTTGACGTATTTAGATGCTACATAAAAGCTGCTTTTATCGATCTGTGTCCTGAAAATACCTGGGAACGTCTTTACATGGCCGTGGGGAAGCAAAGAAAAAGTCCACGAAGAGAATCTGTCAATGTTACTTAGGACCTAATGCAATATTCAGCTTCATTTGTTCTCAATCGAATATTTTTTGTTAATCTTGGATATTGAATTTATGTGCACGTAAATTTTCCAATATTTGAAGTTGTTTCTCAGAAACTCATCTCTGGATATGGTTCGGGTCATTCCAAAAAGTCTTCAGAATTACTTTTACTATCATGATTTCCCTCAATAATCATATGAGCAATTCCACGCCAAATGAAGAATCGTTAAAACTCAACCAGTAACATTTGTGCTGTAATTCGGCCATTTTGGATCTTTTATTTTTTCCCCCTCAAAATGGCGTCATTGACATTTTTTTTTTTTTTTTTACTTACTTCTTACTTTACTTCTTTTGATGATTTCTAGAAAGTCAAGGCTCGTCAACGTAAATCAACATCACCATCAGGTAGGGGAAGACTTTATTTGGAGGAAATGGTGTAAAACGTGTAATGGGGGTAATATGACCAACAGTAAGTTTTCTTGGACTTTTCAAACAATTTAATGTTTTTTAAATCTAGTACTGCTGCTGATCTATCATTTGGTGATATTTTCACATAAATTTCTGCGTGTACTTGAAAAAAGGCCAATGGTTATATTTCCCCACTTAAAATGACACCTATTACACCCAGTTCCCCTGCGATGCTTTTCACGGGTGGGTGACATTTTGATCCTGCACAGCGACGCCATATATCTTGAATTTTGTACACGTAAAAAGTTGGGACTCCCTTGTTTATTTTGCTACCGTAAGGTATTGTAACAAGTTTGTTACCTCAAAACAAAGTTCCAAAACTATTTTTTGAACTAACAAACTTTTTCCTAAACTTTACGGTATCAAAATAAAAATAAGAGGGTCCCAACTTTCTTCGTGTTAAAAAATCAAGATACATGATACTTATACTACTCCCAACTTAGTGTTCTAGATGCACTTCCACTGATATTAATTGAAAGCTTTCGATGCCTACACCATTTCTGCAATAGTATAATTGTGTGGCTAGTACAATCATAATTTATGCCCACGGAAGTCGAGACATTTTCCAACCCGAAAAATTCCTAGACCGGACCGGGAATCGAACCCAACCGCCTGCAACATGGTATTGCTTCCTAAAATTTCCTAGAATTGCAAAGATTTTTGTAAAAGTTCACTCGAAGTTCAGTAAACTTTGAAGCAGCTCAGTAAGCTTTGTAACAGTTCAGGGAATTTCGTAGAAGCTAAAAAATCAATAAGCTTTTTAGGTATCAGGGACCCTCGAATCAGTTGCAGAAACTTCGCAGCAGTTTGTCAGATATCTTTCTTCAACAAATTAAACATCCTGGAAGTTTTTGGAAGTTCGTTACATTTCAGGGAATTTTCCAGATGTTTTGAAATATTCATTGAAAAGTTTAAGAATCTTCTCGGAAGTTCGGAGTGGTTTAAAGATGTTCTGATATCATGGTAGAATTAAGAAAGCTTAATATTATGATTTAAGTATGGAACATGGAATAAGTTTAGGGAACTTCGCAGTGAAATTCCTAAAATATTAGGAAACCTTGGATAAGCCAGGGATAAATCCTAAAAGTTCATTGAGCCTACAAACAGTGCATACGATACAATCTAGAAATTCGCGGATCTATCCATAAGTTCAAAAGAAACTTCGGATAAGTTAAGGAGTTTGGAAAGAAGTTCAGTGAGCTTCGTTTGATTTCATGCAACTGAGTATAAGTTCAAGAAACTTTGTGAAAGGAATTTTCTTATAATTTCAGAAAACTTCGTAGAATTTTAAAGAATTACGTTCACATTTACAGATTTTCAATAACATATCAATCAAGTCCTCCTGATATTTTGCATTTTCTACAAAGTTCACTGTGCTTCAACATTTCTCTTTGATTTTCTGCAACTGAACTACATCAAGTCCATCAAACTTCAACGAAGCTAACAATAAATTAAAAGACGGCAAATTAAAAAAAAACTCCTCGGACTTTTGTGAGGTTCCTTCTCATTAAAAATGATTCCTAAAATTCTACGAAGTTCCTCAAACTTGTACAAAGTTCCCGCATTCAAGAAGCTTCCTGATTTTTTTCAAGGTTTCCTGAATTTCTACGAAACTCTCTGAAGCTCCACGAAGTTCACAGATTTTTTACGTATTTTGCTGAATTTATATGTCCCGGAATCGACTGGACTGTGTTGAATGACCTTGATATCGATACAGCAAGTGCTCGCTATAATTACCTTTATGCGCGACTGTGTTTGTGCTTCAGTACCGAAGTGCCTACCTCCAAGAAAACCGCCTTTGTCTAACGCTGCTCTCCGCAACCTGAAACGAGTGCGAGCTAGAGCTCTCCGCGCTCTCACTCATCGGCGATGTACCCTTACCAAACGAAGTTTTTCAATTGCCAGCAATGATTACGATACGAAGAAGAACGAAGCTGGTCTGCCGTTAAAAATGTTTCTCGACAATGACGTTGCATTGACAACTGAGGACAAATGTAGCCTATTTGCTAGGCACTTCTTGAACGTCTTCTCGAATGACTCACCATCGCAAGCAGAAATTGAGCGAACCGTACGAACTCAAAAAATTCCACACGTCATCATCATGTGTTTCACACTTAATTTGGCACTTATTGTGAAACACATCCGATTTTTTTATACTTTGAACCACCCTAATAAATTTGTTATGGTTATTTTCCTTAACGACGTGTTTGGGGTATCATCAAAACCATTTGTGGAAAAGTTCGACTATTTGGGTTATTGTTTGTTTATGGTATTTGTTTATTAGGGCATGCCTCAACACTATTGGTTCGAATTGTGACACACTTGGAGTCGATGTGCATCACATGGTAATATCAATAGCTTTGCATATTATAGTTCAATGGTCTACAATATTTGACTTTATCGACTTCTACTTTACTGACTCCAAAATTGAATCTACAAATATATAAACAAAGCTACCAGAGGGCATAAATGCCTTTTTTTTAATGGGTATGACTTGGGAATTGATCCTGGACTGTTGGGGTGTGCTGATGCCGTTGTCTACGTTTGATCTCACTGGGCCAAGATTGTTCTCATATATGAGGCTGGTTGATAAGGACGAAGTCACAAGTCATGTTTTCGATGTTTACCTTGAAGAACAAGCAATTCACATCGCATTGAAATGCAAAAAACTTCAAATCCATCTGTTTTGAATAGTAGTGTGATTCAATGTGCAATACACATAAATTGATTATTAACATTTCAAAGTTTGAAACACTAGAAATCAGTAGTGCAGAACACATTGAATTACGGTGAAATACACTTAAAATAAATGTTATTGTGCATATGAAAAATCAAGTGTTTAAACACTTCGATCAGATGAGTGAACTTTTTTGAGTGCGTGATGTGCCAACCGACGCACAGTAGGACGAAATCAAAAAAAAAAGAAGAGGGACAAATACTTTATTGCAGTGGTTACATTTTTTGCTTAAGGGGGGTATACACTAAGATAAAAAAAAATAGCTTTATGTCTTGTTGAAATTGATGAACATCTATGGAAACATTGTAGATGAAGTCATTTTAAGAAACTTTGTCCAAGCTGTCACGTTGTAGGGTGAAAATGGAGTACAAACGGTAGTACCCCCTTAAAAACCGTTTTTTAACCGAAACTTTTGAGTTTGAAATTTTTAAATTTTTCAATGTCCTTGGAGGCGAACCAGCCTAAGGCTGAAAGCCGCCTAAATAAAGCTAAATAATAATAATAATTTTTCAATGTTCTACAAAGTTGTAAGTGCTCTAAATCTGCAAATTTTTACTGCAAAAAAAAACAAATCGCTCAATCTTTGATTTAAGGATTTTAGTACCTTTTTATATTTTTTACGCTATCTGTTAGGGGGTGTATCTTGCAGGTCAGCAGGTATTAGCAGCTAATCTCAACGTTATTTTGTTCAGTTTGTACTCTACTGTTACATATACAATTCATAGGGGATCCAAGGGGATGCTTAATGAATTTTCTAAAAAATACCTCAATGTTTTGCTACGTTTTGCTGCTTTCATGAACATTTTTCCAAGTGTTTACATTAGAGTGGGTTCCCGACTGCTCTTTTTTAATGCTTATTCTAGTCTCCAACAACTGGGCGAAATTTGAACGAATTTGATTATAATCTCGATTTTCGGAAGAATTTTAAATTTTGTATGGGAAACGGAACGATCCTATTCATTTGCTTACCAAAAATCAAATTATTACACACTTAATCTAGCTTGGTAAAATCTCCAACAGCCGATCACCTCGGCATTTAATTTTGCTGATATCTCTGCAAAATATCTGTTTGTTAGCTGATATCTCAGCAAAATGTACACCTCTTTAAAGTTATCGGATCATAAATACGGATGTAAATCCTTTACATGCAGAGATAGCGATTCGCTGCATTGGACAAAAAGGTGCACTTTTACAGCACTTACAACATTGTAGAACATTGAAAAAATTTAAAAACTCAAACTAAAAATTTATGAGAAAAAAAAACGGTTTTTAAGGGGGTACTACCATTTGCACTCCATTTTCACCCATAACTTCGTCCACTTGAGAGATTGAAAATTGACGTCTTGGACAATGTTTCTTAAAATAACTTCATCTACAATGTTTCCATAGATGTTCATCCATTTCAACAAGACAGAAAAAAGTTTTTTTTATCTTAGTGTTTACCCCCCTTAATAAAAAATGCTCACCACTCAATTAAAGTACTCAAAAAATGAAGAATCATTCTGAAAGATATCAAAATGCTACACTAACACACGTTAGCAGAAATTACCCGCGCTATGGAAACGCTCTACTGGGATTACCACGCTCGGGGATGAATTTAAGGTGTTTGTGTCGCTGATAAATTAGAGATTGTTTGCTTCCTGCAAGCATTCACTTATTATATATACTTATACCTGTCAACATGGCTTCTTTCCTGGCCGCTCCGTGGAAACGAATCTCGATCTTGTTTTCCGTGCTGAGCACCAATGCTACCAACGCCAGGGAGGCAGAGCTCCCACACCTGGACCCTACCTATCGACTCACCAACTCATGAACCGGGGACCAACGGCTTTACTTCCTTTTCGAAGAAAGGCGTGATCAGAGATGTTATGCCTCCCGGCGGCGCCGACTGGGATTGAACCCAGGCCTGCTGGGATGAGAGGTAATCACGCTTACCACTACACCACCGGCGCCGCTATATGAAGCGAATTGTATCCCCATTATGCAACCTCAATAGGTTAGCTAATCTAAAGATTGAACAAGGCTTATTTAAGCTTAACTCAACTCCACGAATCAGCAATGCGTTACACATATTTTGATAGCTTGATTTATTAAATGTCGTCAGTGTCTGTGTCACTCGTTGCATTTCCGGCATTTAGTTCTTCTAAATTCACTGCCTACCTTTCTAATTACAAGCAGTGGCAGCAGTAGAGACAACAAATAGGAGATTTTTAGGGATAGACAGGTAGATGTGGGCTGCGACGACGTCGGAAGTATTGACATATGTAATCCTGTGTTTTGTCTGTTATATTGCAATGAAGTTTCAGACCGCAGTACACTTGAAAATAAGATGAATGTTTAACTGTCACCAGTTGTTGTTTACAATTCTGCATTGCTGTATAATACTCTTCCAGTTGCTGTTATTCAACTTAAATTTGACGTGCTTCAAGATAATGATCATACCTTTTGCCACACATATGCTTAAATGGTCCAGAAGATATGGTTGACGCCTGTGAATCAGCGACTGTCGGTTCGAATCCCGTAATGTAAAGGTAATTTTTAGACTTATATTAACAATATAAATATGTAAATCAAATTAGTCAGCAACAAGTTAACGCAATTCCATTTAAATGCATAGGATAAGGTACGGTCTTCCATTATTATTTTTGAAATAAAACTAGAAGGCTAAACAAGGGTATTAAAAGACTGTTATTTAATGCCTTAAAAAGCTCATAACGTATATTACTGTTAAGCTTTTGGCCTTATTAAAATCACCAGATTTAGATGTTTAAAAGCTAAACAAAAGTTAACGTGGTCTATGTACAGCAATTATTCAATCTAAGGCTGAATTAAAATCGATTAAACAACACTTGTTAAGCTTCAAATAGTTACCTGGGTACCTTCAATAAAAGTACGAATCTATTTCGTTGCAGATAACAACGAATGGATTCGAGGATCAAACGAACAGTTTCGTTGTATAGACTAAATTATATTTTCAGTGTAAGAGAGCCTTTTTTGTTCAACTAATTTAATACGGTTTTGAAAAAGTCATAAATTTTTTTGACGAAAATCATTTGTAACTATTCAAATAAAAGAGATAGAAATTTGTTAAACATTTGAAAAATTATGTGAGGTTCAAAAAGTTATTAGAACAAATAATTTGCGCAAAATTAATGTGTAAAAATTTAATTTTGAAACTCGATTTCTAGAGGGTCACCATATTGTTTAAAATTAAACAAATTAATTATTCTACAGCTTTGTAGAACACTGAGCTAGTCCTTGTGTGTTATTTGAGAAAACCAGCTAAAACATTGTTTAACGCAACATAAAGACTGGAACGCGCAAAAATTGGTCGACAAAAAAATCGTTTCTTTCAGTCAAAATTCATATAAAAAAATCTTCTTATTTTTTTTGGTAGTTCAATTCATATATTTATAGGAAAAAATGTTCGTTCATTCTTTTGGTTTGCCAAATCCGAACTTCCGCTCAACCCCTTCCATTTAATTTTGCACAGTCGTCTCATCGACCTTATTTGCCGCCGAACGCCAGTTAGATTTAAACTGCTGCTCGTTTTCCATGGATTTATTAGTTTTTTTTAGATTCCTTTGGACCAAGGCCCAATACCGTTCAATAGGGCGGAATTCTGGGCTGTTTCAAGGGTTTTGGTATTTGGGTACCACAACCACGTTGTTCGCACCTTACCACTTGATTACCTTTTTCCCATAGTGGCAGCTCGCCAAGTCCGGCCAGAACAGCACAGGTCTATTATGTTGCTTTAGGAATGATAGCAGCCGCTTTTCCAGGCACTCCTGGACGCAGATCTCTTGATTGATGGTTTCCGTAGTAATGAAAATGCCGCTTTTTAGACCACACGTGCATATGGCCTGCCAGACGAGATATTCTTTCGGGAACTTCGATAGTTTTATGGTTTTGAACATTTCAGCCACCTTCCCTTTTCCTGATGCGGTATAAAACTCCTGTCCTGGAAGCTGCTTGAAATCCGCCTTCACATAAGTTTCGTCGCCCATGACGACATAGGCTAACTTTGTCAGCAGATTCGTATACAGCTTTCGGGACAGCTGCTTTGCCGACGTGTTTTGTTTGTAATCTCGGTTCGGCGAACTTCACCTTCTTAAACGTCAACAACCCGGCTCGTTTCTTGGCCCGCTGCACAGTAGTATGGGAGACATTGAGCTTGCCAACGACGTCCCGGATGGAGAGGTTAGGATTCTGCTTATATTTCACCGCCACCTTCTTCGTCGTTGCTGCCACGTCCGGATTACGATTGCCGCCGCTTCCAGGCTTCCTGGCGGTCGACAGACGCTCCCCGAACACTTCTAAAACGTTTGTCACGGTCGATTTGTCCACATCCAGCAATTTTGCCAACTTGGCGTGTGAGAACGTTGGATTTTATGGCTGCGCGAGCAAAATTTTGACACGCTGTTCCTCTTGCTTGGACGTCATTTTGAAAACTAGAGAGCAAACAGTGAAAACTCATCATAGCAACCATTGTATATACACTCAACTTCCAAATGCAGCATTTCAGGTTTTTTTTATGCATTAGAAATAGGGGAAATGTATGTAATGTCGGCCTAAGTGTCCCTAATTTGGGCCCATACATAAATTCAGCAGTCGACTAAATTTTCCATAGCAACCAAAAATATCCATTAGTACCGTCCAAATGACGCGTTCATCTAGATACAATTGATAAATAGCATATTTTTAGCGATGGGCCCAATCTTAGATCCATAGGTCAACATTAGAGCCATTTCCCCTACACCAATTTGAAGTTGACTAATTTTTGCGCGTTCCAGACTTTATGTGATGTATGCTGGAGGTGGCTGGATTCGATTCCCGGTCCGGTCTAGGCATTTTGCGGGTTGAAAATGTCTCGACACCCCTGGTCATAGAGCATGATTGTACTTGCCACACAATAATACTAGGGGAAACACTCCTATTGTTGCGGTACGTTAGAAGCGATAGGTTTATATTATTGTGTAGGGAGTCCGAAACAATAGGAGTGGTTTCCCCAATTAAAAAATGGTCCAGACTTTGAAAGCTCTCAACTAACAACTGTGGAAGGGCTCAAAGAACACTAAGCTGAAAGCTGCCGTAAAGTCCTAGTGGGGACGTAATAAATCCAAAGATGCAGGAGAAGAATGCGATGCATGCTACCGTAAGTGTGCACTACAAATCATTACACTTGGTATGACAAAGGCATATAGGAAAAATACAAGGAGCATTGCCAAACCAACCTTACCAGGTTACCTGCGCTACTGTAACCTGTGAACGGGAATGTTTAACATTTGGCCCTCGGAGGAAACATACAGTTCAGCGTCACGATGCCGTAACACTGAGTCGGACTCGCACATGGCTTAAACAAAAACAAACAGCTGAAGACTAGAATAGTCTGCCTTTAATTTCACGATTATTCATACCCGGTCGGTGGAATTTACATATGAAAACCGCTACGGTTGGATTGTTCCTTAATTTTTCTGGAATTCTACTGCACGATACGCGGTATTGAAGTTCGCAAATGCTAATTATTCGAGCAGTTCGATTTGCTTATCGCGTTCGCTTCGATTATAGCCAGGCAGTTCATTAGATAGCTGCACCCGTGTCGGAAGGATTTAATCGTGAGCCATCGATCGTAGACGGGTAATCTACGGTGCTTTATTGCCAGAGCGAGCGAACGAGCGAGAAACGTCCGGTCTGGCCCCCGCAATTGGCCGTGTGCAGAGTCGTGCAGTAGATTGCTGATTGCAGTCGGTTTAGTGATTTGGTTCGGATTATCGTGAGACTATTTCGTCTGATTTTGTTTTATTCGGATTGGAGACAACAATGGAACTCGATACGTCACATGGTCTAGAAGGTGCGATTTAATGCCGTTCTAAATGCTGAGAAAGTGATATTCTATTTGAGTTATTTTTAGTTTTATGACAGCCAGTTTAGGTGAAGTAAGGCTTGCAAAATTGTTTGCTAAGAATGTATCGTACTTTTCAGGCCCATGGAAACATATAACATTATACATACCTCCTTCGCACTGCATCGTATTTCGCTTGACATCAAATATATGAATTATCGTCAGGGTGGTAAATAAACACCTAAACATGAGTGATGAATATATTAATTTAACTCTTGACTACAATGAATTGACGAAGTCTTTATTTCAATCATACTTTTTTTTTGATAATTTAGTAGTACATTTTTGATTTAATTTAATCCATCTCAGTTAGTTGTTTAAGGTTATCGTTTAAAACTTGTTGGCTGTGCAGATAATTTATAAATCAGAGCTGGAGATCATCAGTTCTTGGTCGTTGAACCTGAGTCACCTTAATGGAGGTAATTTGAATTGTTTGTTTGGACGTTCACTCAGCAAGACAACCCAACTGATTTCCCCCAAATCCCTAATCAAGCAGTTGTTGCACATTAATGATGTGTTAATGTTCAGGGAAATTTTAAAAAGCTCAGGGGTTGTAGGAAAAGGAAATATTAAAGATAACAATAGTAGGGTAGGTTTTCCAGTAATAGTGGTGTACCTATAGTTGTGGTAAGGAGGTTGTGCGGGAATAGTGAGGAGGATCCGGATAAGATTATTTTTCATCGGTAGCTCTCCTAAAATAAAGCATATTTGCATATTTCAAATTTAAAATATGCCCAAAAGTGAATTCCTTAAGATTTTCACTCCTTTGCACCTATAGTTGCGGTAGTGTTCCTGTAATAGTGGAACCCATAAGAAACTAACGCATTTCACTATTATCGGAACCAAAGTTAGCAACTACCACAACTACTGGAACAGTGTTGCTATTAATGGAGGACGAACTTTTTAAAATTTTATGCATTTTTATTACAATGTTATATTTTTCTCTCAAAATAGAGGTTGAAAGCTATAGATTGACGTACAACAATTGTGTGTACATCGTATATTTATTTTTTAATTGATAAATTGGTTTAGTACCTCCTCTACTGGCTCACCCACCCTATATCTACACTTCATTGTTCGGTATATAGTTCACAATTAGCCGTTTCCAAAGCTACTAGTTCTAGATGGATCTATGGTGTTGATTATCAGATCGCTACACATTTGAATCGGTCGGTATTTATTATCGAGCAAAAGTTAAATTTAAGATTCATGTCGGTTTTTCGGTGGTTTCCTATCTTCAGTTGTTGCAGCAAAGTTGTTCAAATGGACGAAACCCATCCAATAGTGAACATTTGAGTTGGGACTTCACTCACAAGGCGACGCAAGAGTTCAAATAAAGTTCTTCCATTGTTAACTCAGAATCAAGAGCAGTGAACAGTTTTGTTTGACATTGACTCCTTAGTACAAACATTGTTTTTCTAGTAATAACTTGGGATCGAGACCAGATAGAATATTTCTTTTTTCAGTAAAGCTGTTCAAATAGGATAGGTTCGCTTAATAGCCAATAGTTTAGTTTGACATTCTCTTGTTAGTAAAAAGATCGAAAATTGTTATTCAAGTCATAACATCAGATCGTGGCAAGAAAATTGCAAGTACATAAGCAGCAACAGTATTTCCATCCCTCATGCGCCTCTGGTTTGCAGTGATCCAACCCTACAACTCCCTGCCAGAGAAAATTTGGACCCAGATGAACGTCGTCTCAACACCTACTACCAGAACGTTAGAGACTTACGCACTAAGATTGACGACTCTTGCCGCTTCGGATTCTTGCTACGATGTCATCGTCCTCACTGAGACATGGCTTGATGACCGCATTTGGTCAACGCCACTGTTTGGCAGCTCGTACACTGTTTTTCGAAATGATCGCAATCCTGTAAACAGCACCAAATCCAGGGGTGGTGCCGTTCTTATCGCCGTATCTTCACACTTGAGTTGCTGCTTATATCCTACACATGTCTGTGATACTTTTGAACAGTTGTGGATCAAGATTAAAACTCCCGCCGGTAACGCTAGCATCGGTGTGATCTACTTGCCACCAGATCGGAGAGCAAATGTTGCTGACATCAATAACCACGTTAGCTCTTTTGGAGCAATTCTCTCGAATCTTGAAGTTTCGGATATCGCAATTCAGTTTGGAGACTACAATCAATCCAATCTGGTTGATCTTCCGGTCATAGATGTTCAGCAATCGTATCTCTCTGCACCTAGTTCAATTTCGTTGGATGGGTTCAGTCTGCATGGTTTACCGCAAATCAATCCAGTTCCTAATCAAAACGGTCGTATTCTTGACTTTGTGTTAGCTAATGGAAATGTCGTACGTGAAAGTGCTGTTTCGAATGCTGTGGAACCATTAATCAATCTCGATCGGTATCATCCTGCTCGTGAGGTCACCGTTCAGCTACTGCTCCCTACAATATCCGAGGATATCGTTGATCTGCAAAGCTTGGACTTCGAGAAAATCGATGAAGAGAATCGATCATCGTGTTTACGCCCTTATGCATGCTCACTGTCGACATGCTCTACGAAATTTCTGCCGTTCTCGTTGCCCTGTTTTAAAGCGCAAATTCACGCAAGCGAGTAACAGGTATCGACTGTACAACCGATTTCTTTACAAAAGAAACGTCTTTCAGAACAGGCTTCTTAGGAACCCGAAGCGGTTTTGGTCTTTTGTTAATTCCAAAAGGAAAAAAAATGGATTGCCTGTGGAGTGGCATCGGACTCGCAAATAGTTGCTGCTCTCGATGGCACTACAAGGGATGCAATTGAATTCAGTACCTTCGAAATCTCAACACATCATGTTGAAGCAGCCATAGACAAATTGAAACCTTCATACTCTGTTGTCTACCCATTGACTGTTTTATTCAATACATCATTAGAGCAACGTAAATTCCCCACTTGTTGGAAATTTTCTGTCATGTTCCCTGTCCACAAGAAAGGTGATAAGGCTGATATTGAAAACTATCGTGGAATCACATCACAGTGTGCTAGTTCGAAGGTGTTCGAGATCATTGTAAATGATGCATTGTTTGCCAGCTGCCAGCGCTACATTTCCACTGAACAACACGGATTCTTACACGGCCAATCATACCAACTCAGCGACTGAGAATAATTGACTCAGAGAACTCCATACGAAATTTACTCAGATTTGGAAGAAACTGCAGTTACTCATAGCTTATGATTGGTATGATTGGCAGTGTACCAAAACGATCTGTCTCAACGAATCTAGTTCAATTCTTCTCCACATGCCTGCATAGCATGGATTCTGGTGCCCAAGTCGACGATGTTTATACGGATCTTAAAACCGCGTTCGATCGTGTTGACCATGGGATATTACTAGGATATTACTGTGTATAAAAATTGGATCCGAACAATCTGAGACATTTTCAGACACCTCCGGAATACCTCAAGGAAGCAATCTGGGGCCATTGTTATTCGTACTATTCATCACTGAAATTGAACTTATGCTGCCACCTGCGGCATGTCAAGATCTACATGATAATTAGGAATCTACTAGATTGTTTCGAGCTGCAGAGGATGGTAAACTGCTTTGAAATGTGGTGTTCTCATAATTTCATGACGGTTAGCATTTCGAATTGCAGTATCATTTCTTTCCATCGAAAGATAAAACCGTTTGTTTTTGACTACTCTATCGTAGAACAGCCTCTACAACGAGTAACTCAAATACGAGACTTGGGTGTTATGCTAGATAACGCCCTTACATTTCGAGTACACTATAGCGATGTAATCTCTAAAGCGAATTGGCAGCTTGGATTCATATTCAAAATTTCTGCAGAGTTCCGGGACCCACTCTGCGTACGATCCCTGTATTGTTCGCTGGTACGGTCCATTTTGGAGTCAAGTGGGGTTGCCTGGTGCCCGTATCATGCCAGCTGGATTGCTGGGATCGAATCAGTGCAGGAAAAATCTCCCGTGATATTTAAAGAGATACTTCTGTCACTATCATCGGATGAGAAAACGATGATAGAAATTCTTTTCAAAATCTCATCGATTTTTTTGTCATGACAGAACGTGACAGTGTTGTGGTCATCGTAATATCTAGCTCATTTGTTACTTGTACCGAGAAAATCTTAATAATATATTAACTCTAGCGATTACATACGGTTGCTTGCTTAAATTCATCTAAATCAGTTAGAAATGATGATGTAAAAACCGCATAAGAATTATTCTCATGAGTGCTTGATCATTGGAAAATGACAAGAAATCTCATGATAGGTAGTTTCGTCTCATGATAGTGAGAGAACCTGTTTTCTCACTGTCACATGACGACCGTGATATTTACCAGCTCTGCTCGAGAGAGAGGGATAGTGAACTTCAGCGAGAGGATGATTTGACGTGAGGTGCGCTTTTCGAGACTCTGGATTACTTTTTTTTTCGACGCAAGAAGCTCAGAGTTCACCCAGAGTGAACATGAATGGCAGCGAATCTCACTTTCATTTTATCCCCCTTCGCTCACAAGCTCTGAAGCTCAGCGGAATGATTTGGTAGTAGGCATTCTACTCCTCAGAAAAATGCTACGCTCGGCTCATTTAAAACTCGCGAGCGAGACTCCATCACGTCTGGTCGGGCATTCGGTTCAGTTTTTCCAAACCGAACCTGATTTTTGCTCAACATGGTTAAACGGTTGGGCGAAGAAGCTGTAAATGGAGGTGCAGTGCTGCCGAATGTGCAAGTGAATTAAAGCTTAGATGATCAAAATTCAAAGTGCCAAACTGTCAAATACCCCACAATATGGGTATTTTTGGAATCATGGTGACATGTAGGAACTGGAAATCGATGTCTGACGCCATTTTGAAATCCTATATGGCGGCTTTCAGTTAGAGAAAAACTAGGAAATACTGTCAAATACCCCCACAATATGGGTATTTTTGGAATCGTGGTGACATGTAGGAACTGGAAAGCGATTTCTGACGCCATTTTAAACTCCAAGATGGTGGCTTCCGGTTAGAGACAAACTGGGAAATACTGTCAAATAGCCCACAGTATATATGGGTATTTTTGGAATCGAGATGACCTGTAGGTACCGGAAATCAATGTCTGACGCCCTTTTCACAATAAATCGTACTTCCGTATTCACAATAAATCGTACTGTCTACAACAATAAAATAACCATATAATTTATTATTTCCACAATAAAATCTATGGTAAATGGGGAAATCTACAATAGTACAAGGGGGTTGTTATGTATCTTAACCATACGAAAAATCACTTTTTCTCGAATAAACTTGAGCCATTTACGGTTAATTGTAATTTTGTTCTATTGTTAAAAATCCTTACAATATGAGACGAATTGTACATCTATTGTAATAACAATATGTTAAAATTTCTTGTACAATATACGTGAAATAAGATAGATTGTTGCCACTAGATTTCGTTGTAACTGTATTTTGTGTTATGGTAATTGTATGTTTTTTTTTCGGGTGGGGTGTTGGTATAATTATTTAGGGAGAAGGAATGTTTTTTTTCCATTCTTACTTCTAAACTTATAAAGATTATTTTGAGAAACAGCTTCGCAAATCATCATTTCTCGATTACTTTTTTGAAGGGACGTATCTGCTTTTGTAAACAATGCATTTGATCGTCAATTTGGCGTAACTGGTAGCTCACCCTCGCAAACTAACACCACTACCAGCGTGTGTGAGCGAGTTACCAGTTACGCCAAATCGACGATCAAATGCATTGTTTACAAAACAAGAAGTCGAGAATCACTATTAGAGATTTGCACTTACTAATACCGGTGGTGATATCGGAAACTCGTTCACTCCTAAGCAAAACATATTACAAGCCCGTCATGATGCGAGCTTGGATATATGATTGTTTTCTCAAGTGTTTCTGTTGGGTTACAATGATAATGATTGAAATTCGGAGCAATCACAAAAAAGGGAGAATTTTGCTATCGCAATATAAAGATGATGATATCGTCCTCTTCCTTTGGCTGATCATCAACATCCACGCTGGCATCTGTCATACTGAAGCTGCCATTTATTGAGTCTTGCTGGCGGGGGGACTCCCAATAGTTTCAATGTGCACTCATCAGATGGCACTGCAATGACATAAGGATGGTGTATCCATTGCCTTGTGATTGGAGGGATATCTTGTTACTTAGATATCTTTGCTATTATGCAAAAAATTTCAATACTATCCACTAGACTGATGCAAATTTTGACATTTTCGCTCCACAGTGCTCAAACGGTTCCAGATCGGGTCCTGATTAAATTCCCAAAATTTGAACTCATTTGAAAAGAAACTGACTTGGCACAAACCATTTGTAGTTTATATGGAAATTACTATGGGAAACCCAAACTTTTTGTTCATTGTCTTCTTACCTTTTTCCATATGGCACTGTTAAAAAATTCAAAAACAATACTTGTGGAAAATTTTCTCAGCTTCAACTTAGCAGAATATAGTTATTGAGCCAAACGTCAAATAAAATAGTTATTAATTGTTTAAGAGATTGATAATCTTATGGCATGATCAAGCAGCTGTTTTGTGAGCAACACTGTATCTTGCAGTGTTACATAGTAGCCATGATTTTTGTGCTCTATTCCAAGCGCCAGAAACACCAATGTTGCCTGCTGAACAGTTGATTGAGCATAATCTTAAGACATTAGTGGCTTGAATTATTGATTACTTTTGATGTATACTATATATACTATATGATGTATACTATATATGTTATACTGAAAAGTTTTTCGACAAAGTTGTAGCTGAGAAAATTTTCTACGAGCTCAGTTACCATTCTTCAAAGCAGAGCGATATCGTAAATTGTTAGATGGATATGAACAAAATATTTGGTTTTCCTATAGTAATTTCCATATAAACTTCAAATGGTTTGTGCCAAGTCAGTTTCTTTTCAAATGAGTTCAAATTTTGGGAGACTAATCAGGACCCCATTTGGAACCGTTTGAGCATTGTGGACCAAAAATGTCAAAATTTGCATCAGTCTACTATCCACCCATCCAAAAAAATTGTAAGATGTAGCTGTTGTATTGGCTTGTCATTATGTATAAAATTCTCGATAACACCAATATCATTAAAGTGGAAATGAAATACAAGTAAATGCTTAATTGATTGACATTTTAGCCTTAGCACTAGACAACGGACAACACACAACACGCAATCGACCGGTAGGGAAATTTCCGATTTACGAAAAGTTCCACCGATTGCAGTGAGAACCGAACCCTTACTTCGTGGCATACACAATACGCCTGAACGACGGGTAACCGCATGACCACGAAGCCCACCTATTGGATGGTGAAGATTTATGTTGAAAATTGCACGGCGCTAGTTTTCCATTTGACTACTAGTTACTTGGTTTAACTTGGCTGCTCGAATAGATAGAATGTTGCTATCTGCAGCAAACATGTTCAGGTTGACAAGATCTTTTGGATGGCGGTCTGATTATTAAAAAAATCGTTATTCGTTCTTTTTCATTCTATGTTGTCTATTTTGTTTCAAATGGAACATTTGGTTGCCTCCAACTTCCAAGTGGGTAAAAAGTAACCTCCTTGGGAATGATTTTTTTTATATTTTTTTTTTTATTCAATATAGGGGAAATGGATCTAATGTTGGCCTATGGATCTTAGATTGGACCCATCGCTAAAAATCTGATATTTATTAATTTTATCTAGATTAGTCGATTGCTGAATTTATGTATGGGCCCAAATTAGGGGCATTTAGGCCGACATTACATCCATTTTCCCTAGTCCCCTTTTAGCTCGATACACTTATTCCAGCGATTTTCCAACTTTATGAGTCAAATTGGGCGAATACAGTGGATACGGAAGCAATTGGAGCCGTAAGTCATTGATTTT
This sequence comes from Ochlerotatus camptorhynchus, assembly GCF_037179485.1. NCBI lineage: Eukaryota > Metazoa > Arthropoda > Insecta > Diptera > Culicidae > Ochlerotatus > Ochlerotatus camptorhynchus. The sequence goes on from NW_027040988.1 coordinate 6,294,411, forward strand.
AGCCGTGGTTGCGATGCTCTTGTGCACCGGAACATTGTCTTGCAAAATCAATTTTTTTTTCGCTTCATGTGAGGCCGTTTTGCAGAGATTTCGGCCTTCAATCACTCCAATAATGCACAGTAATACTCGCTGTTGATGGTTTTTCCTTTTTCGAGGTAGTCCACGAAGAGTATACCATGACAATCCCAGAAAACCGACGCCATAACCTTTCCGATCCATCGAGCCTCCCTCGGCCACTTCGGAGCACTCGTGCCTGCTTCAGTCCATTGCCGGGCACTCATTCTGTTCTCTGGGGTGTAATAGTGGATCCAGGTTTTATCAACAGTTACCAATCGATGCCAAAAGTCCGCCCGATTCAGCATCAGCAAGTCCAAACACTCTTTCGAAGTGCTCTCACGTTCGTGTTTTTGAAAAATCTGGCCCAAAATGTGGGACGGAGCATTATCCCCATAATATTTATCCAGCGTTTCTTTTGTTTTCTTCGCCGTTTTGCCTCCCAAAAAATAGTGTTTTATGAGAGAACGAAAATTGTTTTTACATGATGCCAAACACGTCACCAAACATTCAGCTGTCAAAACAAAAGTAAAGACAGTATCGCACTCAAATTTGGCATGTCTGCCTAAATATGATCGGACTACAAGGCTTACTTACCTTTACTTACTCTGCTGTCCGAAGAAGTCGTCTCCACTCTACTCGACCCATGGCCACACTTCGCCAGCCTCGTAGCCTGCGAAGGGTCCGCAGGTCGCCTTCTACTTGGTCGATCCACCTTGCCCGCTGCACGCCTCTTCTTCTTGTTGGGTCGCTTTCTAGAACCATTTTCACTGGGTCTTTGGGCGGCATTCTTAGGACGTGCCCAGCCCACCGTAGTCGCCCAATTTTTGCAACGATGGATGGTTCTCCCAGCAGCTGGTGCAATTCGTGGTTCATTCGCCTCCTCCACGTTCCGTCATCGATCTGCACTCCACCGTAGATGGTACGACCTTCCGTTCGAATACACCAAGGGCGCGTTGGTCCTCCACGAGCATAGTCCAGCTTTCGTGGCCGTAGAGGACCACCGGTCTAATCACCGTTTATTCGACCGAAGTGTCCTCCGGAGTCCAAAGTAGGCACGATTCCCTGCCATAATGTGTCTTTGAATTTATCTGATGGTATAATTTTCGGCGGTCACCAGTGAGCCCTAATACACGAACTCATCGACCACTTCGATTTCGTCACCGTCAATCTGAACTCGGGGCGGGAGGCTAACATTGTCTTCCCTAGAACCTCTTCCTTTCATGTATTTTGTCTTTGATGCGTTGATGGCAAGTCCAATCCGCCTAGCTTCAGCCTTCAGTCTGATGTACGTTTCCACCATCGTCTCAAAGTTCCATGCCATGATGTCAATGTCATCGGCGAAGCCAAGAAGCTGGATGGACTTCCTGAAGATCGTGCCACTCGTGTCTATCCCAGCTCTTCTGATCACACCTTCTAACGCGAAGTTGAATAGCAGACACGAAAGTCCATCACCTTGCCGTAACCCCCTTCGAGATTCGGGACTCGAGAGTGTTCCCGATACTCGAACAACGCACATCACTTGATCCATCGTCGCCTTGACCAATCGCGTGAGTTCATCCGGAAATCCGTACTCGTGCATAATCTGCCATAGCTGATCTCGATCGATTGTGTTGTATGCGGATTTGAAATCGATGAACAAATGATGTGTGGGCACGTTGTATTCGCGGCATTTCTGCAGAATCTGCCGAATCACGAAAATTTGGTCCGTGGTAGCGCGGGCACCCATGAATCCCGCCTGGTATTGCCCCACGAACTCTCTTGCAAATGGTGACATGCGGCGGCATAGAATTTGGGAGAGTACCTTGTAGGCAGCGCTCAGCAGTGTGATCGCGCGGTAGTTGCAGCAATCCAACTTGTCGCCCTTTTTGTAGATTGGGCATATGACACCTTCCATCCACTCCTCCGGTAATATCTCCTCCTCCCAAATCTTGGCAATTACCCAGTGCAGCGCTCTAGTCAGTGCTTCACCACCGTATTTTAATAGCTCACTTGGTAGTTGATCTACACCAGTTGCTTTGTTGATCTTCAGTCGACCGATCTCCTCCTCAACTTCGTCTTCTGCGCGTGCTCCAAGGTATGTTGCCGTGCCACCTTCGTTTTCTGCTGCTTCACCATTGAGGTGCTCGTCATAGTACTGCTTCCACCTCTCAATCACCTCACACTCGGTCGTGATAAAGGTTACCTTCTTTTGCACATATTGGCTTGCGGCACGTAGCCTTTGCGCGAACTATTTAGCTTCTCGTAGAACTTCCGTGTGTCGTTTACACGGTACAGATTTTCTATCGCCTCGCGGTCTCCGTCTTCTTGCTGACGCTTCTTCCTTCGGAAAACCGAGTTTTGTCTGTCCGGGCTTGTCTGTTCCGCGCTTGTCTGTATCGCTCCACATTCAATCTCGTGCGGTGTTGCAGCATTCTTCTCCTCTACTAACAGTTTGCATTCGCCGTCAAACCAGTCATTTCTTCGGTCCGGGATTGCAGTACCTAGTGCCGTTGCAGCAGTACTACCTATGGCGAATCGGATGTCCCTCCAGCCATCTTCAAGAGAAGCTGCGCCAAGCTGCTCTTCCGTGGGTAGTGCAACTTCCAGCTGCTAAGCGTAGTCCTGGGCAACTCCGGCGTCCTGTAGTTGCTCAATGTTGGGTCGTGGCGTTCGACTTCGACGGGTGTTATGCACCGTCGAGAGTTTTGAGCGCATGCATACTGCAACTAGGTAGTGGTGCGAATCTATGTTCGAACTGCGGTACATGCGGGCGTTGATAATGTCGAAGAAGAATTTCCCGTCGATTAGAACGTGATCGATTTGGTTTTCTGTGTGTTGTTGAGGTGATCTCCAGGTGGCTTTGTGGATATCCTTGCAGGGGAAAAAGGTACTTCGAACTACCATACCCCGGGAGGCTGCAAAGTTCACGCATCGTTGGCCGTTGTCGTTCGATACGGCATGCAGGCTGTTTGGCCCGATTGCCGGTCTATACATTGCCTCCCGTCCTACCTGAGCGTTCATGTCGCCGATGACGATTTTGACGTCCCGTTGCGAACAGCCGTCGTACACCTGCTCCAGCTGCGCATAGAACGCTTCTTTCTCGTCGTCGGGTCTCCCTTCGTGTGGGCAGTGCACGTTGATGATGCTGTAGTTGAAGAAACGGCCCTTTATCCTCAACTTGCACATCCTCGCGTTGATCGGCTGCCAACCAACCGTTGGGGCATCTTACCCAGGACTACAAAGCCGGTTCCCAGCTCGTTGGTGGTGCCACAGCTCTGGTAGAAAGTAGCCGCTCGATGCCCGCTTTTCCATACCTTTTGTCCCGTCCAGCAAAGTTCCTGTAGTGCTACGACTTCGAAGTTGCGTGGTTGACGATCGTCATAGATTAACCTATTGCAGCCCGGGAAGCCGAGCGATTTGCAGTTCCATGTTCCGAGTTTCCAATCGTAGTCCTTATTTCGTCACGTAGGTCTGTGCCGATTGTTCCGATCCGTATTTCTTTCTTCAGTATTTGCAATTTTGTGTTTTTTCCAGGGTGGCTTGCTCTTCACTTTGCTATTGCCGGACTGGCAACATTGCCCAGGCTACGCCACCCAGCTGTGTCCATGTTTTAGCTGGTAGTCTTTTGTTATCATATGACTCGGGGAGGCGTGAAGTAGGAACTTGTGAGGACCAGGGCTATGTATTCCGCATTCCGTATACTTTTCACCCCACCTAGTAATTTCGTTAGCAACCTTGGGCCTGCCGTGATATATGCTGATAAGTTGCCACGAAAAGACTTTATTAAATTAATACGATAATGTAAACACATTTAAATAGAACAGGCAATTTCAGGGTCGTTCTATTGTGGGCACACAATCTTCGCTATTTGAAGGAACTGGTAATTACTGTCCGTAAACTGAAATAAGATTTTGTTAAACAACACTTGTCTGAAGCAAGGCGTTCCAGTATCAGCTTCAATTGACAAAAATGATGCAATGAAGAGTCTGCTAGTTTCCTTTTCCTGTTTAAGTCGAACAGCTTCGCAGTAATCTAGAACATCATTCGGCTTCTGCAAGCAAATATTCAATAGCTTGTCTATCTTTCTCCCGTCGCATTCAATTCATTCAAAATGAAAATATATATTTGAAGCGCGTGCAAACACTTAAAGATTACACGGAATCTATTTAATTTATCTTCTATTCACATATTTATCTAAAAAAATGTAACGAGAACGGGACATAACGCATATTAAAAAAATTGAAAGAGCGGTGATAGAGTGTCGGTGAAAGGGATTGAAAGCCATAATTTCGATAATCGACATTACTTTCATTGAAAGTGATGAGCAAAGCAACGACGAGAAAATCCACAGCCAGCTTTTCGCTCTAGGCGTGCTTCTTTTTCATTTTCGTTTGGTGCTGATAGGATGCGATGAACAAGTTGCATGAAAGAGACAAAATTCGAGTTCATTTTAGAGCTTCGAAAATGTAGAGCCCTGATCTGATGAAATTCTGCAACATCCAAATGTCAGATGGTGTCAAATGGTCTTCAATTAATTTGAAAAAGTAAAAGGTCCTGTGCCTAGGGGCACGACCGGAAGCTTGACGTAGGACCGCTAGTGGATGGAACAAATGTGAAGCGCATTTAGTTCTTTTAATTGATCGATCATCTATTATCTTAACTCTTTCCGATTTCGAATTTTAGGCGTACCAAATTTGTTGTATTTTTTCAAAGAGAAAGTTGATGAAGAGAATCGATCCAAATCACTGGGGTGCTTCCAAGTTTGGTTACTAGAATACAACTCATTTTGTGTGGTCGTTGGGGGCGTGTGGTTCTGAATATGGACAAACAGGCACTCATAAATTCTATTGCAACTCTTTACTGTAATAAACTTGTTGGCCCTGAAAATAGCCGTTTTATTACCAAAGTGGGTGATGATTTAACCTCCGAAACCACACAGAGTGCGTCTCTGTCGCTTCAAAGCGTAGATGACATCGATGGCCGCTTACGCTTGGCGTGTTCAGTGTAAGTGACAGCATCACGGATCTCATTTTCCAGGAAAACCTACAGAACACCTCGTAGACCGGTGATACTTTTGACACCACCACGGCGAGCCAGAAGACGGATGGCGGTTATCACGAAGAACCTTGCGATGACGCCTTGGCGCCTCCTTTACCAAGACCTTTTCCTCCTTTGCCAGTCATTGTTGCTTGTTGGGTAGAAGAGTGGACTACCTAACCTGCCACAACCTTTCTGCTCACGATGCGAAAATGAGTCGAGGCTAGACAGCCGCGCTCTTTTATATCTTTTCAGGTAAAAGCAGGATGATGTGCAACCAAGTGGTACTCGATTATGACGACTGGGTTTGGGAAGAACGTCTTTTTCATAATAAAATTATCACTGCTTTATTTGCACATTGTACAATGCTTGACATGATCACTTTTTCAATACTTTCTTGTTGAATATCATCAGTCGGAAGCAATGATATTGATGCGTAGAAATATTTCTGATCGATTGCTGATAAAATTATTGAAATTGATCCAGGGGCAGCTGAGTTATTAATGTTCTAAATCTTTCATAATTTTGTTACATGTTCCATTTTCGGTTTTCACAAAGTGTACCCCCATATAGAAATCACAGACGTAGTCCTACGTCAAAAACATTTAGCAACTGGTTTGATTAATAAAACGAATTTTAATTAACGAATGCCGTTCACTAAGTAAAAAACAAACATTATTCAGTCGCCGAACATTGATTTTACGATAAAGAATGCAAATAAGGTCATAAATCTAAACAGCAGCCTTCGAAATTTTGTTTAGTTGGAGGACCAATAAAAATCTCGCAGTCCTACGTCAATAATGCGGTCGGGTCTTGGAAACAACGTTTAACTTTTTTCAGTGTTCATTTTTTCTACTTAGTCTGAGTGGTTTATTAAATCTTTTTCATTTGCATTTCTTTACTTCAATCTTGCCTTTGATATGAGTGATGCAACGAGAATAGAGGAATAAGCCGAGAACTGATGCCGTTACCTATTATTTTAATTTTAGACGTTGAGCAATTTATTTGTTCACACAGTTGTTTAAAACCTAATTTAATGACATTAGTTAGGATTAAATGATTCTTGGAAACTGCTTCCCATTGTTTCAGCTAGCGTTTCTCACTTAATTACGAATGTAATCGTTAAAAACGTTGTGTGCTTCCTCGTCCACACCTTATTATATTTTTGAAGTTAGACAATAGCTACACAGCGGCTTGGAAGGAAATCCACATTAAATATAATTGAATATTTATTTTATTGGACGAGAAGTCCACTAACATTAAAATTCGTCTAATCGAAAGGTACGATTTCCGCTCTACTTCCTCTAATAAATTCTCAATGTCTTCCGCAGTGAAGCAATAAAACCATCCTCATCGGTAAACAACTTACTTTGCGTTGTTAGTTACATATCTAGCCGTGTGCTGAGCCTATCTTGTTTGAAAAAATATTCGTTACATTGTTATGATATTTCTATGGCAATAATTTTACGATGGAGATGCCCCGAAAATCTCACAGACATCATCAAAACCATTCACATATTTTTTAACGTGAACCAAGATAGTACGGAAGCGACGACATACGATTTATATTTTGTTTGGTTGTAAAAAAGCGTCTATCAGTACTGTTTTTTTTTATTTTCATTGATCAGATTGTAGGCACTTCTATGCGGGAGATAGTCTTGAGTAGCAGTCAGTTGATTGGTGTCATCTCGAGACGTCGTTGTGACGCGATTTATGTTCCTTTTTGAGCCACGAATTTCGCACCCTTCCACGGTCAGGTCATTCCCATTCTCAGGCTGATCGACGCAAAGCCCACGGAGCACCATACGTAAGATCGTTCGTTCGCTGGTTCTTGATCGATCGTGCCCGTCTGACCTGCCTGCTCTCTATACACTCTGTGGCCTGCTCCGTGTTGTAGTGTTCATTCACACAGTTGATTCAGTTTCGTCTGGGTGCTGACAGTGCTTGCGTGTGTATTTTGCGCCAGAGTTAATAGGAGTTAATGTTTGGACAAAAAAGGGCGCGCGCGAATTTGTTTGCTGTTTGTGTGTACAGACACGCTCCTCCCCTAGAAGTCAGCAGAACATCAATATATGTGATCAATTAGTTAATGAATGGTTTCTAACAACTTTGGACAGCATCGACAACGACAGCGAAAACAAAAAGTTCAAGTGCCAGTTCAGTTCGTTGGTTATCGCGTGTTGGACGGTAGTTGGTGCTACGAGACGAAAGGGATCTCAGTTTTGTGGAATAGTTTGCTAATTTTTCGGTGCTTGAACAACGGTCGAAGTTTTTAAAATGACAGAATCCTACGAGAAGGATGACTACATGAGTGACCTGGTGAACTTTAATAGCCCTGCTAGTCATCATTATCTACATCATCTGAACCATGGCCAACACGGCAATGTCAACCAGTATTACGGTAGTGGTGGTAGCACCAGTAACAGTAGCAACACCACTTCCATCAATGGTCATGCCACCGTCGATGGGGACATCCCGGCCGAGGAAGACGAGATGCTGCTCTGGCGAGCTAGAAGGTTGGTCGGTCGATTCTAGCAAGCCCACACTGAGTGTGTGACAAAATCTTAATCGTTGAGTGTGCGATGATAACGTTTTCCGAGAACTAGTTTCTTAAGGCTCGAAAAATCCGAAAGAACAAAAAACTGAACACTGTATGACGAGTGCGAAAAAACTAGATTTGCAAGTTTTTTTTTAAGCCTATGCCTTTGCCTCGCTCTCTCCCTGTTCGATGGAGCTAAAGGTTGTCTGGCAACAGCAGCAGCAGCAGGTACCAAAGTACAACGAAACGGTTGCCGTGGAGATTGGATTGGATAGGATTGGCGTCACAGAGGATGCTGTGCGAGGAGTGGTGTTCTATCCACTACATTTCGCCCGGAGGTTTTCGTGGCAAAGGAAAAGTGTCAAGCTTATGATCGTTGTGTACTGGGGTGGACAGAAGCAAGTCGTTTGAATTGAGATTAGTGACAGTCACCGAAATTATTTTGTAAGGTGGAGCTTGTTTTGAGGGTTTCGGATTGTTTGGAAAATCTTAAGACTTTCACAAAAGAATCATACAAATTGAAGATGTTCCCTATAGCTCAATTATTTGAATATGTAAAGCTTTGATGCCTTCAGCAACTTTCGATAAAATTTATTGATCTACAACTTTGTCCAAAACGGCAAACCTCTTGAATGTACAATAATAAAGTGTAGATCAATCAGCCATCGATACGGTATTTATCCTCCACATTATACATTGAAGCAAATAAACTTAAGAATTTCATAAGATTCGACTTCTGAACGACATATATGAATTTCATAAGCGTGACGTTTAACATGAGGTAGCTCTTATACGCTTTAAGCTATTCCATTGTCCCAATCGTTGGCAAACGAGTGGTTTCAACGTCCATAGTCCAAACTAAGCTAGTTTTCCTTGCTGAAGACGTCTACTTTATTTGATGCAATCACAGGGCGTTGTTTATTTATTTCTGCTAGATTTAATTTCTGGCTTACTGTACAATAGCAAATACAAGATTTTGTTTTGAGGCACGAGTGCTTGATTGAATATTTTAATCAACAAGATTAATAAAATTATGCTAATTTGCCAATTGTGCCAAGCTAAGCACGTGCTTTTTGTCATTTTGCGTTTTTACGAGATTGAAGCCATTTTGACGTAGGACTACGTCTGCGATTTTTTATATGGTTTTGTGAAAACCGAAAATGGAATATGTAACAAAATTATGAAAGATTTTGAACGTTAATAGCTTAGCTGCCCCTGAACCAATTTCAAAAGTTTTATCATCAATCGATCTGAAATATTTCTACGCATCTGCTAAATTTAAGACATTATCATTTTTTTTCAAAATGTCGCTATTGAAAATTGCTTGAACGTGCAACTGTTGCTATGATAATTAAAATTATCACCATGATTTCCCTAACACAGATTTCAAAGTTGAATTCCATCCGGTCTCACCAAACGGTGTTTATTCAATCCTCGCGTGGTGAGTGGTGATGTTCTCCAGTGCACAATGAAAGGCTGCCTGCAAGCAGCGAACTGCAGCCCACATAAGTATGCATAGACAGAGGAAGAAGCCGCACCGCTATTGATCGAAATCAGTAGCTCTTCGTGAGTCGCTGTGGGCCATCTATGTCAAGCGCGTCATACTAAAGAGTATAAACAGAGAGAACCCCGCTCAAATTGCTACACAAAACACAAGCTCCTGCCGCAGTGTCTTGCTGATCAAGTTTTTTCACCTTTAATTTGGCGTTAAAATGATTGATATAGCTGCATTACAGCCAGATATATTTGTTTTTTGTACTACATTTTTGGATTCAGCGCATATTCATAGGTTATTTTTTTTCTATGATTTGTGAACTAGTGTAATCATTCAATCATTCTGTTAGACGATTAAACGTAACTTTTCGGTATATTTTACTTACGATATCAGTTTTTTTTTATTGATTTTGTAGAACCGGTCAATAATCGAAGGAAAGCACACGCAGCAGCTGTTTTATATGAAACGTTGCATAACGTTAGCGTTATCCCCATAGACAATAATTCAGGACCAGGAGTCAAAAGTATAGTAACTAAATTTATAGTCTGGCGGTTACAAAATCCCGCAAATTGGCAACTTTGATTTCTTCAACAATAATCTGGCACCCCGTGAAAATGCTCAAGCTTGTGCAGAACGTTTTCGTTTTGCGCAACATGGATGTAATTTCGGCGTAAATGCCCCTTATTTGGGCCCATACAGTTGTCTTCTATGAAATAGCAGCACATGCCGATTTTCATACAAAATGGTCAACTTTGACATGATGTAACTTTGTTAACTTATAATGAATTGAATTGAAACGTTCACCAAAGAACTACAAATATGTTCAATTTTACGATTACAAAACATCAAATTTTTGGAATCACCTGCCGGAAAGTGAGACACCAGGTAAAATTGTTCAAAATGATAGCAGTACTAATAATTTTCATTTCAGCTTAATTTTGAGATTTTAAATTTAACATTTCTCAAATTCTAACAATCCCAACAAATTCTAACAAATGTTCATAATAATTATTTAAAATGTTTAAAATATTTGCAGCACGTAAATTTACAAATATAAAACTGCTATTATTTTGAACAATTTCACCTGGTGTGATCACTTTTCGGCAGGTGCTTCCAAAAATTTAATATTTTGTAATCGTAAAATTGAACATATATGTAGTTCTTTGGCGAATGTTTCAGCTCAATTGATCATATGTTAACAAAGCTACATCATGCCAAATTTGACCATTTTGTATGAAAATCGGCATGCGCTGTTATTTTATCGAACATAGCTGTACATAAATTTAGCAATCGACTAAATTTTCAATAGCGACCAAAAATATCCATTAGTACCATCCCAATGACGCGTTCATCTAGATAAAATTGATAAATAGCAGATTTTTAACGATGGGCCCAATGTTAAATCCATAGGCCAACATTAGAGCCATTTACCCTATTTAGTGTAAGCAATGTTTGTATACATATGAGCATAATTTAAAACGTCTTCTTCTGTCAAATTTTCGTTTCTATTTGCGAGCTCGTTGGCCTTCTCTGCATTACTTCAAGTTCCTGCTAGTCTTTCGAAATTCTCCAATGTTATTTCTGATGTGCTCCACGATATATCGACGTCCATTATTTTAGTATGATGATCTTAAGTTCGTTGTTGCGTCTTATAAAACCGTAACACCATTGCGACAAATGGACATTCCCCATCTCCGGGTATTTTCTTAACGAGCATCACTCCATTATCGTATCGCATGTGCTTCATTTTGCTGCTCTCCTTTAATTTTTACTTTGTCGACTCCATGGTAACGGAAAAGACATAGATAGGGGAAATGTATGTAATGTCGGCCTAAGTGTCCCTAATGTGGGCCCATACATAGATTCAGCAATCGACTAAATTTTCAATAGCAACCAAAAATATCCAATAGTACCGTCTCAATGACGCGTTCATCTAGATACAATCGATAAATAGCAGATTTTTAGCGATGGGCCCAATCTTAGATCTATAGGCCAACATTAGAGCCATTTCCCCTATATGTATACATTATTAGCAATGCTGTGAAATAATCACAATGGTATGGCCGTTTAGAGTGGTTCAACGGTTGTGAAATGAGGAAAAATTTAAATATAACACGGTTTAAAGTACTTCAATTCTGAGTTCGCGTTTTGCTAAGCTGTTGACACAAGTAGCTGTGTGTTTTTTTTTTCGGTACGAGTCACGTGATAGTCTGTTTTTCAATAGCAACTCATTGTTGTGGTGCTTGCTCATTGTTTGAAGTTCGTTCGCTTTTGCTGTTACCCTGTTGGGAGCAAACAACTAGTGGAGATGTCGTGGAAGTAAAACTGACGATCAGATTTAGCTTCTCACATGGATCGGGGAAACCATCAATGGAAGACATTGTGAAGTTTGTAAAATCGCTGGATACGGATCCCACTCAGATGATCGCTACATACCGTATAGCGGAGGAAAAACCTATGTTTATCAAGTTAAAATCAGAGGATTCGATACTTTACTGTTTGCTAAACAACAGTGAACAATTAATTTTCCATTATGCCGATGGGAAGTCAGTTGAGCTACGCATGTCACCTGCTGGGGCACCGTTCAGCACGTGAGAGTTTACGACCTACCACCAGAATTCCCGGATAGCGATCTAGCATTGGTACTAGGGAAATACGGTGATGTAAAGCGTGTAGTATGGGATAAATTTCCAGCTACTTTGGGCCTCGATATGCTTACAGATGTGCGAGGTCTTACTTAATCGCTGCATTTCCTTAATCGGAAGGGGAACATATTATACCAAGGGAACAACAATTTTTGCCCAAAGCGGAAGGGTCGAAAGCAGCCAGTACAACAACGAACGGAAGAAGAAAACCAACAACGGAATGAGGAATGGACCAGTACGCAGCGTTGCCAGGTCATTTTCAGAAAAATCTGGACCAAGTAAAATATAAAATCTGGAAAAATCTGGAATGCTCCAAAAAATAATCTTTTTAACATAATGCTATTGAAATCCAAGTGGTATGCCAATCTCCCGTAAAAATAGGTCAGTATGATCATCTGGAATTTATTTAAATTACATGTTTAAATAAATTATATAAAACAAATAACTTGTTAGCATTGCTTTAAAATCATCCAAAAGCTGATAAGTATAGACACGGTGTGCCCAAAAAGTTCAAATAACCATTACGAAGGATTTCAAAAATTGAGTATATGTGGTTAAAAAAACAGGAGAAAATATGGTTAGAATTGTTTTTTAAACTGTAACTTTTTATAAAAGAATGAGTAGCAAAGAATCAAGGAAATTCGTTGGGATGGATTTTTTGAACTAATAGTCGATGTAGTCCTTACTATTTGATGCAGTACCAGAATTAAAAAAAATATAAGTTCTAAATAACTTTAATATTAGTCTGAGGTTCATCAGATTTACAGTTTAATTCATGACATCATACAACACACAACACCCTGAAGTGGGAATTAAAGCCTAACATCGTGGAACTCACACACAGTTTACCTAAACTACGGGTAACTCCATTATTCGCATGACCATTACGAATAATTTTATGCCAAAGAATAATTTTATTATCTTACTAAAATGAAAGTCTGATAGCTTCATTTTTGAAGTCTCAGGATCTTGCAATGATTCTAAATTCTGGAATTTATATTTTTCCTCCGTCCCAGATTATGATTTGTTTTTGTTAGTCTGAATTTACTTGGAACTCTTCACCGGATATCATCGCCTTTTTTTTAGTTCAATTTAAATCATCCTAGAATTTCATCATATTTTCATTTTATATTCCCCTAAAATAATCTTGAAAATATCTAAACTTTTCCAGTAACATTCTAAGAATTCTTAGCATTACCTCTTGTAATCTCTTATAAATCACTCTCCAATTCCACAACTCCCTCAAACTGGTAATAATCCCCAAGAATTGGTTCAATTTTGTGTCCATTTTTCTCTACGAAATTCTTAAAATATTCTTAACAATACAATTTCCTTGGTACACTCTTCAGAATGACCGTCACACTCTTCTCAGACTCATCCGATAATTCCATTTGATCTGCTTTGTAGGTAAGGTCAGAATTGTTTTGAAATCCTTTTCAGTATTACCTAAGTACTCAAGTACTTTGCCAAAATGGTTTTGAATGTCTCCCAGAAATTGTGCTTAAAATTTTAGTAAAATTAATCTCCATAGAAACATTGGACAGAATTCAATTGAAATTACGAACACAGGTCAAGAAAGGAAGGGTGGGAATGTGTTGACGTGACACTCGATTTGATGGAAGCCGAGAACACCTCTGCACTTCCACGAGGAATCACTGGGATATTGGGTAATAGGGTTGGGTTTGCAGCAGCGTTCGTTTTGGTAAACGATAAGCTGAATTAATGTCCTAACGATCATATAACGCGAAAGAGCTTGGGATTGAACTCACGGTCTTCTGCTCGGTAAGCAAAAACGTTTGCCACTACCCGAGCAAAGTCCAGCATCAAAATGACAGCAAGTTGAAATCAAGTTTTGATATCAACATCAAACTGAAATCATAATTTGATGTCAGTTTACGCAATTGACAAATTTGATACCTAATTTTGTTTTCATTTTGCTGTACATTTGCTCTTCAAAAATATTGTTGTTGTGTGGGTTTGTTTTCATTGCCTTAGCATAACATCAAATTGAATATTTGTTTTGTTACCAACAGGTAAAAATGGATATCAAATTTAGTTTTCATTTTGCTCTCACTGATAGCAGAAATAGTTTTCAATGTGATGTCACAGGAAGATTTGTTTGCTCTCAATTTTGATATTTTAACCGTTAAAACGACCAAAACGACAGCAACCTGAGTAATCATTATCAGCGAAATCACAACATCAAATTTAGATTTCAATTTGATCTCAAACTTTGCTCGGGTAGGCAGACGAGCTCCATTTTAATCATCGAGTTGCTGTTATTACCATGTAGTCATGTTAACAAATAAAGCGATTGATGAATCTTGTATGTGAATGGGCTTGAGATTAGACTCATGATGTTCTGCTCAGTAAGCAAAAACGGTTGCTCTAAGGCCACCGAGCCCCTCATATCACATGATACCGTTATTCAAGTTGTTATAACTATTCAAAGCCGGCACCGACGACAACGAAAAGGTTTACAAAATACACGAAAAACAACATACCTTTTTATATGGAAGGACCTGGGACCGCGTTTTTCTGCCTAGTAAGCAAGCCAACCGACGATCTTTCAAATCCTAAAACTAAAAGCTACGAATTTCTCAATACTGCCACATGTTTATCATTCAACAATTGATCACTGATTAGGGTGTCATCATGATTGTAAACATTGTGAAAATGGATTAATACCAAGCGGTGGAAGCTTACGATTTTAAATTGGCTCACTACTTGACTAGCCTATTGGTCTCAAGCAAATCGATTAACGCACCCCATTCTAGTCGAAATTCTGTGTTTGTTTTGATTAGCTATGAAAGTTTGACAGATAAAATGAGGGGTTCGTGGATTTTTCTAAGTTTCGAGGGGTGCATCGATTAGCTTGGGACCGAAGAGAGTACCAGAGCTGAGACAAAAATTTAAGCACGTTTCTTCGGGACCTTCTGGTCTTAGAGTTACCTCTATGTTAATACTGCACAGTAAGTAATGTGAAGTGTACAACAATTGGAAAATTACCCTATGCAGATAAACATTTAAATTAAAGGTTGAACACAAAAATCTTGTTGGGGTTTAAAAATGCGTTTTATTTTTCATAGTTCAATACATTAGTAGGTATTATGTTTATTCTAAGACCATTTTTTCAGTCTTCCTTCTTACCATAGGCCATTGCTCGAACTTCTCTTCGTACACGGCCCATCATCTTTTGCACGAGCCCTGTTCCCACTTGTTGGGTTGCCAAATTCCATTTCCGCTTGAAATCCTTCAGGTCAATTGCACAATTGACCAGTATTCCTCAATTGGCCTCTGTTTCGGAGTATTGGCCGGATTCATCTCCTTGGGAACTACTGTGACGCCATTTTCGCTGTACCACTGTTTGGTGGAATTTGGGTAGTGGCAGCTTGCCAAGTCCAGCCAGAATAGGCAATCCACCTGATGTTGCTCCAGAAAAGGCAGTAGTCTCTTCCGTAGGCACTCCTCCTGGTAAGTTTGCTGGTTCATGGTCCCAGGAGTAACGAAAGTTTCGCTTTTCAGCCCGCAACTGCAGATTGCTTCTTAGACAAGAAACTTTTAGGGGAATCTCGACTTTTTTTTTATTTAACATTCTTCCGAGGCAATATTACGGTCAACCGAGTTCCTGGGCGGATAGACCGAACGTGCTGGATCGAATCGTGACGTGCTTGCTCCAGTGAAGCCATGATGTAAACAAACGGACTTATTCTGACAACCAATGCCTACTGTGATCATATACACTTTTAGTTTGAAAAATTTATCTCAAAAAATGCATTAATGGCAGCGTTTTTATGTGTCCGGAATTTTTCGTGTTCAACCTTTACTATGATTTGTGAACAATATGCCCCAGCGGTATATAACACTCAGAGGGGAAGTAGGACACCACTAAGAAGAATAAACTGTAGTTCTCGCCCTCAAGAATTTTGATTGGCACTTGTCATTCGTACTATCCACTCGATTTTAATTATAAGACCCACCCCAATAGAAAAGTTTGATCCCATTCACCAGCGACCAGCTATATAGCTTCAGTCAGTAGCTCGTTACCTAGCCTTATGTACCGTGCCCGACGCGACGGCATGTTCTCTTCTGGTTGAGGCTCAGCAGAGTGATGCCGATGATGGTGGTTAGTATGAGTTGGTACCAATTAACACAAGATTGCGTGCTCAAAACCAAACCAACCAGGGAAACGCCGGACCGGCTTGCCATTCACATAGATTGGCAGCGTCCGAAACCGATGGGCATCGCATTAAATACTATTAAGTAACATAGGGAAGGACAGAACCGAAGAGATGATGGGAAGTTCGTTAGGAAGCAAGGTAGGAAGGAAGGAAGGAAGGAAGCAAGGAAGCAAAGCGGAGAGGTTATCTGCTCTATACTACCAAGCTACCAAGCAGTCTGGCCTGAAATGGAGTTGGCGAACGCTCACGCTAGACAGCTAGGAGCTTGTTATGCAAGACTTAAGTCGAATGCGATGTGATGATATCGGAAACTGGATGGTCGAGTTTTGTTTCGCATTTTTTTTTTCTTGTTTCTCAACTGATTAGTGTGATAATGGGACTGTTTTCCTGTGTCTTACCTTGTGAAGTATTTTTAAGCTTTTTGTTTATGTTTGGAAATGATACATTGGAAATATTTTCAATTCCATTGTTTTCATTTGCCAATTTGGAAAAACCAGAATTAATGTTACTAAACTGTTTTTCTCTTATCTATTTCCAGGCGAACACGAAGTTTGAACGCGCCCTCACCGTTCCAACAGTTTGGACCATGTGGCCGTATTATGAAAAACTCCGCCATGGTGATGTGAGTGCTAAATACGGGACTCTTCAGGAGCGAAACAAAATAATCAATTCTCACCTATTCCAGGCAAATTCAAGACCCTGCCAGCCAGCGACTGACCTGGTACAAGCCTCCGCTGGCGGTCCTAGTGATAAAGAAGGTTCGTGATTCAAAGGTGCTGCAACCGTTTGTGGAGCTGGTGGAGTGGTTGATCCAGGAGAAGCACATGGTCGTGTGGGTAGAAGCTGCTATCTTGGACGACCCTCTATTGACCGGTGATAAACGATTCACCAAAATTCAGGATAAACTGATAACGTTCAAGTAGGATCATTTTCCTTAAAGTATGACCTGGTGCAATTGTAGCAATTTTCTGTTTCCATCAATTGTAGGGACGGCCGGGATGACCTGACGGACAAGATCGATTTCATTATTTGTCTTGGAGGCGACGGAACGCTGATATACGCGTCGTTGCTATTTCAGAAGTCGGTTCCACCGGTGATGGCTTTCCATCTGGGATCGCTCGGATTCCTCACACCGTTTCAGTTCGATAACTTCCAGGAACAGGTTACCAATGTCCTGGAGGGGCACGCTGCTTTGACGCTGCGCAGCCGATTACGGTGTATTATCGTGCGGAAAGACAAGACGGAACAGGAAATTTCAACGTTCAAATCATCGCAGGATCCCGCAACTAATATTTTAGTAAGCTCGAATGCGATTGAATTAAATCAAACCGCAGTATTAATCAAAGTGCTCTCGTAGGTTCTCAACGAAGTGGTCATCGACCGCGGTCTATCGTCGTACCTGAGCAATATCGATCTGTTCCTGGATGGGAAACACATCACTTCGGTGCAGGGTGATGGTCTGATTGTGTCCACGCCCACTGGAAGTACGGCGTACTCGGCCGCTGCAGGAGCTTCCATGATTCATCCCTCGGTGCCGGCGATCCTGGTGACGCCGATTTGTCCACATTCGCTTAGCTTCCGGCCGATCGTGCTGCCGGCTGGTGTGGAATTGAAGGTGGGTGAATGGTGATTTGCTTCGTGGGTGGTATGTTTTAAATTGTTCTTTTTTTTATATTTACTTTTAGATTGCTCTTTCGCCGGACAGTCGAAATAGCTCGTGGGTTTCGTTTGACGGCAGGAACCGTCAAGAATTGCTCCATGGTGATAGGTATGTATATTTCCGTTGACGGAATAGTTGAAGCAGATTCATTTGGGCACGTATGATATTTGTAGTGGAATGGAATTGATTGAGCAACTATATAACATACGGACAACGGCCAACACCCAGTAGACCCGCTAGAAAAATGTATTTTTACGAAAAATTCCACCAGCTGGAGCAGGAATCGAACCCTTGCTTCGTGGCACTCATAATACGCTTGCACGCTTGGTGATGCCACTAACGGCTCGAGCATTATGCTTACAGAAATGGATAAAATGGTCCATCGAGTCGGATTTTTCGGTGCTGTTCACGAAGAAGTATATGTCACCCATCGTGAATCTTCTGCGCCCTAAACCCAGTTTGCCTCGTCCTGTTATCTATAGTATTCTCACGCGCCACATACTTGTTGTCACACTTGTCGCTACAGATAATCAGGCATAGTGTGGGGGTTGTGAAAATGGCCCTCACCAAACAAAAGGGGCTTAATCAGAGAGTTTTTGATTATCAAATTTATCACGAAATTCCGTTTAATTCATTGGTACAGTTAACTTTCGCTCGTTAAACTAAACCCATAGCCCGCTTAATGAAAGGCTTTCGTTAGTTGGGCTGAGCTGTAAACGCTGGTTTAAGGATACACGGATTGTTTAGTATCATCAAAATCGTTTAGTAACTATCCAAATTGTTCATCCATGAGCCCCTCGAAAAGGAATCAGCTTTGTCAGAAATGACATTTGACTTCGATTTATGTGGGCTACCGCCCTAGCAATACATCCCTCTTTTGGGGCTTTTTGGTTACTTTACGATATAGAATGCTGACGTAAATTTCAGCAAAAATTTTTGTTAACCCATCATAAAATAGATAGTTATATCAAAATATCAAAATATCAAAATGCAAAATTTCCAAGTGCAAGTGTACCTTCAGTTAAAATACAGAGTGTGGCTCTACGGTGCGAAAATTTTAAATTTTGATAGTGAGATTAATAGCACGAAATAATCTTTTTTAAGATGGGTTAACTGAAAATTCAATTGGATTTATCGTGAAAATATAGAATTTTCAAAAAAGACTGAAAAAAGAGCGATCCATCCCTGTACAGCCCAATTAACGGGAGCCCAACTAAAACGTAGCTCACTCAAAGATAGTTCAGCGAGCGAAACTCGACTGTACATACAAAGGGCTTATAGAAGAAAGTCGCGTTCTTCTCCCTTCAGCACAGTACAAAATTAATTTAAGAGTAATAGAATACGTACAGGAAATCTTGTAAATCTTGTGTTTCAAGCTTTCCAAGAGGAGATTACTTAGACAATGTTGAATAGAATTCATCGAGTATACTGAAGCAAAGGATCGATAGAATTCCATAAGGACCACGCTTGTCTCCAACGCCTGGCAACGGCTGAGCGAACTATCCGGAAATGGTCACTGGTTCAGGGGTTTATCCACAGAAAGTTAAACTCTTTAGTCTTGAAAATGACTGATTGGTTGGCTTGTCGTTGGCTTCGGTCAGGAGAAAAAGAAATGAATTCGCGGCGTTAGATTACTTGTATATTGAACGGGTGTGATTCGTATAATGGTTTGATTTGTACTCATGAAGGTAAAGAATTTGACTTTAAATGATCTTTATTTCTTGTATTTGTTTGGTTTACATGTATGAATTATCAAGTGACACATATGCATCTTTTCAACTTTAGTACATTTGAAATTTAAATTATTATTTACAGTTCCTAGTCCTATCAGGCCTGTCTTGCATGACCACCTTGGTGGGATTGGTTTGTTTTGAATTCGAAAAAGGAGACTACTTATAACTACTATTTACAACTACAGCTAACCTATAACTACTGTTTACACCTAATCTGCCTAACATTGCTTATCAAAGCATGTTCTGATGTACTGCATTTCTGCACAAACCTAGTCTTAATGTCATCAATTTTGAAATCTAATTTTGGAACGTTCGCCTCTTGGTGGAGGTCTGAAATTCTTGTGTCATGTCTTGGGACGTTGAAGCATCATCCTAAGCACTCTGTTCTGAGCGTGTTTGAAAGGCAGCCATTCAACGATACCTTAAACGACCTTTGCTGAAGGTAGTTACGGGTAATTTTAACAAGATGCAATGGAAAGTTGAAGTTACAAAGCTTGTATCCAAGCCCATCATGCCAGACATTGTCAAACGCTTTCTCAACGTCTAACAATGCCGTGACTGTGGACTTAGATACAGCTTTGTTACTTCGGATGTTATTCATCACCCGTACTAGCTGGTGATTGGTGGAGTGCCCCTTCCTGAACCCGAACTGTTCCGGTAGAAGAATATTGTGTTGCTCGACAATCTTGAGCAAACGATTGAGAATGAGTTTCTCGAACAATTTGCTCAGCGCTGAAAGGAGACTGATTGGTCTGTAACTTGAAGGCAATGTTGGATCCTTTCCGGGTTTGGGGATTGGCATGATTTTTGCTACCTTCCAGATGCTTGGAAAGTAGTGCAGTTCCAAACATCTGTTGAAGATAGCGGTTAGAAGAGACTGCAGTTTCATGCTGAGTCTCTTCAAGATCAAGTTGAATATACCGTCAAACCCGGGTCCCTTCATGTTCGTGGTGTATTTCAGCGCTGAGCAAATCTGTTGTTTTGTAATCTTATCCGCCGGAGGCACAACACAAGGGGAGGCATCTAGGTTTTGAACGCATTGCGCAACCTGATCATCGAGCGGACTTTGGATATTCGAGCCAAGCAAATGCGATTAAGCGACATGCTCGGCGATTGCATTTGCTTTCTTCTGTGGGGCGATTGGCTTTTGATCGTCATCATTTTCGACTCTGAGAGGTGGAACGGGGTTTGGGATGAGTTTTCAGGACCTTGGCTACCTCGCAGAATGGTCTGGAGCGGTCATTCAGATTCTGGACAACACGCCCGAAACTTTCATTTCGGAGTGAGTCCATTCTGGAAGCAATCTGCCTGTTCAAATCGGCCATTTCACGTTTTTTGCCCAGATCTCCAGTCCTCTGAAACTGGCGTCTACGAACATTTCTCAGGCGAATCAAGAGTTGGGTGTGGGAATCAATGGCAATAAACTTACCCCTCATAGGAACTCGTCGGACGCACACCTCGTCAGCCACGGTTATGGCTTGGTGGAGTCCCTCCAACGCTCGGTCGATGTCCTCTACGGTGTCAAGCGGCGGGTTGTCGATGATGTATTTGTCTACCTCGCGTCCAAGTTGGGCCCAGTTTACGCGGTGGTAGTCCTTGCGCAGGCTTGGAGCAGGGGTCACGTTGTAGCCCAGTTGTGGCTGAACTGGTTGGTGGTAGGAGTTGAGTTCGTCCAAGGCCACTGACTTGGACAAACCGGTATTTGTCAGGAACAGGTCTAGCGTCGATGGGTTGCCCGCCGGTGAGATAAATGTTGGCTCATCCGAAAACCAAACGGAGTACAGCCCATGCTGTGAGTGATCGAACAGCAGACGACCATTCTGGTTTTGCTGGTAGTTAAGCCAGACCTCATGACGAGCGTTTAGATCTCCTCCAACTACGAAGCGGGAACAGGTACGGGTGATAGTGAACAGGTCCTTCTTGAATTTAGCCGCTAGTCCACTACTGGCGGCACACTGTCGAGGGCAGTAGACGGCGATGTACTGGACGTATCCAGTCGACGACTCCATCTCCGCACCAAGGGCCTCGATGACAGAGGTGCAGATATGGGACAGACTGTGGTATTTTATCCCTTTCTTGACGACGATCGCAACACCCCCCCCCCCTGGAGCTGGTGCGATCTAGCCGGATAATGTTGTGGTCAGGCAACCAGAAGCTGTCGCCGGACTTTAGATGGGTTTCGGTTAGAAGGCCCACATCGATGCTGTGCTTGCGGAAGAAGTCGGCAAGCTCAATCTGTTTAGCTCTTACAGAGCAAGCATTCCAGGTGATGATAGTTAGCGGTTTAGACGCCATACTGGATGATGAACTTACTGAGGATTTGTTCGGGCATATTGTGGCACTTACGGAGAGCACCGGTCATGTTGACGAAGATTTCCATCAGCTCATCTGCTGAGAACAGATCGGTGTTGTTGTTTAGCGCGGGTTGTCTCCAGAATCCAGGGGTGGGGGGCAGAATCACCGGAAGATTGTTGAAGGGGTGGGGGGGGGGGGGGGGAGTTGCACCCGCGAATTTGCTTGCCTTTGCTGTGGAGCAGTGTCTTCCGGAACCTTGATGTGCACCACCATAGTTGGCGCATTTTAACGCCCCGGCTCCATCCGCAGGGCAGTCAGAAGTGGCATGTTCGTGAGCGCAGTTGCTGCAGCGTGGCTTGATGTTGCAGTTGCGGGTACCGTGTCCAAAATTGAGGCACCGTTGGCACTGCGTCACGTCACGATGGCCGCCACGGTATGGCGATGAAGGTAAAGTTTGGTGTCGGTACTTTTATACCTACCGACTCGTTCGAGAGTGATCAGGCCGGGAGGATATTCTTGCGTGAAGACGCTGTTTGTGTTTTCCTGCTGTGTGGAGTGTAGAGCGAAATACAATTCTGTGTGGCGTGTGGGTACAATAGATTTTTGCTTGCTTTGTGTCGCTTGTGCGTTGTCCGCGACAGGATTTCTTATGGAAATTGTAGGTTTTTGGCATGTGAAACAGAATTCATAAGATATGAAACTTGAAAAAGTAATATAAAATATAGCAGACCGGAAGCTCCTAGATTATTGACTCCGTGATTTGTTCCCACGTCCATCAATGCTTGGGAAAAAGAATAGGTTAAAGGTGTAATGCCCCACGTATTACGACAATTATTCATAAGTCGTGCTTATGAACTGCATTACTCATGCCTATGGAATTCATAAGTATCTTATGCAATCAAAATTATTCAGGTTCATAAGTTTGATGATGGAATTTTTAAGGATTTTTTTTGGCTCAGTGTATTAGTAGTAGTTTTGAGTCGAATTCTAAGCTAGCTCTGATTAAGATATTCTGAGGAGTTGTGAGAACTATTCTTAAGATCAATTTAAGATAAAAAATAACGAAATTGTGTGGAAAATTCCTAAGGAGTTTTAAGGAGAATTCCAAGTCTGAAGGAACACTGAACGAAATCAACGGAGATCTGAATCTAAGTATAGTTTCAAGATGATTTAGAGAAAAATTCCAAGGGAGCAGAAAAAAAAACAAAAACTTCTAGGTCCTTGTCAAAGAAATCAGAATTTATTTAAATCTCTGAGATGAAATTTAGAGGAAAACACCTTGAGAATGTTGGAAGATTACTTAGGAGACTTCTCATGGAGTTTACAGGAGAATTCCGAGAAGAACTACATGAAAGTTCAGAGCTAAATTCTACGGCAATTCTATTTTAAAAGGTTTTGCAAATTAGGCGAAGTTCTTCAGCAGATCATGACCTTCGAATGGTCGATAGTTAAGTTCAGAATCCTCTCACTTTGCGGCGCTAGTCTGCATATGAACTTCTAGTATATGCTCTATCTCGAGAGTCTGTTCATATAGAATGCTGTTGTCGTCAGTTGTTCTGGTCAAATATCCTTCGAAGTAAGTATTTCCAGAATCAGGGTAACGTCTAGAGACCGGAAATTGATGACCGACGCCATTTTGGTGTCTAATTCAAAATCTGTCTGTTACATATTCAAAATTGATGTTTAAAGAATACATAGGTGCAATAGTTCCAATGTAGTAGTGGTTGAATATCGTAGAAAATTAGAAAAGATTTTCAAAAAGCATGCTGGCAAAATTGGATCATTGCTGTACATCGAAGCATGAATAATGAAATCAAAAATGCAGCTCGTGATACTTTATTTTGTTCTATTTTTTTTTTAATTTCAATACTGTCTTTTCATTTACGTGTCCCCTCCCTTTCTCTTATTATGGCGTATGAACTCCTTTTTTTCAAATCGTCAGTTTGATCTAGACGAAGATCTACAGAGCTCCATCTGTTCAAGATTTTAAATTACTTCTATCAGATGCAGCCTCACTGCGTCCTAGCAAGAAGTACGGTCGACTTAGTTCGCGCTCCGCTATTTTGGAAGTTTTCTCGCTATTCGCTTGATTTAAATTATCAGTTTTTTCTCGCTTAGAGTTCCCAGCTAAATAATTAACTAAAAGTGAGTTTTTTTCTGAGAAGAAAGTGTGTTTTCGGCATCATCGGAAGGAAAATAGTTTTTGCGATTGCCAATTCGCCAACCATTTTGCGCACCATCGGTGCGTGGTAACGCATACCTGCACACGGATCATCGTCATCGAGTGTCAGCATCTGCCTCCGCATTTACACCGCTCATCTATCATCGTGTGTTCAACTGAGTGCCGACCCTCACATAAGCACACACCAACGAAGACCGCCCGCACACGCGGATCGAAGATCATCCACGCTGCGCGTCGCTCCGCTGCTGCTGTTTAAACGCTCGGTGGTAGTAGTATAGGATTATCAGATAAGTTTTTATTCTTGTTTCTCTCTTTCGCCCACCAGTTAAATTTTAAGTTTGTGTTCTGTGTTTGTAGTTTTTTTTTGTGTATTGTGTCCGAGTGATTATCGTTTCAGTGGTAGAGCGTTTTTCGCTCCCACTAGTACGGCAAAATGGACATTTTGTCGCAAGACGAAATGGACGTTTTGTCAGAAGATGACACCACTTTGCCACGCGATGGCAAGAAGGGTCGAAAACGTACATCATCTCAGAAGAAAGATGATGTCATCCCTGATTCATCGTCTCAGTCTGGCAAAGGACAGGCTCAGATAAACCCCCGATCGCGAGCCTATCCAGATGACTCGACTGGCCCATGGGTTGTCTACTTTCAGCCCAGAAACAAACCTTTGAATGTAATGCAAATTACTAATGATCTGACGAAGCGATACTCGGCCGTGACTGAAATCACGAAGGTTAGGCACAATAAACTTCGTGTCTCCGTCTCTAACCTTAAGCAGGCTAACGAGATTGCTGCCTCCCAGCTCTTCACGCTCGAGTACAGAGTTTACATCCCAGCTCGTGATGTGGAGATCGAAGGTGTGGTCACCGAAGCGAGTCTGACCCCCGAGATCTTGGAGAAGCAGGCGGTTGGCCGTTTCAAGAACCGTTTGCTTCCCCCGGTGAAGATACTGGATGTCCAAAAACTGGGCTCAGTATCTGTCAGCGAGGGTAAAAAGAGTTTTACCCCCACAGACTCGTTCCGTGTGACCTTTTCTGGTTCAGCCCTTCCTCACTACATCGAGCTGGGAAAACTTCGACTACCTGTGCGTTTGTTCGTTCCCCGGGTCATGAACTGCCAAAACTGTAAGCAGTTGGGACATACGGCCTCCCACTGTGGCAGCAAGGCACGCTGTTCCAAATGCGGGGAGAAGCACGAGGATGGCGCCTGCACAGTCACTGCACCAAAATGCGTGTACTGTAAGGGAACTCCTCATGGTCTCTCGTCATGCCCGGTGTACAAACAACGCGGGGAGAAATTACAATCTATTTATTTATTTATTTCTATTTATTTATTTATTTCGTCAACCAACGTAGACTAGTACAATTAATACGGTTTTGTTTTCTTAAATATATATTTATATAAAAAAGTAGTGTCAGCTTTCTTGTCTTTTCTTTTATGAGTTGTTATTTCTTATGGAATAAAAATATTGCTTTAGTTTATGCCGAGACATTGTAAAGTCAATGGTTTCGCAGTGTTTATTGTAAGAGGCCATGATGCGGTTTAATGGCCCATATTTTGCATAATTTGTGCGATGATGTTTTATGGCAAATAAATTTCGATTTCGGAGTTGCCGAGTGGGTGCATGGAAATTTAATTTTGATAAAAGTTCTGTTGAGTCAATTCGCTGCGAAACGATATCATTTACAAATGAAACCATTGCATATTCACGACGCTCTTTTAATGTTTGTATGTTTATAAGCATGCAGCGTGCTTCATATGATGGAAGAGGAAATGAAGTCCAACCTAATTTACGAAGAGCGTATAATAGAAATTGTTTTTGTACTGATTCTAATCTTTCTTCGTGCGTGATTGAAAATGGAGACCATACAATACTGCAATATTCCAGTATTGACCTCACATAGGCAATATATAGTGTTTTAATTGTGTAAGGGTCCTGAAAGTTATAGCAAAAGCGCTTGATAAAGCCTAGCATTTTATTTGCCCTGTGAATAATTGTATTGTAATGGTCTATGAAAGTTAGCTTAGAGTCTAAGATAATTCCTAAATCCCTAACTCTTTCACATTTGTCTACAGTTTGATTTCCTAATGCAATTGAAATATTTGAAGTTGTTCTTTTTCTACTAAATGATATTAAGTTACATTTTTTTACATTCAATTCTAGTAGACTTTTTTTGCACCATATGTAGAATATGTGTATTTCATTCCGGAATATATTGATGTCTTCTTCATTTCTTATTTCCAAAAAGAGCTTCATGTCGTCGGCATAAATAAGTAATTTAAGTTTTTTGAGAATGTAAGATATGTCGTTTACGTATAGAATAAAAAGGAGAGGTCCCAAATGACCTCACAGTAAATTACAACGCTCACTCAAGGAACGTTCCCGGCAGTCTTTTGCGGAAATGCTTAAGACGGCCACGCCATCGACCAACGACAAAAATCCATTCTCTCTTTTGTCAGATGACGAGACTGACTCTGACTTGGCTGAGGAGGGAACTTCTTTCTGTTTTTCAGCACGGAAACGAAAACGCATCCGTTCGCGGAAAGTTGAGAATGAAGAACCCCAAATCAGCTTGCCCAAATCAAGGAGTGGTGGAAAAAAGGAAGTTTCTACTCCTCCTGGATTCAGAAGAACTGACTATATCCAGGATTTTCCACCTCTCCCGGGGACATCCAAAACCCCTGATGTCCCATTTTTAAGAACAGAAGCCCCTTCATCATCTGGGTTGTTCTCATTTGATAAAATTGTGGACGATATCCTCAAGTACCTGAATATTTCTGATCCTCTCAAAAGCATTGTTCTGGCAATGCTTCCTACTGTGAAGACCCTCTTGAAGCAATTGACATTGAAGTGGCCCCTCCTTGCAGCAATCATTTCCTTCGATGGATAACGAGGTCGGGGATTTGATCACTATTCTACAGTAGAATTGTCGAAGTCTTATTCCTAAATTAGACTCTTTTAAGTTTTTAGTTCACAATAATGATTGTGATGTATTTGCTCTTTGTGAAACTTGGCTCTCTTCAGATATTGATCTTCCTTTTTATGATTTTAACATTATTCGACTGGATCGTGAGGATTCGCGTGGAGGAGGGGTACTTTTGGGGATTAAAAAGTGCCATTCCTTCTATAGAGTGAATCTTCCACAATTTACAGGTATTGAAGTTGTCGCATGTCAGGCTATTATTAAAGGTAAGAGCCTTTGTATTGCTTCTGTTTATATTCCTCCTAGAGCCGTTGTGAATCGAAAACAACTTTCAGATATATGTTCAGTACTTCCTGCTCCACGGTTGATTATGGGAGATTTTAATTCCCACGGTACAGGCTGGGGGGAACTGTATGATGACAACCGTTCTACTATGATATATGATCTCTGTGACAACTTCAATATGACAATTCTTAACAATGGAGAAGTAACACGTTTGGCTGGTCCATCCTCAAATGGAAGTAAATTAGGCCTCACACTTTGCTCTAACTCATTATCGTTGGATTGCACGTGGAATGTGATCCAAGATCCCCACGGTAGTGATCACTTGCCGATCAAAATTTCGATTGCCAGTGGGTTCAATCCGTCGGAATCCGTTAACGTCGCGTACGACCTCACCCGTAATATCGATTGGACAACGTTCAAGACCGCGATAGAGGAAGCCGTGTCGTCGGTAGAAGGGCTTCCACCGTTGGAGGAATATAACTTCCTCTCCAATCTGATCTTGGACAGCGCGCTTCGAGCTCAAACTCGGCCGGTTCCTGGAACGTCTTTGCGTAGGAAACCTCCTTCCCCTTGGTGGGACCACCAATGCACTGAGGTTTATCGTAAAAAGTCCGACGCGTTTAAGCTTTTCCGGAAACGTGGAACACCCGTGTATTTCAAAGCGTACTTGGCTCTTGAACGCGAACTCAAGAGCCTCATCAAAGCCAAGAAACGCGGATACTGGCGGCAATTCGTGGACGGATTATCGCGTGAAACGTCGATGAATACGCTTTGGAACGCGGCGCGAAGGATGCGTAACCGGTCTTCGAACAACGAGAGCGAGGAGTACTCAGATCGTTGGATTCTCAAGTTCGCGCGAAAAGTATGTCCTGATTCCGTGCCGGCACGGATGATTCCTCGCGAAACGACGAATTCGGTAGACGAGATCAGCCAGCCTTTTTCAATGCTGGAGCTCTCACTCGCGCTCCTTTCATGTGGCAATTCGGCTCCGGGGGCTGATAGAATCAAGTTCAATTTGTTGAAGAACCTCCCAGACGTCGCTAAGAGGCGCATGTTGAACTTGTTTTGTCAGCTCCTAGAGCTCAGTATTGTTCCGGATGATTGGAGGCAAGTGAGAGTTATAGCCATTAAAAAGCCTGGAAAACCCGCTTCAGATCATAACTCGTATCGTCCCATCGCGATGTTATCGTGCATTCGAAAATTGTTGGAGAAAATGATCCTTTTTCGCCTCGACAAATGGGTTGAGACGAACCACCTACTCTCAGATACTCAATTTGGTTACCGTAGGGGCAAGGGAACGAACGACTGTCTCGCGTTGCTTTCCACAGAAATTCAGTTGGCTTTTGCTAAAAAAGAGCAAATGGCTTCTGTGTTCTTGGATATTAAGGGGGCTTTTGATTCAGTATCGGTTGAAGTCCTTTCAGACAAACTCCACGCTTGTGGCCTTTCTCCATTAATTAATAACTTTTTGTACAATTTGCTGTCAGAGAAACATATGAGTTTTTCTCATGGAAACTCTACAGCTTCTCGATTTAGTTACATGGGTCTCCCCCAGGGCTCATGTTTAAGCCCCCTTTTGTATAATTTCTACGTCAGAGAAATTGATAATTGTCTAAGTGACAACTGCACGCTGAGACAACTTGCAGATGACGGAGTAGTGTCTATGAAAGGGCCCAGAGAGGCTGACCTGCAAGGACCCTTACAGGATACCCTAGACAATTTGTCTACTTGGGCTATTCAGCTAGGTATCGAATTCTCCACGGAGAAAACTGAGTTGGTTGTTTTTTCTAGGAAGCATAGCCCAGCACAACCGAAGCTTCAACTTTTGGGTAGGCCGATCACTCATTCCATGTCTTTCAAATATCTTGGGGTCTGGTTCGATTCCAAATGCACCTGGAGATCCCACATTGAGTATCTGAGACGAAAATGCCAACAAAGGATCAATTTTCTTCGAACAATTACCGGAACGTGGTGGGGAGCCCATCCACAAGATCTTCTGACGTTGTACCGGACAACGATTTTATCGGTTTTAGAGTACGGTAGTTTTTGCTTCCAGTCGGCAGCTAAAACGCACATCATCAAGCTGGAACGGATCCAGTATCGTTGTCTTCGTATCGCGTTAGGATGCATGCACTCGACTCATACTATGAGTCTTGAAGTGCTGGCGGGCATGTTGCCACTCTCTGATCGGTTTTCGGAATTATCCCTCAGGCTCCTCACCCGTTGTGAAATTATGAACCCACTGGTGATTGCAAACTTTGAGAAGCTTTTTGAGCTAAACCCTCAAACTCATTTTATGTCATTGTACTACGTGTACATAACACTGGATGTCAGCCCTTCACAGCATAATCCTCATCGTGTATGCTTCTCCGACTTCGGCAATTCAGTTAGTTTTGATTTATCCATGACGCGGGAGATTCGTGGGATCCCAGAACATCATCGTTCTATGATTGTTCCGTCAATTTACGCTGCAAAGTTTGGCCAAGTTGATTCCGCAAGATCGTTCTTCACAGATGGATCACTAATAGAGTCGTCCGCTGGTTTTGGTATTTTTAACGAATTTCATAGCGCCTCTCGAATGCTTCAAGCTCCTTGTTCCGTATATGTTGCTGAGCTGGCGGCAATATACTATACGCTAGAAACGATCGCCTCACTTCCACCAGATCACTATTTTATTTTTACGGATAGTCTCAGTTCTGTCGAGGCTATTCGCTCCATGAGGCCGGTAAAGCACTCCTCGTATTTTCTCATGAAAATACGAGAGCTTTTAAGTGCTTTATCTTTAAGATCTTTTGTCATCACCTTTGCATGGGTCCCATCTCATTGCTCGATTCCGGGCAATGAGATGGCGGACTCACTTGCTAAGGTGGGCGCTATGGAAGGCGATATTTACGATCGACAAATCGCCTACGATGAATTTTTCTTCATTTATCGTCAACAGTCACTCGTCAGCTGGCAGAATAAGTGGAGTGAAGGGAGTTTGGGACGATGGCTATATTCGATCATCCCTAAGGTGTCGAAGAGTCCTTGGTTCAAGGATGTGGGATGTGGGTCGAGACTTCATTCGTATGATGTCTCGCCTCATGTCCAATCACTATTCGTTAAACGCTCACTTGTTCCGTGTTGGGCTGAAGGACAGCAATCTCTGTGAATGTGGACAAGGTTACCAGGACGCAGATCACATTATTTGGTCTTGTGCTGAGCATCGCGGAGTCAGATCTGAACTGTACGATTCCCTTCGGGCTCGAGGTAGACAACCTAATGTTCCAGTTCGGGATATTTTGGCTAGACGCGATCTGGAGTTTATGAAACTCATATATGTTTACTTTAAGAATATTAACATTAGATTGTAAGTTTTATTAACCTTGTGTTTAGTTTGTATTTTGTACGTGTTGGGTTTTTTTTTATGTTTGTTTTCAAGATGAATAGAAATTAGTTCATGTTTTAGGATTAATTAAATATTTGTATCGTAAACCACATTTCAAACCTCCCTCTCCTTTTTCCCATCCAAAAAAATTGTAAATCTCCACTAACCACGAGACAACCGCGAGTATCCGGTCCAGCTCCTTTAACATTAAATATAAGACATAAATAATGTATAATGAAAATGATAACTCGGCTCTGTAAAGTTTATTCGATTGAGCCTGTACAAATAAAATAATTAATAAAAAAAAAAAAAAAAGATGCAGCCTATTTGCTAGGTACTTCTTAAGCGTCTTCTCGAATGACTCCCCATCGTAAGCAGAAATTGAGCGAACCGTCCGTGATGTGTCAACCGACGTCGTAAACATGGATGTTGTTGCCGTAGATGTATGGTTCTCTCTGTGATGAGTAAAACCAAATGATAATTTTCACCAGGTCCGAGTGTTATTCCATCTGCTGTCCTAAAAAAATTCTCCGATATCTTAGCTGCTCTTTGCTCTTCAACCTGCTCTTGCTCTTCAACCTGTCACTTCGTCAACAGAAATTTCCCGCACTATGGAAACGCTCTACTATGTTCCCTGTTTTCAAGAAAGGAGACAAACGCAATGTGGAAAACTACATTGGGATTACCTCGCTTGAGGTTGAATCTAAGTTGTTTGAGTTCGCTGATAAATGAGAAATTGTTTGCTTCCTGCAAGCATTACATAAGTTGATATCAACATGGTTTCTTTCCTGGCCGCTCCGTGAAAACTAATCTCGTCAGCTTTACGTCATTCTGTATGGAAAAAGTAAGCGAGAAACTTCAAGTGGATGCCATCTACACTAATCTTAAAGCAGCGTTTGATAGAGTTGTGCACGACGTTCTGCTATCAAAGCTTGAAAAAGTTGAATGTTCTGTTTCCTTCTGCAGCCGGCTTAGATCGTACCTCGTGCAACGTGCAAAGTGTTTTTTGCCGACGACTTGAAGATTCACCTAGTCGTTCGAGGCTATGCCTACTGTTTAGAACTACAAAACCTTCTTGAAATCTTTAATGATTGGTATGAACGTGATTTTATGGTCCTGCGCGTCTCAAAGTGCTGCGTAATTAGATTCCGTCGAACTAGGGCTGAGAAGCTCACATACACTCGGCACTTCTCAACCACGATCGACAAAGCTAGGCGTCAGCTTGGATTCATGTTCAAGATCTCTAAGGAATGTCGTGATTCTCTGTGTTTTAAAGCCCTTTACTGGAATTCGCGTGTGTTGTCTGGAATGGTGTGTTCGATTCGAAGCTGATCAACGCAAATTCGTCAGATACGCACTGCGCTATCTTCCATGGAGTGACCCGCTGAATTTGTCACCGTTTGCTGACCGCTGTCGTTTACTGGGTTTGGATACTCTTGCTAAGCGACGAAACATATCGCAGGTCGTTTTCGTTGCTAAAGTTCTGCTCGTAGAATATGATGTTCCTGAGTTACTGGCCAAAAATAATCTGTATGCTCCTGCCCGAACACTCCGTCCGAGAACCTTGCTACATGAAGTAGTACGCAACCAACTATGCTGCAAACAGTTCCTTTTTCGCCATGATTCATCAATTCAACGAAGCCTCTGACCTATTTGACTTTGACATCAATGGCTCCAGGTTTCGTCATCGTTTGCTGTCGGCCAATTTTTCAATTTTTAATGAGTGACTACATTTAGATTTAAGTGTTTCATTGAAACTATCAAGTCAGATGGACTATAATAATAATAATAATAATAATAATAATAATAATAATAATAATAAATAATAAATAAAGCGAATCAATAGTGTTCAGACAAAGTTAGCAGCATAAGATTCACACATGAAATAGATATATTTCACAATAAATGTGAAATGAAGTGTGACACACATGAAAAGAAAAAATAGTTTTAAGCTTGTTTTCATATGGTCAGATGAATAAAATTTAATAATAATAATTTCTAATTTATCAAATTTCTTTTATTCCTTTTCCAGTCTCCACGTGACGACCTCGATCTACCCGGTGCCAAGTATATGCGCCCAGGACCAAATCGCCGATTGGTTCGATTCGCTGGCCGAGTGCCTGCACTGGAACGTCCGCAAGCGACAAAAATGCTTGGACGAATTGTCCGACCTGACCGGTTCCGGAACGGAGGACAGCGCTATCGAGGAGATCGAACGCGGAATGGAGAACCTGGAGAGTTAGAAACCATCTCAGTGAGTGCCGGACCCCTTTTTTATGGTTCGCGCTCGTCGTGTCGGATGCTGGGCATAGATGGAACCCGCCACTACAACTGCAACTTACTGTGTACTATCGAATTGTGTTCTGTGAGAGTAACGTGTGGCACAAAATCATCGGTTCACGCCTTTTTTCGTTCTTCTTTGATGCCCACCTGTTTATGAGTTACCACAATTTTATTTTACGTTTTCTGGGAATCAAGTGACAAACCAGGGACTGCTTTCACGATAAAAAAAATAAATAAATGCTAGGTAAAGACTGTGAAGATTATGAGCAAGCGAGGGATGAGGTTAAGGATAGGCTTTTCGTATTTCAAATACAAAACAATAATCGGATGATCGTACTGTGTAGAAGCGTTCAGTTGGTCTTTTTCTGTGCATGTTAGCGAACTGAGTAGAGGTCAGGATGGATAGGATCTGGGAAGGTTCTACACCTATGAGGAAGGTCAACGAACGAGGAGTTGAGGAAGCTATTGCTAGTGATCTGTTCATTCCGAATTGGAGCCAAGTGCAGTGATTGTTCTAGGGAGAATCGTCTGACGAATATTTAATGAACTGTTCATGTTCAAGTTTGACTTAGAAAAAAAGAAAACAAAAAGGATATTAATTTAATGGAAAGACACACACACACACAGACAGAAGTGAGTTGAAGGTAAAAGAGTAAGACATGCTTGGCGTGAGTGTGAAATCGGAAAATCATAGGTGGTTAAAATGCATCTTTTTGTATTCTAGATGTAGGTTTTTACGTTAATATTTCATAAAAGTAAAACAATCCATACGTGAACATGAAGCTAAAGCCGCATGGATGGTAATGATATAATGAAAACAGGCAAATCAAAAACAATTGTTGAATTAGCTCCTAGAAAAGTTGATCTTTTTATTTTTTTTTACCGTGTATTTAATAAAAAAACGAAGAAAAAAAAAAGCGTTTGCCAAGCTCACGAAACTAAGAATTTCTTTTTTATCACAAGCCTTTAAACAAATAAAAAGTAAAGCACATCTTCTGTCATATTGCACGTCAAAATCAGATGAAAATCAATGAATTTAAATGTTATAAATTGCTTGGTTTGCAGAGTATGGGAACTAGGAGTAAGAAGGTCATCCTAACGATAGTCCGTTGATTATGCGATCCAGTGAATATTCATGGGAGTTTGTACATCGATTTGTAAGTTTTTACATTGTCTTCATGTTTCGTCATTCATCATTGAAATTAAAATTAAACCCCAACAGAAAATATTCAAGATTTTTTATTAATATTATTAATATTATATTAATTATTAAACATAATTTTTTGTATTTATCTTTTTTTTTTACTTTAACGAAGTCTTAAAGTTTTGAAGAGAACTTTCTAGAAGACTTCCTTAGAATACCATGCATAGATTCATGCTGAGTTAACATTAACCCGTAAAGTACCAGGACGAACGAATTTTTTTCAACAAACTAGTTCTCAGCAATGCCTCATTCGATTTTCATAAACTTGGATTTTTATTCAAGGGGAATAGTTGAACTAACTTCGTATGTACCACCCCCTTATAACCCTCCTCATTGATGGGAGTTGTACATATGTCTGTGTTTTTGTACCTTTTTAACCAGTTTGACCAAATGTTTTAAATATTCACGCGAATCGGTTGTCTGGTGCAGCAAATGATATCAGATAGATGAAATATGATTAGTAAGTCTTAATTTAGATATTTCCATATCGTATGGCTACGATATTATCGGTTCCGGGAGTTCCGGAGATCGGTTCTGTATGACATAGTAATATCTCAGGCAAAAGTATCTTGTAGCATGTCAAATCATGTCAAATAGGTAGAATCAAGTGAATGAAGATGATTTGAGATGATTTTGGCTAGTTTGGCATCGGTCCCAGAACGCGGATCTGTTCGACACGATTGAAGTGCATCCTCTTGGATGTAATATTAAAATTTATGTTTTGCTGTGTATAAATAGTGATGCCTTTCAATGACAGTCGGATCCTTGCGATAAATGCAAGAATGACAACTGTAAAAAAACCGAATACTTCATCATCTCTCAATAGTGATGGAGTAATAGGACATGCACGTAACTAAGGACACGGGATATACTACAATAGATCAAATTAATGGTCGCAGTGGTGTTAGGTCCCGAACAGAGGAAAAAAACGGCCTTAGCTAAAATATTCTGGAAATCTGGATCTGATACAGGTTCTCTGGAAGTCATTCTGGACTTATGATCCTGGCTAAAATATTCCATAGAGTGTGGCACTCCAAACCACTACAGCAACTACAATTCCAATCAAACATGAAGCTGAGGACACTTGCATCTACCGGGATCTGTTCCAGAGTTTTCCAGAAGTCATTTTGGACTTATGGTTATGACTAAAATACTCCATCCCTAGTACGAATCGTTCGTGGCAACTTCTATTCGACTTGTATCAGTCGTAAACAGGCTGCTTCTACTTTTCGAGATGGAAATGTGCTACTTGGGTTGAGTGTGATACGTTAAATTTCCACAGCAAATCCAATTGAATATTATTACGATGCCAATATAATATGACCCTGATGATTACTGCCACCTTCTGCGATCTGATTCAAGGGCCTCTTTGGGGAAGTCGAAATTAATCGTTATCCATATGATCGCTTGTATGAACAAGTGGTTCCCTGTAAATCATTCCAGACCAATGAGTGCGCCATAGAGTGCGACACATCAAATCACTATAGAACTTATATTGCCTATGGTGAATATCAAATTAGGTGAGCAGAAAGAGTGGGTCATGGATTAAACCTGGCAGAATATTGTGGAGCGTAACGAAGCAAAAACCGCGATAGAGCGGGTGAGAGCCAGAGGAGCCAACAACGAATCCTGTCAACGGTAGTCGGCTCTAGAGACGAAGAAGAGAATGCCGCAACAACCGGCGATATACACCTCCTCAGCGATATATCACGACGTCTGATTGGAGCAAGGATGAATCCAAAGATGCCTATGAAAGACGCGACTGGACAGTTGCTTACTGACCTCTATAACCAGTCGAAAGGTTGGAATTGTAAAACACTGTCCAGACTGGAGAGTTATAACATGTTATAACTCTGTAGTCTGAAAGTACTATAATATTCACTTGGGCTTGTCAGGAACATTAGTTCAAAATTACTTCCAGAGAACCGGAGGATCAGATCCCGTATGAAGGAATGTGGTCACAATTTCCTGAAGGATTGGCATTGTAATATTCACATGGGTAGGCTATGGTAATTTAATTTTTTGCGCTCTATGATATATTTTAGCCTCGTTTATTGGGCTGGAATGATTTCCGGAGAACCTGGATCAGATCGCGGATGGCAGGGATCGACTAAAAACTCAGAGTGGTGCAAAAAACACTGGTGCTACTCTAAAATAAGGGAGTGCGTCCCTTATATTTGGAAGGAGAAAGAGACTAAGGAGAGAGAGATTTCATATTTAGGAGAGAGTAGTAGGTCAGCTCAGGTGCTACTTACGTATAGCACAATCGAGTAGTGCACGGTGTTATCACGGGAGTAGCACTTTTCAATCGGGAGAGACGTGGCTTAGAGATTTACAAGAATGGCTGCATATTTTAGGCTAGGTGCATTTTTTTAAGAGATTTTTTTAAGATCGATGTGTAATTTTCTGCACAAAGGGGGTTAGCTCTGGTCGACATTCCGGCGAAAAATCTAAGCCAACCCGACACCAACCTGACTTCTATCAAACCCCAACCCGATGTTGACCCGGCATTGACCCGACATAAACCCAAAATTGACCCGACAATAACACGACATTGGGTCGACATCGACCTCAAATTAGCCTTACATTGATCCGACATCCGGTCGACATGTCTGTTCAGGACCATTTAGCAGGGTTTCTTCCACACTCCACTGTCGTATATCAAATGATAGTGAGTGACTCAATTGACAGTGATAATGAGCTTTCGAATGAGAAAGGGGCTCTTCAAATGATGGACGCGAGAGATTTTTTTTCACAGAATCGATTTAATAGTTGTATAGGTTCATCTTCAATCGAATGCTATGAAAATTAACAGCACTGATGCTAGCTATCCTACAACGCTACAGTTATAGAGGAGACACTGTCGGAGAAACAAAGAGAAAGAGACTTAACACCGTTGGAGCGGCAGCTCTCCAACACAAGAAGAATGAAATGTGCTGCACGATTTAAAATGCTCTTTCACGTCTCTTTGGAAATGAAAGTGCAGTCTCACAACAGCGTGTGTTTTACTCGCAAAAAATTGAGTAGCACCCGATCCCTGGCAGATGGTTATACTCTTTGGAATATTTTAGCTAGGATCGTTAGTTCAAAATGACTACCGGAGCATGGTGGCATACAGATTATATGCATCAGGGGCGATCCACGCTATATTTAGAGAAAACTAACCCCCTCCCCCTTTCATCACGTTTTTTTTATACCTAATGCATTGCTTGTCACAAAATCATAAACCTCCCCCCTCCTCCCTTAGAGTGTGACATAATATATGCATCACCCATTATAATATTCACCTCGGTTGAACATGCATGATTTTACATACTATATCGTTTCAAATATATCATTTCTAGTCATAATCCAGAATTTACGAAACCAGATACTGTAAGCCTTGAAATTGATGCCAATTTGTCTATATGACAATTAAATTATTTGAAATAATCGTTCATGGCAATATCCTATGATTTGATATGCAGTATGATTCATTTGCCTCAAATATGACTATGGCCTAAAGAACCGGATTACAAGATCCGTATTACCGTATCGTATTGCGGAATCTATGAAAGGGGATTCTGGAATCCCGGAACCGATGCCAATGTGACCATATGCCAAAGGAATTACCACAAATTATCTTTATTGACCTTATCTTATCGTGCTAACATGATTTGATATGCAACATGATTATTATACCGCGAATGTTACTGTGGGGTATAAAACCGGATTTCCCGGAACCGATGTCAATGTGCCCATATGTCATCAGATACACTAAAACCTGATTTCATTGATCATAGCTTGTCATTTTGGCATAATATGATAACATAACCTCAATGTAATTATATTCCAACAAACCGTTCGCCGGAATTCACAGATCCGCGTTCTGGGACCGACGCCAAACTAGCCAAAATCATCTCAAATCATCATCATTCACTTGATTTTACCTATTTGACATGCCACAAGATACTTTTGCCTGAGATATTACTATGTCATACAGAACCGATTTCCGGAACTCCCGGAACCGATAATATCGTAGCCATACGTTATGGAAATATCTAAATTAAGACTTACTAATCATATTTCATCTATCTGATATCATTTGCTGCACCAGACAACCGATTCGCGTGAAAATTTAAAACATTTGGTCAAACTGGTTAAAAAGGTACAAAATCACAGACATATTTACAACTCCCATCAACGAGGAGGGTTATAAGGGGGTGGTACATACGACAAAAGTTAGTTCAACTATTCTCCTTGCTTGAGCTTAAGCTTGAGCTTGATTGACCGCCCACGGTTGCTACTCTGTTACTGCCAGATCAGCTGTAATTACACAGAGAACCAATAGACGATGCTTGGGACTAGCAATCATCCTCAATGTGTAAAAACTGGTGATCTTAAATTAGGCAATACCAGCGCCGGCCGCGCCCGAACACAGGTCAAGAAAGGAATGTGAAGGATTGTGTTGACATGACACTCGCTTTGATGGAAGCCGAGAACACCTCTGCACTTCCACGAGGAATCACTGGGATGTTGGATAAGAGGGTTGGGTTTGCAGCAGGGTTCGTTTTGGTAAACGATAAGCTGAATTGATGCCCTAACGATCATATAACGCGAAGGAGCTTGGGACTAAACCCACGGTCTTCTGCTCAGTAAGCAAAAACGTTTGCCACTAGGCAGACGAGCACCTTTTTAATCACCGAGTTGCTGTTATTACCATGTAGTCATATTAACAAATAAAACGATTGACGAATCTTGAATGTGGATGGGCCTGAGATTAGACTCATGATGTTCTGCTCAGTAAGCAAAAACGGTTGCTCTAAGGTCACCGAGCCCCTCATATCACATGATACCGTTGCTCAAATTTTTGTATCCATTCAAACCCGGAACCAACGACAACAACGAGTTTCGCAAATACACGATACACAAGCGATTTTACTATAAATCTCTATAAGCAGGCCACTGTAACCGACGATCTTTCAAATCCGAAAACTAAGAACTACGAAAAAGTATTTAGGCCTTCATTAAGTTCCACTTTCACGCGACGTTCAATGACAGGGTCCTATCCAGGATTACATCTGAAAAATCCAAATCTGGCCAACACCCACCCTAAACCTAAACCTGTTCTAATCCACCTGAAATGACTAACGTATGGAAGACTTTGACTATCCAGCCATGCAATAGTCTCATTCCGTGCCTTATGGCAACTTGATGATTCTATTGCGCTCATCTTTTGGCACCACCCAGGGGAGACTTGGTCCTGTACCCAATGCTTAACTTATCTCCATTCCACTCAGCTACTCGCAATTTCTTGTGATATAGTGGGCGGAATATTATTATATGAGACAATTCAATGCAGACGTCTTTCCAAATTTGGCAGATCGACAGGTAATCGGTGAGTTACCACGATAGTTGCTATTCAACAACTCGACAACGTCCCATCGTCAACGCCTGCTATGAGAATTTCCCATTGCAGACGCCAACGAAATGACGTCATCGAGCTATCGATCAACTACCCTGGTTATCGCCTGGTACCTTATAGCACGATGCTAGGAGGCGAACCGGAAGAATCGATGAGCTACCTCTCCCCCGTTAGTTCAACTATTCTCCTTGCTATTGCTAACTATTGCTGAGAACTAGTTTGTTGAAAAAAAAAATTCGTTCGTCCTGGTACATTAGCGGCAAATGGAACCCCTATTTTACCGGCATTAATATTTCTCGAAATCAATTCTAACCTAGGGGTAAGACAGCTTTTGATAATGAGTAATATTGGAGTAAATTTTGTGTAACTCTGAGTAACTCGTGTTGCTCAATATTCAATGCACGGTAACAAAGTAAGATGTTTGTTTTGTGTGGATTAAACGATTGCCAAGCAAAGACGCTTGACGAAGAAAATCCACGTCCATCATTCAACAACATTACAAATCCGTGTTGCAGCACGCAAAATCTGTGTATACTTATCATTGGTTGACGATGATAAACAATTGGATTTTCAAGTTAACATGAAGTTGTGACAAAATTTAACGTATTGATCATGCACATGGTTAGCATTCCATTGTGAACATTTTGGCAGATTGCATCCAGGGTTACTTCCACTCACTTGCTATAAAAAAATGTTTTTCAGAATTATGAAATCATGAGATGGTATAGTGGTAATTAGTACTAGTAAGTTGCAAGATGGGGACGTGAAGTATGTGTTTGACACATGAAATCTGTCAATATTGCTTTCAGTGCGTCACAATCAGCAATTTTACGACTCGTGAGTGCTCACTCTGAGTGAACGCTCACGAATCATAAGATCGCTTATTGTGACGCTCTGAAAGCAAAATTGACAGGTTTTATGAGTCAAACACATACTTTAAGCCCTCTTCCCGTTACTTACAAGCACAGTATAGCAATCTAATGATTGCATAATTCCGAAAAATATGTTTTTATAGCAAGTGAGTGGAAGCAACCCTGATTGCATCCCTTATAAACAAATACCATAAACGAACTGTATCCCGGATGGGTAAACTATCCCACAAAAGGTTTGGATGATACCCCGAACACGTCGTTAAGCTCTCTTTTATGGTTAATTTTATTAGGGATACCCACCAATAAGATTAAAAAAATATTGTGCTTCATAAAAGTTTCACTTCACGTGAAGCCAAAGACTACGGTTTTGTGATTCCAGGACTGTATTGCCCACGAATGAAAACCGAAATTTTTTGATAGCATTTTTTCTCTTCCTTCGCATCGCATTTCACTCGCGAATTTGGAGGGCAAGAATCATTGAGGAGTTGCAGTTTTCCATGAATCGCAAGGACATTTATTAATAATAAAACCACAGACAAACAGACATAACACATTGTATATTTATCACTGTAAAAAATCGTCACTACAAGATTACCACCTACTGTTGAGTACACTGTGGTGGGTAGTACACTGAACAGATGGCGGTAGTGTGTAAACTTCAAATGCAAGGTTTTAACGGTTAATTTAAAAGTATCTTATCTGGTAGTCCCGCCACCTATGGCGCGCATAGTCAATTTATATGCACGCCACAGGTGGCGGTACTACCAACTAAGATACTTTTAAATTAACCGTTAAATGCTTGTTCGATGAAAAACTTGCCAGTGTTATGTCTGTTTGTCTGTGATAAAACCTTTCCACCAAGTTTAAACCGGGATTTATGGAAGGATCATTGTCTGGTCACATTTAAAAAATTACTGCTCTATCAGAACAATTAAAACTAGAATTCGCAACTCATTTTAACTTATATAAATATATAAGATGCTGAAATTAACAATTGAAAGAACACATCCTTTGTTGTCAACTTTATTGTCCCACTGACATATACACTGACAGATAATGTAGGTTCATACTGATTTTTTTTTTTCATTATAGTCACTTTAACACTTTTGGGTCATTCGTGACTGAAGGGTGAGATTTGAACTCGTGACTTTGGCGTGAGAGGTATGGATGTTAACCACTACGCCGGGAACGCCCCCATACTGATTTCATTTTTAATTTATTGACGAATGTGAGACTACTTTGATCACTTTTGAGTAAATATGAGTTTGAGTAGCTCGCTGTGAAAATTTAACTCTGAGTATTGCCGCAATGATAATCACCTTTACCACTAGAGCAAAAGTAATAAATTTCCTAACGATGTGAAAGTGATTTTGATTTAAAAAGTGATCAGTGAACGGGCACCACATGGTACATTCTCTCAATATGAACCTGACATTTCTAGCCTATCTGAACTATTCAATAATTGGAAACCATATATGGGGTTCGTTTCCCCTAAGCGAACCCTCCGCATCCTATACCTGTCTTACCGAAATTTCAAATGGCAATGGTTTGAATTTATCAATATATAAAATGCCAAATAAAATGTATATGCAAATTTTAAAAACATACTTGCACACAGTAATTTAATGCAAGTAATTAGAATTTTGCAATTATTTCAATATGCGCTATATGGCCATATATTTTTTCTGGGAAATGACGTACTAATAACGCCAGGTTTCAGAATCATCCAGTGGTCTGTGCGGTCTGATTTCCAAGTTTCCTTTCTTTCAAATTTATCATAAATTTTATACTTTATTAAGTGTCGTCTCTTAACATCACTTCTTTTTTCCAGTTCAACAACTTTGAAAACAGTGTTCAATCGGCTGTCTACAGAAGCAGGTCATTCTCGATGTGTATTATGCGATCGTCTGTTTACTCGGCAGCAACCATTGTGTGGTCCTCCTCATTGTTCTTCATCAGCAGTTCTTTCGGTCGAAGCGTTGTCGACTTTGGAAAGCAACCGTTTCGTGATGAGTGAGTGCTGACCACGTTTTGCGACCATTGCTGCAATGGAAGCGCTCTGCCCCTCGTTGATGATACTGCTATACAATGAAACCACTGGAAGCGGCTCCCGTTCTGGTGGAGGAGGCTTATTGGATAGCTGAAGATAAAGGGTTTATTATATTGTACCTTTTGACTATAGTTTTACGATGTTTTGTATGGTGAACAAGAATCTTCGGCTCTGTAAAGTTATTTCGAATGAGCCTTATCAAATAAATTAATAAACAAAAAAAAAAAAGAAACAGTTTTGAAATCGTAATTTAGAGTCATACTTATATTCAAATCGATCTAAAAACGTATAGGGTCTCATAGTTTCACTTATTTGTATCGATGTAAAGTAATAAATTTTATATAAATATTTACGTTTTGAGAGCCGTTGAACAGGTATTTTGAAGTTAGGGCAACGCCCTCGACTATGCACATTGGGTGTTGATTAATCACAATGAAATATTGTGACAGAGCACGGACTTTAAGTTATTAAATTATTGAATAATCTAGGTCCTATTTAGGATTATATCTGAAAAATCCAAAATTGGTCAACGTTCACCATGCCAGATTTTACATTTAAACTGAACCAGTTTTTCTTAAAACTGACCAGACATCGCTGGCTGCAAGTACAATGATATTCTATATCCAGAACAGTCGAGACATTTTCCTACCCGAAAACTCCTGAACCTGACCGGGAATTAAACCGGCAGTCTCCAGCATGACATGCCGCGTTTCAACTGAATAAGCTTTCTTCCGATGGCCAGTCACTCTAGTACTTCTCGTCAATTAACGATGCCGTCAGTGTTAGTGGTTACGTCTTCGGTAAGCACATGGCAAGGAGAAGCCAAAAGCGAGAGCCACCCTCTCGCCACCCGCTCGCCGACGAAAGAGAGAAAACTCAAAACCCCAGTGAGAAGCACACGGCTTTCCCCTATCTTCTCACTGTCGTCGAATCGGGAAATGTTCTCACTTTTCCAGTCAGCTCACCACCGATTGACGAAGCAGTAGCCAAAACAGAGAGAAAAGGGACACAACAAGGTGGAAATCCAATGACGTCATTGGGGAGCAGAATCACATCTCATTTGAACAAAAACAGATTCGGTTGGTCGTTCGTTGTTGATGCTGCTGTTGCGTGCTTCTTTCCTGTGTCTGCACCTCCCCACTCAATACCTATATAGGGGTGTGCGAAAGTGTGTATGTGTGTGAGAGCGTAGTTTTTTTTCTCTGTTGAAAAGTAGGTGATAGGGGTTTGGTTGGGGCTATAAACGTGCTACCCCGAACGGATTAAATCGGATGCTACGAAAGCAGAGTAGTGGCAAAATAAAAGAATTTCTGTGTAAGGATGACCCTTGTTTGGGGATTGTTGCGTGTTTGCAAACAGGGAGATAAGGCTCAGGTAATACTCACGGTAGATTAACAATTTGTACATGGGGATGGCTGTTATTCGGAAGATTTGACTGACACTGTTGCGTTGAAGCATTTATTTCATTGAAGCTTGATAGAGCACCGAGTGAATTATTTACAAGCTTGCTAACTTATTGGCTTAGTAAGATTTTTCTTTAGGGTGTGTTGAGAGTGTAACCGTTGGTTCTAAATAGTTTCTGTTGGCTCCTCCACAAGCAACCTCACACCTATGTATTGGCCCACCTGCCAGTGAGCTCCTAATTCCAATATCCAACCCTATTAGCATATCGGAGAGCCTGCCGGAGGTGGAATACTTAGCTGTCATGTGAAATGCACGGGGAAAAAATCCGTTCTGAAATTCATCATTCTCAGGTTAATCTTTTCTGATAATCCTGATTTTTGTTCTGGAAAACCTGATAAAAGTTCAAGAGTTGTTCTTGATATCATGAACATGTCCTCGAAAGCAGGAACATAGATCATGGCTGCATTTAAAATGTCAAATTCCATTGTTATGACCGTGATGAATTTTTGTGAATTGTAACCGGTTTGGATAGAGAAAGTATATGCCTTAGGGGCTGACCATAAACTACGTAAACAGGTTAGGGGGGGGGGGAAGGGTTGAGAATTATCCACGGCCCATACAAAGTTTTAAAAAAATGTATGGACAATTGTCTACGCAGGGGGATGGGGGGGGGTCAATAATTAAAAAAAAACTGTCTACGTAGTTAATGAACAGCCCCTCAGCGGAATTTCAGAAATAATCTAGTTTGGTCATGGCAAATTTAGACCCGTTTACTCACTGATTTTACATGTGCGCCCCTTCGCTCATAATTGTAATACAGGAATGTATAACTACATGTACACGCAATGCAGTTCCCTCTTTTATTTATTTGTCGTCAATCATGTTTGTAGACCGTTTATGTTACATTGATTATCTTAAACAGTACACTTAAATACATCCTGCTTCGTCGTAGAACAATATGTATGAGCATATGCAGTGGTGGCACAATAGGCCGATTTTGATACAAACTAGCCAACTTTGGCATGTTGCAACTATGTTTTGTTATGATCAATTGAGCTGAAATTTTGACACAGAACTACAAATATGCTGAATTTTGCGTGTCCGTAATATCAAATTATTGAAAGCGCTTGCCGAAAATTGACGGGCTGGCTGAAAATGGTCAACTAATTAGCACATTTATAATTCTAAGGTTCCGAAGTGTTATAGTTTTAAATTTTTCAACCATATTGCCAATAAACGACGGCGTGCTTAAGAA
This sequence comes from Ochlerotatus camptorhynchus, assembly GCF_037179485.1. Taxonomy (NCBI): domain Eukaryota; kingdom Metazoa; phylum Arthropoda; class Insecta; order Diptera; family Culicidae; genus Ochlerotatus; species Ochlerotatus camptorhynchus. The sequence continues at coordinate 6,339,262 of NW_027040988.1, forward strand.
AGTTATTTACGATATAGTCAAAAATTTCCGAAATGATAGACTTCGGAAATTTCGAATTATAAATGTGCTAATTAGTTGGCCATTTTCAACCAGCCCTTCAATTTCCGGCAAGCGCTTTCGTACTGCCGTACTCTAACGGAACTATCAACATCTCCTCATCTATCGTATAAAAATTACCACTTTAGTCTGTTATTTTAAATTAGCATCTTCAACTATGTAAATCGTTAACTTCACGCAGAAGTAATACAAACAAATAGTTAAAGTACGATACCTGATAGTTTTCAATTCTCCATTGAATCAAGGGCCAAAAAAGCCCCGTAACATGGGTAGATCACCGCGGTACGTTACGGGATGTAAGATCTACCACCGATTCTTAGTCCTTGCTACTTCAAACTAGAAGAACAGGATTTTTCAGTAATCCAAGGAACACATTTTAGTCCTTGTTACATTTTATGCCTTGTTGATAGTGACAAGACTCGGCTTTGTCTACCGATGATGATCTTGAAACAAGGAAAAAAAATGAGTTAGGGGAAATGACGGCTTCGGCATGACAGACTATTTTCGGCAACCCAAATTGAAACACCATTTTCACTGGATTTTCTTACGAAAACACTTCACTGAATGCATGCAAACGATTCTTTATGCTTTCAGCTTCAATTTGACTATATTTTTACCACTGAGAAAAAGTAATCCAGCAAGGTTTTCTTGAAATACAACACACGTACTACAAATTGTAGCTGATTTCGAGTTGCCGATAATAGAACAGCAGATTTACATGCAGTTCAAATGGAACGGTTGCCGAAGAAAAACTGGTTGCTGACAATACTCGCTCTCACTAGAGAAGATTGGAGCTTTGTAAAAGCGATTCAAAACAGTTTTTGACAATTCTTTCGACTGAAATTGTTAGAGCAGCTGGCAGCAAAAGATTGTAAGCAAACCAATACTGCATATGTGTGCGTTCCTTAGAGAAAAAGGCTATAGAAAGAAGGTTGCTGCTTAGGTTGCGAGAATACGTAAATTCCCCTAGTTGTCTTCATCTATGTGATTCCTAATTTTCTATTCGTTGTTCCCTAGTTTGAAGTGGTTAAGACTAGGGTTCTGATGCATGGTCTTTATCGGTGTCATACCTTAATTTTGTTGCTAAGGAATCCAATTTTGTCAGCGCCTTTGGAGGGTGTTTCAACACTCCGAAGGGTATAAATAGCGGGACCTTTCAATTAGAGTCGGATCCTTGCGATAAATTCAAGAGTGGCAACTGTAAAAAAATCGAATACTTCATCATTTCTCAATAGTGATGGAGTAATACGACATGCACTAAACTAAGGACACGGGATATACTACAATAGATCAAATTATTGGTCGCAGTGGTGTTAGGTCCCGAACAGAGGAAAAAAAGGACCACGAAAAAACATGAAATTACGTAAAGATTTTTTTCAGCTATTCGATTAAATATTTATCGAATTTTCAATTATTCGAGCGCGTAACCGACATGCCTTCTTATTTCTACTCGTTTTATTCAGCGCTGAAGAGAAAATAAATAAATGTACTAATTTACCTGAACAGGCATTGAGAAAAACCATCACGTGAAACAGGATCATAAATTTGCAGAAAAAAGTGTTAAACGTCTTTCTGCTAAAGGCTAATATTTACCAACTTGTAGAGAGAAAGAGTTTAACGAGAAAAACTTAAAAGAGGAGGAGCTTTAGCTGGGTGGACACTGATATTCTGCCTCCTTCCAACCTGTCGCAGACACCAGTTCAACCCCTGTCCAGCAGCATATGGGCCGAGACTCTTGTGACTGCCCAATCATTGAACCGAAGAATATGGGATTGTCTGGTCAGATTTGTTGATCCAGCTGTCTATAAGTCATCATCATCATCTTCCAAAGGCTTTGAGCCTGTAATACCATCAGCCCTTTTTAGGGCTACCAAGATTTGTCCAAGAATGTCTAAACAAGTTCCAACTAAAATCCGTATCAAAAGGTTCTTTTCAGGGCAACCATAGTCATACTAAAGAGTATAAACCGAGAGAACTCCACTCAAACTCCTATTCCTACACAAAACAAAGCTCCTGCTGCAGTTAACAAATAACATTTATTATATAAGACCATGTAGTCCTACGTCACCATTATTGTGTACAACCCCATAGGGCTGTCCCTTGTAGCTTTTTTTTTTAATAAATGGCTCTCCAAGTTATAGTTACGCGAGGAAATATTGTTTTATTTTGGTTTTGGACATTTTAAAGTCAATGGCATCGCAATTTTTATTGTTATTTATTTGGTTGATGTATGTATGTATGTGTGTAAAGGATACCACTGTATGATAAATTTATAAACACTGCAGGTACTCAGCACTGAGTTCCTGAGCAGGTTTTAGAAATGTGTCCATACCTGAGTTGAAGTGACTCTCGCTCTGAGTTATTCTCATTGGTTATGTGTGCTATCAATAGAAGTAAGTTAGGCTCTCTAACGGCGCCGGTGGTGTTGTGATAAGCGTGATTACCTCTCACCCCAGCAGGCCTGGGTTCAATCCCAGTCGGCGCCGCCGGGATGTTCTGAGGCATAACATTCGGAAGGGAAGTAAAGCTGTTGGTCCCCGGTTCATGAGCTGATGGGTCGATAGGTAGGGTCCAGGTGTGGGAGCAGCCTTCCTGGCGTCGGTAGCATTGGTGCTCAGCACGGAAAACAAATCCAAGGAAAAAAAATTGACAGTGTTTCCAAGTTTTTCTTCTATCGGAAGCCGCCACCTTGAATTTCAAAATGGCCTCAGCCATATTTTTCCGGTCCCTACACGTCACCTCAATTCTAAAAATACCCATCTTGAGGGGTATTTGACAGAATCCGGACCGGAAGCCGTCATATTGAATTTCAAAATATCTTCAGACATCGATTTCCGGACCCTACACGTCACCAAGATTCCAAAAATACTCATACTGTGGGTAATTTGGCAGTAATTCCCAGTTTTTCTCGCACCGGAAACCGCTATATTGAATTCAAAATGGCGTCAGACATCGATTTCCGGTCCCTAAACGTCGCCGCAATTTTGAAAATACCCATATTGAGAGGTATTTGATAGAATTTCCATGTTTTTTTTCGAACCGGAAGCCGCCATCTTGAATTTCAAAATGGTCTCAGACATTGGTTTCCGAATCCTTCACGTTACCAAGATTCCAAAAATACTCATATTGTGGGTAATTTGGCAGTAATTCCACGTTTTTCTCGCACCGGAAGCCGCCATATCGAATTCAAAATGGCCTCATACATCTATTTCCGGACCTTACACGTCACCCTAATTCTAAAAATACCCATAGTGAGGGGTATTTGACAGAATTTCCCAGTTTTTTCTCTAACCGGAAGCCACCATCTTGAATTTCAAAATGGCCTTAGACATTTATTTCCGGACCCTACACGTCACCAAGATTCCAAAAATACTCATACTTTGGGTAATTTGGCAGTAATTCCCAGTTTTTCTCGCACCGAAAGCCACCATATTGAATTCAAAATGGCGTCAGACATCGATTTCCGGTCCCTACACGTCACCCCAATTCTGAAAATACCCATATTGAGAGGTATTTGACAGAATTTCCAAGATTTTCTTCGAACCGGAAGCCACCATCTTGAATTTCAAAATGGTCTCAGACATCGGCTTCCGAACCCTTCACGTTACCTAGATTCCAAAAATACTCATATTGTGGGTAATTTGGCAGTAATTCCCAGTTTTTCTCGCACCGGAAGCCGCCATATCTAATTCAAAATGGCTTCATATATCTATTTCCGGACCTTACACGTCACCCCAATTCCAAAAATACCCATATTGAGGAAGCCGAAGAAATTATTGGCTGGAACAATAAAAAAGTTTATTGAAACAAATTTAGAAGTAATAAATTACCGAAAACCGCAACCATCGCTTATATAACTCTAAGGTTTTCCATCCAGTCGACTGCAGCGGAGGTTACGACTCTTGTCACTTAAAATCGTCACTTCAGTACGACTTTTGTCACCGAAATACGACTGTGAGAATACACGCTAACTTCTGCTAACTCACCAGGTGAGTCGATCGTACTCACTTTCGTCCGATGTATCGAGTTGTCAAAAATTGAGTAAACGAGAAATGTCAAACTGAGTAAAAGCCACTCAGTCAGCAAAATCCTGGACTTGGAAAAAATACCAGTCGGAGGAAACCTCCTAGAAAATGTTACTCAAAACCGGCTGAAATGCCTTCAGGTAAGTACGAATTGCTTAGGGAAACGGTGTGGAACCGTTTTTTGCTCCGGTAGAATGAATCCGGAGCAGGCTATTTCCATTTCCTTGATTGAAAATCAAAACAAACATCCTCCCCGCAACTGAAAATACCGGCGAGTGGATTTGACTCAGTCTACGTGAAAACGTAGTTGACTCAAAAGTGAGTCAACATAAGGCTACTCAATTTTGAGTAGCCATACTTGCCGCTGAGATGAGTACATTCGACTCAATTTTGAGTTGACCAGAATAAGCGTGTAAGGTGAGAGTTCATCGGGTTCATCCCAAGTGACTTTTCTCACCTCACTCGCCAGCTGGAATCGGGTGACACGAGTGACTCGAGTCACCTAACCTCATTCGCCACGCAGGATAACCCTGCCTGACTGATATTTATTTCAAACGGGCCGCTTGTTTGTGTTGGTTTCAGGGCACCGAAATTTACATGACTTTTTCTTGATGTGCACAGTTGCGAGCGAACTGAAGTGTTCAGAATCATCGCTCAGATCAACATGACTTCGCCTCCCCCGCCCCGCCGCTCCACCGAGTGATCGGTTCCTTTTATAACCTTAAGTCTTCGGAACATGGTAGCACCTTTCCTGGGTCAGAGGTTGTGATGTTATGTTTTTTTAGGCAAATGGTGGACGATTTCTCTCGCGAAAGTATTTGTGGAAACTGTATGACCGTGCTCTTTATGATTGCATACATTAAAACTCTGAGGTTAGATTCTGGGTTTAAATCTCATTTCCAGATAAACCAAGATTGACTTTCAATGAGTGAAAGCGTTTCAAAATGGAAATCTTGGGATGCATGGGATTTAAAAATTAAATTCTCAAATTCTGGTTTTCCGGGAAATTTCAAAATCCTGGGAAGGAAGAAGGACCATTTCAAATCAATTGTTCTAGGATTTTTCTACAAACTGTGCCGGTCTATTCCAATAACAAAAAAAAATGCATACTAGGTATTCATAACTAATGAACCGTATGGACCACCATTATGTTTATTTTACATCGAAAACAAATCTCTAAGATACTATATGTCGAAAACTAAGATTATTCCTCCTAGGTACGGCTTTTAGACCACTGTAATCGAAAAATAAAAAGATAATTTTTAGACATGGAAAATGTTAGCCTTATGACATTCTATAACTCTCCAGTCTGGCTTGTAGTATTCTAGTGAAAAATAAAACAATTGTGATTTATCCAGAATGCAGATTGATAGTAATGAATATAATATGTGTGCTGAACTACATAGAATACGAGTACTATCAGTGAAAGATATAACAACCAAGTCAAACAAAGCTATCACTGCGGAGCGGAGTGATATTAATAGGAATGCAAACCTTCCATTTTCAGGCTTCCTCTAATCCCTTCCTAAATCAATCTTCTTTTTTGGCGGTAGTATTTGAGCGCTGCACCAGCCGCTGCCTAATCGTAAAATTAATTTGGCTCTAATTTAAAACCATTTTCCTAAGCACCACACAAGCACACTCACAAATACACATTTCGAGCTCAAATCCCATCCAATAAAATATTATCCGCATCACATTTCACGTGTGTATGAGCCTTCGCCAAAATAAGCATGCGGCTAACTCTTTCTCACTCTGATTGCTGCATATGTTACCGCATAAAAGCTCCACCATCCGGTATCTGACTGTGGCGGCGTGGTGTTCAAACAAAGCGGAAGGTGGAAAGCACAGACGGTTTCCTGTGGGGTCAGAAAACCACCCGACCAACAAACCGGGGCTCGCTTGGAGTTTGTCTACATGATATGAAATGCGAGATACTCGAAGCCCATTTTCACACGGTGTATAATCTTCTCCCCGTTAAAGCCACAATTCATATAAAACAGTGCCTCCGTTGCGCCTCCGTTCGATGCCACATGGCCAGGCGGCTCCCCGAACGACGTTTGACACCACTCAATGTGAAAAGGGCAAATTTCGACAGCCATTACCTCCATGCTCTGGGTTGATTTGGTAGGTATGGTATATCTCCTCATCCCACTTGAACCGACATGATGCAGGAGTTCACTGCGGCGGTCGCAAAGGAGTAGGTATATTTCAGGCCCTGTCAGCATCCTAAATCCGAAAATAGAGATAATTTAATTTAAAACTCCCCACAGCTCCGGACGGTCGAGAGTGTAGCTCTTCGACACAAAACTTAGCCAAATGAGTTTGTCAGTGCCGTGGGGATTCTGGAAATTGTGAACAGTGAGGGTAGAAAAGTTGCCGCACTGTGCTGGCTTGATGTGTGATTGCTTTTGGATTTTCTGTCAAATTGATAAACATGGAAGTTGAAGTGCTAGGTATAGGGGCTAACGGAACTGTTTTGGCTTTATTAAAAATTTCATGTAGATTTCAATTGGGAGTGTTACGCAAACTGCATCTTAACTGTTTATTTATTAGGAACCATTTTGGTCCCAATGAAGTTTTACTTAAAACTGTCATTGAAAAGTCAAGAAGTAAAAGTTAAACATACAACAAGCTAAACACAGAGTTTAGATTACCGATGGCAGTAAAAATTTTCTGGGTTTTTAAACAGCTGAGTTTTCAGTAATCAAATCAGTAGTTTTTTTTTATTTAACTGTAAACTCCGTAAATCACAAAATCCCAGAACTGTCCAAAACTACCAATATAGTCAGTTAAAAACTGCTGTCTTTTTCAGTAATCGATTTATTTGTTTGCGTTTTTTTACTGAGTTTTTCAGTATTTTTATAGCAGTATTTTGATGAAAGTTATGATTTTCGGAGCTGTTAGATCTTTTATTTTTTTAAAAAGCTACTACTCCGTTCCTGTGTGCAAAAAGACTAATTTACATTATGCTAGCCACTGTACCGTGCCTGGTGGTAAGTGCTCCCCCTTTGAAATGATGACCTCCTGGGTCAATGTCTGTTAATGTTGTAGGTATCGGCAAGTGACGGTGGTTGATAAATGTATAGTAGTGGAACGGCCTGCTTTTTTTCGTGGGGTGTACTAATGTTGACCGAACAGTTTGTTGACGTGCCTTAACGATGTTGTAGAATCCTAGTAAGATGATCAGCACTAAAGAGGGTCTAGTATGAGAGAGGAGCGGATTCAAAACAAACTGCCTTGGCAACCGATGCCTAGGTGATTTCTAGCAACACTGTCATTGAAATCAAGATGGGCGCTGCTTGATTGGATCTGGCTTTGACAGCTCGTTTGACTCAAAACCAGCCAATCCACTCATCTCTTATACTAGACCCTCTCTTATCAGCACCCCCTAAAGACCATGATGTTTTTTTTCCTTGTCGGGTATTTTCATCACTGCGACCATTTTTCTGATCTATTGTGATATATTCCCCATTTTCTTTAGCTATATCAAGATGCCGTATCACTATTATTAGTCGAGTGATCGCCATCGTTTGACTAATAGCATTATCCCAGCACGGCATTATACTTCGAATAAAGTGCACTGCCGTACTGGGAGTTGTTCTCCAAATGTCAAAGGGTTCTATCAGCCCCTTGTCGAAGAACTTACGCCTTTTACTGAAAATTGCCGGACAGTGGCATAGCAAATGTTCCGAGTCTTCCTTTTCTATGCCACAGAAGCGACATACATCATCTTGAAGTTTTCCAATCAGCTTCAAGTGATAACGGCTCGGACAATGACCTGTTATAAGACCTGCATATATACTAAGATCTTTCTTAGAAAGTTCCAGGATTTTGTGGGTCATATAAATGTTTGGACTAATGAATCGCTTCGACTGCCTAGCAATAGAAGTGTTCTTCCAGTTTTCCTTGACTTTTGAAGATTCCCACGCTTTTAGCTCCATTATAAGATATGCAGTCGATAAGCCACAAAAGGGCCCTGGCCCGATGAACTTATGAGAAGATTCGAGTCTTACTAGGACATCAGCTCTTTCATTTCTCTCAATCCCGCAATGACCAGGAACTTAATATAAGTTGACTTGATTATGACAAGACAATTTTTGAAGTGATTGAACACACTCCCAGACAAGTTTTGATGTACATGTCACCGACCTTAAAGCATTTAGAGCAGCTTGACTGTCGGACATGACGCATATATTTGAACTCTTATAGTTTCTACGCAAACATATAATGGAACATTCTTCCTTTGACGGCTATTGCGGTATCATCTGCAAACAGGAAGAACACGCAACCATCTCCGAGAAGAGGAAAATCGGAAGTGTAGATGCTGTAATGCAAAGGGCCCAACAAACTTCCTTGTGGAACACCTGCTGGGATGGAGAATGTGTTTGAAAGGCAGCCATTCAACGATACCTTGAACGACCTCTGCTGAAGGTAGTTGAGTAGTTCCACAATTTACGGGTGATTTTTACAAGATGCAAGGGCAAGTTGAAGTTACAAAGCTTGTATACAAACCCATGGTGCAGACATTGTCAAACGATTTCTCACAATCTAAAAATGCCATAGCTGTGGATTTGGAGCTTGAGCAAAAGATTGAGAATAAGTTTCTCGAATAATTTGCTCAGCGCTGAAAGGAGGCTGATCGGTCTGTAACTTGAAGCTAGTGTTGGATCCTTCCCAGGTTTGTGGTTAGGAATGATTTTCGCTGTCTTCCAGATGCTTGGAAAGTAGTGCAGTTCCAAGCATCTGTTAAAGGCAGCGGCCAGCAGAGAGTTAACCTTCATGCTGAGGTTTTTCAACACTAGGTTGAATACCCGGGGGCCTTCATGTTTTTGGTGCATTTCAGCGCTCTGTTTCACTGAAATTCTATCGTCCGGAGGGATAGCACAAGGGGAGGAATCAAGGCTGAGTATACTTTGCGCAACCTGATCTTCGAGCGGACTTTGGATGTTGGAGCCAAGCAAGTGCAATTTGGCAATCTGCTCACCAATTGTCTTTGCTGTCTCCTGAGGGGTGATTATGAGCCGATCGTCTTTGAGTGGTGGAATGGGTTTGGAGTGCGTCTTTAGGACCTGAGCAACCTTCCAGAATGGTCTGGAGTGGTCATCCAGATTCTGGACGAGCCGCCCGAGACTTTCGTTCCGGAGTGAGACCACTCTGGAAGCAATCTGCTTGTTCAGATCGGTCATTTCACGTTTCCTAGCTAGATCTGATTGGGTGTTGGAATCAATGGCAATAAACTTACTCCTCACAGGAACCCGTCGGACGCACGCCTCGTCAGCCACGGTTGGACAAGCTGGTATTTGTCAGAAACAGGTCTAGCGTCGATGGGTTGCCCGCCGGTGAGATGAATGTTGGCTCGTCCGAGAACCAAACGGAGTACAGCCCATGCTGAGAGTGGTCGAACAGCAGACGACCGTTCTGGTTCTGCTGGTAGTTCCGCCAGGCCTCATGACAATCATTCAGATCTCCTCCAACAACGAAGCTGGAACCGGCACGGGTGATGGTGGACAGGTCCTTCTTGAATTTAGCCGCTAGTCCGCTGCTAGTGGCACACTGTCGAGGGCAGTAGACGGCGATGAACTGGACGTATCCAGTCGACGAACCACCTACACACCAAGGGCCTCAAAGGTGCGGATTTGGGACAGACTGTGGTATTTTATCCCTTACTGACGATGATCGCAACACCACCCCCTCCCCCTGGAGCTGGTACGATCAAGCCGAATGATGTTGTGGTCCGGCAACCAGCAACTGTCGCCGGGCTTGAGGCGGGTCTCGGTAAGGAGGCCCACGTCGATGGTATGCTTGCGGAGGAAGTGGTTTTTCGCGTTCTACGTGACTATGCATAGTGGTTTAGACGCCATAATGCATAGCCAGTTTCACGATAGTTTCGAACTGTTCGTTGTTGTTGGTGTGCTTGAGGAAAGCGCTGGTAACATGGACGAACATATTCCAACACTCGTCCACCGAGTACATACATTCTAGCGTTGGCGGTGTTCTCCAGGATCCAGGGGGAGTGGAAATTGTTCACCGGGCGTTGGTTGGGGGGGGTAGCGGGTTGCACTCTTGGTTGCTGGTTGGCTCGAAGAGGTGGAAAATCGCCTGTCCTGAAAGTCGGGGACTTATTTTTCTTACGTCCTGGTTGGTTGGTGGTCGATGCATCCTTTCGGATACGCTTGAACTCCTCGCGTATGGGGCACTGCCTGTCGGAGCCCTGATGAGCACCGTCACAGTTGACACACTTGATAGCCTCAGGGCTGTCCTCTGGACATGGTCCTTGGTGCAGAAGCTGCAGCGTGGGTTGATGTTGCAGTTTCGGGTGCCGTGCCCGAAGTTGACGCAGTGCTGACACTGCGTTACATCGCGGAGGCCACCACGGTAGGACTCTCAACGGATGAGGACGTTGAAGAGGGAGCGGATTGCTTGCAACGCATTAAGCTTCACCGTCCCCTTCTTGAAGTGTACCAGGAAAAGGCAATCCTGGTACTTACTCTGGCTTTCGTTCCTCCTCTTGATCCGGAAGACGGCGATGAGGGCCAGCTTGTACCGGTCTTTAATTTCAGCTTCGATCACCTTCGTTTCGAAATTCGGTAGGCTTCGGATGACTAGCTAAAATGGCCTGTCGCCCGGGATGTCATGTGTGAAAAATTCCAGTTTGGAATTCTTCAGGAAAGCCAAAGCTTTGTTGTAGTCCGCTTTGGTGTGGAGGATAATCTTCGTGCCAATCCCGCACAGCTTGTACTCGGCAGCGACGCCAAGGTTTGCCATCTCTTGAGCCAGCTTGTCGAGTGGTACTGACTTCTCCACCAGAGGTGGGAGTTTCACTTTCGGTCCGTTCAGGCCGCCCGTGGTCATGTTTTCAACGGACCTGCCGAAATCACCTATGTCACTACCGTTGATTGCTGTGGCGTCATCCTCGTCTTTTTGCCGCCTTGGCCAGCGTTAGACTGGGTTGCAGGGTTCGAACCCTGGTTCGAGCCTGTCTTATTCCGCTTCGAAATCAAACGTGAAATCAAACCGAAACAACCGAAAACGAGAGCAAACGCGTAGCACTGCTAAAATATCATTGACACTGAGCGAGCGAATCAAACAACCGACTGTGATTCCAGCTTGACGGTTTGATTAGAACTCTTGATGGTGAATTGAGGCTAGACAGCAGTGCTCTTTTATATCTTTTCAGGTTCAAGTTGAATGATGTGCAACCAAGTGGTGCTCTATTATGACGACTGGGTTTGGAAAGAACGTTTATTTCATGACAACAGTGATAAAATTATCACTTTTTATTTGTACATTGGACAATGCTTGACATTTACTACTTGATTCTTGTTGAAAATCAACAGTCAGAACGGCTTTACTTCCCTTTGCGAAGGAAGGCGTGATCAGAGATGTTATGCCTCAGAACATCCCGGTGGCGCCAACTGGGATTGAACCCAGGCCTGCTGGAGTGAGAGGTAATCACGCTTACCACTACACCACTGGCATAGCTCAGAAGCATTATTATCGATGCGTAGAAATATTTCTGATTGATTGGTGATAAAATTATTGAAATTTGTCCAGGGGCAGCTAAGTTATTGACGTTAAAAATCTTTCATAATTTTGTTACATGTTCCATTTTCGGTTTTCACAAAGTGTACCCCCATATAGAAATCAAAGACGTAGTCCAACGTCAAAGAACACAGCCACTATGCACTTCTCACTGCACAAATAACACTAGAAAACCACACGTACTACACAGCAAAAAAATAATTTTGATATCACGTCAAAGTGGATGCACTACAATCATGTCGAAAATATGGTGTAATATTACTTGCTAAAAAGGACAAAATTATCATTAATACAATGCATGAACTGACATTACGCTGCTTTTACTGCATTTGTTTATTTATGTGGTCATAAAAATTACATGAAATTTTCGACATGATTGTAGTGCATCCACTTTGATGTGATCAGACATGGAAAATCATTTACATTCATTTCATGCATTCATTTACATTCATTTGCCTCTAACTTTTTTCATCAACAGCATTCCGCAAAATGTTGTTTGGAGCTTTAGTTGGTTTTGTTATTAGCTACAACTTTTGCTCATAACTCAAATATGTATCTCTTATGCCTCACGAATTAGAGCGGGCAGAACTTGTTACTGTTTTTCAGTGAATGTAAAATACATTCACTGAAAATCAGTAGTGGCTTCTGTTCGCTCTGGTTCGTCATGCATAAAAGATACGGACTTAAGTTGTTGACAAAAGTTTTAGGTAATAGCAAAACCTACAAAAGTTCCATACATCATTTTGAGGATTTTTGTTGATGAAAAAAGTTAGAGGCAAATGAATGTAAATGAATGCACGAAATGAATGCAAATGATTTTCCATGCCTGGATGTGATATCAAAATTATTTTTTTGCTGTGTAGTTAACTTTTACTATTTCGACGATATTCAACACAAAAGCTATAGCTATAGCTTTATAAAGCATCAAATCTCGATTAACGTAACCACGGGAAAACTATGCTTTCGAAATCAGGTGCTCAGTCGGTAAAGGTGCAACTATAAAGCAAGACCATGCTGGAGACAGTGCTGTTGAATTTCATATCATTCGATTGAAGATGAACCAATACAACCATTCAATCAATTCTGTGTTAACGAATTCTCACATGACCATAATTTGAAGAGCCCCTTTCTCATTCGAAGCTCATCGTCACTGTCAATTGAGTCACTCACTATCATTTAACATACGACAGTGGAATATGGAAGAAACATAGCAAAATAGTCCCGAACAGACAAGTCAACCCGATGTCGGATCAATGTAAGGCAAATTTAAGGTCAATATCGACCCAATGTCGTGTTGTTGTCGGGTCAATTTAGGGTTTATGTCGAGTTTGGTAGATGTCAGGTTGGTGTCGGGTTGGCTTAGCTTTTTCGCCGGAATGTCTACCAGAGCTCTGTTTATGTGTAGGCTACACTCAATTGAATGATATCAAGCGTTTCTCACATGAGAATGATCCATGCCTTCGTCAATTGACTAAGCAACTGATATCACCCATTCGAAGGAGGTCCCCGTTTGGTAGCGGATAGCTGCTTTTCTCATTTTCATCAAAAATATTTAATTGATTTTGAGAATTTACAGCCGGGCCAGTCCAGCCTAGTAATTTTTCGGGTTGGAAAATTGTTCGACTTCTCTACTTTATTGATTGTACACGTCACAAAATAATACTAATGCAAAAATGGTAAAGTGTGAGAAAGCTCTCAATTAACAACTGTGGAAGTGCATAAAGCCAAATGAGAGACGTATGAAAAGCCAAAAAGAAGAAGAAATCTATGATTATCCACCGAGCAATCGCAGCTCAGTAATCACGATAAAACACAATCCTTAGCCCGAACTTTTTCGACATATCCTTTTCCGAACAACCGAAAACTGATTACATATACATGAGATTTCCCGTTTTCCCAGCCTTGTGAAAAAGCCTAAAAATAGCTTAGAGCCCGCAGTTTGAGAACCACCACTTCTGTGTTCCATTTTAATAATCCTTTCCCCCATCATTCTGACGAACTCTCGTTCTTCTCTTCGTGGTCGTGAAGCTCTGGTCTGTGCATAACTAACTAGTTGTTGACTATGTTCCTACATAATGACGTTGTTGATTATAGAAAAGTTTGTAAAAGCAAAAACACAACTCTGGGAAGAATTTCCTCCCTCTATACGGGAGCGGAAGGTTCTACAGGGAACCTTTTCAGCGAGCGAAAAGGTTCTAAAAATAAATGGGCTAAAGTGGTGAATCGTTTTTCTTTTCTGTTAGATGAATTTCACTCGCCGAATGGAAATTGTGTATAGTTGGTGTAGAAGTGCACAAAAGTGTAAGAACACACTCTGGCTGCTTATGCTATCGCATCCTTGCATAGCTATCGTCGGTTCGTCCGTTTTTGCCATAAATAACATGTCAAAAATTTACGCTTTCATTGGCGGAACGGAAACTCGAACAATGAGAAGGAAAAAGAATAGGACGCGAATACGTGCGACGGCATAAGCGGACAAGGATTCTGCCATTATCTCCGGTCCAGCATCACAATCGAAGCGCAGCAGCAAGGATGCCGAAGGAAAAATGAAAAGAAATCTAAGCCCTCCCGGCTGCTGCAACTGGTAGCGACGGGACTGCCTGGTTGGAAGGAGGGGGGTTGAGTGGATGGACTTTTCATCTGTTACACATACAAAAAAAACATCAGCCGTGTTTCCGCTGTTGAAGCACAAACCGGTTACGAGGAGCGTTTTTTTTATATCAATCGGACTGCGACAGATATTTAGAAGCGGGAAAGTTTTGCCGACATGCGCATCGCAGCTTCTATCGATTAAAGATTTGAACGTATTTTACGGCGTCTCGACGTTCCATTAGAATTCGAACAGGTTGGATTTGAGGATTTGCTCGTATCCGTGCATGAGGGTGAAAAGTTGCAGCTTACATGCGACTTAACGTAAATCGAACTTCACACACCGGAGATTATGTCAATTGAAATTTTCGGTAGAGGAGGGCCAGGACGACAGCCCAAATCATAACAGGGGGCAGAGTGTCTCTTTGCCATGGTACCAAGGATGTTAAAACCAGTTCGTTACGAATATGCAACCATCAAGTAGTTTGTCTTAGATATTGGTTGTTTTAAAAAGTACAAGCACTTGTATGCTTTAACACATTTATTTTGCTCCACCTAGCTCAATCGATCCCAAATCAGGTTTTCCTGAACATTATTCTAGAATTTGAGCTCATTTGGCTGCAATCTTATAATGGAAAGGGATTATTAGTTCTTGATTGAGCTGGATGAAGCGAAATCATTATTTAAACCACCTTATAAATATGGGTACAAAGCTTTAGACCGCCCGGGAAAAAATTCTCCATAGACATTGAATATACCAGTCGATTCATTGGATCATGCTGTAATTCTGGACTACATAAAAACAAAAAAAATCGTAGGGTTCATTTTTGAGTTACGCCCTTTAACCTATGTAAGTAAAACCCCCAAACGAATGTCTTCGCATAGGAGGGTGGTAGAAAATCTTTTAAAAACTTAAAAAAAACTACCTACGTCCCATAAACCCCATGATTTGAGTCCCATAAGCCCCCAAACAAATGTCTTCACTTACGAGGGTGGTGGAAAATCTCTTAAAAACTTAAAAAAAAAAACTACGCCCCATGTTAAAAAAGGTCTTCACTTGTATGACAATTTTAACCAACTCAACACTTTTTCGATGAACATATTGAGTCGCCAGCACTGAATTAAACGTCGAAAGTTTGACTTCCAACTACCGAACCTACTTTCAACATTATTTACGAATTTTTCCGACAACCATAGCTTTAAACAAGGGGTATTCAACTCTGTACATCTGTTCCAAATTATTTAGCTGTGCTAAACACAATGCCAGGGTATGCCGAAGTAGGCCGAAGTGTGCCAATCAAATTGTTAATATCCCATGAGTTTGGCATCCCTGAAGTTGAAATGACATTTGTGATTGTGTTTAAATTCTCATTTTCGGAGCAGAAGGTGAAAGAGAAACTGGAAGCTATCAAACCTACACGAATAGAAATCTCCTTATACCTTTTGGCAGATTTCCATTGCTGATTATTCATAAAATGTATAAGTCAACTAATAAGCAGACACCTTGCAAAAAGTTAATAAAGATCATGTGTCAAATGAAATGTATAAGCGGTCACACATACCTTTTATGCATTCTAATAGGACCTATGTGGTTTGTCTTATGGAATGTATAAGGCTGATGCTTTGGCAAAAATGTATAAGTGAAACACATGAATTAAATAATTGATTTTCGTTTCGTGTATGTGGTGTTCAAGCAAACACGACCGTTCCACAAGATTCTGACTCAATGTCAATTTGAATGATTGATTCCTTGCAGGTGTGCAGAAACGAAGTCGTAACCTGATCGATGGAGGTAAAAAATGCCACCAGCATCCATTGAAATCCTCTCCAACTAAAGTAAACAAAGAACTCGAACGGACGGAAAGAGGAGGTCATGTAAACGACACGTCGAGTACCTAGTGCGGACCAACAGAAGATAGCTCGTAATCTAAGGATGAGCCACATTGGAATCCGGCAATCTGTTTTGCACAATTAGTACTAATGCTTGCTTGTACATAATTTGGTCAACAATCTAGTGGTCTTCAAGCCCATGGGCTCTTTCTAAACAGCCAATAGCTTAGGCTCTGCACACTAATCGAGTCAGTACGGTTTTACTGAGTTTTTGAATTGCGGAACCGCTCGGTAAAAGTTTAAAAATCTGTGGAAAATTTATTAATGAGAAAATTTGTTCTGAACTTGTACATACTTAGTTCTGTTAACCCCATTTAATGATAAAAAATAAAGTTGGTCGTTTTCATTGATTCCTCACGGATAACGGTCATTTGAATTTTTACCGACTTTTTCAGCAATTCAAAAACTCAGTAAAAGAATCCTGACTCCTGTAAAAAAATCTTAGTGTGTGAACCATTTGGGGGATTTTTTTAACTGTTGGTTAAAATTTGACAGATGGAAAGTTATTGATGAACCCTACTATCCGAGCATGGTTATTTATGACAGACAAGAAGTTAAATTTTGACAAAGGTGGGTGGAAAACCGGTCGATCAACAACACGGGGATTTTCGAACATAGAAAGTTACTTTCGAAATGTCACTTTTAACCACGAGTTAATTTTAACTCGGCAAATGGTTCACAGCCTTAGAGTCGTCAAACGGAAACCACTGAGCGCACCAAAACTCACTCTGCCGCGAGTAAAATTTTCGAAATTCAGCAAGGCCTTAAAGTTGACCAATCGCAACTATCGATTCTATTGATGAACAATAGAAGAATGATGACAGAGATGCATCTGCAAAATGACCGGATCGTAGATGACGGATGATGTTCAAATCGCTTAACAAACTGACTGTATTAATCTGTTCCAATGAATCCTTTACTATTGCACTAAGACAATCGCCGATCGGCCCAGATCTGATGGAATATTTGGGGTTATTACATATCGGCATCTCCCAGCCGTACTGGGACTTTTTTTTTCAAACTTCTATGGACATCCCTTCCCAGTCCTGTGGATTTTTCATGACAATGACCAATCACCCCTATTCCGCGAGTCGTGTAACTCTCTACCACTAGTGAGGAGACAAATTTAACGTCATCACACTAGTGACAGAGAGTAACACGATTCACATAATAGGGGTGGAATGGCAAGAAAGAATATCCGAGGAAAAACTCAGAGGACGATGAGAAAAATTCCACCCGGAAGATCCTCGGAAAACCAGAGATTTGAACCTGGTCGAAAACGCCTATGATAAGCTTTTTTTCTTTATTATTTATTCGGTGCAGGGTCATTAAGTCAAAGTACGCTTGGCTGAAGGACGTTAGGCTGAAGTATATTTATAAGTTATTCTGCATAACAAGCTTGTAAATGTAGCTCAACTATATCGAATATCCTGCCCTGTTTTCGTTCCAAATGTATATTTGACCTTCGTAGGATGCAGGATATTCTTGCGGCCGTTCCCGTTTCGATTATGGCTTTGTTGTACGTGTTGCGCACCGGTGTCAGGAATATATCCACCTGTCCGTGTGAGATTGGTTAGACTTTGAACAGTGATTGTATCGTTTCTGGATTTATGCCAATTTTTTATCGAATTTCGTAAAAAATCATTGCAATTAAAAGCTTTATTTCCAAGGGCTGTTTGGAATAAAGAGTAGAACCTACCCAACTAACAATTTTAGCTGCAGACTAGCTTATACAGCAAAAAATTGCCTTATGCAGCTAATTTTTGTCTTTATAAGCTGATTTGCAGCTAAAATTGTTTGTTGGGTAGTCACTGAAACTTTTCCGGAAGTCTGCTTGACAACCGTTGAAAACAAACTTCTTCAAAATTTGCTCTGCAGCCGTTTAGTCTGTTGCACCAAATGCAAACTCAACGATTTCGCCGACCGCATTATGAACTAAAGCAAAGGTCTAAGCTACGATTGTTCTCATTAACCACGTGGTTGATTTGCTTCAGAGTGGCGATACTGTAATGGTTTACAGCTCCAGAGTGAAATGTAGAACGGTCGTGTTCCGGATACAGGAAACCACCGTAAGATGATCGCCAAGAAATTGCCGGTAGATTGAAGTCGCCAATGATTATCATCTCGTCAGCAGCTGTAGCGATCTCCATTATAGCTCGACTAGACTGACTATGGGATACAATTAGCGTAGAGTCGCGAGTTCGATCTGGAGGAAAGTAAACTACACACAAAAACAAAGTGTGGTCAGTGAGCTTAATGGCAATCCAAACTTGTTCCACACAATTCCATGAATCGTTATTTTTCATCTACGTGATTCTTTTATTCGCTGTTCTCGTTCGTCATTATCGGTGTTATTGCTTGATTTTGTTTTTGACTGACAAAGGGATGCGCCTTTGGAGGGTGTTTCAACACTCCGAAGGGTAAATATAAAGAGCGGGACCTTTCAATTAGAATCGATTCCTTGCGATGAATGCAAGAATGACAACTTGAGCTTGAGCTTGAGCTTGAGCTTGATTGACCGCCCACGGTTGCTACTCTGTTACTGCCAGATCAGCTGTAATTACACAGAGAACCAAAAGACGATGCTTGGGACTAGCAATCATCCTCAATGTGTAAAAACTGGTGATCTTAAATTAGGCAATACCAGCGCCGGCCGCGCCCGAACACAGGTCAAGAAAGGAATGGGAAGGATTGTGTTGACATGACACTCGCTTTGATGGAAACCGAGAACACCTCTGCACTTCCACGAGGAATCACTGGGATGTTGGATAAGAGGGTTGGGTTTGCAGTAGGGTTCGTTTTGGTTAACGATAAGCTGAATTGATGTCCTAACGATCATATAACGCGAAGGAGCTTTGGACTAAACTCACGGTCTTCTGCTCAGTAAGCAAAAACGTTTGCCACTAGGCAGACGAGCACCTTTTTAATCACCGAGTTGCTGTTATTACCATGTAGTCATATTAACAAATAAAACGATTGACGAATCTTGAATGTGGATGGGCCTGAGATTAGACTCATGATGTTTTGCTCAGTAAGCAAAAACGGTTGCTCTAAGGCCACCGAGCCCCTCATATCACATAATACCGTTGCTCAAATTTGTGTATCCATTCAAACCCGGAACCAACGACAACAACGAGTTTCGCAAAATACACGATACACAAGCGATTTTACCATAAATCTCTTTGATATGTAAGGACCTGTACGCGTTTTTCTGCTCAGTAAGCAGGCCACTGTAACCGACGATCTTTCAAATCCGAAAACTAAAAACTACGAAGAAGTACTTAGGCCTTCATTAAGTTCCACTTTCACGCGACGTTTAATGACAGGGTCCTATCCAGGATTACATCTGAAAAATCCAAAAACGGCCAACGCCCACCCTAAACCTAAACCTGTTCTAATCCACCTGAAATGACTAACGAATGGAAGACTTTGACTACCCAGCCATGCAATAGTCTCATTCCGTGCCTTATGGCAACTTGATGATTCTATTGCGCTCATCTTTTGGCACCACCCAGGGGAGACTTGGTCCTGTACCCAATGCTTAACTTATCTCCATTCCACTCAGCTCCTCGCAATTTCTTGTGATATAGTGGGCGGAATATTATTATATGAGACAATTCAATGCAGACGTCTTTCCAAATTTGGCAGATCGACAGGTAATCGGTGAGTTACCACGATAGTTGCTATTCAACAACTCGACAACGTCCCATCGTCAACGCCTGCTAAGATAATTTCCCATTGCAGACGCCAACGAAATGACGTCATCGAGCTATCGATCAACTACCCTGGTTATCGCCTGGTACCTTATAGCACGATGCTAGGAGGCGAACCGGAAGAATCGATGAGCTACCTCCCCCCGATGAATGCAAGAATGACAACTGTATCAAAACCGAATACTTCATCATTTCTAAACAGTGATGGAAACTAAGGACACGAGGTATAACACAATAGATCAAATAGGTCGCAGTGGATTTATGTCTCGAACAGAGGAAAAAAAGTGTACAGTGATACCTCGCGCATTGCTTTAATTGAAAAGAGGATATGATGTATGTCATACTGGTAGGTCAGTTTTCTTGCTCAGAATAAGTCGGCTCCTCACCACTTCGAGTGTGCTCCCTTGCAGACTGTCCTGTAACCGATTCAGGTAATCCAAATTTGAGTAACCACACGCCGACGTGGTATACTCGTAGCTGCTGATAAAAATAGGCCACAACACCGGTTCACCCTTGAAAATTGGCAGGTTTTTGGAGAGAGCTTGTCGAGCAGCTATCTGTTATTTGGACAACTTAATGTTGGCCTGAACGTGCCGCTGTGACGTCTTTTGCTGCTGAATCGTCTGCTTCTTCTTCGTCGGCAACTGTTTTTTCGAAGACGACTTTTGCTTTTCCGTAGACGGCTGCTGCTTTTCCTTTGACTGCTGCAGCTTTTTTGTCGACGACTGCCGCTTTTTACCCGTTAGTAGGTGAGAAAGTAATTCGTGTTCCTCTCGGGATAACTGGAACTCCTCATATTCTTCATCTTCCTTATTCTTCATCTTCATCCTCGCCTTCTCCTTCATCTTCATCCTCACCTTACTCCGATCCATTGTTCTCATCTTCGTCCGATCCTGCTTCTTCTTCCAGCGTCACTGGTTTATTTTTCGATGAACTTGCAACTGGCTCAACTAGCTTCGCTGTTGTCAGCGGAGAGTTCTTTCCTCCTGTCTGCTTTTTAAGCCAGAGCTTCATCTTTTTCTCAAAGGACGTTTCATTTTCCTCCTTTGCAATGTTACCACCAACTTTTTCTCGACCAGCAACCGGCTCAGCGACAGTCATTTTCGCTTCTACAAACTCCTCGTACATCTTCTTGCGCCGATTTTGAAAAGATGCTTCCTCGGACAACTCGCTGTTTCTCCTGCATAGCCCTCGGCATTTCCAGTTGCTTCTCACGCAAGATCATTTCGTCTTCCAAGGACTTTTCCTGAGTGCGTTTTTCGTCTTCCAACTTTTTCAGCGAATCTTCCAGGTTTTCTCCGCTTTCCGAAACGGATCCGACGGAAGATCCACCATCGCTCTTTGATTTTTGCCCAATCGTCTTTTTGCTTCGGCTTTGCTGGTTTTTCGGGTTTCACCTCGTCCGTAACGCCAGCACATGAGTAATGGGCCCACAATTCACACTTATCGCACTGTACCATGTTGTAGATCTTGCTGGGAGCATTGCACATCAGACAATCTCTCTTCTCGGGATCCATCTTTGAGAATTAAATTTCTTTGATTTTGTTCGGATTTCTTCCAAACCAACTCTATGAAAAA
This sequence comes from Ochlerotatus camptorhynchus, assembly GCF_037179485.1. Taxonomy (NCBI): domain Eukaryota; kingdom Metazoa; phylum Arthropoda; class Insecta; order Diptera; family Culicidae; genus Ochlerotatus; species Ochlerotatus camptorhynchus. The sequence goes on from NW_027040988.1 coordinate 6,360,659, forward strand.
TCAGTCCAAAAACTTTGGCTGATTTTTCATAGAGTTGGTTTGGAAGAAATCCGAACAGTTCCGTTTTCAGGCCACAACTGCAAATCACTTGCCAAATCATGGCCTTCTTCGCAAACTTGTCGGCAAACACGAACTTGAATCTTCCCGGCACATTCCCACGTCCATTCAAGATGTAATACTTTTGACCGGGATGCTGCTTAAAATCGAGTTGGACGTATGTTTCGTCATCGATCAAAGTGCAGCCCTTGTCTTTCGTCAAAACACGGTCCTACAAGAGCCTTGCACGCTTTTTGGCCACGGAATTCTGCTTCATGTGCCGTTTCGGATGTTTATTGGCTTTGTACGACTTGTATTCTTCCCTGGCAAGGATGTTCAGCGCAGCTGACAATCCCTGGTTCCAGATTTTTCGTAGTTCCGCTGATTCTTTTCCACACTCAGGGTTTCCTTGTAGGTTTTGAGCACTAGATAAACTGTTTTTTTCGGCATCTTCAGCACTTTAGCCAGCTTGGAACCGGACCACTCAGGATTTTCCAGGTGTTTGTGCACAATATTTCTTCTTATTTCGAGTTATATTTGACGTTATTTCTGAACGCGATCGACTACTTTGATCAAACTGGTGCTGTACTCTATAGAAGTGTAAAGAAACCACACTTTCGATTCTCAACACTAGAGGCGTGCTAGCGGCGCGCGAGGGGCGTACTAATTTACTTTTAGTCAGCATTTAAGTGCAGCTTTGTTAAACGTTGTTGAACCCTGCTTTATTCTAACATTCCTTCTAGACATCAAAAGCAGACTGTATAGTGAAATCTAGGAGAAAAAAGGTAAACATACTTTTGCATAAAAAAAAAAAAATTATGAACGCTCCTCAAATGATACATAATACTCCGGTGAAATTGATCATGTTTGCACACCAGCGGCGCCGGTGGTGTAGTGGTAAGCGTGATTGCCTCTCACTCCCAAAGGCCTGGGTTAAAATCCCATGTTTTGGATTCAATCGCATATTTTGGATCATTCCTATATTTTATAAGGTGCTAACATTTTTTTATTCCTTGATGTGTTTTTTCCGTCGATCTTGTTTTCCGTACTGAGTACCAATGCTACCGACGCCAGGAAGGCCTGTACCCTACCTATTGACCCATCAACTCACATCCGGGGCCCAATTCTACAAAACCTAATCTTAGAAACTGTACCATAAAAAAAAAGAAGACGAACACAAAACAATAAACTACCCGCATGGTTCAATCCACAACTGAAAAATTTGAAGAATAAAAAACAGAAAGCTCATAAACAATACAAAAAAGAAAAAACTGAAACCAATTTGCGGAACTATCACAACTTATGCAACCAATTAAATACAGCCACCAACTCTGCATATGAGGACTATAACCGCAAAGTCGAAAATGAAGTCAAATCATGTCCTAAAAACTTTTTTAATTATGTAAACACGAAATTAAAAAGCAGCAATTTTCCTTCGCGAATGAATTTGGATGCAAATGTAGGTGAGAATTCTTCTGAAATTTGCAGTCTCTTTGCAAATTTCTTCCAAGAAGTATACACCACATTTTCCGAAGAAGATCGTGACCGCGATTTCTTTGCATTCATTCCTGAAATTTCTAAAAACATCTCTGTCAACCAACTTTCTCAACATGAAGTCCTCAATGCACTAAAAAACTTAAACGCGTCGAAAGGGTCTGGACCTGACGGCATCGCACCCATATTTTTGAAAAACCTTTCTGAAGAACTCGCATTTCCTCTAGAGCGTCTTTTCAACATGTCTCTGAAAAATGGAAAATTCCCTGAAATTTGGAAATCATCTTATTTGGTACCTATTTTCAAATCAGGTGCAAAATCAGACATTCGAAATTATCGTGGAATTGCTATTATTTCTTGCATTCCAAAACTTTTTGAATCAATCGTAAACGGCAATATTTTTCAGCAGGTGAAAAATCTAATTACAAGTAAACAGCATGGCTTTTTTAAAGGTCGCTCAACTACCTCTAATCTACTAGAATATGTATCTTTCATTATTAAAGCGTTGGACAGTGGCAAGCACGTTGAAGCGCTATACACCGACTTCAGTAAAGCATTTGACCGCATCGACATACCATTATTAATCCTCAAATTGCATAAAATAGGAATGGAGCGTGGACTTTTGAATTGGCTTCAATCATACCTAACACATCGTAAACAAAAAGTTCGCTTTCAAAAAAAACTTTCAGAACCAATTTCAGTCACCTCTGGGGTACCCCAGGGTTCTCATTTAGGCCCACTTCTTTTTATTTTGTACATAAACGACATTTCCTACATACTTAAAAAAATAAAATTGCTTGTATATGCAGACGACATGAAGCTCTTTATGGAAATAAGTAATTCTAGCGATGCAGAAGAATTCCAGAATGAAATCAATATATTCCACACCTGGTGTAGTAAAAGTCTACTTAAACTGAACGTAAAAAAATGTACTGCAATAGCATTTAGCAGAAAAATTGAAACACCGCATATTGAAATATCATTAGGCAACCAAATAGTAGAAAAAAGCAAAATTGTAAGAGATCTAGGTGTAATCCTAGACTCCAAACTAACTTTTATAGAACATTATAATACTATCATTAGTAAAGCAAACAGAATGCTAGGCTTCATCAAAAGGTTCAGTCATAATTTCGAAGACCCATACACTATTAAGCTTTTATATACCACATATGTAAGGCCAATTCTGGAATACTGCCACCTAGTATGGAATCCATACATTTCCATACACGAAGAACGCATAGAATCTGTCCAAAAACAATTCCTTTTATATGCTTTACGTAAATTGAATTGGACTGCATTTCCATTACCATCTTATGAAGCGCGCTGCATGCTCATCAATATACAAACACTTAAGGAGCGCCGCCAATTTGCAATGCTTTTCTTCATCAACGACATTATTTCAATGCGCATAGATTCTGCAGAAATTCTCGCACAATTAATTTTTTACACACCTCGTCGATATCTTAGAACACGGAATTTATTTTCAGAAACATCGTACAGAACAAACTATGCAAAAAATAGCCCAATCAATCGAATGATGCGCCTATATAATTTGCATTGCGGAACTATTGACATCACTATGTCCAAGCAGCAAATACAAACTAAGCTAAAACAGAATAGAATTAATGCTTAGTATGTAAGTAAACATTGTAATAATCATTGTATGTAGTCTACACTGGCTTGACGAAATGAAATAAATAAAGGAAAGCGTGATCAGAGATTTATGCCTCAGAAAATCCCGGCGGCGCTAATTACCGTTGGGCTTCGGTCTATGAAGCATCCATGGCTATAATTCGAAGGTTGAGTTCATAGAATTTCAGACATAGTGTTATTTTGGGGCCACCATACTGTCTAATGTACTTTATGTGCTTTGAGTACAACCTGACGTTTTGAGTTTGCAGAATTTTGACAGTACTTTAACTGAAGTTTCTTTCAGTAAAAAGCCTTTCAATGCATTTGCGTTGAGAAATTGTGATAATGCATACAAAAATCGATGATCCCAACATGGAAGTGTACCCTCCCAAGATGACACTTGCAAAACATCGGCACCATAAATCAACAGCAAAAAAGCACCCCTACGTCGAGCCACCACGCAGGAAAACATTATCCAAAACAAATTTGCTTGGAATCGGGCCAACACTGTCCCGGACTAACGTACAAATAATACGATACGTGCTCCGGAGACCCCCGAGCAGTTTGCACGTGCTATGACTTAAAGGTAAATCCTACTTCTTCTGACCTGCTTGCTTGTTTTTTTCCTCTCCATCTTTCCTCCAGGTTCGTATTTGTACTACAGCTCGATGCCCGACCCCACATACAGGCGACAATATTCCCATGGTCCGGTTGTGAAAAGCACCGATGCAAAGCATTGTCGTCACAAAACGTCAACACATCGTGCGGGGAAAATATTGGCACAGCTTCAACAACCACCGGCACCACCACCACTGCCATCGTCGTCGCCGTTGTCATTGTCAACTGACGACCGGCCGGAGCGAGGACTTGAGGAGATATTTAACCGCAAGGATGGAAAATTGCGCGTTCTCCTTTTCACATCGCTTCTCGCTTCGTTTATTTTGGTTTTAATGGAGGCGCTTGGTTGATTATAATTTGCTCATAGAGGCAGGTCCGCTTAAGTGGATGGGTGGCAGCGATGGAATTACGTGGCGGAGGATGGGTTTTCTCACGCCTGCTTCGTAGCGAATCTAGTACTACACAGCTATTTTTGTTTTCTTTATGTTAGCGGAGTTGACGTACGGGTTTGCCAGAGAGATTTTTACTCAGAGCTGGTTTAGTTGCTTTCCAGTGATGGATTTGTTTTTCAATGAGCGAGGGACGCGAATAATACATAAATTCAACATGAGCATTCTCTCGTGATATCTCAGTGTAAGAAAGTTTTCAGAAAATCCCTTCTCTTGTATATGAGAGAGGCACCTCCAGAGATCGAGAGATGCTAGTTGGAAGACAAAATTTAACAATAGATTTCACGAACATAATAATGTACAGTATACTTGTGCACAAATGAAACGCAACTTAAACTCCCCTTGTAACAAAGCATAATATGTCAGATTACGAATAGGTCATAAAAACAATCCTCACACACAAGCATCTTTTTGAAAAGACGTCAGCACCAAATTGTCAATGGTCTAATGATATTCTGTGAAACACATATTAGTAAATTGTGCATCTCTTGGAAACGAACATATTAGCTTATATGACAATTTATAGAGATAGCACAAGGAACGCACATAAAGCCTGGTCCACTTAGAATCCGGACACTTAATTTATTCTGTAGCAGCGCTTCTAGTGGTCGGATTTTGAATGTTTTGACAGCGATTTGTTTTGAAAGTATACGTTTTTCAATGCTGAAAGTTTCGTCTCGATACGTTAGTATTAAAATTGTTGTACTTAATGGAAGACGAGAAAAGAAAATTGATCCTGCACATCGGTTTTTTTTTTTTTTGGTGATGAATAGCTTGGTTTTGAGTTCGCAGCTGCAAATTCCTTGCCAGATCATCAGTTTCCTGGCAAATTTACCGGCAAATACAAAAACTCGAATTTTCTGAGCAAATTAAAACTGTTGCCCGCATCCTCTGTAATTAGTCAGAACCCGGTCGTACAACTTCCGAGCGCGTGTGCTGGCAACTAGATTCTACTTAATCATCCTGGTCGATTACTTGGAGGCATGAAATGAACGGTAGCCTACTCGCAGATGGATCCTCCGGACGGTACTACGCCTGCCACCGTATGATCGACCCTAAACACTTTCCAGTTCAGTTGCCTACCCAATGTTCCAGCACGACGTTTGCTTTGAACCTTCCGTCCGGGTCACAGTCATGTGATGACTACACCGCTTGAGAACATCTCCCTCGGTAGATACGGAAACATTCAATTTTTTCGTGATATTTCGAATTGACCACGTCGGGTTTTAGACGTGGGTGTGCAGGATTAATTTTCTTTTCTCGTCTAGTACAATATTTTTTTAATACTGCACGTATCGAGACCACTAAAACACGTGTACTTTCAAAATAAATCACTGCCAAAACATTATAAATCCGACCGCTAGATGCGCTGCAATTGAATAAATAAAATGTCCGGATTCCAAGTGGACCAGACTTTCATTGTAATATGACTTATTTTCTCAGACCCGAATGGCTATTTGTTAAGGGATATTAAATAAAAAAGAAGCATAACACCTTCACCAATACCCACTTGGAGTAACGAGTAAAAATGAAAATGTCTTGCAAGCACGACTTAAATCAAATTATTAATTGATAAACATTTAAGATTCATGCATGTGTTAACTGGCCACGAAAGCGGCGTATATCATCGTGAAGTGTTCCGATTAGCTTAAGATAATATTCACATACATGATGCTGGGTGCTGTCTTTAGGCTGAATGATCATTAGGTCGAATGGTCTCCAGCTAACCCAGACTCTATACTCGCTCTACACAGCGAAAAAAGTGTTGTAAAATTTCATGTTTTTCATATAAACTTTTTGCCAATGTAAAAACATGTAAATTATAATACCATAAATATAATACCAACAAAGTTTTTTGTACAATTTTGCCAAATTTATTTTTTATTTTCTGACTGAAAACTTTAAACTTGACTTTTTTTTAGGTAGGTCATCTAATCATTGTTCACAAATTTAACGGTGTAGTCAGTAGCAGGCATGGAAAATCATTTGCATTCATTTCGTGCAGAGCATTTCCAGCCCAAAACGCAAACTGGTTGGTCATGAGTGTTTCCGATTTGAATGAAACATTTCTCACGTGTTCGCTGCTACTAATGGTTGCATTTCTCATTTAAATATGATTTTTTCCTCCAGAGTAACTTTTGAAAAGGGCGTATAAAAAAATTGATTATTTTTTTTTCAAAAAATCATAACTTGAAAACTATTGATCTGATCAAAATGGCATATGAGAAGAAGTTTTAGGTAGTTAAATTATCTTTGCGGAAAAAAATACACTGAAAGAAAAACTTCGTAAATTAGTATTTAAAAAATGTAAAACGATGATTATCTCAAAACACCCCCCCTTCGATCTTTATAAGTTTTTTTTTCAAGAAAACTGAAAAAATACCCTAATATTTGGTGAAGAGTGTATACTGGTAACTTTCTTAAAAAAAAAATTATAATTTTTGAAATTTTTGTTGGTTTTTACAAGTTGGTGAAATTGCATATTTTTTAGTAAAATAGTAATTTATTTGGATTCTACGCATAATTTTCAAAAACATTGCATATAAAAATATTTTTCCTAAGTCCAGCCGTTCTCAAGTTAATGCAATTAAAAAAAAAATAATTATAATAATTTTTTACATTTTGGGCCATTTTCAAATGTTAGTCGTGATGTCCAGCAACGAAATGTTTTTCCATGAATATATATTAAAAAACAGACAATTTATTCTCAAATATGGTAGCTGTCAGACTTACCCGTTTCTATTTAGACGCAGCGGAAAAGAAACAAGTTTATAAATAAATACTCTCAAATATACCCAAATAATCAACAAACCCACTCATGTGCCTTTTTTCTGTCCTCTATTAGTTGTATACCTGGATAGAATTGTGTATGTCATAACAGAGGCTCAAAACATAACCAGGTAAACAAATATGTTATTAAACCTGTAATTGAGATAAATTCTCTAGGTACTTCTCTGACGTATACCATATTGTGCCTTAAGAGCTCATCCCACGATATCACAACTACATAAAAAGGCACCCCGTGGAGGCTTCTTACACTCACACTTAAAAAAGTTTGCTATAATCAATTGTACCTAATGAAGATAGGTATAATGTCAACATTGTAATTATTCTGCTACATACATATATATATATATATATATATATATATATATATATATATATATATATATATATATATATATTGGGACGATCTTCACCTGTTCCATTCAGTTCATCTCTCTTAGTGTTTCAAGTTAAAAAGCAAGTAGTTTTTTACGATGGAATTTCAAGTGTTGTAAACCTCCACCTAAATCAATTTCAAAGCATGACACAGTAGCAGTTCAGTTGTTTATCTCAAAATGATTAGAATTTTTAAAGTTGCAAATAACAGTCCAAAAGTGTATTTTTATGTCAGATGGAGCAGCATCACAGTACAAAAACATAAAATTTTTTGCTAGCATTTGTGGATTTAAAGATAAGCATAATGTAGAAATTGAATGGCATTTTTTTGCAACTTCACACGGCAAAGGTCATTGTGATGCGATTGGCGGTACCCTTAAGAGAATGGCAACCAGAGCAAGTTTAGCTAAGCAACACGAGCACCCTATAACGAACCCTTAACAACTGTACGACTGGGCAAATAGTCGTAAAGAAGATCTTCAAACAAAAATGTCATTTTGTTATGTTTCTACGGAAGAATACAAAAAGGCTGACACGGAATTTGATCCAATTTTTAAGAAAGTGAAACCAATTCCTGGAACTCGAAAATATCATTGCTATATTCAGGGTGCCTTCCATTCATTTTGACTAAAAAAATGTTTTAAGAAATTATGGAATAATAAGACATAATGAAAATATTTTGATTATGTAAACAACAAGAAACGATTGTTAAGTTTGTGTTTGACACATAATACCTGCCAATTTTGCCACATGAGAGTCGCAATAAGCGATTTTGTAATTTATCTCACCCACTCTTCGCTCTTCACTCTTCGCGAAGAGGCGATCAGAAAAACGCTCATTGTGACTCTGTAAAAGCTAAATTTGCTGGTTTGATGTGTGAAACACAAACTTTACAATCTTTTCTTATTACTTACACATACAAAATATCATCATGATATCCTATTATTCTATAATTTCATAAAACATTTTTTTAGTCAAAATGAATGGAAGGCACCCTGGCTATATTCCAGTTTCAAACAACCAAATTGCAGTAAAAATATTCTCTAATTCAAACGATACACCCAAATTATTCAATGTATTCAAATAATATGAGTTGTAAAATAAAATAATAAATATATACTGTTTTTTATCTCAACAAATCTTTCATTTGACCACATCAACGTGCTTCTCTGATAGAAACGGGTAAGTCTGACAGCTACCATATCTGAGAATGAATTGTTTGTTTTTTAATATGCAATCATGAAATAAAATCTCGTTGCTGGACATCTCGACAAACATTTGAAAATGGCCTAAAATGTTGAAAATTGTTATAATTATATTTTTTTAATTTGCATTAACTTGAGAACGGCTGGACTTAGGAAAAAAGTTCCTGTATGCAAAGTTATCGAAAATTATGCGTAGAATCCAAATAAATTGTTATTTTTCAAAAAAATATGCATTTTCATCAACTTGTAGAAATCAACAAAAATTAAAAAAATTATAAATTTCTTTTTAAGGAAGTTACCAGCATACACTTTTCACCAAATTCAAGGGTATTCCATCAATTTTCTTGAAAAAAAAAATTATAACGATCATAGGGGGGGTGTTTTGAGATAATCATCGTTTTACATTTTTTAAATACTAATTTACGAAGTTTTTTCTTTCAGTGTATTTTTTTCGCAAAGATAATTTAATTACCTAAAACTTCTTCTCATATGCCGTTTTGATCAGATCAATAGTTTTCAAGTAATGATTTTTTGAATAAAAAATAATCAATTTTTTTATACGCCCTTTTCAAAAGTTACTCTGGAGGAAAAAATCATATTTATATGAAAAATGCAACCATTAGTAGCAGCGAACACGTGAGCAATGTTTCATTCAAATCAGAAGGGGTCGAGACAAAATTGACATTTTTTTTAACGATTTGAGCTAGAAATGCTCTGCATTCATTTACATTCATTTGCTCCTAACTTTTTTCATCAACAGAATTCCTCAAAATGACGCATGGAATTTTTGTAGGTTTTGCTATAACCTACAACTTTTGTTAACAACTCAAATCCGTATCTCTTGTGCATGACGAACCAGAGTGAACAGAAGCCACTAATGTTTTTCAGTGAATGTATTTTACATTCACTGAAAAACAGTAACAAGTTCTGCCCGCTCTAATTCGTGATGCATAAGAGATACAGATTTGAGTTATGGTCAAAAGTTGTAGCTAATAACAAAACCTACTAAAGCTCCAAACAACATTTTGCGGAATGCTGTTGATGAAAAAAGTTGGTGGCAAATGAATGTAAATGATTTTCCATGTCTGTTCAGTAGTGTAGTCACCAGCGGCACGTATGCGCAAAGTAAATCTATGTAGTTTAATGAACATAGTACCCTCCACAGTGCAGTGAACAGATGGTGACATGGACAATGTCTTACGATCAGACTTTCTAAAAAAAAAGAAAAAAAAAATAACCGTGTTTAACTTTCTTATGGTCCCTACAATCAAAGTTAGCTGCATTATCAAAGATATCTCTTTTAAAGAACTGCAAGAATGTGAATAATACGGTACACTGAAACCTTCGTTAACGAAGTCTTTTTTTACGCAATATTCAATTTACGTTCCTCTTTTTACGAAGTAAATCAAAAATAACGAGTTTCTCTTTACGATTATGGAAAGCTGGGAAATACTGTGAAATACCCCACAATATGGGTATTTTTGGAATCGGAGTGACGTGCCGCCATCTTGATTAACAAAATGGCGTCAGACATCGATTTCCTGTCCATACACATCACTGCGATTCTAAAAAAAACCCATATTGTGCGGTATTTCACAGAATTTAGATTTTTTTCTATAATCGGAAGCTGACATCTTTGATTTCAAAATGGCGTCAGACATCGATTTCCGGTTCCTATACGTCACCACGATTCCAAAACGACCCATATTGTGGGGTATTTGACAGTATTTTCCAGTTTTTCTGTAACCGGACGCCACCATCTTGAATTTCAAAATGGCATCAGACATGGATTTGCAGCTCCTAAATTTAAAAAAAATTCATATTGTGGGGTATTTAAAAGAATTTCCAAGTTTTTCTGAAACCGGAAGCCACCAGCTTGGATTTCAAATTGGCGTCATGCATCGATTTCTGGTGCCTACACGTCACGCCGATTCCAAAAATACACATATTGTGGGGTATTTAACAGAATTGCCATGTTTTTCTGTAACCGGAAAATGGAGGCGAACCAGCCTAAGGCTGAAAGCCTCCTAAATAAAGCTAAATAATAATAATAATGTAACCGGAAGCCGCCATCTTGGATTTCAAAATGGTGACAGTTATGAATTTCCGGTCCCTACACGTCACCCAGATTCCAAAATATACCTATATTGTGAAGTATTTAACAGTATTTGTCTGATTTTCTAAAATTGGAAGCTGCCATTTTAAATTTAAAAATGGCGTCAGCCATCGATTTCTGGTCCATTTTGAATTCAGACAACGATTTTCAGTCCCTACACGTCTCTCCGGTTCCAAAAATTCCCATTTTGGGCTACTAAATAGCATTTTTCTGTTTTTCTTTAACTGGAAGCCGCCATATTGGATTTAAAAATGGCGTCAGACATGGATTTTCGGTTCTTACACGCCACCCCGATTTCAAAAATATTTGATGGGTATTTGACAGTATTTTTCTGTTTGTCTGTCACCGGAAGTCACTATCTTTGATTTCAAAATGGCATCAGGCATCGATTTCCTGTCCATTAACGTCACTGTGATCCCAAAAATACCCATGTTGTGGGGCATTTCACAGATTTTTTTCTGTAACCGGAAGTTCAAAACAAAGAAAAGAAAATGAACCCTCCACAGAATCGCTTCATTTCGAGCAATATCATTTTCGTGTAAGTCATCGCGTTTCTTGTTATCGAGTCACGCATGACTGGGCTATCACTTGTTTCGTTCGTCAAGTGCTTCAGTTCATTTCATTTGAAGCAAAGACTTGTTTCAATTGACGCTATGAATGACTCGAAAACTGCTTCCTTCGTTTTTTCCACTTTCACTTCAATTCGGAGTTCATTCGACTTCTCACGACCTGACGACGCAGGCATCAAAATATAGTATCCGGATAGTATCCACACAATATCGACGACGCGAAGATGCCGAAAATCGATATTCGACGTTATTTTGGAATCCAAAATGGCGGCCATCGGGTTTCATAAAAAGTGTCAAATACCCTACAATAGGATATTTTCGGAATGGGGATGCCGCGTAGATGCTGAAAATCGGTATCCGACGCCATTTTGGAATTCAAGATAGTGGCCATTGGTTTTATGAAGTATCAAATACCCTAAGATATGGGAATTTTGGGAACCAATATGGCAGCCATCAGGATTCAGAAAGTGTCAACTATCCTACAATATGGGTATTTTCGGAACGGGGACGACGCGTAGATGCCGACAATCGATATTCGATACCATTTTGGAATCCAAGATAGTGGCCATCATGTTTCATAAAACGTGTCAAATACCCTTCATCAAACGGGTCTTTTCGGAACGGAGACAACGCGTGGCTGCCGAAAATCGATATCCGATGCTATGTTGAACTCCAGCAAAAGTCTCAAATACCCTACAATATGGTTATTTTTAGAACAGAGACAACGCATACATGCCGAAAATCGATATCAGATACCACTTTGGAATCAAATATAGCGGCCATCAGGGTTCAGGTAGCGATTTTTTTTTTTTTTTTTTTTTTTTTTTCGTTAATTACTTTATTTGTACAGGCTCAATCGAATAAACTTTACAGAGCCAAGTTATCATATTCTTTATACATTATAAATGTCTTAAATCTAAAATTAAAGGATTGGAACCGATTACTCGCGGTCTTCTCGAGGCTAGTGGATGACAATTGTTTGGATCGGGAGAGGGAAAAGGAGATTTGGAATATGATTTATGATTAAAAAATTTCACTATTTCTAAAACATATACTTAATCCTATCGACGTTATATCAACTCTGTAATTATACAATTATTACAGAAACAAAAGTGAAAAATTATAATATGGGTATTTTCGGAATGGGGACAACGTGTGAAAGGCGAAAATCGATATCAGATGTCATTTTGGAATCCGATATGGTGGCCATCGGGTTTCACAAAAAGTGTCAAATATCCTAAGATCTGGGTATTTTCGGAACGAGAACGACGCGTAGATGCTGAAAATCGATATTCGATGCTATTTGTAGGCTATTTGACACTTCTTATGAAATCGGAAGCCACCATCTTGAATTTCAAGATGGCGTCGGACATCTATTTCTGGCTTATAGATGTCACCCTGATGCTAAAAAAAAAACCGTTTGTATGGGTATTTGATAGAATTTAAAACTTTTTCTCAAACCGGAAGCCGCCATCATGGATTTCAAAACGGCGTCGGATATTGATTTCTAATCTCCAGACCTCATCCCGATTCCAAAAATATCCATATTGATGGGACGGCATCAGCATTTCCCATTTCTTTTATGAAATAGGAAGCTGCCATATTGGATTTAAAAATGGCGTCGGATATCGATTTCTGGCCTCTAGACGCCATCCCGATTAAAAATATACTAATATTGATAGGTATTTGACAGTAGTTGCCGAGGGGGACGACTCTATCTACGATGCAGAAATGATTGTGTTTTGCTGTGGCTAGCTGCGCGTAAGCTGAGTAGATAGAAAGAAGATTGATGACGATTCTGAAGATTTCCTGCAGAAAAATGATGCGCGATGCAAGTAGATGCGACAAATGAAAGAAGATTTTTCGAAGATTGATTCGCTAGTATGAGATTTGTTGAGCATCTACACTTGAGATTTAGATGTGTCGCCCCCCTCGGTAGTTCCCGCTTAATCTAAAATCGGAAACCACCATCATGGATTTCAAAATGACGGCGCATATCAATTTTCGATCTGTAGACTTTATACCGATTACAAAAATACTAATATTGATGTGTATTCGACTGTATTTCCACTTTTTCGTAAATTGGAAGCCGCCATCTTCAATTTCAAAAGGGCGTCGGATATTGATTTTCATCCTCTAGACATCATCCCGATTCCCAAAATACCTTTATTGATAAGTATTTGACAGCATTTTCCACTTTATCTTAAACTTGAAGCCACCATCTTGGATGTCAAAATGGCGTCGCATTTCAACAAACAAACCACCCAACAATGATAAATTTGACATCCACGTGCACAGATCTGAACAAAAATGAACCGAGTGCACCAGCAACAAAAGTCATAAAAACTGCACTAATTTGGATCGAACAGCTTTGCTTCAATGCATGCAAAAGTAAGTTAATTTGACAAAGAAAGAAGAAATGAACACGAGTCAAGCTAGAACAAACAGCATGAAAACTGATCGAAAGTGGCTCTGTTGATGTTGAGGGGGATCTGCTCGAAGAGAAGACAGAATGACTTTCAATTGAAAGTGATGGTTGACAGCTTCATCCTCGCTTGACGATTTTCGATTGAAAGTGACTTTGTGGGGCCCTGATTGCCAGTTCAGAGAAAAATTAGCATTTGGCGTCAGATTTGACAACCGAAATTGACAATCGTCACTGACAGCTGCTTTTGAGATTTCCGAACACTGAACCCAAATCGTTCCTTGAAGACCGAGCTGAAGACCTTGTTCACATGACAACACATAAAACATGAAAGAAACCATTCAAAACAACAAATCAGATGGAAGTTTGCAAGATAAATTGAAGAAATCTGAAGCTATTTGAATAGAAAAGTGCATTATAGCTGCATTTCAGCGCGTTGGCACAAGACGATCCTCCAACCAAGCCATGGACTACTACACTACTTCATTTCATGAGGACACCCGTCTCCACAATTATTTAGTAGATTCTAGTGTTACATGTGGTTCCAGTATAGCCTAATTGATACAATTGATAATCCAGCGGATCGGGTCGATTGCATCAAGAGGGTTTGATATGTCTTAAACCGAGGCTTCGAAGAATGATCGTTATTATCCGGTTGTGTTTATGTTTGACAGCTGCGGATGTTGCTTCTTCTGATTTGTGAAATGTCGATGCATGCTAAGATTTCTGTGAATCAGCAAAAGTACCGCCACCTATGGCGCGCATAGTCAATTCCCTTGCGTTTGACGTTTACACACTACCGCCATCTGTTCAGGGTACTACCATAGAGGTAACTCTAAGACTAGAAGGTTCTGAAATAACGAGCTCAACTTTTTGGCTCAGCTCTGGTACTCTCTTTGGTACCAAGCTAATCGATTCACCCCTCGAAACATAGGAAAAACCAATAACCCCTCATTTTACCTGTCAAACTTTCATAGCGAATCAAAACAAACATTGCGTAGTACTAGAATTTCAACTAGAATGGGGTACGTTAATCGTTTGCTTGGGACCAATAGGCTAGTCAAGTAGTGAGCCAATTTAAAATCGTTAGTTTCGTATTGATTGTTGGTACTACCCACCACAGTGTATTCAACAGATGGCGGTAATGTTTTTGCGACGATGTTTTACAGTGGAAAATATTCAATGTGTTATGTCTGTTTTTCTGTGCCCGTATTGTGAGGTTTAACATTACTTTTATTATTTTATGAAACCGGAAGCCGCCATTTTGAATTTCAAAATGGTGTCAGACATCGATTTCTAGTCCCTACATGTCTCCCCGATTTAAAAAAAATACCCATATTGTGGGGTATTTGACAATATTTTCAAAAACCTCTTTTTTTACAAAGTAAATCCCAAATAACGAGGTTTTTTTTACGAACCCCCGGTTTGGTTCGTAAATGGAGATTCAAGTGTATAAGATTATTCTAGTCTAAGACTTAAGGGACCACAATGTAGTCAACCATGATTCATTTTTGGATTGGTCCAACCAAAATTCATTACCCTATTTCGATGAGAATCTTAAAACATTCTTTTGAAAAAACAGTTTGTGAAGATTTTGTGGTCAGGTTTTCCTGTTTTGAATACACATTTAATTTCCCTTGAAGAGCTTTTAAACTGTGAAAATGATGAACAAAATTCGTTAGTTTCTAGCAGCCCTTCCAGCAAGAGAAAGAGAGGACGCCGCTGCGCCTAAATCGAGACTCTATGCTCCCCAAGAGAAGCATATTTTCCAGCAGCTCCAACATCAGTCGCAAGCATGCTGTACAGCGAGTGAGCAACCCTCCACCGTTGGCTGTTTGTCCCATCCGTGAGAAGTGAGCTGGCCTGGCACGTCACGGCGTGGGGACCTACATAGGCATACTGCTATTTAGCTTGGACTGAAATCGGCTCGAGGTCGGGTGTTCGGGTGAGCCTCCTGTGGCCATGCAGCATTGCGAGCGTTGTCAGTTTTCCTATTTTCGCGAGTGAACGAAGGTCGTTGGAGGCCGTTCGGAGCCAAACAACCGGAGCTACATACTACAGTGCAGAGTCGGGCGAGAAAAAGCATCTAAGGCCAAGAAAAAAGCAACATTCTGCTGCCCGGAGTAGTAGGAGGTCGCTGTGTTTGACTTCCAGTGATTGAAAATCGGTGCGAGTTAGTTTTTCCGGTGCGATTTTTTTTTGCAAAATATCCCGTTCAAAAGTGCAAGTGGGATCAATCGAAGAAGCAATTTATGAGTGAAAAGTGCAAACCTAAGCAAAGGTGAATGGTGTCCAGCATTGCTGCAATTGACGAAACGCCGCAGGAGTCCCGAGAGCAGAGCAAACATTTATGTAAGGATAGCACCGGAGGATGTGAAACGAGTACACACGGGTTCTGGTAGCACATCTGCAGTGAGGTCAATTTTGCAAGAGAGAAAAAGAAAACATTTACTGAACCTGGTGCTCTGGTCTGTGGCTGGTTCAGGTGAAATACTGCGTGCTGGATGTGAATTTTTCAGCAAGGTGTGAAAATAATGATAATTTCTGCAAGGAAACATTAAAACTTCCTGAGAGAGGAATCTCTGTTGGTTGCGTGGGAACTGTACGTCTTCTAGTGCGAATCGTGAAAATTGCTACTGGGGTTTGCTGCTTTGAGAGAGGGAGAGCGGAGTCGGATCAGTTCCACTGATTTGTTTGCAGGACATAAATTTGGCTGCCATAGAGGTGTACGTGTAGCATTGCGAACTCCCTGTGGATCGAAAAAAAAAATGATTGACTTTGTTCGGTTTGCAATATTATCAATACATTATCAAGACATGTATGCTTTCCATCCTTTTGCTACGATTTCGTAGAACAATCTCTCATGTGCAACTGGAACTATTTTCTATTATGGCTTTTAACAAGCAAAAACCTTAAATTACAAATGATTGGGGACACACATCTTGTTTTATACTTTATACTACCGGCTGTTTTGTGTGCGGCCTAATTTGATTTGTAATAAATATTTCAAAAACTGACTTGCATAAAAACTGAATACGTTTGGGCTGTGCTTCAAAAAACAAATGTTTTTAAAGTGCAAAACCATGACACTGTGCGAAAAATGATCTACGTTTTGAGGTCGTGTACGTATGCACGCTAAGTTGAAAGTACCCATTAATGGGTAGAAAAAGACCCATTATGAATAAAAGTGTTTTTTACCCTTAATGAGTATTTGTTACCCATTAATGAATAACTATTACCCTATTAATGAGTAATAGTTAATCATTAATGGGTAAAAATTTGTCTAATCAATGAGTTAAGCCACTTTTCTTCAAAATTGGCCTTTTTTTACCCATTAATGGGTATTTTCAAGTTAGAGTGTAGTTGCAACGCTAATCAAAATATAATGACTTACTGCTTCATCTGTAATTCTTAAGGTAGGGTTAAGATTTAATTTACGTCATACTATGTACAACCACATAACATATGTGGAGCTTCATGCAAAATAACTGACTAAAAAGTTGACCCCTTTTTTTGTGTTGCCTTAGTGGTATAACTTGTATAGTTGGCCATCGATCTGTCAAAACAAAATTTTCACCGAGAATTCGCAAGGACCAATGTCGAAAACTTAAACAATGGTTTGATCCGTAAATTTCTCGTAGCTCAAAATCAATCCAAGTAAGCTATCAATTCTATCGGATATGAGAACTCACCCTCTACATAATAATCGTGACGGTTTACTTGAATGGTTTTCCATTCTCGAGAAATTCACGGAAAAAGACATTGTTTATGTTTGCGACATTGGCTCTTGTGAAATGCTATGGTTGCATTATCAGTAAGCATTGACGTTGACAACGACTCTGCAACTCTTTACTCCTATGGTAAAATCCCAAAAGCATCTGACAATCTGTGCATGATATCTAGCGAACTTTGTCTTGTCTCTTCACTCCACCATGGTATCAGTGAGGCACCGTCTCTTCACGCAAAGCTTGACAGGATCTTATGAAATTTTCATAGGAGTGAAAGGGTAAGCAAATTTTTCATGCACAGGCAGACGTTTGCTGAGGGGGATTATAGGATTATAGGAGTAAAGAGTTACAGAGTGGCCGAAAAGGCCATTTGCAAGTTTCAAGGTAATGCGGTTATTCTTTTTTTCGACTAGCTCTACAGGGGTATTATCAAAGGATTTTAACTAGTATTTTAAAATCTGTCACAAGCCAATCAAGAGCGTTATTAACCAGTAATATTGTTCACTGTGCTTTTAGTTAGCCTACTTATGAATGTTATGATTTCAGCTCGCTATTCTGTTGATGGATATTAACGTTTACCTTTAATAAAAACTTGATTTTTTTCTTCTAAAAAAGCTAGAAATAAATCCAAATTTAGGCCCCATTGGTCTTTTAATTGGCCCTATCTTAAATTTCCCCTTTTTACATTATTTTCATATTTTTTTTCAATTCCATGTTTGAACATATCTTGTCATAAATCTACGCTGATTTTGGATGATCGAGTTCCGTATATGTTATGTGCTACAACCCTCACCTTAAATCTCTATTTTGAACGGGTTTGATAAAAAAAAAGTGTTTCTATCAAAGATGACTTCTAAATTTATTTACCTTTCCACATTTGATAAAGAGTCACAGCTTGTTGAAGTATCGTTAAGAATCTAACACTGCTGCTTGATTCCAATTCAGTCATACGAATTTAATTTTAGTCCTAGCACATTGGCCTTCACTAGCCAGCCGAGCTACTACCAACAATCAGTACGAAACTAACGATTTTAAATTGACTCACTACTTGACTAGCCTATTGGTCCCAAGCAAATCGATTAACGTACCCCATGCTAGTCAACATTCTAGTACTACACAATGTTTGTTTTGATTCGCTATGAAAGTTTTACAGATAAAATGAGGGGTTAGTTAATTTTCCTATATTTTGAGGGGTGAATCGATTAGCTTGGGACCGAAGATAGTACCAGAGCTGAGCCAAAAAGTTGAGCACGTTTCCTCGGGACCTACTAGTCTTAGAGTTACCTCTATGCTACTAGTAGCTAGGTAAATCACCTCTTTAATAATTCTCAGGGTCGACCAAACGCACTAGTGGAAACTCACCTGTCCCTTTTGCTGGCAAAAGTGAACCAAGCTGACATCAATTTTCGGTGCATACAAGAAATGTATTCAAAGCAAAAAATTACGGCAAGCAAACTAACTAACAAATATTTAACTCCAAAATTTATTGGAAATTTACTTCGAGAATAAAAAAAAATTAGAACGGACTCACTGTACCCGTTGCTGCTCCTGCTGCTGGTCGTGATACCGTCAACACGGTACCGTCGGAGGCTGCACCGTACCGGCTCTCCACCGGTCGACGTCTTCTGTGCTGAGCTTCACCGGGTCCCAACCGGCCTAGGGGAACTTCTGCTACTATTGCTTCCGGTTCCGACTTCGGTCGGAGGTGATCTTCACGGTGTTGACGGACGACCTTTGGCAAACCTGGATAGCGTTCGTGTGCACACTTTCTTCAAGAGGAATTATTTTCGGTTTAGTTCACACTCGCGACACCTTGCAATTCCGGTCGGCTAGCTTCACGGATAGTCTATGTCTTCTAACGTCTCGACCGGTTTGCGACCTCTCACTCCACTATTGGCGTCAACGTTGGCGATAAGGAGGACCAGAGCCACGTGGTGGCCTTACAAGTTACACCGAAATCACTTTCCGTGAACCGTAGTAACTGTTTGTGAACCAAACCACTATTTGTCAAAGCAAATCTTATTAATTCACGTGTTTAAGAATTTGACTTTGTCAGCACAATTTCACTTAATTCACGCCTGCCAAATCTTCACCGACTTGATCTTCTCGCTATTCCAGGTATAAGAGACCGTCCCTGTGGACCGGTATTCCTGGTCCCATGCTCACAAAAGGGATGGTACGATCGATCGTACGATATCTCACCAGGTCACATATACCGGATCACGTTCAGGGTGAATTGCGCCTTTTGTAGAAGTGTAGCCGCTGTAATAGTATTGGTCTTGGCTACCTAGGCCAATTTCGTAGAGATGCGAGCAGTGAAATCCCCCTACACCTACGCTAGCTATGTTCGAATTTCGAAGTCTACCTACGCTACTCTAGCTCCTGATTGGCCAACCGGTTTGCGAGGGGTCTCATTTGACGACACATCGACTCTTTTTGCCGTGCTGTGAGTTTTCCGATTTATATTTTTTCGGAAATTTGCGTGACAACCCAGCTCAGCACCGGCTGCCAGAAAATTAATATTTTTAAATTCAAAAGGCGAAATTTGTTTCAATTCATTTCAATAATCTTGTTTATATAATTCAATCATCTTCTTCAGTTAAAATTTACATTTGCTCACATTCAAGTGTAATTTATTATTAATTTCAAAACTATCACCAAGCAATAAATTTCAGCTTGTAAACTTTGGAAAAGGTTACAATGGATTCACTTTCGCATACGGATGAAGGCAGAACAAATGAATCTGCTAGGAGCACTTCTTCTGTTTTTTTTGAGAACAATGAGTGTAGGGGAGATGGAGGTAAAATTCTCATACTAAGGAAGATCTCCATTTAACCTACAAAGTGAATCAATATTTAAGTGCAATGCCGTCTAACTGTTGGATTAGGTTATTGGCATTCTCGGATTCTTGTTTAAATTGTATGGCCAAAGTTTTGGAAAGTCTTCTGCATGACAAGTTGTATAATATCGGAGTTCCAGCATGGATTCATGAAAAAGCGCTCAACGATCTCCAACTTGATGTCCTACACCAACACTCTTATTGGTAGCATAGAAAACCGCCAGCAAGTAGACGCCGTTTACATTGACTTCTCTAAGGCTTTCGACAAAGTCCATCATGACCGCGATATCGCAAAGCTTAGCCGCCTTGGTCTTCCACCGGGAGTCGTTCGCTGGTTAAAATCATATTTATCCGATGTGTTTGCTATACCATTGAGAGTTCCACAAGGGAGTCACTTACGACCTCTTATTTTCGTTTTATTTATTAACAACGTGTGTGACCTCTTAATTTACTGTAAGTTGTTATTTGCTGGTGATTTAAAAGTCTACCGTGTGATAAAATCGTTCCTAGATTGTTATGGTCTACAAACTGACATCGAGCGGTTAACGTCGTGGTGTTAGATGAACGGAATGCAAGCAAACACTGCCAAATGCAGAGTCATTGCCTTAACCCGTAGTCACTCGCCGATCAGATTTGAATAATCGATTAATCAATTGCCGCTTGAACGAGTTGATTCTATTAAACATCGTGTACTTATCTTGGATTGCGAACATAGATTCAACGATCACATATATATCAACAGTGAGCATGCATAAGAGCGTAAACGCAATGATCAATTCTCTTCGTCGATTTTCTCTTTTGTTAATAACTCGCTTGGATGATCGTTTCAGCGGCATTTTGAGAAATTGAATTAAATACCTTTTTTTTTTTTGAAAAAAAAATCCCATTGTGCAATGCATTGATCTTATGTGATATGTCCGTATCCTTTATTTTAGTGCATGTCGTACCTAATTGCTATGGAAATTTAATTAGGTATTCCTTTTCGAAACAGTTAAATCATACATACCTACTTGATCTTCTCACAAGAATCCTCATTCAATTGTGATGTTTCGCATCATTTGAAGTTTTCCAAAACCATTCCATTGACGTGCTTTCTCATCAATCAAAATAGTTTTCATGATAATTTTATTTCAATTGAGATGTTCTGTATCATTTGAAGATATCTGAGACCTCTCCAAAGATCAATCTCCCTATCATCAATCAAAATAGTTCTCACATGAATTTTCATTCGGTTCTGAAATTCCGCATCTTTGGAACATGCTGGGATATCTTCAAATATACGTCTTCTCAGCAATTAAAAAAGGTCTTTTAGGTGAGAAAAACAAGCAATGGTACTGATATTTGACCATGCATCGGAATTGTGGTCCAAACCTTCTCTTGTTTCCAATATTCTAATTCCAATTCATTGTGAAATGATTGAACATAAGTCCTAATGCTAATATGTAGTCTACGATTTGATAGATTGTCGAATAAATAAATAAATAAATATCAAAACCGAGGTTCATAACCGTCAACAAGAAGAGCTTAGGGTCATAGTTCGATGTGGTAGATCTTACATCTCGTAACGTACCACAAAAACGTGATCTACCCACATTATGGAGTAATCCTTTCCCATACACTCAGCGAAACAAAAACAGGACCACCATGTTTTTGGACAATTTTTTTTTTCAATTTTGAAATGCTGGTAATTCTGTGGAGCATTAACATTTTAACCGAAAAATTATTAAAAAACCCGAATTTATCCACCTATGGTGTGATCAGACCCTTCTTACTTATTCAAGTTTATTTATTTTATTGTCATTATCAGTGACCAAGCCCCCCACCCCTGTGTCATCCAGTGACGCTACGCCACTGCCTGGGGGTACCCGGAATATATCCGGGTGTAGTCTATTTGGTGAGGCTACCAATCACCTTATCATCGTATTTTAATGTGATTTAATGGGTTTTAATTCAATTCATATTCAAGCAACTTCCCTGGGGTACCCGGAACATGTCCAAGTGTGTCCAATGTGGTCTGGAACACTTAACACGACTTGCATAGATCTTATTTTTGAATTCTGTAATAATTTGATGTGTCACATGATGGTTTTAATACGTTTTCCGTTAAATCCAGCGTGAAGGCCCATATTCACCGGATCTTATTCCGGCCATATCTCCGGAAGCGGTTCACCGATTCCAAAACCGTTCAATAGCGTTCAATGGGACCCAAAGACCTATCATTTGGCGCCAAGTTTGTCCAAATCGGTTGAGCGGTTGCTGAGAAACGTGAGCGCATTCATTTCGTTACATACACACACACATACACACATACACACACACACACACAGACATGTTCCGATTTCGTCGAGCTGAGTCGAATGGTATATGAAACTCGGCCCTCCGGGCCTCGGATCGATAGTCTTTGTAAGAGGGGTAAAAAAATGTGCGATATATAAATAGCACCATTATGTTAAAAAGATCCCCTGTTTCTTATTTGACAGGCTAACACATCGAGCAGAGGCCTAAGTTTTGGTCGAACTGTTGTGCAATCGGAAATTTTCGCTGCAATTTAGCAGCCATGGGTCGATCCAAACATCTTACATTCGAGGAAAAGGTAGAGGCCTACCATGATGCAGGTCTTTATAATAGAGAAATCGGTCGAAAACTGTTTCGATCACACACGGTTGTCGAAAGCTTCTTGAAAAATGAGGATAACTGTGTGGCCGTATTGAGAAACGTGGGAGGAAAAGTAAGCGTACAGCGAAGGATAAACGGAGTATTTGTTGAATTGCAACGAACCAGAAAAGACCGGTGACCACACATCGTGTGCAACAAATTATGTCAAGCAGCGAGAACTAGGAAGGAAAACCCAACTTAACAGAACGGCATAAGTTGAATCGCTTCAATTTCACAAAAAACCAAAATATTTCATGAACCGGTGAATGGAAAAACGTGCCCTTTTCAAATGAAAAGAAGTTCACCCTGGATGAACTATTGGCACGATTTGCGCAAAGAAGCGGATGTTAAAATGAACAAGAACTTTGATGGAGCAACACTAATGGCTTGGGGATCATTTTTCTTTCGATGAAAATTTCCATTAGTGAGGATTTCAACAAAAATGAAGTCCGAGGATAACATAGAAATGCTGAAGATAAGTTT
This sequence comes from Ochlerotatus camptorhynchus, assembly GCF_037179485.1. NCBI lineage: Eukaryota > Metazoa > Arthropoda > Insecta > Diptera > Culicidae > Ochlerotatus > Ochlerotatus camptorhynchus. The sequence goes on from NW_027040988.1 coordinate 6,384,070, forward strand.
GATTGAACACGGTGAGTCATTGATGGGTCCTTACTTTGTTTTCCAACTAGATAATGCTGCAATCCACAACCCAAAACTGACTAAAGCGTGGTTTTCTGATAAATACATAGAGGTTCTCGAGTGTGATACTCATAACTGTTTAACCTCGGGAGATTCTGCGCCATCCTAGAAGGGGATATGCTTAAGCCCTTAGCTACTGTCGGCAGCCATGTGAGTGGGCTTGTTCTCGGGTCCCAGGGTTTTATTTTCCGGCGATGGGGAAGTTTTCGGATGTAGGTGTCTTAAGCTAAAGATTTACCTTGATTAAATTTATTGGACGTCCGGTCTGGTGTGCTACGCGACTTTGGCAGTCACGATGGCGGAATGCAACAGCCGAACGGTAGCTGCCGGATGGTTGCTGCCGAATGGTTGCTACCCGGTGGCGGCGACCGGATAGTGGCAGCCTGATGGTGATGGCCGGATAGCGTCGGCGCCGGTGAAAAGTGAATGTAGGGAAGGAATATTATTTAGAGTGACCTTTAGGGACCATGTTTACCTCTGCATTCCCACAAAGGCTATAGAGGTGATTTTGTAAATAGGTTGGGTTCGTTGGATCAGGATTCACCTTGATAAGGGTTCGATCACAGAACAGAAGTTGATATTCGGATCAGAAAGTGGCTCCACTATTCATTGGTGAACATTAGCGCGGTAGAAGGCATCTTCTGCCTGCAGTTAAGATAGGCAGCAATTCGATCAGAAAGGCATAACATTAATCATTAGTTGGTTAGTTGTTAAAATAACAAAAATTCGTCTAGTGGTAACAAAATTATAACAGAATTTGATATGATTATATCAAAATTATTACGATATTAGATTTAATCGATCGCATTCAAAAATATACATCTCTAACAGCCGTTGATAAGATATAAAATTTGCCATATTTCGGGCAATGGTTTTGTCATTTCTTTTTCATTTTTTTTTTATCTTAGTTTAATAATTAATTGGAATTCATCAACTGTAGGTCATTTTAATTAAGAGTAATTTTTCTGGCTTGTTTTTCCATAATATGCCAGAATTTTCTTCATAATGTGTGGTGCTTCATCAGCCAAAGATTTTGCAGCAGCTGGTTTGTCCCCCCAATAAATGCGGAGTTCCAACAACCGATCTGAGAGAAAAATAGGTTGTTTTAGTAATTCTGAATGAATGAATGAAAAATTAAGGTTACCCCACTTTTTCCGACTCAAGTGGAACGCGTTTAATTGTGTTATGTGGCAGTTGAGCCCGATGCTTGGTTGACATCCTTCGTGGTTTTCCACATGGATTGTTAGAGGATCTTCCATCAAATGATGAGATTCCTATGGTTATGGAATATCATTCATCATCTGGTTCAGAAGCAGTAGGCAGCCAATTCTATTTCTTATTTGTCATAAGAATTAATGAATATGTTGAATGTTTTCACCATAGGCAAAACTTTTCCCGAAAGCTTTATCACTTTTACTAATGCTTTCCCAGCTCCGAAAGGGATTATTTTTGTGTAAATTGTCATTATGGGTATGTCGTCTTCTTGTTCAATAATGACAGCACACTAACAACCTATTTTATTTTAGGATATGAAGCTGCTAAACAACCTGAACCTCTATGCCCTGTTGAAAACTGTGGATTTAATTGATTGAATGGACTTTTTTGTCACTTTTCCCATAGAGCAGCAGAACAGATAGTCTTTTTTTAAATACTCCAAAGAGATAGCTGAATACGAGACATCGGTTATTACAGAAGAAATTCGCGATATAAGCCGTTTATGATTTAAACAATCTTTGACAATCATTCAAAAATCTTATCATTTCTTACTATCTATACACATATGCCTCTAATGATCGTCACTTAGAAACAGAAAATAGTGAATAAACTTATATTTTGGAATCATTAATACATATTTTATGCATTGATAGTAATTATAATTGACTTTGTTATAATTTTGATATGATGAGAAACTTCGCACAAACCACTTTTCACTAATATATCAAAATATAACACACGTTGATATAAATATCAACCATTGATATAATTCTGTTATGATTTTGTTATGCCCTTCTAATCGGGATGCTATGATAGTGTGAGTATGCATTGAAAGCTCGTGTGTTATACTACCACAACGCATCGCTTGTTGAAATAAAAAACGTACCGTAAAGCACCGAAATCCAGACACTTAGTCCATAAACCCGATCACTTTTAAAAGTTAATTATCAGCTCAAAACAGCACGTAAATTTTATTATGACTTTATGTCATCGTTCAGAATCATCCGATATGTTCATTATGATGTAAAGTAGACGTACTAATTAAGTAAAAATAAAATGTCCAGATTAACAGACTGTCCGGTATTCGGTGCATTACAGTACCTCTTATTGATTTACCGATTTGTTTGCACTTCCCCTTCTGTTCTACACTCATGAAATAAATCAAATAACCAGTGTAAAATATTCATGTGGATTTCACATAACTTTTATGTGATCCCATTGGAAATTGCACCACTAAATCACATGAAAGTTATGTGTCCAATGAAATCTACATGATTACTCACATACACAGTTCGAAAAAGTAGTGTAAATTTACTATACTATTATTTGTACCAACCGACAGATGTCACTACTTAGTTATGTTGTATATTGTAACTATTCGTTATTGTTTCTCTGTCATGTGCTGTCCCTGTGATATGAATATAGTTTAATGTTTTAATAAATGATAACACAACGCAGAAAATCAGGTCCTACCGTGCACGATCACAATGCAATGGCTATATAGGGGAATTTACGTATTCTCGTCAATCTAAGCAGTGTCCACACTTCTATTAGCATTTTCTCAGCGTCACGCACATATATGACGTGTCTGTTGGTTTACATTCATCTGCTGCTTGCTTCTCTATCCATTTTAATCGACAGAATTCTTCAAAACTGTTTGAAAGCGTTTTTACAACGCTCCAAACTTCTCAGGTGAGTGTGACTATTGTCGGCAGCCTCGTTTTCTTCGGCAACCTTCCCATTAGAACTGCGTGTTAACCAGCTGTTCTATTTTCGGCAACTTGAAATCAACCCCATTTTAGAGTACGTATGCTTCATTTGAAGAATAATCTGCCATAACAGGACTGCTCAGACGTACACATACAATCAGATTGAAGCTGAAAGACTAAAGAATCGTTTGGATGCATTCAGGGAAGTGTGTTGATGGGAAAACATAGTGAAATTATCGTTTAAATTTTGGTTGCCGAAAACAGTCAATGGGTGCCGAAGCCGACATTTACCCTAGTATAAAATAGTTCATTTATTGAGATAAAAGTAAGATTTTCAATTCTTCCTCAGTGATATTCATTTGGATTCATACGTAAAAGCCTTTCAGCCCGATACCATGCTTGCTACGAATATCAGTGTTGGAAGTGTGAAATATCTAATAGTAGCAAAACTATGACATTGTTGACAGCTCGCACCACTGGCTGCAGATAGGCTCCGGGCAATTGAAGATCTCAAAAGTGCGTTTTAGATTGTATCTGCAAACTTTAGATCTTTGAAAAAGTCTCTGAGAGTTTCAGAGAGCTCCAGAGACGAGCTGTGACTGAATAAATACACCTTAATAATAAAATAGTGAAAGATCTGAGAGGTTAACAAATTTCAGAGTAATATTTAAAGGATTCAAAATACTCAAATACGTTTTGGGATCACAGAACCGATATGAAAACTTTAGAGACCTTCGAGGAATTTCATCAAACACTTCAACCATACAAAGTCAAAGTCCTTTTTTGAATAAATCTATTAAAATTTCAATTCATGCATAACATTTGATAACGGTACAAAAGCATTTGTTAACAAACTTTCTAAGGCCCTTTACAGGCGAGCCAAAGTACGCCCACGCAAACCAATACCACTTTCGGAAAGGTGATAGTTGCCCCTATCCGATGATGTTTGCGGTATTGTGGGTTTGGTTCGCGTGTAATGTGCCTTAGAAAGTTTGTTTACTAATGCTTTTGTGCCGTTATCAAATGTTATGCCTAAATTGTTCCCACCAATAGAAACGTATGGGAAAAACTCAACAGCATAGTTCGTTTTCGCAACAGATATCGCTAGTTTAAAAAAAAAACGTTCCGGCGATTTATTGTGTATGCAGAAAACCGACAAATGTTGATATTTACAAAATTAAAACCTACTTCCATAAAAATATTCGGTGCCACTACCCACTTAATTAAAAGTCGCTGGATATGAGCCCTGCAAAATTGCTTATCTTATGTAAAACCAAATGGTGATGGTTTAATCTTGGGCAGACCTCGAAAAGTGGTCCAGTTTGTTAGTTTTTCTCCTAAACCTTGAATAAAAAATGGATAATCATACAATAGACTGGTCCACAAAAATAAAAATTCTAATTTTCCACGGGTCAACCCCTAGATTTGTGCCTTTAGGTGAGAAAACCATTATCCGAAAGTTTCAACTCATTTAGTTCTAAGGTGAGCTGGCGCATTTAGTTTGAATTTTGTATGAGGAGTTTTGGATAAAATACATGAAAAAAATTACACTCCTACACTCTATCGATCATAAAAAAAAATTCCTTATTCTCGATTTGATTCAGATTTTCAAATAATGAGTGACAACTTTGCTGAAGATTACATCATGAATCCAGTTACTTTTATTGAGATGTTCGCTTTTGAATATATATAATAATATATACTTATTTTTTTTTATGCTCGTAGGAAAGGGTTGCGCCATGCTGTCAATAATCCATTAACGTATTTGAACGCAAGGAAAAAGAATGATATGCAATCTGCCGAAACCCGGGATTGAACCGGGGACATTTAGATCTTCAGTCTAACGCTCTCCCAACTGAGCTATTTCGGCTTACTGTGTGCTGCTTACAGAGCAAATATAAATTTAAATTTTCAAACATTCCCCTTGTTACCTGCTGTTGAAAATAATTCAGATTGATAGGCAAAGTCAAGCCGTTTGCAAAACACGTTGTTATCAAATTCAACGCCATACTGCATGAAAACAAACGCATTACCTACATCACTCAGTGTCTATCAAACATAGACATCAATCTTCCAGACGCCTTGCACCGAAAAACACTTTAAGCACAGCAGCAGAAGGAAAATGAAATCCTTAATCGACCTTATCAAACACCACGCGATCGTCCTTGAATGGACTGCAGACAATCTGTGCCCTCGACCAACGGAACGTTTAGAAAATGTGTTCGAAGCTAAACGCCGGGGGGAAAAGTGCGTTTCATGTTTCCACCCAAATGCCATATTTTTAGCCCTGGGCTGAAAGGCGAGTAGAGAAAAATTTCCCACACAGCAGGAGTCTGAAATCGTCCGTTTAGTTTTGTTTCTTTTCTGCCCAGTCATCAATCCTCCAGATTTTGCAGTGCTATCCTAGGAGAACGATAGACTCACTACTAACGTAGGGAAAACAGGCACAGAAATATGAGCCTCTGTTGATGCTTTGTTTGAGGGTGATAAACGAAAAATATATCGTCCAATCTAACTCCGAAACCCCTCCGTCCCGCCGTGGCTGTCCTGTGAAATGAGTGTACAATGTACTCCTTCAAGGTTCGTATTTCCCATCAGCTGAAAGCGTTTTCAGTTCCCCCTTCCCTTGGCCTCCTGAGCCGACTACCAATCATGATGGGCACACTATTCACCTCCCACACGAGGGCAACGACGACGACGAGGAGCACGGACGCCCGCAATGCCAAGCACTCCATGGCTGCGATCGCCGCGTCATTTCATTGGGATGCGAGTATTTTTTTTTCTTCGTTATCAAAGTCATGAATCTACATCACTGCACATACCGGGCTCGTGACTTTTCCGATGCACGTTTTGATTATAATCCAATAGGATGGCGGAAACTCAGTTGGATACGAAACGAAAAGGGGAAATGGAAAGATGGAATAAAATAGCTTTTAACCAGCTAGTTATAAATACTCAAAGTTGAGTTATGGTGAGCAGACACTCTGACCCTACTTGATATGCAGGACTATTTCACGTTTGGGAAAAAAAGGTTTTGGGGTTAGGTCATCATCATCGCCGCCGCGATATCTCTGTAGGACGATTGAGGATTTGAAGAGTCTTAAAATATTTGATAATGCCGAAACCCGGGATTGAACCATCTAACCAGTCTAACGCTCTCCCAACTGAGCTATTTCGGCTTGTTGGTGCTGAGCTATAATCGTTTGTCTGAAAAAATATATTTCAAATAATAAAATCAAGCCAAGTGTACATTGCTGGTACGTACTTGTGCATTTCGCAATCTACAGCTGAGCTTGGCTATTTCTCAACATGATAAGCCTTCGCTGCATCTTGAAAAGGAATTTGTTTACATTCACTATCAAAGTATGCAAGCATCTTTAAATACACTTTGTACCTACATGGTGGTTTCTTCATTTTATTAAATTACTGGACGAAAATTACCTTCTGAAGATCCCACTTTATTTTTCAGTTACAATTGAGGCATTCCACGACGGCTCGCAAATCGATCCTGAACGAACATTTCCAATTTAGTTGAAATTTTGCACAGTTCTTTCTTTTTAGTAAACATGTCATTTTATGTTATAAATTCTTCATATTGGGTCACGACTGCTTTTCTGATAGGGCCTGTGTAAAAACAGTGTTAAGAGTTAAAATTTAAATATTGTCGAAACGGTTTGTTCGATTGATACGGTGTCTTGAGCAAAGTTGTACATGGAAATTCTGTCAAAAAATACACTGTGATAATTTTTGTTTATTTCGATGAAGAGCATGATTAACAAAAATTTTAATTCCACAAAAAGCTTATTTAATTTTTTGTAGCAGTGAAGTTCATAATGTTTGCTACTAACTGGCAAAATCTGGTAAGGGTTAAATCATAAACAAAAAGAATATGATTTTTTAAAAATTTCGCGTTCTTCATTTTTTTTTTCCTTAATTTGTTTTCCGTCGATCTTGTGTTCCGTGGTGAGCACCAATGCTACTGACGCCAGGGAGGCAGCTCCCACACCAGGACCCTACCTATCGACCCATCAACTCATGAACCGGGGACCAACGGCTTTACTTCCCTACCGAAGGAAGGCGTGATCAGAGATGTTATGCCTCAGAACATCCCAGCGGCACCGACTGGGATTGAACCCAAGCTTGCTGGGGTGAGAGGTTATCACGCTTACCACTACACCACCACCGCCGCTATTTTTTTAAAAACAGTGTGTATTTTTTCAAGAATCGCATCATAATTATGCACAATATTTCTTAAATCATAACAATCGATGCCGATCATCCCGTTTTTGAAGTAAATATTAGTCTCTCACAGCCTACTGAACTTGAGAGTTTCTCAGATAAACCTGGACTTGACTTTTACCGCGCTGATTTTGAAGGATTACTTGAAGCGCTTCACCACACTGACCGGCACACCCTTGAATCCGCTGAAGATATTGACATTGCTGTAGAGTACTGAAGAGTTACTTGGATGATTTTGTTCCACTACGCAGGCCATCTTCGAAACCACCTTGGGGAAATACACATTAACGACGACTCAAACGTCTAAGATCCAAAACACTCCGAACCTACTGCCAGTCTTGTTGTCCTTTTGCCAAGCAACATTTCTTTTTTTTTTTTTTTTTTTCCTGGATTTGTTTTCCGTCGATCTTGTTTTCCGTGCTGAGCACCAATGCTATCGACGCCAGAGAGGCAGCTCCCACATCTGGACCCTACCTATCGACCCATCAACTCATGAACCGAGGACCAACGGCTTTACTTCCCTTCCGAAGGAAGACGTGATCAGAGATGTTATGCCTCAGAACATCCCGGCGGCGCCGACTGGGATTGAACCCAGGCCTGCTGGGATGAGAGGTAATCACGCTTACCACTACACCACCGGCACCGCTAAAGCAACATTTCGCACGTGCTAGTAACAATTATCGCACGTATAACCGAACAAACGCTATTGCAAACGAACTCAGGAAAATCTACGCAGACATCCACAACCTTTTTTGAAATTTGTCAACTCTAAACGGAAGGAGAATGGGAAGATGTTTCTGCCATTCACTTTAGAAGGGCATTCAATGATTCTGCGTCATCAGCTCGTCAAACCACAGGAGCTTGTAGATATACACCTAGTGGTGTCTGTTCTCTGAGAAGCTTTGCGGTCACGTCAAATCAGATGGACTCCGCAATAAACAAATTGAAATACTCTGTGTCCAGTCCAGGTAGAGTTGATTTTCCATCGTATGACACTTTTCAACATATCCAATACGGAAGCGCAGTTTTCTCACAAGCTGGAAAACGTCAGTCATGTTCCCCGTGTTTAAACAAGGGGATCGACAGAACATCGATAATTACAGAGGAATAATTTCGTTGTGTGCTTGTTCAGAGGTTTTCGAAATAATAATAAATTATGTACTTTTTCACTCCTACAAGAAATACATTTCTATGGATCAGCACGGTTTTGTACCTCAAAAGATCAACATCTACAAATCTCGTCCAGTTTGTTTCGTTTTGCATACGCAACATTGATGCTGGTGTCCAGATCGACACCGCATGCACTTATTTGAAATTAGCTTTCGATAGAGTTAACCACGGAATATTATTGAAGCGTCTAGGAAGAATTGGTGTATCTTGTTAGCTGGTTCGGATCATAGCTTACGGAACGGAACCTCACCGTTAATATCGGATTTGAATCTTCGAAATAATTTTCAAACTTATCTGGGTCCTTTGTTACTCGCACTTTTCATCACCGAGCTTTTCCTCGTACTACCATCTGACTGCCATGCGTTTTACGCTGATGACGTCAAAATATACATTATCATTAAAGGTATCGAGAACTGCTAAGCTCTTCAACTGCTGCTGAATAGTTTTACTGATTGGTGCACCCGGTACATTCTGACATTGAGCATCCACAACATTATATCGTTTCATCGCAAGCTCAACCCGATTATGAACGATTATTCAATTAATGGTCAGTCTCTTGAGCATGTTCATGGAGATCAATGCAGATTATTGGGATTGCAGAAGCTTGTTCGTAAGATAATTTCAAGCAACTTTGAGCATGAGCATGAGCATGAGCATGATTGACCGCCCACGAATGCTACTCTGTTTTTGCCAGACCAGCTGTAATTACACAGAGAACCAATAGACGATGCTTGGGAATAGCAATCATCCTCAATGTGTAAAAACTGATGATCTCAAACTAGGCAATACCAGCGCCGGCCACGCCCGAACACAGGTCAAGAAAGGAAGGGGTAGAAATGTGTTGACGTGACACTCGCTTTGATGGAAGCCGAGAATACCTCTGCACTTCCATAAGGAATCACTGGGATGTTGGATAAGAGGGTTGGGTTTGCAGCAGGGTTCGTTTTGGTAAACGATAAGCTGAATTGATGTCCTAACAATCATATAACGCGAAGGAGCTTGGGATTGAACCCACGGTCTTCTGCTCAGTAAGCAAAAACGTTTGCCACTAGGCAGACGAGCTCCTTTTTAATCATCGAGTTGCTGTTATTACCATGTAGTCATGTTAACAAATAAAACGATTGACGAATCTTGAATGTGGATGGGCTTGAGATTAGACTCATGATGTTCTGCTCAGTAAGCAAAACCGGTTGTTCTAAGGCCGCCGAGCCCCTCATATCACATTATAGCGTTACTCAACACGGCACCGACGACAACGAAAAGTTTTACAAAATACACGATAAACAAGCCATACCATACATTTTTAATATGAAAGGACCTGGGACCGCGTTTTTCTGCTCAGTAAGCAAGCTACTGCAACCGACGATCTTTGAAATCCTTGAGATAAACGCTACGAAAGAGGCCTTCATTAAGATCCATTTTCACGCGACGTTAAATGTTTCGATTTTCTCTTTACGCATGGTTCAGGCAATCATAACAAGCTATGACCGACGTGATGAATGTTTAAGACCTGGTTAAACAAGCTATTCAAATGAAATTACGTTCTCGAATTTCACTTGGCATGTAATGAACAACAGAAATACGCGATAATTCATATTTTCAGCGGTTGGTGGTTGATTCTAAATACACTAACGGTACTGCCTACGACTACGACGGCGCCTACGACAACGACAGCAGCGAATTTGTAACTTACCATTTGTCTAGGATAAACAACTTGGCCCGGCACCTCCACTGGTTCTTCATGTCCGCTATCTGTTACTGTTTGCAAAATATCTAATAGCAATTACCTTTGTTGTAATACTTCCTGTATTGCCATGGTCATCTGGGAGGAGGGTCGCATCTAGTGCTTTCCCCAGGAACCGTTCACGGCCACCAGCTACTGCCCGTCCAGTCTTGGGCGTATCCAGCGAAGCATCCTTCAGATTACTTACAATCTCCGACACTCAATGCAAATTGCAGGCACACTTACGCTAGTTACAAAAAAAAAACACCCGTGCAAATAAACGGATCAAATTAACGTCACTCTCGCGAAAGCACACCCGTCGTCGTCGGCTTTATGGATCTTTAGTTGCCTCTGTGATATATTTACTTGCGGCATACTATTTTGGGAGTGTATATGAGCGTGTACCATGTACGGTAGCTCATCTCTCATCATGATGGTGAGACATAGTAGATAAATTAGAGAGAAAACAAGGAGGTATTAGTATTAGTTATATGTAAACAAACAAACAAAAGAAGAGAAGAGGAAAGAAGAACAGAAACATAAAAAGGGGATAAAGTGGATAACAAAGAAAAGAAACGTAGGCAGATTATTAGAAAAGGCATTATCCGAGACCTCAATCAAATGTCACTCCCTCCGAGATCTCAGCGAAGCCCTCTCCGCCGAGACCCGCACAGCCGAGCTCGGTAGAAAAAACTAAGTGTGTAGATAGATTAGTAGGAAAATAAATAAAACTACTTTATGACTCAAAGTGCAATGAATGAGCGTCAGTTTCGGGATCATTTCAGTGTTAGAGTTATGTTAGTTTTGATCCGAAATCAGCCCTGCCGGCCCCTCCAACATTAGTGCAGGCAGTGGTTGTCAGCCTATCTGAACTATTTAATAAATGGAAGCCATAACATGGTTAACGCTCCCCCTAAGCGGGCCCTCCGCATCCTATCTCTGTCTTATCTCAAATACAAAATGCCGATGGTATGAATGTATCTATATATAACTTGGAAATGACGTACAATCAAATAAACCCGCAACCCACTCACTTGGCCAGGCTTCAGAATCGTCCAGTGGGCAGTGCGCTCTACACTCCAAGTTCTCTTTTTTTCAATTTTACCGCAAATTTGATATTTTACCCATTGAGTGTTGATTAATCACAATGAAACATTGTGACAGAGGTTGAGGTTACTAGTGTATTAAATAATCTAGGTCCTTTTTAGGATTATATCTGAAAAATCCAAATCTGGCCAACGCCCACCCTAAACCTCAACCTGTTCTAATCCACCTGAAATGACTAACGAATGGAAGACTTTGCCTACCCAGCCATGCAATAGTCTCATTCCGTGCCTTATGGCAACTTGATGATTTTATTGCGCTCATCTTCTGGCACCACCCAGGTGAGACTTGGTTCTGTACCCAATGCTTAACTTATCTCCATTCCACTCAGCTACTCGCAATTTCTTGTGATATAGTGGGCGGAATATTATTATATGAGACAATTCAATGCAGACGTCTTTCCAAATTTGGCAGATCGACAGGTAATCGGTGAGTTACCACGATAGTTGCTATTCAACAACTCGACAACGTCCCATCGTCAACGCCTGCTATGAGAATTTCCCATTGCAGACGCCAACGAAATGACGTCATCGAGCTATCGATCAACTACCATGGTTATCGCCTGGTACCTTATAGCACGATGCTAGGAGGTGAACCGGAAGAATCGATAAGCTACCTCCCCCTTAAGTTAATTTCAAGCAACTTTTTTTTTTATTTCTTACCGTTTTCATTTTAGAGAACTTTTTCTGAACTGCATTAGGGTGCACCCAAAAAAAAATCAGTTTTTCAGCTCTAACTTTTTTATTTCAAATTTTTCATAGAACTGTTTTGAGAGAACTTTTAGAAATTGTCAAAATACACAACTTTGCTCAAGAAATAAAATCTGTATCTCTCGACTATGAAAAGATATTGAAGATTTTCTATACAAAATTGACCCTTTTCAAATGTCAACCACTCAAAATGGGGCAAACGTACAGATATTTTTTAGCCACCTTTTGAAAGGGCATACTTTAGTGTATATTATATGGGAAAACTGGAGATATGTTGTTTTCTTTATCTTAAGTTAAACTTATATTTAAGTTCACTCACTTTTGCAATTAAATTTGGTAATAACTCCGTCTAAAATAGAGGAAGAAACGATATTTTAAAAGAAAAACGTGTCTTGCTAAACTTCAAAAGTCTTTCTAATACTTTTTATGTAAAATTGTAAATTAACCGAAAACAGTCAAAAAATAGTTTTCAAAAGACCAACCAAACGGCAAATTTTAATGTGTTAGTAATTCTAATCTTTTGCTTAGTGTACTTTTTTACCTTATTTCTCGTCTTGTTCTTCTTCTCCTTCTTCTCTCCTCTGAATTCAGCTTATTTATAATATAACACTATCAGTGCTCCGAAAGAGCGTTCCGATAATAAGCTTATGTTCTTCTTTCGTTATGTTCTGCGATCTGTTTCCTAATACCTATTTGGTTTTCTTCATTCTATACGGTGAACGACGTTGGAGCAAGGTCAAACTGAAAAGTGTTCAGATTAAATGCGGTCATATTAACGGTACATGCTTTTTTACGTGCGTTTTCAACGCAACGTAAATCAACCCGAACATTGCATTAGGGTCAATGTAACAGTGACAGATTCTCTTCGTCGGCTTTCTCTTTGGTTAATAACTTGGCTACAAAACCGTTACTTGTCCTGTTTTTGGTATGAGATGGTAGATAATAACTACTTTTATCGCACTGCGCGTTGTAAACAGCTAAAAATGACTTAACATCACTGCGGGGATGCAAAGAGAAAATCGACGAAGAGAATCTTTCTATGTTACATTGGACCTAATGCAATGTTCGGGTTGAAACAACAGTTAAATAGTTGTCTGCTAATGTCAGTGGATTCAGCCCGTGTTTATCATAGCAGGCTGGTTACAAAACACTAGGTTATTGTTATTAATGTCTGCACAATTGCAACTGGAAATTGCATACAAAGCCTTAGCGGATATCCTAATGTTGAAAGGGACATTGAATAACCTGGTTGAGTTTGTGGAAGCAAGGTTGGCGGGTCTCTAAAATTAACGCCGCAGTAAAAGACAGGGAAAAGTGTATTGCTACAGAAATAAGACATCGGCTGGGGCTTCGGATAGGTGAAGCACTGCCTGAAGGTGGAACGGACCAACCAACGACGGGAATACCGCCAGAAAATTTTTCCAACAATTCAATGTGATATGCGAAATTACAGGGTTAGACAAAGATATAATAGACGGCAGGCATGTGATTTTGATGATCGTGAACAGCCGTAAGCAAATCAACTACAAAGCATACCATTCTTACGCAGAAGAAACGCGTAGGTTATATGTTATTAAATATGGATGGTATCCGCTGTCGCCAACGGTCCATAAATTATTGATTCATGGAGCGAGATTGATTAAGCACACCATACTACCAATTAGCATGTGCAGCGCAGGAAACGCGTAATAAGTCGGTTAGGAAATTTCGAGAATTTCACGTGCGAAAGTTCAATAGGCTTGTTAATATTGAAGATGTATTTTTGAGGTTGCTTTTGACATCTGACCCCCTGATTTACCTTAGAAAAAAAAAGCTTCACCAAATCAATCTACTTTAGAATTACCAGATAATGTGAAATACCTGCTGGCGGATTAGATTAGTATTATTTTTAATTTTAATTAGATAAATTGATTATTTAAAAAGGAATAAGAACACTTAGATAAGAAACAAAAACATAACATACATAAACTTGAACGAATGCTGAACACGACGTACTCAAATGATGGTCTCCTTTCAAACCTACTTGACAACTTTCTAAATTACAAGAAGCTAATTTTTTTTTGGCAGTCATTTCATAACCTTTTCTTGACTGTTTCCTGTTAATTTACAATTCTGTATAAAAAAGTATTAGAAAGAATTTTGTAGTTTAGCAAGACACACGTTTTTCTTTTAAAATATCGTTTCTTCCTCTATTCCAAATTTAATTGCAAAAGTGAGTGAACTTAAATAAGTTTAACTTAAGATAAAGAAAAAATGTATCTCCAGTTTTCCCATATAATATACACTAAAGTATGCCCTTTCAAAAGGTGGCTAAAAAATGTCTGTACGTTTGCGCCATTTTGAGTGGTTGACATTTGAAAAGGGTCTATTTTGTATAGAAAATCTTCAATATCTTTTCATAGTCGAGAGATACAGATTTTATTTCTCGAGCAAAGTTGTGTATTTTGACAAGTTCTAAAAGTTCTCTCGAAACAGTTTTTATGAAAAATTTGAAATAAAAAAGTTAGTGCTGAAAAACTGATTTTTTGGGTGCACCCTAAGGCAGTTCAGAAAAAATCTATAAAAGGAAAATAGTAAGAGATACAAAAAACTTTTTTCAACAAAGTTGCTTTAAATTAACTCACCAAAAACTCCTTTGAACAATGTGTGTCTTTATTTTTTTAAATAGGAAAGTTGATTTTTGTATTTCAAAAAATTAAAAGATCACCCTGATGTTTGAAGGCACTAAAAGAAGGATAATCTTAAGAAGAAAAACTTAGCTAAAGACACCAATCGCCTAGATCCTAAAACAAAAGTACTATGGACTTTTGTCTTGCTAAATTCCAATCCTGGACCACTGTGCAATGCCTCGGTTTTCTTTGCATGCACGTAACCTATAGCTTATACCGTAGTAGGCTGTGTATAAAAGAAAATGATTTACTTAGTTTGACAGTTGCACCACGACAAAGTGGCAGCGTATTCGTGATTTGTCCCACGCGCAAATGTCGCAAAAAGACATTTCAATCGCCGTGGGAGTGTCCCGGTGGACCGTCAAAAGGGTTTTAGACCTAGAAAAGAAAAGACAACTATCCGCGAAGGTGGCCACAGGTCGTCCGAGGTCAGCTCGGGTTCCGAGGGTTATCGCTGCTATCAAAAGGAAGATTCGGGTGAATCCACCCAAGTAACAATTCAGTAACCATTTACAATCCACTCTGATTTATGATGGTTTTATAACGGCAATGAACAATCCATTTTGTTTAAATATAGCATTTTAAAGTGTAAAACATTCCTGCTTAGTAATTCAGCTTTTTGCTGTTTTAAAAACCTTTTATAGTCTGGCAAGAAAGTCAAAAACTGTCTTATTTTAAAAATAAATTTAAAACAGTTATCTATCTCTCCTTAAAACTGTTCTGTAATTCAAGCATAAACGTCATTACCAATTGTTTATTAATGTCATGATAAAATACGTGTTCTATCATTATAAAAGCAACCATAAAACAATTAGGTTTTGCATTAGAGAAAAAAGCATTTATTGTTGCTTTTTAGCCTTTTTAAAGTGCATCATTAACTCCCCAATTACTTTGTTTACAAATTGAGCTTAAAATATGGTTCCTCATAATTAATAAATGCCAAATTTATGACAAGGAAATCTCGAAGGATAGAGGAAGTAGGATGAAAAAATCAAGTCAATTTCAGATAAATTTACTCCTTAGAAAAACCAGCACACCATCAACGACTGACCATCTGGCGGAGAAGAGTAAAGTGAGCGTGGCCCTTGAACTCATAAAACATTGTCGAAAGATTTGAAACATACCAGCCTTCTCCAGATCTTGCGAATTCATGACAATCGAAATAACAACCGACAGTAAACCACTGAACTGTTAGTTAGCGGAGATTAGCTGTTTTCCGATCCATAGCAGCGATTTTCTTCGGCGAAAGAATCAACTCTTCGAAAATTTCATTCAAACGTACATACCTGCATCGTTGGATGGTGCACTTCTGTTACCATCCGGAAGATGAAGATCTTTTTCGGGAACGATTGCACTTCCAGCTGTTCGAAATGCGAAATGTTGTAAAACAGTATCGCAAACTATCTGAGTAACTGCTCCCAATCCATCGTTAGAAAACCGCCTGGAAGAATCCTGGATCTCACAGCGCAACTATCGAAAGATAAACAAACTTTGACGTTTAACTTTTTGCAGGCAAACTTTGCCTCCATAAATTCTGCCACAGATCTGAACAGGTTAGGATCACGCAAAATGGCTTTAGATAAATACAATGCAAGTTTTCTTCATAAAAGCCATTTTAAAACCTTATTAATTTGTAAAGGAATTCTTGAAAGCAAAACAACTTTTTCACAAATGACCCATAAAATCAAGTTTTATGCCACCGCCATGTTACAATTAGTTTGCTTGTTTTTTACAATCTTCGATTTTCAATCAATATTTCCTTAGATATAACTATATTTTGGTATATTTAGCAATGAGCAAACATTGCAAAAATAATAAAAAGAAAAAGTCTCGGCCAAGCTCGATCTGAAGAATATATATATATTTTTTTCAATGTTATATAATTAGTCAAATCGACGTTTTACGAGAGTGGACTTAATTTTTTCGATGTTTGCACGTACATTTCACATAAAATTTAATATGGCACTTAAAACTAGGCCACTTAATGAGAACTATTGTAATAAATTTGGATATTCAACAAGATTTGTATACCATCAGTTTCTATTTTAATTATTTTGATAAGATCGGATTCATAAATCCTTTTCTATCTTGATTGATGCTTTCCTAGTGGATTCAGCATGCGACTAGGGGAAATGGCTCGGAAAGGGTTTTTATTGTTGCTAAATAGCTTTCAAATGGTTCTCAATGCATTCGTCATACAACCTTTTGCAGTAAATCAATCTTGAAGAGCTTCGAGAATACACCCTTCAGAACCTTCTCCAGGGTGGGCCAACTAGACATATTATAGTCATAATGAGGTTTTGGTGGATGCATTAATGACAAAATAGCCTTGACCAGGGTTTTATGAATGTTGTTTTATAGTTGCTTTGTAGTATTTCATAAAACTTAAAATGTTACTTGGGCAGTGCGTTCAATAAGGAAAATGGCAAAATAACACGGGATCAGTGACTTCACAGCACGGAAGATCGTAAAGGACGATTGCGGGGTGCGAGCTACGAGTCGAACGATGCAAGAAAATCTTGAACTTCCTTATGCAAAAAAATCCGGTAATCCTGTTCACCGACGAGAGCATGTTTACCGTCCATCCCGTATCAAATTCCAGAACCGACCGGTATATTAGTTCTCTTCCGGTAAAAGACGTGGCCAACGAGCACAAGAACGTATATCTGACCAAGCATCCTGCTAGCGTTATGGTGTTTAGATTGGTGGCTTCCGATGGCAAAAAAATGGACCCGGAGTTCATTCTAGAAGGCGAAAGGTCAACACGGAGGTCTACATTGGGATTTTAAGCAATGAAAATAATAATTAAGCAATGAAAATAATAATTATTTTACATATGATAAGATGCAGCTCTATGTTTCCTCAGCTCACAATATCAAGTGGATGTAACACTGAAATTTCAAGGTTATATTAAGCAAATATATATTTTTATCTCTAATTACTAATAATGTAAGGATGTATATGTAAAGTGTTAAGTGTGATGTACATGACTAACGATAAAATGGGATTACGAGAAAAATAAAGGAAAGATCTCACCCGATATGTTGCAAAGCAATCCATGACATCACGATGATTTCGAAGAGCTCCAATAGATATGCTGCCGCTACTTCTTCAACCGGTGTTAAAAACAGCACTCTCGCCTTTCGGTTCTCACACAGCAGAGCCAACCCCATCAACCACGAAATACACTCTAGAGGGATTCAGCAGAAAAAAAAAATCCACGTTCCATCACCAATCACTCGCGACGCCAGCTCCTCACCGGCCCAATCAACTCGCGACCAACGCCGAAATCATAACCAAACCACGAATGTGTTCATAATTTATTATATAAATAATGCTCATGTTTAAAGTTTACCATACAAGTGTATCCGCGGCATTACACTGACCAGCAGACGATCACTTTTGTAAGCCGTAAACTCGCTGATTCACGGCAACGTCGACCACCGAATCACCACCAAAACTCGCGACGGACACATTATCAGCACTTTGCCCGGCTAATTTGCCAACCGGACCGTGTTCAAATTCGCACACGGTGACGAGACTCTCGATAGAACTACACGATGAAAGCGTGACATCCGAACACGGTGAACCGGCCTCCCGGGAGGCAATCGCAGGAACAATAAACCGGTAGTGCACGAATTTCACCACATCCAACTGCGAAACACGTTTAGGAGCACTTTTGTTACACTTTCGATCGAACACACTTAATTTTTTTTTTTCAAAAATAGTTGCAAGTGAACCAACATCATCACCGCGTAAATAAACTAAAATTAAAATTATCATTCACGAGGCCACAAATTTCTGGTCCGGGAGAAAAAAATCAAACAACGCAGATAGCGTCAAATCTTCTGTTGCTTGCAAACATGATGAATCATGTTTTCTTTCTCGATTCTAAAACATCTCGGAAAGCGAGAAAACCACCAATCACACACGTATAACCGTCCGGGAGGCAGAGTGCCAGCGCTAATCCGGCAACTGCACCCGAAAACTATGAATGCGAATGCACGCACAAAACAGAGAACAAACTTAAAACACAACCGTATCCAAAGGCATTCGAAACTGATTTGTAGTCTAATTTTTAACAATACTGAGTGTTGCGTCGTATTGCAGTGGACTGTAAAAACTGCTTTGACAAAGGTGCCTTCATGCAGCGGAGAGGAGCGATGCTGATTCCCCAATCAACCAGGAACTGCCTTCATTGCAGTCAGCTACCAACCAATCAATGCGGATGTTCTAACAACTCTTTCATAGCCCTGAAAAGGGCTGCACACAAACTCTACAGCTTGGTGGAACGAGGGACTTTCGGCTGGAGACAAAGGAGCACACACACACTTTAATTTTCACTCCATCTTATATTGTCTTCTTCTTGATACAATCGTTTTTTCTTCAGCCGTTCTCGGCTCACCTTCTTCTTTCCTATTCTGTCCTATGTTGCTACTGCTTGCTCGGGTGGTCGTCACGCAACTGCCGCGTGGACAGGTAGCCGTCTTTTGACGTAGAACTACGTCTTTGTCGACTATACTGGGGTGCAAATCAAAAAATATGTGTGATGAAGGAGTGTTAGGTTTTGAACGCTTGTAACTTTGTCATTTACAGATGAAATTAAAATCCAAATACGCCAATCGATAGGATATTACATAATAAACCCTCTGAAATAAATATCTTTCCAATTTTTCTGTAAGTAAACTTTTGAAAATGTAGTTGAAGATGCTAATTTCAAATAACAGACTGTAGTGGTAATTTTTATACGATAGATGGAGTAGATGAAAGCATAGAGTTGATAGTTCCGTTAGAGTACGGCAGTGTGAAGATTGCATATAGATATTAGAATAGCGAGCTAGAACAACTTTTAAGGAAGGTACAAATCGGTTTTTTCATCTCTCTTTACCAAACCCCCCTTTGGAGAGGGATGGTGAGGGGTGCCCCCCCCGCCACCACTGGCAAAAAGAGATGAAAACCGACCCGCTCAAGTACCAACTGTGTGTTTGAAACAGTTCTACCGATTTTTACCGCACTTCAGTTGTTATTTGAAGGAAGGCATCCAGTCGTAGGTTTGGAAATTGCAACTATTGTTTGAATATGTCCAAATGATAATTTTATCACTGTTTTCATGAAATAAGCCTTTTTCCCAAGCCCAGTCATCATAAACGAATACCACTTGGTTGCACATCATTCTGCTTGAACCTGAAAAGATATAAATCAGCGCTGCTCTCCTGCCTCTGCTCATTACCGCTTCGGACGGCGTGGCACTAGGTCCTGCAGCAAGCAGGACCAAGTCAGCGGGTAAAGGTGGATCACGGCGTGTCCACCACAATGAGGAATGAGAATGACAAAATAAGCATGTTACACTCTCTCCCCCTTAACAACAACCTCTCTCCCTCCCCCCTTAACAATAACCCGAAAAAGACATGGACTTTGACGATCATTTTTTTCCGGGAAATAAATTTTAAGCAAACCACAATTCCAGAACAACATGTGAAAAGGGCATACAAGCTTTTTGTACCCAAACCTTTGTAGGCCCTTTTCTCGCCACCCATATGACACCAACGCAAACCTTTAACATCACCGGGTAGGGGACACTTTCCCCTTCCCGATGATATTGCTGGTTTGCGTGGGCGACCCTCGGTTGGTGAGAAAAGGGCCTACAAAGGTTTGTTTACAAAAAGCTTGTATGCCCTTTTCACATGTTGTTCTGGGATTATGTATAAACAATTCATTTTCAAAATACAATTGCTTAACAGGAGACATACACTCTTTGGATTACCAACAACTGACTGTAAAACATATCTGGTACCTATACATATGCAATTAAATTAACATCCAAAGTCCATCCTTTTTTACACATTCTACACAATAGAAACTTTTTGCTCCGCCCCATTCCTAAAAAACGGCGTGAAATCCTGTCAGGTGCGGTTGCAAATCGTTCTGCTTGAACCTGAAAAGATATAAAACAGCGCTGCTGTCGTGCCTCAGCTCATTGCCACCTCGGACGGCGTGGCACTTGGTCCTACAGCAATCATGACCAAGTCAGCGGCTAAAGTTGGATCACGGCGTGTCCACCACAATGAGGAATGATATTTGGAAAATTATGTTGAATCCCCTCTCTTCCTCCCCCTACCAACAACTTCTCCACCCCTAACAACAACCCGAAAAATACACGATCACTTTTTTCCGGGAAATAAATTTTAAGCAAAACCACAATTATTAGTAAAACAAAAGTTTTTCCGTTTATTTCTTCCCGCACGAAAACTTTCAAATTAAAGAATAAAATTACTTGAAAGGCATATTCGATGATTTATGTTGGTGAATTACACACAGCTGACTGTAAAACATATCTGGTACCTCTATACATGCAATTAGGTTAACATCAAAAGTCCATCCTTTTTGACATATTCTGCACAAAATATACGTTCTGCCCCGTCCCATTCATGATAATAAGTTTAATAGTCAAAAATGCATGCCAAACATCAATTTTGCGTGGTTCTACGTCATACTGCGGTCGTGTCTAGGACACAACCCTCTAATTTTTTTATACCTTTCTTGTTGTCGTTGTTCACTCTCTCGCCATCGAGCTGCTGGTGATGTTCATTATCAAGGCGTGGCTAATGCTGCAAATCTTCTCATTATTCAGTTCGTTGCGTTGCGGACTGAACACTGAGTAAATTTTACTCAAGTGTGAGCTGTTTTCGATAGCCTTGATGATAATGAGCTCTCATCTGCTAAGTGCTCAATTTACAGTGTACTAGTCACCTATCTTGTCACTAGCAGCGCTAGTGGCGGGGAAAATCGTGTCTCGGGAATAATAGAAGAGTGGACCATATTGTTAAATTGTAATATTTGATTCCTCCTACCATATCAGCAATCCAATTTGTGACATAACTTTTCTTTTTTACCAAAATTATAACACAATTCATAAAGAGAGCAGTTCCTAAAAATGAGACGCATTGTGATATAGGGATATTCTGCATTTTAGCTCAAGGAACCAAAGAAAGTCAAATATGGTCAAATTTGCCTGTCCTAGAATGAAAAAGTCAAGATTTATGCACACTGTAGGGGTAGGAAGGGCATAGTGAACAGGTGGGTCACAATGAGCATCCTGTATATTAGCCATACATTTCTAATTGTTGGTTTTGAACAATTAGAAATTTAATGCAAAATTACAGGATGCTCACTATGCCCTCCTTCCCCTACTAAATCCATAGATCGTTTGGTGCAAATTCGAAAAATATACAGCTCTCTCTGGTGCGTACTTGCACCAGAATGCGATTGGATAAGAAGCATATTATTGACGAGTCGATCTGCTTGTATCAAAATAATTTAGTTTGCCGAAACCCGGGATTGAACCGGGGACCTTTAGATCTTCAGTCTAACGCTCTCCCAACTGAGCTATTTCGGCTTGTGATAATAATGATAATGGAGTATTGTTTGTAATGTTCTTCTTCAAATAAAATTAAGGCAAATATTACCAAGTATGTGAGGATGTAATCAATGTTGTATGTATAAGTCCACGTAAACCTTAACATTGAACATAATGATAAGCACCACGGCTAATGGGGCATCTCCCATATTCACATTTACAATCTTTATCTGTGAAAATATTCACAAGACGTAAAGATGCTATAAACATCTTAAACAATGTCATAACCGTGCAAATAATACTAATACCAACATTCGCTTCTTGAAATCCATCTCAATATCAGCGAATAGCAGAAGCACAGTGTAATATCCCACCTCGATTAGTGTCACCCGTGCCTGTCAGGTGGTCCTGAGTGCTAGCAACCATCAATCACAAAAAGTGTCGTCAGTGAGGGTAGAATTACGCCCAGAGGTGACAATGAGTACAATGCCTTCCAGTTAGCTACTTTCACACGATACTTCCCTACTGTCAGTCAGCGAAGTGCATCTGGTCCTCACCGGCGGGGATAGCAGTTACCCAAATTAGTCCCCGGATTAGCACTATTCCTCTATTTGTTCAACAGTTTCCTGTCTGTTCATTTGTCATCATCCTCATAGTCATCGTCATCGTCGGCGTCGCCGCCGTCGTCGTCAGTTGATTCAAACTGTTTGTAGGTAGTACCTACATGTGCAACCTGAAGAAGCAAGAATGGCGAAACTGCTCCTGTGAAGGGGACCCTCAGGCAATCGAAGTTTTATCAATACATATGCATAGAAATAGAATCCCTACAAAAAACCTGTGCTGCCGCCGACGCCGCGGGATTTTATTTTATATAATAAACTTTCATGTCTGTCAATAGCCCAACAAAAGGCCCGTTGCGCGGAGCCCTCTCGTCATGTTTAGTATCCTCGGCTAAACTAATAGAGAAAAGGAAAAACTACCAAAGCATAGCTATTCCCTTCTCCTTTTTTATTATACCCAGTGCCAATAGAAGATTTGATTTGCTTCGATGAGCATCACTTGTCGACGGGTGAACAGCAAGGCAAACTCAATGAGGCTAAGAAGACTTTGGCTCGCATGAATCATGCCATGCGCCTTTTCCGACGATATCCAGACACCCCACCCGTACGTAGGTAGGTATATACAATAGCCCTGATGGATCCCGATCGCGGTCGGTGCCAAATGGTGAGGGTGGTTCTAGGAATTTTATTTCCATCGCCACCCTGAATTCGCGATGGAGCAAAGCTTGAACCCCCGGAGCGGTAGGAACGAAACTATCGATAACAGTACTGCTGTACCTATTGTTGTCGTGTGTCGAATTTGATGGCTGATGGTTCCTAACAGCAACCAACTACAGGAGGAAAGCGAACAAATGGAGAGAGAAAAAAAACAATTCACGTCGAGAATGAATATTATTCGATTACATAAATGAATAGCAAGGAAACCGATAAAAAGGCAAATCTGTCCACGGGATGGTGGTTGTCGGGAGTTGGGGGTGTTGGTGGAGATTTTTTTTTTGTTTGTCTGTATTCGATGATATGGAAATTTGTTGGTACGAGTCAAGTTAAAGGTTGAATTTAATTACGGAGAATTGATTAAAATAAATTGAGTAAATAGTACAATCGGAGTTACATGAATAGAAGTTGTGATTACTCCAGCAGTCAATTAATAGTCATTAATTTAATAAATACTGAATATGGAAAGTTGTTTGGAATCATATTCCTTCTTTAGTTACAAAAAAAAAATAATGTTCTCCATTTAAATTCAGATCCCATATCTAATTTACTTCCTCAAGGTGGTTGCCTTTTCAACAAAACAGTAGAAATATGGTTTCAACCCACTTTGATGAAGACACCATTTGGACAACGATAATTAATTACAAACTCGTATTTATTTCAGTTTTTGGGGGGACGTAATTTGTAACCAGCACCGGTCCCTTTCAAATTGTCTCATTATTTATGATCGCATCCTTATTTGTCATTGACTTTGATTGTCAAGATGAAGTTTCACGTTCATCTCGTGTTAACGTTTCAAACCATTCAGAACCCGGGTAAATCCTTAGATCAAATCGAAATCTAAATTTGATGTTGTGATTTCGCTGATAATGAAAGGTTGCAGTCATTTTGGTCGTTTTAACGGTTAAAATATCAAGCAAAACAATCTTCCTGTGACATCACATTGAAAACTAATTCTGCTATTAGTGAGAGCAAACTGAAAACTCAATTTGATATCAATTTTTCCTGTTAATAACAAAATAAGTATTCAATTTGATGTTATGATGGCGCTTATTACGGATGTCACTTCACGGTGAAAATTTATCACTTGTCGTCACGGTGAAGTGATTCCCATTTGATTTGTACGGTAATCACGGCTCTTATTATGAGTATCACTTGCTTATCACCGTGTAGTGACAACCGTAATAAGGCCCGATAAGGCAATGAAAAAAACCCGCAACCACATATTTTTGAGTAGCAAATATACAGCAAAATGAAAACAACATTTGGTATCAAATTTGTCAAGATTTTCATTAAGAACCTCTACCGGAAGTAAAAATCTCTATTTTTTAAGATTGGTCTGGAACTCTATTTTTTTCCTTGATTTGTTTTTTGTCGATCTTGCTGGACAATTTACCAGTGGCAACCACTTCGCTGCCGTGCTTGATTTCCACAGCATCACCTCCAAACGTCACACGCATCCCAAGCTTGCCGATGCGCCGAATGGAAAACAGGTTGTACTGCAGTTCCGGTACGTACAGGACGTCATTCACCACGCTTTTGACGCTTTCCGACCATCGAGACCATGCTTACCGTGCCAGAGTGATAGCTGTACACGACCTTCCCGGAGGCCACCACGATTGGCACCAGATTGTCCAGCTTCACCACGTCTCGAAGGCAATCCGCTGACTGCACCATGTGTTCGGAGGCGCCTGAATAGAGAATCCACCAGAACTGACTCAGATTCCCACCGTCACGCTTCGATTCACCGCCCGACTCCGTTACAAACGCCACTCCGGACCCAGCGACGTTGGCCTTTTCCTTCCTCTTCGGCTTCCCGGACGACTTCCGTTGGTCCAAGTCCTTCTTCATGGGGCAGTTTGCGCGTTTGTGACCCACTTTGCCACAGGAAAAACACTTCATCTTGGGCCGCACTGAAAAACGCCGACTCACCATCCAGAGTGCCTTCCGGTTCGCAGTTGTTCTGACGCTTCACGTTTTCACTCAGCAACCTGGCCCTCACAAATTCGAGTGTGCACTGCTCCGCCGGCAGGGTTTCGAGGACTGTCACCAGCTGCTGGAACGATTTCGGCATGGTTTGCAGCAAATTGAACACCACCAGCCGCTCGTGCATCACGATGTCCGCCGAGGCCAGCTTCCGGATGATCCTCTCGAACCGCAGCAGATGCTCTTCCATCGGTTCCGCTTCGCTGTTCTTCATTACGGCCAGTTGCTTCAGTAGGTAAAACTGACCGGAAATTCCCTTCTTCGCGAACAAGTTCTGCAACGTTTCCCAGATCGACTTCGGAGTAGACTTGACCTTGATGTGCTCCAGCTGCAAATCTGCGATCTTCTCCACCAGCAACGACTTGCAACGAGCTTCCAGAAGTTTCCGCTCCGCCAGCTTCGTCTCCTTCTGCGCCTTTACCTGTGCCGTATCCGTTTCAGCCGCTTGGATCTCCGGAATTTCGTCTGCTTCCCGCCGGATGCAATCGATCAGCTGCCGCTCCTTTAATAACGTATCCATCCGGAAACTTCAGTTAGGGAAGTTCTTCCCGTCGAAAAGGTAGGGCTTCTGTTCCGCTTGCATTCTTCCGGTTCTCCGTGAAAAAAAAAATTTCTTCGACTAACAATCTTCCGTTTCCAAGGGTTACAGGATGGCAGGCCCATAACCTGTCGTGATAGTAGATAGTTATGGAAAGACGACTACTTCTGTCCAAGGATAATTAGAAGAATGATTTATTTAACTTCAAGCTCAAACTCATGGCTACTACCTGCTACTACGATCTAACATATCTTAATAGAGCTACTACGATCGGTTTGCACGTTCTTGACAGTTAAGACCAAGTACAAGGTCGTCGTGAGACGTGGTCAAGTTCATAAGATCGCTACCAATCACTCGATATCGATATATCAGCCAACGAGAAACCGAAGAACACACGTATGTAGTGATGTTCTACTTTAAAGGAGACTGCCGTCGATGGCCACAGCAAAATCACGGTGGTGTATCGCATACCGGGACCGTATCACAATCATCCGGAAGGCACAGCAGAACCACCAAAAGAGGAAGGATGGATGTCCACCGTAGTTTCATCCAGCGGCAGTTTGCCAAGCCATGGGGACGGGATTCCTTAGACGAGTATTGTAGTACGTGCGGGGTTCGTAATTTGCCGGATTTTGAGTATTTGGTTAGGCCGGCAGATCGAGTTTTTCCACCATATCAAGCCGGACAAGCATTTGCCCTTGATAAGTGTAAGACAGCTAGGCAGCAGTTTTAGAGATGAACTAGCCTAAGGCTAAAAATCTCTTTAACAAAGCTAAAAAAAAAAAGGCTAGGCAGCTATAGGTTCCGTTCACGTTCACAGTTGGTAAGGTTTGAACGAAGGTTATTAAGCAGAGATGATGCAGGATAATCAAATCAATCAATTTAAGTGTCTCTGAGTTTTGCTGAGTTATTGAGTTGTTAGTTTTTATTGTTGTTTTGATTGACAGCAGCTTTTCGGCTTTGCAAGAGGTGCACATTTTCCCAGGCGAGTAAGAGAGGTGCCACAGTCGGAAGAAGTGTTAGTTTGTTTACTAAAGGGCGAACACGAAATTATTGCGACACATTCAACAGGGCATAACTTTTTTACCATTGGGTAAAAATCAACCAAATTTTGCACACTTTCTCATTGATGTGTATTGTGTACATGCTGTCAAACTCGAAGTCGTGTTTTTCGATTCAACGGAAATGGAGGTGAACCAACGCGAGTTGAGGGAACAAATTCTTTCCAAGCACCTGGAATTTCCTGACCTGTCGCACCGGCAGTTGGGAAAAATGTTGAACATTCACCATTCAACCGTCTCCAGAGTGTTGAAGCGGTTCCAGGAGCGGTTGACGTTGGACCACGGCAAAGGAGCTGGAAGAAAACCGGGACCGGAGAACAAAAAGACGGAGGGAAAGGTGAAGCGGATGATTAAAGCAAATCCCACCGTCTCAAGCCGTGATTTGGCTAAAAAGATCGGCATGTCGCAGAGCTACGTCCAGAATGCAAAGAAGAGAGCTGGACTACATACATACAAGGTACAGAACTTCCCAAACCGCGATGAGCGGCAACAATCGACGGCTAAAACTCGGGCACGGAAGCTCTACGAGAAGATGCTGACAAAATATGGCTGCTGTGTGATGGACGACGCAACGTATATAAAAGCCGATTTTAAGCAAATTCCGGGGTAGGAGTTTTTCACCGGCAAGAGCAGTACTGGGCAATAATGAAGCGGGAACTTCGAAAGAGCAAGAAGACAGTCAAAGACGAGAAGGACATGTTAAGAAAATGGAAAAAAAAAACTGAGAAACTGGTACCGGATGACACTGTAAAGACTTTGATGGAGGGCATCAAGCAAAAATGCGTTCAATTTTACACTCAAGGCTCCATCGATTAACTTTTCTTTTGATTTTTGAAGTAAATATATGTATAAAACTACCCTAAAATTTTGGTTTAATTCTAAACATTATAAGAAAATTGGCATGACATTTTCGGTGTCGCAATAATTTCGTGTTCGCCCTTTAAAATGAATCGCCCATTTTGTTATGTCAAGTTTTGCTATAAGAAATGCTCCTCGTGTTTATTCGAAATTCACATCAAAGATTGATTAATTGCGTAGGAAATCAGTTTGGCACGGCATTTGTAACCAGCATACACCTTCCGGTCGCATGAAACAGGTCAAAAAATGTTCAAATCCGCAGATAAAAATTTTTGTTTTGAATTTCTGTATGGCAAAATAGTGAACTTTTCGTGAACATTAACGGCAAAGAACTCACCAACACTGGGAGACCGTGAGTTCCTGCCCACCTGCCTTAAAAACATCTCGCACCTTTTCCATATGTTGCTGTGATGCGAAAAGTGAGAAAGCAAATGACAGTGATATTTCTCACTGAGCAATGTGAGATACTCGAGGTACATCAAAAGCAACTCAGAAATTGCTCATGATTAGAAAATGTCCTTGCCGGTGCCGGTGGTTCTGGGTTCAATCCCAGCCGAGGTTGGTGGGATTTTTCTGAGATATAAAAATCTCTGGTAACGTCTTTCTTCGGAAGGGAAGTAAAGCCGTTGGTCCCGGCCCATCTGTGTCTTTGAATGGGTGGGATAACCTACGCAGGTGTGGAAGCTGCCTATCTGCACATTATGTCCGTCGGTGATTGGCACTAGATTGCGGAACAGAAACCGACGTTAAATAAAGGAAAAAAAAAGAAGAAGTAGGAGCTGTCTTGCCCCTAGACCTGAACAGCTCCAAGGATCGTGGCTCATTGCTTTGTTTGGATTTTTTTTTTCCATTTGTTGCACAGACCTAATTGTTTGGATTTGATTTGATAACAAAATGAAGGTGTAGACGTCAACGGCTCTACCGCGGGGGTAGTATAAGCGCAAAAATCAACTGTACAAGGGGTGGTCCGTAGATGAAAGGGACCGTGTTATTTTTTTCATGAGCATGATTGACCGCCCCAAGAGGTAGGTCACTCCGCACACCAGTCTTGGGTCATCTTTATTGTGTCAGTGTGCCGCTGGTCATAGAGCAAGCTGCGATTGTTTGTGAAATATCCATCCCGGCAACCAGGTATTTCTGACACCTTGAATGTTTTGGTTTGAAATCGCAAGGATAAATCGGATTGAGGATGACGCGTGAAGTGGTGGGTGTGCGAAATTTTTAGTGGTTCGTGTTCATGGGATGATAAAAGTCCTGTGGTTTAGGGTGTTTTATATTTTTCCCGACTAGGAGCGTCTGAGCAACTTAGGTCGTAGCTACATTCCTACTTGACTGGACGAACTCTTCAAGTACGACTAGGATCTTGTGTCTCTTCTACGTTTACCAGCATCTCTGGAGTACCTCAGGGAAGTAACCTGGGTCCACTTTTGTTTTCGTTATTCTTCAACGATGTAGCAGCTTTGTTGGGAGTTAAATGTAAGCTCGTTTATGCAGATGATGTTAAGCTATTGAGGATTGTCATCGCTAGATTTGTTTGTGGATTGGTGCCGTCGCAATAAGCTCATCATCAGCGTTCCAAAGTATGCAGTGATGACGTTTCACCGCTCTAAGAGTTCAATCCTTTACTACTACCATAGAGGTAACTCTAAGACCAGAAGGTCCCGAAGAAACGAGCTCAACTTTTTGGCTCAGCTCTTGTACTATCTTCGGTCCCAAGCTAATCGATTCACCCTTCGAATCATAGGAAAATCCACTAACTCCTCATTTTATCTGTCAAACTTTCATAGTGAATCAAAACAAACATTGTGTAGTACTAGAATTTCGACTAGAATGGGGGTACGTTAATCGTTTGCTTGGGACCAATAGGCTAGTCAAGTAGTGAGCCAATTTAAAATCGTTAGTTTCGTATTGATTGTTGCTACTACTGCATTGACAATGTAACGCTTCGCAGAGTATAACGTATGACTGATCTTGGTGTTCTTTTGGACCCAAAGTTGACCTTCAATCTTCACTATTCCTCGATCATCTCTAAGGCGAATCGTCAACTGGGATTCATTTCGAAGATTGCACGAGATTTCAAAGACCCTCACTGCTTGAAGGCACTATATTGCTCTTTAGTTCGACCCATTCTTGAGAATGCATCTGTGGTCTGGTGTGGAATCTCCGAATAGAACGTGTTCAGAAAAGATATTTGAGGATGGCTTTGCGCAGCCTCCCGCGGTGCGATCCAATGAATTTACCACCTTATGCAGACCGATGCATGCTATTGGACCTGGACACATTGGAACACAGAAGAAAAATGCAACAAGCTTTATTTATAGCGAAACTTTTAAATAGCAATGTGGACTGCCCTCAAGTGCTTTCACAATTAAATTTCCGTGGTCCTCAAAGGATGGTGCGGCAATCATCCTTACCACAACCAAGATTCCATCGGATTGCATATGGATACCATGAGCCAATGTCTGCGATGATTCGGGCATTCTCCGCTGTGGAAGAAGCATTTGAATCCGGAGAAACATCGAACCAATTTCGAAACCGATTGAGAAGATTGTGATTATTTTTGTAATCTGTTTATCTGTTGCTTTTTTGTGAATTATCTTATACCCCTTTCACATTACAGCGTATATCACGTGATATACACTGTCTTGCAATAAGCACTCATACATCTAGTTTTCACTGGAAATCCTATGTAGGAGTGATACGTGATATAGGCTGTAATGTGAACGGGGTATAAGGTTTATTCATTAAGACAACTACTGTCAGATGAATTACAACAAATAAATAAATAATGTCCTCAAAGGCAGACCAGAAACCTAGCTTTCGTGCTGTGAAAAGCAACGGTCTATCAGGGGCCGGAAAGAGTTGGAACCGGTGGGGAACATTGTTGGAGACCGACTATAGAGGATGATGAATAGACTACTGTAATTTGTTTTGTGTGAGTTGCAGCATCATTTGAACTAAGGATACTAATGGGTCTAGGGCCTCCCTTAGCTCAGTCGGTAAAGGCGCAGCTACAAAGCAAGACCATGCTGGAGGTGGCTGGGTATGATACCCGGTCCGGTCTAGGAATTTTTCGGGTTGGAAAATTTCTCGACTTCCCTGGACATATAGAGTATAATTGTACTTGCCACATAATTATACCAATGCAAAAAATGGTACAGGCATCGAAAGCTCTCAATTAAAAACTGTGGAAGTGCATCTAGAACACTAAGTTGAGAGCACGCAATAAGCTAATATGCGATATGGAATAAGCTTGAAATGTAACGAAGAAGAAGAATGGGTCTAATTAACTGCATATTTCTCTTGAGCCCACTCTAGAACCTACATTTTGTATTTAGATCTATAAGTGAACTGCTGGTATGAGTTCTTCAGTCAGTCAAACAGCACGTAATGTTGTGAAAACTTCAATGACAGGTGTCCAGCAGTGCTCACATTTTATTTACAACAATCCAATGCCTAAGAGATTGTACCGAAGGTGTCCCGAAGGTATGCCAAAGATGTGCTGATGGATGTGCCCAAGCTGTGCCGAATCTAATTTCGGCACAATGTGCTGAGTAACTTACCTCTTGGACCGACCGCATAAACGCGAACCATAACTTGACCTTACCGAAAATGGTTAAACATTGTTTATAATCCCAGCTAACTTTAACTGAAATGGTTATGAAACTTTACATGAACGTTTGTGTGATAAAGTTTGAATCTTATGTATTTAGGTTTTTTGGAAGTGAACTTTACAAATAATGGGTTGTTACTTACTGGCTACCATAACCATTACTATTAAAGTTCTCAAACCATAAGTAAAAAGGTTCTAATATAGTCCTCTCTCCGAAAATGTATGGAGAAAACAACTATTTTGAATGGTAATGGTAGTTAACAACCCATAATTTGTAAGGTTCACTTCCAAAGAACCATAATACATAAGGTTAAAACTTTATCACACAAAAGTTCATGTAAAGTTCAATAACCATTTCAGTTAAAGTTTAGCAGGGATTATAAACAAGTTTTAACCATTTTCGGTAAGGTTGAGTACGTTTATGCGGGCGCCCACGGTAGCTGCTCTGTTATTGCCACATCAGCTGCATTTAAACAGAGAACCAACACATGATGTTTGGGACTCATTCATCCTCAATGTGTAAAAACTGGAGATCTAATATTTAGCAATACCAGCGTGAGCCGTGTCCGAATGCAGGACAAATAGGGAATGGGAAGGAATGTGTTGACATGATACTCTCTGTGAAGGAAACCGAGAAGTCCTCTGCGCTGGGATTTTGGATGTCGGGAAAGGTTTGCAGCAGGGATCGTTTTGGTAAACTAATGCTGATTGTAGCGATTTATAATAGGTACACAAACACACAAACACACACACGCACTCATGACTATAAACAGAACATCAAATGAAAGATCCCTCGAAAAGAACTAAACTCATCACTGTTGACCATCATCATCACAAGTGAATAAATAGATAGGAACGAACTCACCAAATTAATCCACGAGCAATGTCAACCAGATGAAATTAAATGGTGCACCTGGTACTTTCATGGTCCCTCTTTCTTGCTTTTTTTGCCTCTGTTCGGGACCTAACACCCCTGCGACCAGTAATTTGATCTGTTGTAGTAAATCCCGTGTCTTTAGCTTAGTGCATGTCGTATTATTCCATCACTATTGAGAAATGATGAAGTATTCGATTTCATTTACAGTTGTCATTCTTGACTCTAATTGAAAGATCCCGCTCTTTATACCCTTTGGAGTGTTGAAACACCCTCCAAAGGCGCGCCCCTTTGTCAGTCAAAATTCGATTCCTTAGTAACAAAATTACGGAACGAGACCGATAATGATCATGCATCAGAACCCTAGTTTTAACCACTTCAAACTAGGGAACAACCAATAGAAGATTAGGAATCACCTAGATGAAGACTAACTTATCTTGAAGTAGTAAGGACTAGGAATCGGTGGTAGATCTTACATCCCGTAACGTACCACGAAAAGGTGAATCAGCTTGAAATCCACCAAGCCCTTGACCGGGTACGGTTAATGCGATAGTATTCTATTCTTGGATATACAATATGTGAATCCAGCTGCTGCCCCCTTTAGCTCTGAAAAAAATAGATGTCATAGGTTTTGTTGAGAGTTACAGAAATACAGCCCCAAACATGAATCACTTCGAAAATCACTATCAGATTGGGTTTTTTTTATAAAAATATACCGACATATTTTTCCTAATTTATTCTCGCAGAAAAAATCTCATTGAAGAAAATGCACGTCAAACTCGTTCAAAGGCAGCGCCTACTCCTCACTTGACTACGGACTAGTAAAGATTTTCAGTATGATCCAGTAGAACATTAAAATCTTCACAAAATTCGAACGATATGAGAAAGGACCCTAGGATACCGTGCCGATTCAAATTTCGGACACTTAAACTCGAATTTCGGACACTTTTAAAAGTTGATTATCTCGGTCGAATATGATCCACATATCTTGTAAATTTTAATTTTTTTTGACTAGTGCCCTCCACGATCATCTAACATTATTACTTTGTTTCTAACTGGATGTAATATTTAATTAAAAATGAAAGTGTCCGAAATTTGAATCGTCCGAAATTTGAATCGGAACGGTACCTGCGAATGATCTATCTCTTTACTGTAGTTTTAATTAAAAAATAAAATTTTGATAAGTCGAACAAAACCTACATTACAATTTCTTTAAAACAGTGGGTCAAGAATACACATAATTTGAGAGGTTGCGGATTTATTTCTATTGATAGATATAATGTAGTGACTTACCGGCTAAAAATCTCAAAGTTTCCTAAGCCATATCTCATCAAACCAAATGTTAATAAAAATTCTTTTCAAAACACATCTAGTAGTAGATAGTTTTTTTTCAATATGTGGGGGGCGGGGAGTAATTGTAGGACACAATCTTAAAAATAATTGATAATCATGATCTACAGAACCCTCGTAAAAAAAATTGTTACTTGGGATATCTACTGTACAAATCTTTGAAAGAATTTCACATTTCAGATTTTTTTTTTTTTGTTAATTACTTTATTTGTACAGGCTCATTCGAATAAACTTTACAGAGCCAAGTTATCATTTTCTTTATACATTATAAATGTTTTAAATCTAAAATTAAAGGATTGGAACCGATTACTCGCGGTCTTCTCGAGGTTAGTGGATGACAATTGTTTGGATCGGGAGAGGGAAAAGGAGATTTGGAATATGATTTATGATTCAAAAATTTCACTATTTCTAAAACAAATACTTAATCCTATCGACGTTATATCAACTCTGTAATTATACAATTATTACAGAAACAAATCTACAAAAAAAATACACACACACATACAAAACACAAACTAAACACAATGTTAATCAAACTTACAATCTATGGTTAATATTCTTCAAGAAAACATATATGAGTTGCATAAACTCCAGATCGCGTCTAGCCAAAATATCCCGAACTGGAACTTGTCTACCTCGAGCCCGAAGGGAATCGTACAATTCGGATCTGACTCCACGGTGCTCAGCACATGACCAAATAATGTGATCTGCGTCCTGGTAACCTTGTCCACATTCACAGAGATTACTGTCGCCCAGCTCAACACGGAACAAGTGAGCGTTTAACGAGTAGTGATTGGACATGAGGCGAGACATCATACGAATGAAGTCTCGACCCACATCCAACCCCTTGAACCAAGGACACTTCGACACCTTAGGGATGATTGAATATAACCATCGTCCTAAACTCCCTTCACTCCATTTATTTTGCCAGCTGGCGAGGGACTGTTGACGATAAATGAAGAAAAATTCGTCGTAGGCGATTTGTCGATCGTAAATATCGCCTTCCATAGCGCCCACCTTTGCAAGCGAGTCCGCCTTCTCATTGCCCGGAATCGAGCAATGAGATGGGACCCATGCAAAGGTGATGACAAAAGATCTTAAAGATAAAGCACTTAGAAGCTCTTGTATTTTCATGAGAAAATACGAGGAGTGCTTTACCGGCCTCATGGAGCGAATAGCCTCGACAGAACTGAGACTATCCGTAAAAATAAAATAATGATCTGGTGCAAGTGAGGCGATCGTTTCTAGCGTACAATGTATTGCCGCCAGCTCAGCAACATATACGGAACAAGGAGCTTGAAGCATTCGAGAGGCGCTATGAAATTCGTTATAAATACCAAAACCAGCGGACGCCTCTATTAGTGATCCATCTGTGAAGAACGATCTTGCGGAATCAACTTGGCCAAACTTTGCAGCGTAAATTGACGGAGCAATCATGGAACGATGATGCTCTGGGATTCCGCGAATCTCTTGCGTCATTGATAAATCAAAATGAACAGAACTGTCGAAGTCGGAGAAGCAAACACGATAGGGATTATGCTGCGAAGGGCTGACATCCTGTGTTATGTACACGTAGTACAATGACATAAAACGAGTTTGAGGGTTTAGCTCAAGAAGCTTCTCAAAGTTTGCAATCACCAGTGGGTTCATAATTTCACAACGGGTGAGGAGCCTGAGGGATAATTCCGAAAACCGATCAGAGAGTGGCAACATGCCCGCTAACACTTCGAGACTCATCGTATGAGTCGAGTGCATGCATCCTAACGCGATACGAAGACAGCGATACTGGATCCGTTCCAGTTTGATGATGTGCGTTTTAGCCGCCGACTGGAAGCAAAAACTACCGTACTCTAAAACCGATAAAATCGTTGTCCGGTACAACGTTAGAAGATCTTGCGGATGGGCTCCCCACCACGTTCCGGTAATTGTTCGGAGAAAATTGATCCTTTGTTGGCATTTCCGCTTCAGATACTCAATGTGGGATCTCCAGGTGCATTTTGAATCGAACCAGACCCCAAGATATTTGAAGGACATAGAATGAGTGATCGGTTTACCCAAAAGTTGAAGCTTTGGTTGTGCTGGGCTATGCTTCCTAGAAAAAACGACCAACTCAGTTTTCTCCGTGGAGAATTCGATACCTAGCTGGATAGCCCAAGTAGACAAATTGTCTAAGGTATCCTGTAAGGGTCCTTGCAGGTCGGCCTCTCTGGGCCCTGTCATAGACACTACTCCGTCATCTGCAAGTTGTCTCAACGTGCAGTTGTCACTTAGACAATTGTCAATTTCTCTGACGTAGAAATTATACAGAAGGGGGCTTAAACATGAGCCCTGGGGGAGACCCATGTAGCTAAATCGTGAAGCTGTAGAGTTTCCATGAGAAAAGCTCATATGTTTCTCTGACAGCAAATTGTACAAAAAGTTATTAATTAATGGAGAAAGGCCACAAGCGTGGAGTTTGTCTGAAAGGACTTCAACCGATACTGAATCAAAAGCCCCCTTAATATCCAAGAAGACAGAAGCCATTTGCTCTTTATTAGCAAAAGCCAACTGAATTTCAGTGGAAAGCAACGCGAGACAGTCGTTCGTTCCCTTGCCCCTACGGAAACCAAATTGAGTATCTGAGAGTAGGTGGTTCAACTCAACCCATTTGTCCAGGCGAAAAAGGATCATTTTTTCCAACAATTTTCGAATACACGATAACATCGCAATGGGACGATACGAATTGTGATCTGACGCGGGTTTTCCAGGCTTTTTAATGGCTATAACTCTCACCTGCCTCCAATCATCCGGAACAATATTAAGCTCCAGGAACTGACCAAACAAGTTCAACATGCGCCTCTTAGCGACGTCTGGGAGGTTCTTCAACAAGTTGAACTTGATTCTATCAGCCCCCGGAGCCGAATTGCCACACGAAAGGAGCGCGAGTGAGAGCTCCAGCATTCAAAAAGGCTGGCTGATCTCGTCTACCGAATTCGTCGTTTCGCGAGGAATCATCTGTGCCGGCACAGAATCAGGACATACTTTTCGCGCGAACTTGAGAATCCAACTATCGGAGTACTCCTCGCTCTCGTTGTTTGAAGACCGGTTACGCATCCTTCGCGCCGCATTCCAAAGCGTATTCATCGACGTTTCGCGCGATAATCCGTCCACGAATTGCCGCCAGTATCCGCGTTTCTAGGCTTTGATGAGGCTCTTGAGTTCGCGTTCAAGAGCCGAGTACGCTTCGAAATGTACGGGTGTTCCACGTTTCCGGAAAAGCTTAAACGCGTCGGATTTTTTACGATAAACCTCAGTGCATTGGTGGTCCCACCAAGGGGAAGGAGGTTTCCTACGGAAAGACGTTCCTGGAACCGGCCGAGTTTGAGCTTGAAGCGCGCTGTCCAAGATCAGATTGGAGAGGAAGTTATATTCCTCCAACGGTGGAAGCCCTTCTACCGACGTTAGGGCATCACATTCTTGAACTTTGTCCAATCGATATTACGGGTAAGATCGTACGCGACGTTAACGGGTTCCGACGGATTGAACCCACTGGCAACTGAAACTTTGATCGGCAAGTGATCACTACCGTGGGGATCTTGGATCACATTCCACGTGCAATCCAACGATAATGAGTTAGAGCAAAGTGTGAGGTCTAATCTACTTCCATTCGAGGATGGGCCAGCCAAACGTGTTACTTCTCCATTGTTAAGAATTGTCATATTAAAGCTGTCGCAGAGGTCATATATCAAAGTAGAACGGTTGTCATCATACAGTTCCCCCCAGCCTGTACCGTGGGAATTCAAATCTCCCATAATCAACCGTGGAGCAGGAAGTACCGAACAGATATCTGAAAGTTGTTTGCGATTAACAACGGCTCTAGGAGGAATATAAACAGAAGCAATACAAAGGCTCTTACCTTTAATAATAGCCTGACATGCAACGACTTCAATACCTGGAAATTGTGGAAGATTCACTCTATAGAAGGAATGGCACTTTTTGATCCCCAAAAGTACCCCTCCTCCACGCGAATCCTCACGATCCAGTCGAATAATGTTAAAATCATAAAAAGGAAGATCGATATCTGAAGTGAGCCAAGTTTCACAAACAGCAAATGCATCACAATCATTATTGTGAATTAAAAACTTAAAAGAATCTAATTTAGGAATGAGACTTCGACAATTCCACTGTAGAACAGTGATCAAATCCCCGACCTCGTTTGGAAAATTATCCATCGAAGGAAATGATTGCTGCAATGAGGGGCCACTTCAATGTCAATTGCTTCAAGAGGGTCTTCACAGAAGGAAGCATTGCCAGAACAATGCTTTTGAGAGGATCAGAAATATTGAGGTACTTGAGAATATCGTCCACAATTTTATCAAATGAGAACAACCCGGATGAAGAAGGGGCTTCTGTTCTTAAAAATGGGCCATCAGGGGTTTTTGATGTCCCCGGGAGAGATGGAAAGTTCTGGTTATAGTCAGTTCTGCGGAAACCAGGAGGAGTTGAAACTTCCTTTTTCCATCACTCCTTGATTTGGGCAAGCTGATTTGGGGTTCCTTATCTGCAACTTTCCGCGAACGGATGCGTTTTCGTTTCCGTGCAGAACCTTCCGGAAAACTGAAAGAAACTTCCTCCTCAGCCAAGTCAGAGTCAGACTCGTCATCAGACAAAACAGCAAAGGGATTTTTGTCGTTGGTTGATGGTGTGGCTGTCTTTAGCATTGCTGCAAAAGACTGCCTGGAACGCTCCTTAAGAGAGCGTTCTAGTTTCTCCCCGCGTTGTTTGTACGCCGGGCACGATGAGAGACCATGAGGAGTTCCCTTACAGTACACGCATTTTGGTGCAGTGACTGTGCAGGCGCCATCCTCGTGCTTTTCCCCGCATTTGGAACAGCGTGCCTTGCTGCCACAGTGAGAGGCCGTATGTCCCAACTGTTTGCAGTTTTGGCAGTTCATGACCCGAGGAACAAACAAACGCACAGGTAGCCGAAGTTTTCCCAACTCGATGTAGTGAGGAAGGGCTGAACCAGAAAAGGTCACCCGAAACGAGTCTGTGGGGGTAAAGCTCTTTTTACCCTCGCTGAAAGATACTGAGTTCAGCTTCTGGACTTCCAGTATCTCAACCGTGGGAAGCAAGGGGTTCTTGAAACGGCCAACCGCTTGCTTCGCCAAGATCTCGGGGGTCAGACTCGCTTCGGTGACCACACCTTCGATCTCCACATTACGAGCTGGGATGTACACTCTATACTCGAGTGTAAAGAGCTGGGACGCAACAATCTCGTTAGCTTGTTTCAGGTTAGAGACGACAACGCGAAGTTTATTGTACCTCACCTTCGAGATTTCAGTCACGGCCGAGAACCGCTTCGTCAGATCATGAGTAATTTGCATTACATTCAAAGGTTTCTTTTTGGGCTGAAAGTAAACAACCCATGGGCCAGTCGAGTCTTCTGGGTAGGCTCGCGATCGGGGGCTTATCTGTCCCTGTCCATTACCAGACTGAGATGACGAACCAGGGATGGCATCATCTGATTTCTGGGATGACAGACGTTTTCGACCCTTCTTGCTATCGCGTGGCAAAGTGGTGTCATCTTCCGACAAAACGTCCATTTCGTCTTCCGACAAAATGTCCATTTTGCCGTACTAGTGGGAGCGAAAAACGCTCTACCACTGCAACGATAATCAAAATTACTCGGACACACACGAGAACACGACACGAGAAAAAAAATACAAACACAGAAACACAAACTTAAAATTTAACTGATGGGAGAAAGAAAGAAACAAGAACAAAAACTTATCTGATAATCCTATACTACTACCACCGAGCGTTTAAACGGCAGCAGCGGAGCGACGCGCAGCGTGGATGATCTTCGATCAGCGTGTGCGGGCGGTCTTCGTTGGTGTGTGCTTATGTGAGGGTCGGCACTCAGCTGAACACACGATGATAGATGAGCGGTGTAAATGCGGAGGCAGATGCTGACACTCGATGACGATGATCCGTGTGCAGGTATGCGTTACCACGCACCGATGGTGCGCCAAATGGTTGGCGAATTGGCAATCGCAAAAACAATTTTCCTTCCGATGATGCCGAAAACACACTTTCTTCTCAGAAAAAAACTCACTTTTTGATAAATTTATCGGGAATTATGCCAGGAATCATTAAGCGAGAAAAAACTGATTAGTTACGTCAGATAATAGCGAGAAAACTTCCAAATTAACGGAGCGCGAAACAAGTCGACCGTTCTTCTTGCTAGGACGCAGTGACATTTCAGATGTTGAAGATGTTATTTTGTATCCAGCCTTTTATTTACTAAGAAAGCCTGTGGGACATGGATTCATAAAATTTCTCAATGCGAGTCATCGTCATTTGCCTTCCTTCGGTAGGGAAGTAAAGCCGTTGGTCCCCGGTTCATGAGTTGGTGGTGTCGATAGGTAGGGTCAAGGTGTGGGAGCTGCCTCCCTGGCGTCGGTAGCATTGGTACTCAGTACGGAAAACAAGTGCGACGGAAAGCAAATCAAGGAAAAAAAAAGTCATCATCATCATTTTCGGAAAATTGAAATCCATCAATCAATTTCTACCAACACTTTTGACGTAAATCGTCTTTCCACGACTCTTGCAAAAATTGACTTCTCATGTGCCATATTTATTGCCATTTTCATTGCTATTCAGAAAGCATTAACAACTAAATTATCGTCCATTTCTTCTTTCATTACAGCAAAACTAATAAGCACATTATAAAAATGCCCAGAAGTGACCGATCTGCATCCGAAGATATATAATCACCAAAAGCAGTGTTCCAGATCGACGAGTTAATATGTCCAATGATCAATTAAATTGAAAGAACACGGAAAAGCAATTGCCAGTTAAATTTATGTGGAAGCACCGTAAAAGTATTATGAGCTTCCATATTACACCCAGCATCAGAAGATATAAAAGTAGAGAAAAGTAATTGAGCATAGTGGAAGCCCGAGTGTAGTGTCCGGTTGATCTTCCTGCATGTTTTACCCATCAATATAATAGCAAAAGTGTTGGTGATTATGCAATAGCTATTAAGTATTAAGCAGCATTGGAAAGCGTTTTCCACGGAAGTGAGTGTGTTCAAGCAATAGATTCACGAAAAGGAAGCACCAGAAGAAGAAGAAGAGTTAGTAGAGTCGTTAAAGCTTATATTTTATCCGTCGACAAAAAGTAATCAAAATTTTAAAACAAGTGAGCTCATCCGAAGAAAAGTGATAACAAAATGCCACTCGGTCGTAAGTCACCACTGGAGGCATTGACCATGCCAGGGGCCATCATCGCTTACAAGTACAGTCAGTATCGGCAGCGCCGTCGGGAAGCAGCAAACCGTCGGGTGACCGAACGAGAACTCACAGCATTGCATAACAAAATTGTAAGTTTTATGTGTTCACTTGTATTTAATTGGAGATGTGACATCGAAGGAATTGCAAATACCGAGATGACAGTAGGTGGCATAATGATATACAACATTCCGCACTGAATGTAGATAAATACTGCAGTAACAGCTTATTCGTCCCGTAACGAGACGAACGATCAACATCCGCTCGGGAACTGGAGCAAATACGTGACTTTTCAGATTGTTCCTGGTAGAAAGTAGGCCCGATGAGGCATACTCAGTACACGACTTATATATATAGTTGCTAACGTGCCAACATTTATTTGGCACTTGTTATTTGACTACCACGGTTTGCGTCCCTTCTCCATGTAGATATTATAGAGCAGTGGGTGGATTGGTGCACTCAAAGATGAAAGTTGCTGCAGAATTAGGAAGTTGCAAACAGAGCAGAACTTTGAAAATCATGTTATCCAGCGAAAAAATGTTAGATTAGATTTTGGGCTAATAAAAGTCAATTCATAATCATACCTGGATTAAAAAAGATGGGACTATGCAATTTTTTCATATATTTGAAAAATAGTTTAATTAACAACAAATTGTTTTCGGAACAATTTATATATATATCCTTAGTAAAAACTTATTTCTCAACACGAAGTTTTTTCAACTTGAAATTTTCCTTTTTTTTCTATTTTGAACTTATAACAAATATAGGTGATGATCATGATGATGGCCCCATCGCTTACCCCTACAAAGGTTTAAGCTGGACAATTTATCTTTAAGATAGTTAAGTATAACATCTTAATCAAATTACTAATTCGAAAGGAACTGGTTACAATAACAAACATAAATTCCCACATTCCCACACTTCTCAGTTGCTTCATAGCTATATAAAAGTGAAAAAGCTTATGCGTTCTCTTCTTTGTTCACCTTTTTGTCCACCTCAAATATTCACAAGTATTCCCAGCGATGAACCCCACATTCTGTTTCTATGACGATCATAGAACTTTTGACAAATTTGGAGACCTTCAAGAAAGTTTACAGATTTTCAAATAAATTTTCAGGATCTAAGGGATGTTACTGGATTTTCACAGAAACTTGCAGAACTTTAGAGAATTTCACCATTTTTTTTTAAATATGTGCAGAATTTCTGGGAACTTCGTAGATCTTCAGATTAATCTTTAAAACTTCAAAGAAGCTTAAATATGTTCAGATAAATTTTTAGAACTTTAGTGAATTTAGAGCAGCTTCAGGGAAATGTGCAGGCCTTCAGGAAAGTCTGAGAGCCTAAGAATTTTTTAGACCTTCAGAGATGTTCGGGGATCTGTTGGAATGTACAGGAATTTGTTGAGTTTCAGGGTAGTTCGTAGATCTTGAGAACAGAACTACAAAACTTCAGAAAATTTCACAGACATTAAAAAAAAATGCAGAAATTTAGAAAAATTTACAAAAGAGATCGTAGATCTTCAGAACAATGTTCAAAGAAATTTTAAAAACCACAAGCAAGCTAAAATATTTTCAGATCAATTTGTAAAAGTTTAAGTGAAATTTTGTAAATCTTCAGGGAAATTCACAGAAATTCAGACAAGTCTAAGAATCTACAGTGGAATGTTGAGAATTTCACAGAAGTTTGTAAATCTACTGAAAAATTATGGAACATCAGAAAAGTTCGTAGATCTTTAGAAAAAAATGCTACAGAACTTTGAAAAAATTCACAGAACTTCAGAAAAAAAAAAATCAAGAATTGGCATATATCTTCAGATCAATTTGGAGACATTCAAGAAAGTGAGCAGATTTTCGGATACATTTTAGAAATATTAGAAATTTTAATGGATCTTGGAGAGATCGAAGTAGGCCGCGCTGCAAAAATGACGTGTTTGCTGCGTCGTTTATGTTCTAGTGAAAATTTACAATTTCATTGTTAAAAAGTGTTAATTGGAAAGTACAGAAGTGATGTTGTAAAGTGCATTAAGTGAAAATTTTAAAATTCCTATCCGTTGCATGTGGTGCCGACTGATCTAACATACGCGTAGCTACGCTCAGCTAAATTTATTCGCCTTTTCGTTCCTCTGTTCTCGATAGGAAATATCCATCTAATTCAAGACGATCATTTTAAAACATACTAAATACGCGTCAATCAAGTATTGCACTACTGCTTGATTGAAAGTTTCAGTACATTATCAATGGTGTATATTTGCATCGATAATATATTGGAGTGGGACTTAACATGTGTGAAAATAGCTTAGGAATGCTTGCGTTTTTGAAATAGGCTATTGTAGCTGCGTTAGAGCTGCCACCTTCTAACTCCCGGGTTCAAGCTTCTTTGCATTCATAAGTATTATTGCAGGCAGATTTTATCCATAATACCACTGCCAGACAGTGAGAGCTAGGCCCAGGACGAATCTTCATTCTAATCTACGATTCCACATACTATTAATAACCTTTTACACATCAGAATGAATTATGCATATGTTTAGGAACAACAAACATTTTCAGGCGCAAAGGAGCAACAGGATCGAGCTGATAACGTTTCTTAATTCCAAAATCTCAAGATTGTTTTCAATAATATGTTTAGGTAATAGGCAGCAACAACGGACAGATAAACTACTTACAGTTTCTATTTATTAGATGCTTGATATAACGATTGCCAGCAACGCCGGGTGGGCGTATCCTATGGCTTACACTCTCTACCAACACAAAAAATTCACCCTTCTCGTGACACTTATGAGGGGTCGTAGAGTTCTCTGCATCTTTCTTAAGTATGTGTCGGACTAACATTCCTCTCCCATCCCCACCAGATGCAAGGACGTGGCCAGGACAGCTCTGGTCTGTTGGAGGGAGACACATCCTTCATCTAAGAGGTAGTAATTAATCACAAATTACTAACTAACAGCAACGGATGAAGATGGGTCTCCTTCTTAACAACAGTTCGGAGCTCGTACCACCTACGACATTGTGCAACCTGGTTTATGCTATGCTATGCTATGCTATGCTATGCTATGCTATGCTATTAGAAATTTTAATGGATCTTCAAAGAAATTTTAAGAACTTCAGGGAAGTTCGGCGATTTTTAAAAAATATTTATACGATTTCAGGCAACTTTGTAGATCTTAATAGCGATATTAAAAACTTCAAGGAAGCTCAAGTATTTTCAGATAAATTTGGAGAACTTTAGGTAATTTAGAAGATCTTCAGGGAAATTTCATATCTCAAGGGTAGCCTGAGAGCATAGAGCGGAATTTACAAAACTTCAGAGATGTTTGCAGGTATACTGAAAAATTGATTGAGCTTCAAGTTTTTTCTTTCGTAGATCTTGAGAATAGAACTACGGAGCTTTAGACAACTTTACAGAATTTTAAAGATATTTGCGAAACTTCAGAAGAGTAGACAATTCAGTTTACATTCAGGAAAGTACTTCAATTACAAAAACAAATCGCAGCGAAGCACGGAAGTCCAAGATTTTGCAGAGCTCCATGGAAGTTGGTAATAGATAGATCTAAAGAAGTTAAGAGAAGTCCGTAGACCTTGAGAAAAGTCTATCGAACTTCA
Source organism: Ochlerotatus camptorhynchus (assembly GCF_037179485.1). NCBI lineage: Eukaryota > Metazoa > Arthropoda > Insecta > Diptera > Culicidae > Ochlerotatus > Ochlerotatus camptorhynchus. Next base: position 6,428,456 of record NW_027040988.1, read on the forward strand.
AGAAATTCGTACATTTTTAGAAAAAAATTCAGAACTTCGGCAAAACTCATAGAACTTCGGGAAAGTTCGCCGATCTTTAGAAGTATTTACACAACTTGAGATAAGTTCGTAAATGTTCAGATAAATTTTTAAAACATCAGCGAAGTTCAAATATTTTCAGATAATTTGTAGAGCTTTGGGGAATTTCAAAAAATTTCAGATAACTCTGCAGAACTTAACGGAAATCCAAGAATCCACAAAGAAATTTACAAAGCTTTAGAGAAGTTCGGTAAGATTAGATTAGATTAGATTCGGTTGGATTATTTTACCGAAATCTGTGAAATTTTACCGAAATCTCAACAGCTGAACGTTCGGTAAACAGTTTGGTGATTTTTCACAGATTTCCTGTAATTTTCCTGTAAGATTTCGGTAAAATTTCACAAATTTCGGTAAAATAATCTTAGTGTGTATTGAGAAATTCATTGAACCTCAGGGAAGTTCGTAGATCTTCAGAGCAAAAATACAGTATTTCAGAAAACTTTTCAGAATATTAAAGAAATTTTAGAAACTTAAGAAAAGTTCAGAGGGTAGATCGTAAATCTACTGAAAAATCTGCAGATATTTAAATAAATTTTCAGAATATGATTGCAATTTTTGGATTTTAAGAGACATTTACAAAACTTCAGGAAAGTTCGCTGATCTGTAGAGATATTTGCAAAACTTCAGAAAAATTAGTAGATCTTCAGTGAACTTTCCGGGAAGCTCAAAAATTTCAAGATATACTTTCAATACTTTAGGGAATTGTGTAGATGTTCAGAGATGTTTGCAGGTATTCATTGAAGCATGGAAATTAACAGAGAAAATTACAGAACTTTTGAGAAGTACGTAGATCATTAAACATTTACTAGAGAACAGAAACAAAACTTCAGGGACGTCCGAAGGTCTTCAGACAAATATGCAGAATTGTGTTCTTTCAGAACTTAAGGTGATACTCCAAGGAAACCTTAGCGTTAAACTTCAAGAACACAAATGTCAACTTCCACAGAACGTACAAATATGAAATTGCTACTCCTTAGTTGCAGCGTTACAACAAACAGAGAGTAGCAATTACATTATTGCATGTTTTGTGGAAGCTGACATTTGTGCTTTTGAAGTTTCACCCTAAAGTTTCCTTAGAGTATTACCTTAAGGAATCATGTAGATCAATAGAGAAGTTTTTCCACTGGCTTGTCAAAAGTTAGTATCGACATCCTTACGAAGTTTTGAAATCCTTTTTTATCTTCATATCGCAGTTCTTGAAGGACAAGATGAGCCAGATCGCTGCCGGTGTTTCTCCTGAGCAACTATTTCCTACTCCACAAAGTTCACCTTCTCCTTCTGATTTTATTTTAAATAATAAAAGCAATAAATACTGTACTCGAAAAAAAATGCAACAGTCAAAAATGAACACCAGAAATTAATTTTAAGTAGGATATTTTTGAAACTCTCAGGAAATAAATAAACACATATAAGCTATGTTTAAATAGCGGCGCCGGTGGTGTAGTGGTAAGCGCGATTACCTCTCACCCCAGCAGGCCTGGGTTCAATTCCAGACTGCGCCGCCGGGATGTTCTGAGGCAAAACATCTCTGATCACGCCTTCCTTCGGAAGGGAAGTAAGGCCGTTGGTGCCCGGTTCATGAGTTGATGGGTCGATAGGTAGGGTCCAGGTGGGCCCAAGGCTGAAAGCCTCCTTAATAAAGCTAAATAATAATAATCCTCCTTGGGCACAAAAACAACATCGTTGGCTTCGTACCACTCCATCACCGGTTTCGCGTAATGCCACGATGCCAGATCCGGTCAAAACAGTGTGTCACTTTCGTGGAACCGGAGGAAGGACAGCAGGCGCTTCTGGAGGCATTCTTCTTTATACATTTGGCCGTTGATGGTGACGGTTGTTATGTACGGCTTGCTGAATTTGCCGCACCCACAGATTACTTGCCGAAACATCCAGGTGGTACTTGCCAACGAAAAGCTCCAGACCGGGGATCTGCTTGGCGTCCGCTTTCATGTACGTCTCGTCGTCCATTACGATGCATTTCGACTGCACCAACCACTCGTGGTACAGCTTCCTGACGCGGGATTTGGCCACCGCATTTTGTTTATCGGTTCGGTTAGGCGCCTTCCTTACCTTGAAGACATGAAGTCCGGCCCACTTCATTGTCTGCTGGACGAACCGGACGGCAGAATTGACCTTCTTGGCTACATCCCAAATCGAAAAGTTCGGATTGCGCTTGAAGTAATCCCTCACCTTCCTTGGGTTCACGGGGTCGGTAGTCTTCGCTTTTCTTCCGCTACCAGCTCGCCGCTGGGTCGTCTGAGTCTCCTTCAACGATTCTAATTGTCGATTCCAAACTGTTTCGCGATCCGACTGTGGGACTGGCCTGGATTTTCCGCGACCGCTTCCGTAATTTTTGTCGAAGCACTTCTTGCTTGGAAGCCATCTCGATAACCACTTGACAGATTGTGACGAGATTTTGCATATGTAAACATTACACATTCCTGCATCCGTCGGGAACTTTTCCGATTCTCGCAAACCATTTGAGCTCAGGTGCAAAAAAAAGGATTGGGAGTCAACGATTCATGGTCGGCAGTTTCTAGAGGAACGGTATGGTCTGGAATTGACCATACTTTTGGCTTCTGCCAATACCGTAGCGAAAGACTCGTCATGCAGCTTGCGCACTACCAGAACCGATCCTAATGCTGATTTAACGGCGTGGAACATTCTTTCCCAACAGCCTCCCATGTGACGAGCGGCTGGAGGGTTGAACCTCCACTGTGTGTGGGCGTTCGTAGAAGTGCTGCCCAGTTCGGTATTAATCTTGTTGATTTCATCTACGAGGTCCCTGCTTGCTCCCAAAAAATTCGAACCATTGTCGGAGTAAATTATCAGAGGGGAGCTCCGTCGTGCTATGAATCTCGTTATTGTCTTCTTGCACGCACCGGTAGACAGACTGGCAACCAGTGCGCAAAACAGTCAGGTTCAATGAGTAATTTTCATATGAATATAAACTGCCATCTGCCTCACCATTCACTGCCTTGTGAGAGTCTGAATGATCGAGAGGTAAACGAGTCACTGACAGCCGAGCACTCAGTCAGTAGCTCAGTCAGCACATTTATTCTTCCGTGATGGTACCAATCCTTGTTTTGAATGACTGAGCGTACATTTTCTATAGAAAAATGCCTCAATTACATGCTGTGTGAGCGAAGGCAAGCAGTGTGAGTCGCCTGTTCGTGAGTGACTGAATGTTTTTGTTGCCTCTTTCGTTCCTTCGTCCTTTTCCGTTTGGTACAAACCGTCTGGATAAACAGCAAAAAAAAATGTAATATGGATCAACGTAATTCAAGCTGATGTATGAAATAATGATGTAATAGCAAAACGCAGATACAATACTACATCAATGGATGTAATTTTGTTCGCAAAATCGATGTACACACTTAGATTTTTTCGCCGAGATGGGCACCACCGAGCAGCTCGGCATTTTATTTTGCTGGATCTCAGTGAAAAACTTGCCGAGATTCAGCTAACAAACGGGAATTTTGCCGAGATCTCAGTTAACAAACATATTTTTTGCTGAATTTCCAGCAAAATAAAATGCCGAGCTGCTCGGTGGTGCCCATCTCGGCAAAAAATCTAAGTGTGTACATTGAGCAATGTGATATTACACAACCGATGGATTGATCTGGTTGCAGCAGTTTCGATGTAATATTCAACAACTTTTTTTACTGTGTAGAGCAATGGATTTAATAGTGCAGTGCTTTCACGCTCAGCCTTAGCAGTCAATTATTTTACGCTCTGCTGGCAACTACCTCCAGGTGAATGACCCTTATAGTTAGATAGGTTTCACCACGGTTCTTCCAACTTTCACTAAATATTCGCTGAAGAGATTTACGCCCACGTAAGTGAAGGGACGTACAAAGGGTTCCAATCGTACCGCTGGTAGTGGCCCCATTTTTGGTGTAAAGGGTATCGCTTTGTGTATGCGGCACCACATGCAGCGTTTCCTGGCTAATCGTATCTCCACTCGCAGCCGAGGCACATAAAACTTCTGACGCAGCTCGTTTGACAATGGTATCGTCATTTGCGTGACCATATTTCCGGCGATAGTAATCCAAAAACAACGCCGTAATGCGATGGTTTCTAGGTAGGTTGATGGGGAACTTCGTATCGTAACCTGCACTTCTGCAGCCCGACTGCCTACTCGTAACACTCCGTACTCGTCAGCGAATGGACACAGCTTCACAAGATGGGTTGATGTTCTTAATTGCATTCCAAGTGTATTACTTCCTTCTCGATGCTTCTTATACCCCGGACAGACTATGGCTTATATCATGTAATATAGGCTGTCTTGCAATGAGCACTCATATATCTAGTTTTCACTGGAAATCCTATGTATGAGTGCTCATTGCAAGACAGCCTATATTACATGATATAAGCCATAGTCTGTCCGGGGTATTAGAGATCGTCACTTCGTCCGAAAATGCCTCAGATTACGCACTCGTCCGCAACATTCTTTCTGCCTTCTGCAAATCCACACTACTAATCTCAAAAGTATCCGTTGGTCTACTTTTGGCTGGATGCAGACTATCAACGGTGAACATATGCTGTTGAGCGCAACAGTCGTTCGAAATTCGAAAATCTATCAGCATCTATCACCGGTTGTCTGACTAGATGGCTGCATACGAACGCCTCCCGTAATTCCTTGCCACTTTCATCTGTGCCTTCTTCTGGAACCTTCGTCCATTCTGTTTCAACGTTGTGTATGAACCAGCGACTGTCAACATTGCAAATGGGACCTTTTCCCCACTTGGTGGCCTCGTCAGCCACATTCACCTTAGTTGAAATCCACTGCCATTCGTCAACGATCAACAGGTTCAGTATTTCGTTGACCCTGATGGCAACGAACTGGCGATATCGTCGAACACCCGATTTGATCCATGAACAGACGGTTGATGAGTTACTCCAAAAGCAAGTTTTCCGTATATTCAACGAATGATTTTGCTCAATAGTCCTCCTCAAGCGAGCTCCTAGCATCGCTGCCATCAATTCCAGACGTGGTATCGAAAGTCCTCGAAGTGGTGCCACTTTCGTCTTCGACGACACTAAAGCGACTCTGATCTGACCGTTGTCTATTATACGGAGGTATCCATACCGCTGCAAAGGCCTGTTCGCTAGCATCCACAAACACGTGAAGTTCAAGAGATTTTAAGCTGTCTAGATTGTAGTTCGGAAAATAGCAACGGGGAATACGCAGTCCTTCAATCTTCTTGAGTACCGCTATCCAATCTATCAAGCGCGTAGCGATCTCCATTGGAATTCTGTCGTCCCAATTTGTGTCCGTCATGAAGCAAGAAAAAAAAAATCATCCCATGAAATCATGACAATAATTCATGATTTCATTATGGATACGACGAATAACATGAACTATTGCGCTTCCATGAACCAAACTCATGGTCGTTAGCAAGCGTTACGCGTACGTACGTGCCTGTCAAGCCGTCTACATAAAATTTCAACGTCCATTGCGGTCGGAGGTAAAATAGTGGCAGCTCCAGTGCCTTGCGAAATCCGATCTCGGATGTTTTGTTGAAGCCATCGCCAATGTACAGCCTCGTATACAGTTGCAATGTACCTTGTCCTAGCTTTCCGCTGGCTGGATCCACGCCAGCGAGGGATGACCGAAGAGGAAGCGTGCTGGATCGGATTGGTTCCCCCTGAAGCGGTGGAAGATGTTACGCTGCTGGTTTTGACGCATGTGCCACTTGCTGGAAACCTGAAAAAGTAGAGCTCTTGTGCTTGTAGTGTTTTATGCAGTCGTCTAACCACACCTAATTGTTGGTCTTATCCCAGATCACAACCAGGATTTGGAAATGCAGATACTTTTCCGCCAAATTCTTTGCCAGCTCGAACTCCTCGGCATCCACTGAAAAGATTAGGCATTTAGAATAAATTGTTTGAAAAAACGTGTTAAACCCAGACAGAGGAATCAATCGCACCTTTGCGACTCGTACTGTTGCATCAGAAGTTCAAACTGTGTCTCCGTAGCTGGAGCTTATCCCACAAACTGGAAGCATGAAGGAATTCCAAGAGTGCAAGTGCGATGTTCTTTTCGCGAAGCTGCGGCACAATTTACAGGTGGATGATTTGAGGGCGTGCTTTTGTGTCACACACTACTAAAAAGTCATGTAAATTTCGGTTCCCTGAGACCGACACATGTAAGCGGGCCTTTTGACATAAGAATCAGTTGAAAGAAACGTGAAAATCAATTCAACCAAACGTTCTCTTCGTCGACTAGCTGATGTTTCGGTTTGAGAACACTTAATTTTACATGAAATATTTGTTTACGTTCTATGATTTACGTCCTATGTGGATTACGTCTCGTGTAAAAGTAGTTATTTCTAAGTGTGCACATCTCAGCGCGGATCCGCTGCAGGCATGTCATGGGATATCTATTTGATCTACTTCACTTGTTTCATCAACGCTCTGTAGAATTTCATCAATGCGAACTTCTATGCCGTCGAAGATTGCGGACTATGGTTTCACTTGCCGGAATATAATCGTTTGCCAGCCGCCTCGCAACTGAATCTGTAGCTGCACCAAATTACATGTAATGGACGAGCCGTCGTGCGCTATCGATGAACAGTGGCGAACATCTCCGGGTGGGGACACCGCCAGGCAGGAATCCATATGATCACCTTTAGCAATCGGCAACAAACACCGTATAAAGACATCGCCGAGAAAGATAATGCATATAATAATAACACCGGGAAAGCAGAAAAATCCAGAAACCTTACAAACTTGTCGTTACACAGATAAATTAAACTATTATAATTTTACTTAAATTTAATCAATTTGACATTATACTCAGTTTAATTGAAGAATTAAAGTGACAATAGGCTGTTTCTATGCACCGCCAATGTAGAGTGCGCTATGCGCTTACTAGAGGAAACGTCAACCAAACCGTTTGTTTACATCCAAATTACAATTTTACATATCAAATTAACGCATATTGTTATGCGTATCTTGCATATTTCCATCGGGATGGGTCTTATTTTATTATTTTTCACATATTCGAACGGATTTACAGCTTAAATAACATCAAATTAAAAATCCGGAAGATCATAACCGCTGGGGTAGTTTTATAAATCTTCGTTTTTCTTAACAAAAATATGTGGAAGCATCAGCCGTTCACTTCAAAATCGATACAGAAAACAAAATATACCATTTGGATGTTGATTACAAGCACCTGCGATGGATAAACTAATCAGAAAAGTTAAAAACATTTACCTCTTCCTATGCTTCACGGTGAAAATTTCAGCCCTCATCACTTTTTTGATGGTTCTCTTATTCACCACCAGAGGTTGAAACGATCGCTTAGTTTCCATTGGATTCGCCTATTGACTCACAGATGACGAGTGGGTGAAAATCTCGGTGAAAATGGTAATGACATTATAGATACTACCATTATCATGATTCAAGTTTTCAAATCCATGAATATTGTTCATGGGTTTCGAAACTGATGATTCATAATTTCGGGAATCTAGTTAAAAAACGCCTGATATCATAAACTGGTACCATTATCACGAATAAATTTTGCGAAACCATGAATATAGTTCATGGTTTCGACTCGTATGATAAATGATTTCATGAATCTAGCTACGATTTCTCGTCAACCGAAAAAATATCGTAACGCATAGGTTGCGTTACGAAAAAATAGCTCATAAAATCATGAATTTTATTCATGGTGTATTTTCATAACATGAAAACTCACAATTTTCCTGAAATCATGAGTCATTTTTCTCATTTCTGAGATTGGATTTGTTCCCGTGTGCCATACCTCTGAATTAGGATTTTTCGGTGGATTAAAAATGATGCCACCAATCTTAAAGGGTCAAAAATACTCATAACGAGTCGCAACATCTCTCTGGAGAAACTAGTTTTACTCAAAATTTCATCAACTTTTACCCATGCAATGAAAAGTTATGCACAAAAGAAAGTGTTGCATTTTTTCGAGTTCAATCTTTAAGCTTGTCGAAGCTAGAGCAATTTTCCGGTAATTCATGATGGAAGTATTTAGTTTTAGCAAGCAGTGTGAACACCACAAACAGGGGGGGTTCGACAAAGTGTATCGAAAGTAAATTCGAGCAGATTTTTCATTATGGGTCAAAATCAGACCAAGAAATCAGATAGCCTAAACGGACCTTAACCTCTGTTCAGAGTGTTCCATTCGTAAGCGGGATGCAATCTCGTTCGCTTGACTCCCACAGTCGCTGTAGGACGCCAGCATTTCTGACATATTATCTCAGCATGCACACCACGCCACCACCCATCCAGCAACATCAGGAGCACATATCGGCATCGCACACAGTATGTGGCATGCGAAACGGAGCGTAGGATCCACCCAGGCTGCTAAAATTATCCTTACGTAACGGGCGCAGAGAGCAGCAGCCCAACGAACGTAGCCAACGCAGATATCCCATCCATCAGCGCGGACCGAACCAAGGCCACGTGGGATAATCCCGAAGGATTTCTTCTTCTTTTTCACTCTCAGGTGATTGTCTGCTACTGCTTTAGCTGTGCTTCGAATCCCACCCGGTGTGTGAAAGATGTCTGCTGATTTACAACATGATGGAAGGGCGAACGTAACATGCTGATTTTCACTTTGGATTTCTCTGAACGGGAATCGCCCACCATTTGTGTATTAAATACATTTCCAAGGAACACAACTGATTTTCGCTGCCGTCCAAATTTTGGGGAAGGGATCCTTCGATGACACAACGTAATAAAATACCATAATTTATGGGCAAGTATGCTAGTTAAGCGGATTTTTTGGTTCTCTTCGGTGCTTTTGAATGTTGATCCCAACAGCGTTTGGGGTGCGCGCGAATTGCTCGGTTGGCGAAGGAAAACGAAGTAATAAAACCATAATTTGTGTAATGGGAAGCTTTTTTTTTTGGCGAAGGATGGGAGTTGCCAGGGTGGGGACATTGGTAGCTCTAACAATACAATTCCACCAAATTTGGATTGGATTCGGGTTGGATACATTTTCCGTAAAAAGTCGACCAATTTTTGAAAGTTGATCTACTGCGTGTAAGTTATTTTTGTATCTTACGTCTCAATCTCTACAATAAACTAAACTGCCCATAAACGCAAAACAGTCCCACGTGATTTTTCACCAATTTTCAGATAAATCCACGAAACATCTTTAAATTAAATGTACACACTTAAAAGCAATACTCGAGCTCGGCAGTACATATTACCGAGCTAACAAGCCATTTGCATGATTTGTTGAAAATTCAGCTAAAACACAACTTCTACTGAGTTTTAGCACCAATGCAAACTGAAATTTCGGCATAATCATGCTTATTTCCGAAATTCATGCTTATTTCCAATGAGACTAATAAACGCATAACAAGACTGAGAGTTTAAAATATGCGATTAAACATTTATTTCAGTAAATATTACTAAAAGAAAAATTTAATTACAGTCAGGATTACTATACAGAAGAACAAAATCGAATCAAAAAAGAAATTGTTATTTATTTTCCTTGTTTTACACTTCGAATAAATTTCACATTTTTCTAGTCTTTATCATCGTCATCAATGCTTTTGTCGTCAATTACCGACAGAATAACATTTAACAGAACTTTCTACCTATTTTGGTCGATTCCACGCGCTTGTTGTTTTAATTTCAAATAGGGTTTCAAGTCGAAGGTATTCGGTGTCACCATTATTAGTTGTTTTTTAGTGAACAGAAAACCGTATGTCATTATATAGCTTCCTTTGCAAATGATGGCTTGCTTGATTTTGTCCACTATACCTACGCTTAAGGGGTTACGCCTACCTGCAAGACCAAAAAAAGCGAAAGTTTGGATTTTTTTTTCTCGAAAACGACGCAACATGTTGAAAATCGGTTTTCTGCCGTTTATTGAACACACATTAAATGGTACATTTATCAGTCGATGCTGTAAAAACGAGGTCCTGGTGCCCCGCACGGTTGCTCCTCGTGGACGATGTTCTAAAAAACGCTTTTTGCGGTGCCAACTGCGGTTTGTGATGTAATCATCTGAAATAAAAAAAAAACCATGCCAAATCGTTAAGCATGTGTTAAACTAGTCCTTGATCGTTCGGTTTTTTTTTATTTTTTTGACAAAATGGCGGCCTTGCAAAGTTGAAGTGCCGATTTTTGATCCTTAAAATGTGTCTTTGATCGGCTGTAAAAAATCGAAATTAAATGATAGACGAAATCCGAACGATCGTGGACTGCACAAAATAGTACTGAACAGAAATCAAAACGAATCGGACGAATCGAATGTATACATTTCGAGAAATTTTTGGCACCGGTTTTGAAAATATGATTCCGAGATAATCGCGTTTAAAGTTTCAAGTTGGGTTTAGTCCACTATAAGTGAATATTTTTGTACGTCGCATAGCTTTCACAATTTTCATCGGATCAACTTGATCTTTTGAGGAAATATTCTTGACTTTATATACTTTCGATAAGGACAATAAAAAAAATCGATTTTTTGAAAGTTTGCAGGTAGGCGTAACCCCTTAATAACATGGATCCTCGTCCATGTATCCATGTTATTGAGCGTAGGTATACTGAGAAACTTTCAGCTGCGTCGTAAATCCTGTGCAACTTTACGAACGCTTAATTAGGGTACAGTCAGTCCAGCGTGTTCATCATATGAAAGTGTTCCATATTTGTGCAAGATTGTATGTTGTTGTTGATTGTATCAAGGGGTTGGTCATTCCACACTGTGTGCCAACAACAGATATGGGCGAGCACACCTAAGCACACTCATTGGCACTGTTTGGCACCCATCGTTAGACATTTTAATTATCTTTAATGTTTCTGGCAGCACTACACCATATGTGCGCCTGAGCAGTGCGCATGTGTCAAACATTTGATAATCATAGTTGTTGACACAATCCAATTTTTGGAAACCGCAACCGTGAATTACCGCCAAGTCCCGCCATGGATTCCTTTAAACACATAGACAGACAGTACACATCCTAATGCCTGTGCGAAGCCGTATATCATTCCGAACGAGACTCTGCGTTCACACATTTGGACCACCCCTCATACCAAAACCAGGACAATCGCTACTGTGCTGAAAATTATCAACATCGATAACAAAATCTCACTCAATGAATCCCACATTCCAAACAGCACCGATTGTGATTTGAAAAAAGACCCTCTATGAAATCTAATCGGCCTAATCCTCAGCAAATATTTTACCCCTTTCGGATGCATGATACCCTCCTGCTACTACACCGGCCATTCCATCGTACAGCATAGAAAGTTACAACGGTGCAACATCATCAAATCTAGGAAAATTCATCCCGCTGCTTAAGATCCGTATCTCAATTCACATACTCCCAGTATTATTCTTAGTTTCAGCGAGCAAAACAAAACATCCAAGCTGTCAAAATACCGGGTTGCCAAACATGTAATTATTCACAAACAAACAAAGTTAGCTCGATGACTGGCACTGCTGGATTGTATGTATTATGAACTAACAGATTGCCTTCCACCGAAACCTGTAGGACCATAATGTCAACTTGGGAATGTTCAAACTAAGCGTCTGTAGGAAAAATATAAGGTGAATTGGATGTTGTGATAGTCCATTTTAATAACCGTTTCAAGCTTTGTTCTGAACGGATTTTTTGTTTTGAACTTGGCGACTTTTATGAGCTTCAAGTAGAAGGGGGTGAAATCCGTAAAAATGTTGTTCGTTTCTGCGGCCATTAAGCTACTGAAGCTATGAGACTCGGCTCTACGGATTCCACAAGTATAATGTGAATGGTTTTAAAACCCTCAGAACTTTCGATTCAAATCACATCTGCAATGACCCTAGTCATTATCTCACGATCAAGATTCTAGTTGGTGAAAACCATGGTGGAAAATATACTAATAAACACGATAGTAATTTCCGGATCTGTAGTTTGAACGATACATTTATACGAGCAATAGTCGAATGGTTTCAACCATACTGATGTTCCTCCAGGAATGGATCAACGAGTCAGTGGTGAGCAGTTAATACTATTAATGTTGAAACTCACAATTGTTTGACCCCAGAAGATTCTGTGCCGTCCCAGAAGGAGACGTGTCTAAACCCCTAAAGATGTGTCTAAACCAGTCGGCAGTCTTTGGGATGGGCATCAAAGGCCTCTTTTGCTTTGGGATCTCCGGGCGTTGGCGAGGTAGGGAGAGTTTTCGGAATTATGAGACGCCTGACAAAAAGGGTTTATTAAGACTTTATTTTAATGGTTTTATTGATCCACTGAAATACTTACGCTTTTGTCGAGTTCGGTAACGTAGCTGAGGTTATTGAAGGTTGCCGGGGACAGTGCGTCCAGCACCGACCGTGGTCGATGGTGGAGGCCGATGGTGGCTAACGGCAAGCCGATCTCCAATCAGCGCAGCTCGTGGAGTGGTCGCCGGAAATTTTCGGTATATTTCGGCCACAGGAGTGGTGACGGACAATGGTTGTCCGACACGTGGGAGTCTACGGATAGCGTCGCCATCAGTGGCAGATTACCGGTACTAGAGGGTACCCGCCAGGCACTGTCGTTGTTGGCTTACTAGGGTTAATAGGCATCAGCTGCTTAGATGATGTCGTTGGTGGCTTACTAGGGTTAATAGGCATCAGCTGCTTAGATGATGTCGTGATACTGGATTGCCGGATGGCGGTTTCGAATTACCTGATTTCACGACAATAGAGAAACCGGCCCAGAGCCCGGGAGACCACGGACATTGATTGTCCAAGAAGTTGAAATCTCGATCTCCGAAAGGCCCAATTTTTCGGTGGCCGCAATAAAAGAAAACTTCACTGTTGTCGTCAATTATCATCGCCTCGCTCTTCACCAGCCCAGTGACAAGCGCGTAGGCAGCATGTTATACGGTGACAGCGGGCCCAGCACAGCAAAATAAATGATATGAGCCCGGGACATGCTGCCTACTGTCAAACGCTGCTGTTGGTATAGGCCTTGTCACTGACCTGCTCTTCACACACTACCTCCCAACATTGGCTGGGATCGATGTCACTACGTGTGTCCTGCTCAGAATCTTCGAAAGATTTCATGTACTGCATCCACGATGCCGGTGATTTCTCAGCCGGAAACTGCTGGTCGTTTACCTCAAATCCAGCAAATTCATCTTCCGAGCTTAAGATACCTTGCATTAATTCTCCACCGGCAATCGAATTTTTACATGCAACCGGCACCTCCTCTTCGGAACTTTCGTCACATCCATATAATTTTAAATATTCAAAAGCAGACATTTTGAAAGAATTGAATCCGAACCATCCAAACTCGTGAACTGTCGAAACAACAATGAAACAATATTTGGCGTTGACGGCACCGTCGAGCTAACATATCTTCACACAAAAATTGACAGTTTATTATGGGATTTGACAAGACAAAGTTTGCCATGTTTTACGCATAGACTGACAGATGCTTATGGAATTTCACCATCGGAGCGAGTGGGACAAAGGTAACCCAAGAAACACACTTCCATCTTAATAAGTAGCTGCAGCTTGCTTGTGACTGAAATAAGTTACATACAAGTAACCACAAATACTCAGTACAAGTGTGCTGCTAGGGAATCCGTTGCACTTTTCATTTCACGGATTTAAATGAAATTCGGTTCACAATTACGATAACGAATAATAACACGCGCCTGCCGATTTTATCCGATTTCATCCACTATTCATCGATAATCTTGGCTGTGTAATAATTATCGAGCATCATACTTATGTTATTTTTAGTGTGTATCATGTTAAGTGTCACTTTATTGAGCAGCTGCTTTGTGGTAGTTGAGGTGTAAATTTTAACTTTCAAAGAGTTATGGAAATAGGGTAAATTATGGCTTCGGCACCCATTGACTGTTTTCGGCAACCGAAATTGAAACGTTAATTTCACTGTATTTTCCCATCAAAACTCTTCGCTGAATGTATTAAGCCGATTCCTTACCTTTTCAGCTTCAATCTGATTACATTTTTACGACTGCGCAATCCTGTTCTGCCATATTTTTCTTTAAATGAAATATACACACTACAAAATACGGCTGATTTCGTGTTGCCGATAATAGAACAGCTGGTTAACACGCAGTTCATATGGAAAGGGTGCCGAAGAAAAAGAGACTGCCGACAATAGTCACACTCACCTGAGAAGTTTGGAGCGTTGTAAAAACATGTTCAACCCGTTTTGATCAATTCTGTCGATTGAAATTGGTAGAACAGCAAGCAGCAGATAAGTGTCAACAAACAAACCTGTCATGTATGTTTGTGACGCTGAGAAATCGCTAAAAGAAGTTCGGACGCTGCTTAGATTGACGAGAATATGTAAATTCCCCTAGATACTGAACAATTTTGGAAAGATGTCTGCTAAATTATGGGGCCAATTCCAATACGCATCCACGTAGCGCTGAAAGTAACGAAATGTCTGCACGAATGGTTGACAGTTGGCATTCATTGACGACCAAACCTTAGCCCAGGTCTAGCATATGCGGCATATCCACTTAAAAAAATTCAAACCTGGGAGTCGAAAAGTTCTAAATTTTCACTTACACCAAAGTTCAATTAAGCTCAAAATGCTCATCCAAATTCCACGACATCAACCAGCTCGTTTGTCATGAAAATGGTCAAAAACAATTAGATTATTTATTGTACATATCAAGCATATATTTTTTAGCGGCGCCGGTGGTGTAGTGGTAAGCGTGATTACCTCTCACCCCAGCAGGCCTGGGTTCATAGGCATAACATCTCTGATCACGCCTTCCTTCGGATGGGAAGTAAAGCCGTTGGTCCCCGGTTCATGAGTTGATGGGTCGATAGGTAGGGTCCAGGTGTGGGAGCTGCCTTCCTGGCGCGTCGGTAGCATTGGTGCTCAGCACGGAAAACAAGATCGACGGTAAACAAACCAAAGGAAAAAAAAAAAAAAAAAAGATATTCACGATCGAAACTTCCGAAATTCTGCTGAAGTGCCAATCGCAATTCCAGCTTGGGATTATGTTTTTCGTGAGAAGCTGAGTTCCGATATCTTTTATTTGCTGCCCATAATAAATTAATTCCTTCGCAAGAGCAGTACCTGCACTCCTCGCTGGGTGTTTCCAAAATCCTTCCTTGCTTGCCTTTGCGGCCACTTACAACTTCAACTCAGAACTACTTCCGCACGGCTTGGACCTTCCGAAAAGTTATCTCTAAGGGTCGATTTTCCAGTAGCAAGTCCAAATTAATTCGAATGAGCCTTCTAAAAGTCCATTCGAAAAAAAAACTGCAGATATCGAAGACCAATTTTATGAATTGAACACTTTTAGGGTTGTTCCGGATGTTCTGGAAGGTCACCCAGTGGCCTCCAGTGTTTACTTTCTGTGAACCACAGAGCTGTAGGACCAATTGACAGTTGATCTTGATTTTCCAAAATGTCCATAGGGTCCATATTCCGGTCACAAGACCGAATTTATTCTAATGAGTCTTCTAGAAGAACTTTAAAAAAAACCGCTGAGCTCTAGGACCAATATTGTGAATTGACCACTTTTCTAATGTTCCAAATTATTTGCAAGGATACCCAGGTTCCGGTCACAAGTCCGAATTAATTATAGTAAGTTTTCTAAAAGTGCTTTCGAAAAAACAAAGAGCTCTAGGCCCAGTTTCATGAATTGATCATTTTCGCTGTTGTTCAGGACCTTCCGAAAGCTCACCCAAGGTCATTCCGTAGCCCCTGGGGTCCATTTTTCGATTACAAGTCCAAATTAGTTCTAATGAGTCTTCTATAAGTGCTCTCGAAATAACCGCAGAGCTCTAGGCCCAGTTTCATTAATTGACCACTTTCACTGTTGTTTGGTATTTTCCGAAAGTTCACCCCGTGACCTCGGGCTCCATTTTCCGGTCAAAAGTCCAAATTCATTCTAATGAGTCGTTCTATAAGTGCTTTAAAAAAAACCCGCAGAACTATGAGACCCTAGATGAGACCAGTTTCATAAATTGACTGAAATTTATAAAATCACAGAACAACCTAGAAATTTTCGATTCATTTTAACTGTTCTTCAAATCGAAATGCGCATTGTTTTCTGATCATATCTTTTTCGTAAAGCCAAATGTTCAGCCTACATTTTTTTTCCTAGACGGTTTTGCTCTACACTCGATGTTTTTTTCCAAGTGGGATTGTTTGAATAAATTGTGTGCCAAAACATATACGCCCTTGTGAAAATTACGCTTGTTTCCAAATAACCCTGTGCAAAGTTTCATCCATGGTGGGTATATACATGGTGATACAGCTATGTAAACAAACTCGGTCGCTGTCCCATACAAAAATCCAACATGCCTGAATCATGAATTTGACACATTAGAACACCTATATGTGTTCACCTTGGTTTCATCCAAATCAAAGATTATTTTGCGCATGAAATCGGCTTTCCTCCACACAACGTGACTGTCTCGCGCAGACAGCAGCAGGCGGCAGCTGACAGTGCACTGCAGTGGTGCTAGAAAAAAAAAGAATAATGAGCAGTTAACTTGGTTAGCAATCAGTAATGGCTTGATAACTGTTTCCACAAGCGTCGGATCGTTTTGCGATCTTGTAAGAAAAGGTTCCTTTTAAAATTTCTTAGAACGGCGCCGGTGGTGTAGTGGTAAGCGTGATTACCTCTCACTCCAGTAGGCCTGGGTTCAATCCCAGTCGGCGCCGCCGGGATGTTCTGAGGCATAACATCTCTGATCACGCCTTCCTTCGGATGGGAAGTAAAGCCGTTGGTCCCCGGTTCATGAGTTGATGGGTCGATAGGTAGGGTCCAGGTGTGGGAGCTGCCTTCCTGGCACGTCAGTAGCATTGGTGCTCAGCACGGAAAACAAGATCGACGAAAAAACAAACCAAAAGAAAAAAAAAAAAAAAAATTTCTTAGGGCATAGTTTGACTGACATATTTTTAGAGGTTAATGGTTGACCTTTCCAGATTTTTATTTGAAAAAGTATGTTTTCCCATAGAAAATCCTATGTAAAATTAAAACCACTGGCGCTAAAATATAGTTCCACCGGACGACCTGAAATTTTAAACAGTAACGTTAAGACCCAAAAGGCCCCCAGAAATCATACTGGAACTGGAATTTGAATTTTGTCCCACCCTAATAAGTATCTCAAAGCATTCATCCTAGCATCCAATCTGTAAGGCTTTTGTCATGTGGCATACCCTGCTCCAAAACGTTACGATTGTATAATTTTTGCATGGTTTATGCTTCTATGAAATATTCATACCTCTTCTCCCAAAAAATAAAATCCGCGGGGTGCTACTCAGAAAAAAATAGCGTAAATCGTAGTTGCGTCTAACTTACTCCAGCTAAAAATAGCAACAGGGCACAATCAATTGCTACCACCGAACCTTTTTCCTCTTAGCCAACCTTAAAAAGCTTTTTGCGAAGTCTCATACCCTCAAGGGAGCAATACTTTATCCTCGACCTCACGCATAGCAACACTCTCAGAGTTCAAGTACTGGAATATTATATTATTTCGACGATCGTGTCATACTTTGTCCCACGCAAAACTAACCTTGAATGCCGGGTTCCGTTCAAGCCGCACATACAACAATAACCTCAATCAACATAAGTTTTCCAAAGATAAATCTCCCACCCATGGAAAATTCGGAAATCTTTTTTCGTTGGTTATTGATTGGCTTCAAACTACTCACACACATAGGCGGAGATTGCTTCGCGGGAAAGGCCCTTGACTTTTTATAGTCCTTTTCTGTCAGGCAATGGAGAATAGTGGCCATTTCTCATGATGATGTTTGTTTTATTGCACGGCTCCACCTAAATGGGCGCAAACTGTACTGGGAGAGCACGGGCCGGACGAGACCAGACGGGAAACGTTTATTTTAACTGCTGCTTTTTCATTAAAATTTATGAAGCACCTGGAAAGCACAAGTTTCGAGTTTATTACGTCTGCAAGTGGACGGAAAAGCAAGTGCCTGTTTTAGTGCTGCTCACGGGGTTCGTTTGTCGGATTCTTTGTAGTTGGTCTGATTCCGGGATATTGTTTTTCTTTTCGGTCATAGAAAGGTGACAGAAAGGGCACCTCACTCTAGGGTCAGGTACCAAAGAAACCATAGGCACGTTACTTTGCCTTTTTGGCTATATACGGTCTCTTAAGAACTTACAAAAACTGGTAAAGCCGTTGTTCAACTGTATTTTTACTTGGGTATAGAGCAGCGTTTCTCGATCTATGGGCTGCGACCCACTAGAAGATTGCTGGTTGTCCTAAGCTGGGTCACAGAAATTCTGATAGCTTTGTTATGTTTAAAAAATTTAGCTACAAATTGAGCTACACAGCAAAAACTTTGTAAATTTACAAAGTTCGACAATGTCTGGTATGGTGACCTAGCGTAGGGGGGATGGGGGCAAGAAGACCATACGGGACGAGATGGGCCACCATTCGTTTGGGCATAATACCTATTAACACAATCTAATTTTTTTTACAAACTTGTTGAAAATGTTTCTAATATGCATCTCCATGAAAACCGTATCAAAATTCAATTACATGTCTAAGATAATAATGGAAATGTAACATTAGCTCAAAATCTCTAGAATATTAGAAGATATGCAGTCAAGAAAACAAGAATTGCATTCACTATTTCACATTTTAGTGATCCGCTGACTCTACAGTGAGCAGTAAAGGGCGAACACGAAATTATTGCGACACATTCAACAGGACATAACTTTTTTACCATTGGGTAAAAATCAACCAAATTTTGCACACTTTCTCATTGATGTGTATTGTGTACATGCTGTCAAACTCTAAGCCGTGTTTTTCGATTCAACGAAAATGGAGGTGAACCAACGCAAGTTGAGAGAACAAATTCTTTCCAAACACCTGGAATTTCCTGACCTATCGCACCGACAGTTGGGAAAAATGTTGAACATTCACCATTCAACCGTCTCCAGAGTGTTGAAGCGGTTCCAGGAGCGGTTGACGTTGGACCACGGCAAAGGAGCTGGAAGAAAACCGGGACCGAAGAACAAAAAGACGGAGGGAAAGGTGAAGCGGATGATTAAAGCAAATCCCAACGTCTCAAGCCGTGATTCGGCTAAAAAGATCGGCATGTCGCAGAGCTACGTCCAGAATGCAAAGAAGAGAGCTGGACTACATACATACAAGGTACAGAACTTCCCAAACCGCGATGAGCGGCAACAATCGACGGCTAAAACTCGGGCACGGAAGCTCTACGAGAAAATGCTGACAAAATATGGCTGCTGTGTGATGGACGACGAAACGTATATAAAAGCCGATTTTAAGCAAATTTCGGGGTTGGAGTTTTTCACCGGCAAGAGCAAGTTCGATGTGGATGACAAATTTAAGAAGAAGAATATGTCGAAGTTCGCCTCCAAATATCTCATTTGGCAGGCCATCTGCTCTTGCGGACTGAAGAGTGAGCCTTTCGTTACAAAGGGCACAGTAAATGGCGAGATCTACAAATCTGAGTGCCTGGGGGCGACCCCGGCGTAGTGGTAAGCATCCATACCTCTCACGTCAAAGTCACGAGTTCAAATCTCACCCCCGGACAAGTCACGAATGACCCAAGAGCGTTAATGTGACTATGATGAAAAAAAAAAAAAAAAAAAAAACCAAAAATCTGAGTGCTTCGAGAAGCGCCTTTTGCCGTTCTTGCAGCAGCACGACGAAGCTCCGCTATTTTTGCCAGATTTGGCATCATGCCACTATTCTAAAAGTGTCCTGGAGTGGTATGAGGCCAATTCTGTCCATTTTGTTCCAAAGGACATGAATCCGCCAAACTGTCCGGAGCTGCGCCCGGTGGAGCAGTACTGGGCAATAATGAAGCGGGAACTTCGGAAGAGCAAAAAGACAGTCAAAGACGAGAAGGACATGTTAAGAAAATGAAAAAAAAACTGAGAAACTGGTACCGGAAACTGACACTGTAAAGACTTTGATGGAGGGCATCAAGCGAAAATGCGTTTAATTTTACACTCAACTTTTCTTTTGATTTTTGAAGTAAATATATGTATAAAACTACCCTAAAATTTTGGTTTGATTCTAAACATTATAAGAAAATTGGCATGACATTTTCGGTGTCGCAATAATTTCGTGTTCGCCCTTTACACGTAACTGTTGCTAAAAGAACTTATGTTTCTATTTCACATGATTCCTGAATGTTATTTTCTAGTGAAAACCTGTCAAAACGTTAACTTTTACTAGGGTGCTCTGCTCATATTGTCCCGTATGGTTGTTGATCGGAGCAAAAACTGAAATTTTTCAAACATAATAATTTGTTGAGTCTATCATATTTTATCCATATTTTGAACATTGTATATTATCAAACATATTCCAAAGCATGAGCATGATCACAGCTTTCATACATTTATGAATGTTTTTCATGTGTTATGATGTGTTTTTCTTAGGGGGACCATATTGCCCCTATCTACCCTACATGTTGCATCAATACAACTTCCCGATCTTCCTTTTTATGTTCTACCTTGATTAGTTTTCCGTCGATCTTGTTCTCCGTACTGAATACCAATGCTACCGACGCAAGGAAGGCGCTTACCACTACACCACCGGCGCCGCTAACATAATTTTATGAATTAGTGTTACTTGGATTAGACCTCAGAAAATCTCGACGGCACCGACTGGGGTTGAACGACACACTGGCCAGAAGACGCCTCTTGCTACTACTGGGACCAGCGTTGTTTGGCATGATTCTAGCTATCGCGTTGATGGCCTTCAAAGCCTACTCACAGGCATATTCGACGTGGCTGTTGAAGTTTAGCCGGTCATGGATCATCACTCCCAGGTACTTCAGCAGACGCTTCGAGGCTATGGCGTGCTCCCCGACGGTGATTTCTGTCCGCTGTAGCGCTTTACAGTTACTGACCAATAGCACTTTCGTTTTGTGGTGGGCTATCTGCAGCTTCGCACCTTGCATCCAGTTACCAATCATGTCGATCGCCTCGGTCGCCAACACTTCCACCTCGCCGTCAAGACAACGTCGTCCGCAAAGCCAACGATCTCAACTCCTTACGGCAGCTTCAGCGTTAGCATACCGTTGTACATCCCAATCCAAAGCGTTGGACCAAGGATGGAGCCTTGTGGAACTCCTGCTGTGATCCTAATCGATCTCTGTCCCATGTCTGTCTCGTAGACCAGAGCCCGGTTCTGGAAATAAATCCTCAGGATCCTGTACAGGTAGTCAGGGACCCTCATTCTATGCAGCGCTTCGGCGATGGCCTCCCAGCTGGCGCTGTTGAACGCATTCTTTACGTCGATCGTTATCACGGTGCCATATCGATCTCCTCTCCGCTTCTGTTTGGACGCCTTTTCGGCTCTTTCGACCACTGTCCGAATTGCATCCATCGTCGATCTCCCTTTCCGGAATCCGAACTGCCTCTCCGACAATCCGTGCTCACTCTCCGTGTATTTCGTTAGCCTGTTTAGGATGATCCTTTCCAAGAGTTTTCCGAGTGTATCCAGCAGGCATCTAGACCTAAAGGGTGATACGGTCAAAATTTGGTCAAGGGAAAACGCGTGTAAATCGGTGAAATCGTTTATTTAAAAAATCAAATTAAATTTCTTTTTCAAGTTCAATTAGTATAAAATTCAGGAAAAATATTCAGTTAGGCTTCCGCTTTTCCAAATCCGAATTGCCGGGCCTTACACTTGACCCCTGCCATCAGATTTTGTACAGCCACCTTGTCCACCTTCTTCGCCGCAGAAAGCCAGTTTGCCTTGAACTGCTGCTCGCCCTTAGCAGTTTTTTTGGTCTTCTTTAGGTTCCGCTTGACAATAGCCCAGTATTTCTCAATTGAGCGGAGCTCTGGCGTGTTGGGAGGGTTCTTGTCCTTGGGAACCACCTGCACGTTGTTGGAGGCGTACCACTCCATGGCCTTTTTACCGTAATGGCAAGATGCCAAATCCGGCCAAAACAGTAAGGAACAACCGTGTTTCTTCAGGAAAGGCAGCAGACGTTTATTCAAACACTCTTTCACGTAAATTTCTTGGTTGACAGTCCCGGAAGCTATGAAAATGCTGCTTTTCAAGCCACAGGTACAGATGGCTTGCCAAACCAGATATTTCTTTGCGAACTTTGACAGTTTCATGTGCTTGAAAACATCTGCTACCTTTCCCCTTCCTTTTGCCGTATAAAACTCCTGTTCCGGAAGCTGCTTGTAGTCGGCTTTGACGTAGGTTTCGTCGTCCATTACCACGCAGTCAAACTTCGTCAGCATCGTCGTGTACAGCCTCCGGGATCGCGCTTTGGCCGTCGTATTTTGTTTATCATCGCGATTTGGAGTCACTACCTTCTTGTAAGTCGATAGTCCGGCTCGTTTTTTGGCTCGATGCACGGTTGTAGACGATACACCCAGCTTATTTGCGGCATCTCGGAGAGAGAGGTTAGGGTTTCGCTTGAAACTACCGGCAACTCTCTTTGTCGTCTCAGCGACTTCCGGTTTTCGATTTCCCCCCGATCCAGACTTCCTGGCTGTCGACAAACGTTCCCCAAACACTTTAATTACATTTGTAACGGTTGATTTGGCAACTTTTAGCGATTTTGCCAACCTTGCGTGCGAGTAGCTCGGATTTTCGCGATGCGCGAGCAAAATTTTGATACGCTGCTCTTCTTGCTTGGACGGCATTTTGACAACTGAAGAATGAATTCCAAAATCAAAATAGGAGCAACATTCTACACACACACACCCTCAAAATGAGGAGTGTTCAGGTTTTTTAAATGCAAAATTGAAAGAAATACGTCAAGTTGATATTGACCAAATTTTGACCGTATCACCCTTTAGCCTCTGTATCTTCCACCTGTCAGGGAAGTGACCCTCGTCCAGGCAATTCTGCAGCACCATCCTGAACATGTCCGGGGACGCCTAGATCGCCGCTTTCAACGCCGCGTTGGGGATTCCATCCACCTTCAACCCTTTCGCCACTGCTACGAGTTCCTTGTTGGTGACATCGACGTTATCGTCCTCTCCTTCTCCGTACGGTGTAGGTGGGCAGGTTTTATTGTTTTATTGATGTTTACATCAACAGGCTTAATGAGGCTCCAATGATGTTAACCTTAAAAACTATAGTAAAAAAATACATTCAAGCATGGTCATAAAAAACATTAAAAAGCATATATCTTATAGTCAGTTACCCCTGCCGGCGAAAAACAGAAGAAAACTTTCGACGGAGCGCATCACGGGAGAGATGAAAGTCGAAAACAGATGCAACTCTGTTGAATGTTCTCTGCAGTCCGCAAATCAGCATTGCAGTCTTAGCATAAGATTATTACGCAGCGGTCGCGGTTAAACATTCAGGTCAATTTGCCTCAGGATAGCCTCGCAATCTGTCCTTCCTTGCAGGATATCGGCCACGGTTAGGGCTCTGCTTGTGTCTCTTCTAGTCCGGAGAAGTTCTAGGTCGATAAGTTGACAACGGCTTTCGTTACTGGGTAATTGAAACGGATCATTCCTAAGCAATCTACGCAACGCAAAACGAAGAAAGCGACGTTGAACAGATACAATTCTCTCGGCACCGTTGTTATAGTTTGGGTACCTAACCGCTGAACAATACTCAAACGTCGATCGAACAAGCGAACAATAGAGATATTTTAGACAGTAGATATCAGTGAAGTTTTTAGCTATCCTAAAAATGAACCCTAAAGTTCTTGACGCCTTATCAACACCATATGTAATGTGTTGCTTGAATGAAAGCTGCCAATCCAAGATCACACCCAAGTATTTCACCTGATTCACGCGTTCGATTGTCGAGCCAAGCAGGTCATAGCTAAATATTATCGGTTGTTGTTTTCGTGAGAACGTAATAGCGGAGCATTTGGCTGGGTTCACTATCATTCTGTTTAACCTGCACCAACTAGCGAATACATTCAGCTGACGTTGAAGAAAGTGACAGTCAGCAATGGAGGAGATTCGTAGGAAGATTTTGAGGTTATCTGCATATAATAACCGAGGAGCTTCGATGACCAGTAGTACAAGTAGTACTACTAGTAGTTGAAGTAAAGTATTAAAATTAACGGTCCCATGTGGCTTCCCTGAGGTATACCTGATGTGGCGAAGAAGCTAGCTGATCTGCAATCTCCTATGGCAAACTTTAGCTGCCGACCGGTAAGATATGTTCGAAACCAACTCAGAATATGACCGTATACTGCCGAGTTTAGCAATCGCAATAGCATCAACAATCAATACGAAACTAACGATTTTAAATTGGCTCACCACTTTAGTAGCCTATTGGTCCCAAGCAAACGATTAACGTACCCTATTCTAGTTGAAATTCTATTACTACACTATGTTTGTTTTGATTCGCTATGAAAGTTTGACAGATAACATCAGGGTGTGTGGGTTCATGCAGAACATGCAGGGGTGAGTGAAATAGCTTGGGACTGCTTGGGACCGTTGTTCTGGTACTGAGTGAGCCAAAAATAATAATGATTTTCTTCGGGACCCAGTGGTCTTAGAGTTACCTCTATGATAGCATGGTTCAACTTGTCGAATGCTGCGGATAGGTCTGAATAAATAACGTCCGTTTGAACCCGATCCGACATGCTTTCGGTTATAATTGATTGATTTATCTTTATTAAGGAGGCGTTCAGCCTGAGGCTGGGTCGGCTCCAACTTTCGGTTATATACGATGTGAGACACAGCATATTGGTGGTTGTAGAGCGGCCAACAGTAAACCCATGTTGATCAGCACTCAAATACTGCTTGCAATGGGACTGCAACGGTTCCATAATCACTAGCTCGAATAGCTTCGAAAAGGCACTTAACCGTGTAATTCCTCGATAGTTATCCACAGCTCATTTCCTTCCTTTTTTGTGGACGGGAAACATGTGTGCAAATTTCCAGCAAGATGGAAATATGCCACTGGAGAGAGAACAGGCGAAAAATCGGAATTAACAAGCTAGCAATATGCCTTTTCAAAAATACTGATGGTCCAGGATTGAAGGATGACTTGAGCAGAGTCGTGGCCTTAGAAATCATCTCAGCATTAACAACAATTGCACCCAGCGTTTGATCATTTACTGGAACGTTCCTGGCAGCCAGGTTAATATGGTCGTCAGTTAGTATCTCAGTGAATACACTGGCAATTTTTTTCGGAAAAAGGTGGCAAATATCCTGAGCCGTGGCAGCAACTTCTCCGTTGAATTCCATAGACGATGGGAGGCCGGATTCCCTCCGTTGTTCGTTCACGTAGTTCCAAAAGGATTTCGGGTGTCGCTTAAGTTTGCGCTGGATGCCTTGTTGGAAACTTGAAAACATTGACGACTGACTCGCTGGTACATGTGACTCAGCCTCACATAATGTAGTTTCAGATGAAGCGTGCGATACTTCGTAAATCTTCTCAATGCTGCTCTCTTGATTGACTTCAACCTACGTAGCTTTCTCGTCTGCCAGGGAGGGTGAGACACTTTGTGGTGAGTTCTTTTCGGGACGTGTCTGTCAATGACATATGCCAAGACATGTGAAAAGGTTTGCACTGCAGCCTCAACGTCATCTGGATCAAGGATGTTCTCCCATACCATGCTAGACAATACATCTATGATGCTACGGTGGTCTGCTTTACGGAAGTCATAAGAAGCCGTAGCAGGATAATCGTCGAAATCACGCACGAATTTGTCCTCAACAGTGACAATTAGAGGAGGGTGACGTGGAACTAGCTTAGTTAGTGCACAAGGAGCCGAGGAAATTAATGGAGCCCTGTCCTGTGTGCTCACGAAGCAGTGGTCCATACTACGATCATGTTCGTTAACTACATGGTTAATTTGAGAAAGCGTCGCTGCGCTGTAGTTGTCGTAGGATCGTGCTTGGAAAAGTCCTTCCAGGATGACTTTCAGCTTCTCTGGGCACATTTCAATGGGCATCGTTGGACCTCTGATCTTCGCCATGCGATGCTCCAGAGTTTGGCATCAGCGTCTCGATACAACTCCAGTTTGACTTGCTCTGCTTTATCTCTCGTTTAAGTGCGGCCCTGGCCCCTCGAAACACTTCTCTTCGTTCCTCTCTGTCTGCTTCTGTTCTTGGTCTCTGAACACGTCTTCTGGCTCTGAGACAACTAGCGTGGAGGGTGCTAAGTGCCTCGTTCCACCAGTAAGCTGGACGCCGTCTGTTATTTGGCTCCAGTTAACTTGGCATGGTCGTGTCACATGCTCTCACTAAAGTTTCTGTCAGCTCGTTCGCGTTCAGATCCACGGGGCCCCTGTCCACACGGAGTGCTTCAACGAAAAGATCCTT
This sequence comes from Ochlerotatus camptorhynchus, assembly GCF_037179485.1. Classification (NCBI taxonomy): domain Eukaryota; kingdom Metazoa; phylum Arthropoda; class Insecta; order Diptera; family Culicidae; genus Ochlerotatus; species Ochlerotatus camptorhynchus. The sequence continues at coordinate 6,454,715 of NW_027040988.1, forward strand.
GTCGAAAGCCTTCGTCTGCCACTTCCACTCGCAAGTTCTCGTCCTGCCACAGTATTCCGTTGGCCGATGCCAGATCGGATCGCCAGATGGTCGCAAAGGGCATATCCTTCGCACACTCTCCAATTTATGTTTGCCACCAGCGATGGACTGCAGAAATTTACGTTAATAATGGATTCCCGACCACCTCTGCGAAAAATGCTGACTACCGGTCTTCGTCCGATCAGCTCTTCAGCAAGTCCATCGAGCATCTCATGGAGTTGCTGTACAGTGTCGCAATGATTGAGGTTTATTTGGGTTACTTTCATTACCGTTGACCGGCCATCGCCTTTTTGTATGCTGTATCGAACTGTTTCTGCAATTTCCATGAATGGAAAATACGGTTCGAACGAAAACAAGAAGATGGGAGTATATGCTTAGGGAAGTAATACATTTGTCCAACCCGAGAAATTCCTACACCCAGCCGCCTCCTGCATGGTTTTACTTTACAGTTGCGCTATTACCGACTGAGCTAAGGGTGGCCCCCGTAAGACTTCCTACTTTATCGTATTAATAATTTCTACAATTTAAATTAAACTCACCATCCCAGATTGTAAAATGTCATATTCTGTGTTTGAGCTGACCTTTGACCGAATATTAAACAATAGAGAACTTCATATTCCTAATCAATCAGTGTTCACTCGACTGTCGACAGAAGCAGACCACTCTCAATATGCGTCACGCTATCGTCTGTTTACTCGGCAGCAACCATTGTGTGGTCCTCCTCATTGTTCTTCATCAGCAGTTCTTTTAGTCGATGCGTCGTCGACTTTGGAAAACAACCGTCTCGTGATCAGTGTGTGAGTGTTGACCACGTTTTGCGTCCATTGGAAGCGCTCTGACCCCCGCTGGCGAATCCGCCATACAATGAAACCACTGGAAGCGGCTCCCGTTCTGGTGGAGGAGGCTTATTGGATAGCGGAAGATAAAATGTTTATTGTGTTGTACCTTTTGACTATAGTTTTAAGATGTATTGTATAGTGAACAAGAATCCTCGGTTCTGTAAAGTTAATTCGGTTGAGCATTATCAAATAAATTAATAAACAACAATATTCCTCATCAATTAAAAACCTCGCATCACTTCTGCAGATGATTTTAGCATTCATATTCTAAAAGTAATCTTCGCTAGCATTCTTTTCTCGTTTGCGAAGGATCTGCATTGAAGAACAATGACTAACAACCTAATATACATGCACTAACAGCACAAAGTAGGTACATAAGGAAAGCACCCAAGGACTAGAACTGAATCCAACACAATACTAAGCTTCATCTATATACCTAGCTAGGGGAATCGCACCTATTTTTGCCATGCTCCTATTCTGACCATGTTTTGGCATGTTTTAGATCTTAAGTTGGTTGTTGATCCAAATAATATGCATCGGGATACACATAAACATTGATCGCAAAATACAATACATTGGTACACTTACCCTATCTGTTTTTCCATTTGGGGATCCCATTTGGCACACACATTCGACATGCCTTACCAGTTTATGGAGATTTATTGCCTTGAAGGGGAGAAGCGAAATTTAAATGGAAGCTTTTTGCGTACTCTGCGGATGTCGGAAATGGAAGCTGTTAGTTTTGAACACTATGCTACGTATGCTCGTCCACGAGAAAAGTTTTAGACCCTAGGCATAATCGACCATTACTGGTGCAAAAGCTTTCAGTCCTACAAATGTATTGCTTGTAAGGGCCACTAATTTAATTTGGAAATCCACTTTTGGCAGCCGCTTTTCTCACGGTACATTAGGAGTTTGGTTTCAATTTTCCACTTGACATAGTTTAATTGTACGAGGCAAAACAAGAAACAGAGCAAATGAATTTTATTCACCACGTGTGCGTCATTGCGGAGCGGGAGGGGAGGAAAATGCGGCGACTGGAAATTGGTGTGAAAACCGCAACCAAGCGATGAGTTGGTGAAGTGCCTCTGTCATCAATAAATATCTCAATAATGAAACTGAACCGTTTGATAAAGGACGGGTTTTTTTTTTGGGGGCCAATCGGCGAACAACGGATGACATACACCCGTTGGGTGGTGGGTGGACGGAACACTGTGCTGCTGATCTGTATTCAGGGCACGTACGTTATCGAAGGATCGCGGGATTAAATGGCGTAGGCTATCTGCAATATTCACGGTCGGGTTTAAAATTTATGAGAGTCATTCGTTTTTCGGGAGCGGGAAAAAGTCCTATGGTGGGTTAATAATGAAACGGTATGGGATTACCGGTTGCCATTCAATGCGGTAACTCGATGATGAATCCTGTTTCGGTTTGCACACCAGCAGATGAATTCAGGAGTGTTGAGAGAGTGGTTTGAATAGATTCTTACCTGGTCGTGATTTTCTTTCAGAAATAAAATAAAGCAAAACTTCATTAAAATGTAATCACAATCATTTTACGAATTTAAAATTCTACTTATCGCTACTATGTACAAAACTCTGGAATTAGTTGTGCTTTCTATAGAACTAGAAACGTATCAGTCGATCGGTAAATTCTTACCAAACGGTGGCTCCGGATTCGTAGTTAAATAATACTTCCCTCGCAGGGTTTTGTCGGTATTCATTCCCATGAACACCTCTTTGGTCATGGTGCAATTGCTGTCCGTTGCATTGTCATCACTGTTTTCGCACCGATCACACAGGAACGCTTTCGGCCTGGTCAGAGATTCGGCAAAGTACTGCCAGGCACGGGCATGGCTGCAACCAATGATCACTCCCAACCATCGGTTCTTGGCCAGTTCCTGCTGGGCACAGCCCGGCTGCAGTGGTATTCCCCCATTGGGGTAGAAATCCACATGACCCAATGGCCACGGGTAGCCCAGCAGTCCACCATCGGTGTGAACGACGTCCACGAATTCGGCATCGTTAAGGCTCAACCGCTGGGAGGCACGCTCAAATACGTACAGTGGAAAAGCCGGATCCAGACCTAAAGCCGGAGAGAATGATAATTGAGATTAATTTTTAGAATTCATCCGCACGATTAACGTCATCCATCCTCCAACTACCGAAACGTTACCAATCTATAACAAACAAACAAACAAATCAACAGTCGGCTGAACTTTTAAACTAATTTGTTTCACGCCACTCGGTAAATATTACGATCATAAATCATTCCGGAACTTTATCGACCGTAAGGGGTCAACGTCAGAACGACTCACTCCCGGTCGGTCGTCTGGCCAGCCAAAAGTTTTCAGCATAAATTGTATTTATTTTCCTATATTTTCGCATCCACTTTTTCCGGAAAACTCCACTCCACACCAAAACAGAAGCAAAAATGCGCGCGGGAAAGTGGGTAGCTGGAAAAGAAAAGCACAAACTATCAAATTATTGTTGAGTTATTGCCACATTTTGCTCCACTGACAACGATGGTCAGTTTCTTTCGCTATCTTCCCGACCTTGTCCGGGTGTCGGTCGTCGTTCGGTTAGGCTGGTCACGTGAAAGGACATCTTCCCTCCCTTCCTTCCTGTAATGTTGAATTCGAACTACACTGGATGGACACCCGCTGTGACTTTTGTTGCTGGACGTTTCTACACGCGCGCAACGAATATCGAAATATGTGTCTGTCTGTTTTGAACGATAAGGGGTTTCTTGAAGGCACATATGTGTTGCAATATCGATTACGAAGTTCATAACATACTTGAAAAATGTGGATCAAAATAAACCAAATGTAATCCCATCTTTTTCTTTAGCACGCTATTTTATTTATCAAACGTTACATTTAAAGGTTGAACACGAGAAGATCCCTACACGAAAATCTTGTTAGGGTTTAAAAATGCGTTTTATTTTACATAGTTCAATGTCACAGCTATACATTAGTAGGTGTTATGCTTATTGTAAGACCATTGTTTCAGTCGTCCTTCTAACCATAGGCGATTGCTCGAACTTTTCTCCGCACACGGCCCATCATCTTTTGCAAGAGCCCTGTTCCCAAATTACATTTCCGATTGAAATCCTTCAGGTCAATTGCAGTTCCACCCTTTTTCTTCAGTATGTGTGAAACCATTTGGTCAATTGGTCAATTGGTCTTAGTTCCGGAGTATCGGCCGGATTCATCTCCTTGGGAACCACTGTGACGTCATTTTCGCTGTACCACTGATGGGTGGAATTTGAGTAGTGGCAGCTTGCCATGTCTGGCCAGAATAGGCAATCCACCACAAAAGGCAGTAGTCTCTTTCATAGGCACATTGAATTTACATTCTTTTGGGGCACTATTCCGGTTAACCGAAGCACAACATTCCTGCCCAGGAATTTTATCGAAAACTGCCAGACCGGGATTTTCGTTTCGAGCATGCAAGATCGAATCGCGACGTGCTTGCTCCGGTGACGCCATGATGTAAACAAATGAACTTATCTTGCCAACCAATGCATACTGAGATTCTATAAACTCTTAGCTTGATTCAGTGAAATTTTAAATAATTTTACTAAATAAAAAAATGCTTTAATGGCAGCGTTTTTAATGTGTCCGGATTTTTTCGTGTTCAACCTTTATTGGTTTATAGACTGTTTTGTGGGTGTGTTTCGTGCAGTTTTTGACTGGAGTTACGTGGAACGGTACCAACAAAGGGAACTAAATTGCTTTTTCATAGTGATAGCGCTCATAGCGAATCCATTTCGTCTGCATTCATCAGTATGCCGAAGTGAATCCAATGACGATTCAGTGTATTTGGAGGAAATTGAAGCTCGTTTGACGGAATTGGAATCAAGAAGAAGTGCTATATATTTGATTCTTTATCAAATCTAAGGGTACATATCGACAGGTAAATAAATTTAGAAGTTATCATTGAAAGAAGCATTCCATTTTTTATTCAAACCCGTTCGAAAAAGAAAGGTAAAGTGGGGTTGTGTTTAGTATGACGGAAATTAAACCTTAACTCTACTGCTTTAAAAGGAATGAATGGAAAGCAAATGCTATAGGTAAGAAAAGGACCTGCTAAATCCGGTAACTTTTAAACTAACCCAAAGGAGTTCAGGAATTTTTCTTAAACGTCTTCAAAGACAACACAATTGTGTAAGCAGCCTTCATTACTTTAGATGGCAGAACGTGGTGAGATCTTTCCTATTATAACTTCTTCGTCTGGGTTTTAAAGCTTATTTTGCAGACGTTTTGCCGGCTATCAACTTAGTGTTATTTAACCCGTTGGCAACCAAGCTTTTCAAAAGAATTCAAAATGCTGCTAACCGAGTATTACTTGACCGATTTTGTAGAAATTTTTGGGATTGGTTTATTTTCAAGTTTCGCCGGATTGGTTCCGGTAGGTTTCTGGGACAGGAGGGGTAAAAAATATGCTACCTTCCTATTATCTCATTATCGTCATTATCTCTATTTTCAACTAGTTCGTTTATTTACTAGACTAAGATGTGTGTGACACTTTGCGGAGCCAAAAATACTTTGCTGGATTTATTATTTAAGTCTAAATCAAATCTCCAAGGCAATAATAAAACCAACATTGTTACTTGGGCGGGCACCATTAAGGAAAAAAAAGTCATAAAAACGTGAATTCTGTTCTGAAAATCATGATATGGTTTTGGTAAACGAATATGATTATAGGGACTAAATAAGTGACATATTTAAATTGAGCTTTTATCGAGGGAAGAATTACTGTTTCTGACTGTTGTACTATTATTGTATTCTATTAAATGAACTGTAATCAGCTAGGTGGTAGCCCTATCTTTTGGTGGGTGGTAATATGTCCATATTCGATTCAACTCCGTTATTGCCAGATAAGCTGTAATTACACAGAGAACCAAAATACGTTGCCTGGGACTACCAATCATCATAAATCTGTAAATAATGGTGATCTAAAACTAGGCCATACCAGCATCGGCCACGTCCAAAAGCTGGTCAAGTAGGAATATGTTGACGTAATACTCGCTTTAATGAATGCCGAAAACACCCCTGCTTTTCCACGAGAAATCAAAAGGGTTGGGATTGCAGCAGGATACGTTTTGTTAAACGATATGTTGAATTGATGTCATAACAATTAAATAGTGCAAAAAAGCTTGGATACGAACCCACGGTCTTCTGCTCAGTAAATCGGTCGCCACTAAGCTACCGGGCTCCTTATACCTCAGAAAAGTTACGAGCAAGTTTGTTTTTAACTTGTTGTTACTAGGTTTTGATCCCGGCGGCAACGTCTTTCCTAAAACTCGAATATTATTTCATTTACGTACTCGTTCCAGATTTTCATTACGTTTTATCTCCTATTAAAAAAAAAACTGTTTACATTATTACTCTATAATGTGCGGGATTTTAAAAATGAATCCATGATTGCCTCTCAGTAAGCAAAATTGGTCGCCACAAGGCCACCGAGCTCCTTGTACCACAAAACAATTACGATCAAGTTCCCCTTCAACTTGCTCTCACTAGATTTAGATCCCGGCGGCGACCTCACCGACGACGACAACAACTGCTCTTGACAAGGGTGTGATATGGATTTCCGATCAACACGTTAGCGTAAGCGTCAGCGTTATTACAGTATACTTCGTAGATTAGATACTAGTGACAGTCACGTCTCTTTTGAAATTCTTAGTCAGACTGCTTTCAGGAATAATGCTGGGGAGTAATCATTATTTCCAGTCTAAACAAGAATACCAAAAGCATGAATGTCGCTATTCCCGGCCATGCCTATCTTTACTGTAACTAGTAATAGGGAAGGAAACGTGTTTTTTTTCCTTTGTTCGGGACATAAAACCACTGCGACTAGTAATTTGATCTATCCTAGTATATCCCGTGTCCTTAGTTTAGTGCATGTTGTATTACCATAGAGGTAAGGTCCCGAAGAAACGTGCTCAACTTTTTGGCTCAGCTCTGGTACTATTTTCGGTCCCAAGCTAATCGATGCACCCCCCCCCCCCCCATGGAAACATAGGAAAATCCACGAACCCCTCATTTTATCTGTCAAACTTTCATAGAGAATCAAAACAAACATAGTGTAGTACAAGAATTTCGACTATAATGGGGTACGCTTATAAATATACTTGGGACCAATAGGCTAGTCAAGCAGTGAGCCAATTTAAAATCGTTAGTTTCCACCGAATGGTATTACTCCATAACTATTGAGAAATGATGAAGTATTCGGTTTTAATACAGTTGTCATTGGAGCCTCCCTTAGCTCAGTCGATAAAGGCGCAGCTACAAAGCAAGACCATGCTGGAGAAGGCTGGGTTCGATTCCCGGTCCGGTCTAGGAATTTTTCGGATTGGAAAATTTCTCGACTTCCTTGGGCATAGAGTATGATTGTACCTGCCACACAATTATACAAATGCAAAAATGGTACATGCATCGAAAGCTCTCAATTAATAACTGTGGAAGTGCATCTAGAACACTAAGTTGAGGGCACACAATAAGCTAATAATGCCATACGCAATAAGCTTGAAATGCGAAGAAGAAGAAGAAGAAGAAGAAGAAGAAGAAGAAGAAGAAGACAGTTGTCATTCTTGCCTTCATCGCAAGGAATCGATTCTACTTGAAAGGTCTCGGTGTTTATACCCTTCAAAGAGTGAGGAGAACACCCTCCAAAGTCACGCCCCTTTGTCAGTCAAAATTGGATTCTTTAGTAACAAAATTAAACAATGACACCGATAATGACCAAACATCAGAACTCTAGTCCTAACCACTGCAAACTAGAGAACAACGAATAGAAGATTAGGAATCACATAGATGAAAACTAACTCTTTTTTTTCTAGATCATCCTCGGTGGACAAATCCAAGTCTTGTCACTATCACAAGGCATAAAAAGTAGCAAGGACTAAGAAAAATCATGTTCCCCTAGTTTGAAGTAGTCAGGACTAGGAATCGGTGAGATCTTACATCTTGTAACGAACCACGAAAAGGTGATCTACCAACGTTAAGAGAAAAGTTTACGTAGTACTTACTCAACGAGAGGCTACCAAACTAACATTTTCTGCTTTGTAAGCCAAATTTTGCAGCGTTGTGCTGTAAAGTAGCTGAAAAAAGCTGCAGATACAGCTACAAGCAGACGCTAGCAACATTGTTTTGTAGAGCGTTTACTCAACTTTTTCACAACCATTATTCAATTTTCCAATCTCACTGAATAACAACAGTCAATAAACGCTAATGTCACTTTTATACACATCCTAATCAACTTTAAACTTGTAGCTGCAAAACAAAACCAATAAAGAGAATATGTTACTTATTTGATGGCTTCTACACAACCAACCCCTCTTGCTGAATAACAGAAACATCAAAAGTGTTTTTTCAGCAACTAAGCAACCTGTACTCAGCTTATAAACTGTGTTAGCGCGACTTTGGAAACATTTTTACAGTCAGCTAGGTTTATTTTTAGACGTGTGCAGTTTTACAGCTTTTACTCTGCTCCTTTACAAAGGTGAAGTAACTAGTCGGGAATTGTGATTGATGTACACTATTATAAAGCCTCTACTTGGCGATTTTGTTGTAGAAGGGCATGTTGATTTTTTAACATCAGTTCATAGTGTTGGCGTAGCACAGTTGCTAGTGTCAAGGATTGCCAATGCGGTCATCTTGAATTCGAGTCCAGATTCCGGTGCAGGGTAAATAATTTGGTGTAAAAACTCAATAAATTCCTCCATTAAAAAATAGCGTAAACAATATTTAACCCGGCTTCAAGACAAAGCTGTGTAGTGATTATTGGATAACCGGGAAAATGTTGAATAAGCGCCTTTCAAGTCCACACACAACTAAACAACAGGATAACAGCTGTATAGAAGCGTTAATCGATATGCAATAAGAGCTTGTCCCAACCGTTAGTAGCTGACTAACTTCGCCAGATTTGCTTGTATACAGATTGAGTAGAGATTTCCTCATATCGTATAACGTTTGAATACAGCTTGAGGCTGTATAAATGAAATAAGTCAAGCGTTTACATTGTGAAAATTGTTAGTTGGGTACTGATTTAGCGACACATTCATAAGCATTACGGAGTTGGAGAATTGAGTAGAGTATTAGGTCAGAATACGCCTCAAGCTGGTGAAACGACCAAAAGCATATGATTGTCTTTTGAAGAAACACGATCTTCTGCTCAGTAAGAAAAAGCGACACCGCTAAGCTAACCAAGTTCTTCAATTTGTTTTCTTAGTACTGACTCATCTTTTTAAAAGCCATGTCCGTGTAGTGGTGACATGTTCCTTTTAATGTTGAGTCCAAATTATGTAGGGGAGAACGGTACATAACGCACCCCCGGGGTAGGACGCTTGGAATTCTGAATCCAATTCTAGGATTTGTCATCCAGGATTTTGATTTCAGATGCTATGCTAGAAGTGCTGATGATAAGACAACAAAATAGTTACGTAAAAGCCATGAAAAACACAAATGAAAGTCAGCTGGTGCGTTCTGCCCAGGGGTGCGTTGTGTACCATTGTCCCTATGCCCAGACCATTTTCGTTAAATATGTTTACCAGGTACACTACACGTTAGTTAACTGAAAGGGACTATATTAATATTTTTTTTTTGAATTCCATCTAATCGTAACCAAATGATAATCACTGCCAAAAATTGATAAGTTAGCAACTTTTGTACTTCTGTTGTCAAAATAGGGCAACATACAGTTGATATTTTTACATTAATCAAAAATTCCCTTTTAGTAAGCAAACTTTAATGTCCTTTTTAAGGTCATAGTGGCGTTTTCAAGATTATTAGCACTGTGTTGATGTCATTCAAACAAACAATTTTAAGCTAGATGTCTTATTATCAATACGCTATATAAATCCTTAGAATATATCGCTTTCAATTTGCTAAAAAAAACTTGTCAGATTTATAAGCACAAACCTTGAAATTTGTTAACACAATAGTCTTCTCATTATAGTTAGGAATACATTAAGAATAACTGGAATGATATTCAATTAAAAATTTTTAGCCAGCATATTTGAACCAGTGAATAAGAATCGCTTTACAGGATACCTAATCTACTAAAATCAATCAATATATCTCAAAGCATTTTCCGGTTAATATTCTTGCTTAAATGCAGCACAGAAAACTCTGAACATGAACAAAGTTTCACTCAATAAAACTGGAATCATATAGGGGGAATGGCTCTAATGTCTCTTGGCCTTTGAATCTAAAGATTAGGCCAATCGACAAAAATCTTCTGTTCCTATAGGGTAGAGCGCAACTTCGTCGTAATCGCCCATTTCCGTTCTATCAATCAGAAAAGATCTATAATATCAATGATTTCACCGTGCACAAGTCAATAATAGGTTTGTTCCGATGCGTTAGTTCATTAGCTACAACATAAACCCTGCTAGAGCGCATTGTATGAATATTTACGCTCATTGTTCTCAAAACAAAAAAAGCGCTCCTAGCGAATCCCCTTTTTCTACGTTTATCCGTAGAACGAAGAAAATCTAATGGCGTTTCAGTGCGTTAGGACGGAATTGAAACTCGTAGAACGAATTTAGAATCAAGAAGCAGTGTTAGATTTTAGACAATATCTCAACAATTTGTGACTCATAATCAAATCCAACGGTACGTATGGAAAGGTGAATAAGTCATCTTTGACAGAAATATTCCACTTTTTGTTTAAACTCGTTCAGAAAAGAGTGGTAAAGCGCGGGTTGTGCTTAGTAGGACGGAAATTAGATCAAAAACCCTAGTTTTCGTTGAACAATGCGTCATCTGGACAAATGGAAGTTATTGGTTGCTGGTGAAACATTTTCAAAAAATACTTTCCTTTGAAATGTATGTATGGGCAAAATATTAAAGACGATCAGACCGACATTGGGGACATTAACCCTACGTAATTTTTTTTTTATCGGTGCAATTGATACCCAGAATAACCCACTAACGACAATCGATTTTACTCACGTTCTGTACGATGAACATAGTGTCGGAAATAGTGCTCTGATAAGCGCATCATTGTGTGATTACAGCGCACTATTTCCGACACTAATAGTGTCACACTATGTTTAATGTACAGAACGAGAGTAAAATCGATTGTCGCCAGTGGGTAATATTGGTTTTCAACTGTACCGATAATATTGGATTTTGTTTGAAAATGAGTTGGAGTCGGTTATTTTAATATAAAATGAGTCGGAGTTCGAATCGGAGTCGGTCCATTTAGATGTGACTCCACAGCTCTGCCTGAAATCAGTAAATTAATGATATCAGAAAGTTATCGGCTTCGAAATCAATTGATAACAAATTTTCACAACTTTCAATCAAGTCTTCAGTAAAGTTGTAGCTGAGAAAATTTCAAGAAAGTACATATAGCTAGCTTACCTATAAATCAGTATGACGAAAGGTTAGGACGATGAGAACAAAAAATTTCCAATAGTAATTTCCATACAAACTTCAAAAGGCTTGTGCAGTATGAGGTCGCAACTAAATAAACTCAAATTTTAGGAGAAAGCTTAGGACCTGATTTAGAATCAATTGAGCTTGATGAAGCAAAATAGATATTTGAATCACCCTAGTATTCACTAACCAGGGCATCTTGGACTGAAATTCATCATCTTTACTAAAGCCCTACCATCTTGTATTCCGTAAATGCTGATCCCAGAATGTACCATAGTAGACCACTAAGGCTCTGAACCATTTGGTGGATTTTTTTAAAACTTTTGGTTAAAATTTGACAGATGGAAAGTAATCGATTAACCCTGCTATCCGAGCGTGGTTATTTCTGACAGACAAGAAGTTAAATTTTGACAACCATGTTCTTTCTGACAGACAAGAAGTTAAATTTTGACAACCATGTTCTTCTCGAAAACCGGTCGATCGACAGCACATGGATTTTCGAACATAGAGAATAACTTTCGAAATGTCACTTTTATCCACAAGATGAATTTAACTCGGCAAATGGTTCACAGCCTAAGTAGTATAGTTGCACTTATTTGGTCAATAATGCTACTAAATTTCCTCAATTATAATATGAGAAATTGAGCAAAGTCAAATGCAGGAGAAAGAGAACTGCTATTGTTGTATCTGTTTGTGTTGATTCTGTTGCTCTTTTCGTTTTTTAGAAGTAGGAGCGTTAGGCAAGTGCAATACAGAGTCGATGTTATAATAAGAGTCCCGCAAAGGGAAAATGTTGAGAACAAGCAGCACGGTTTTGATTGCTTTTGATCAGAGGAAACGGCAACCACATTTTTTGCGTAAGCATCGGATGACTTTTATTCAATACTGAAAAATGTCATGTCGATAACGAAGCTTCTGGAAGATTAAAACAACTATGTGACTTGAAATAATTTCAAACAAATTTATGACTTATCAATAACAAAATGCACTAAACGAAGCGAAATAATTATTTTCATTAAATTTGATTCAATTGGTATTTCTAGCTTCAATCTTTACGATACTCTTTTTTCCGTGTTGGGTATATTCATCACTGCGACCATTACTTTGATCTATTGTGATATTCCCCGTTTTTATATTGCTTTATCAGTTATGTCGTATCACTATTTTGTGAAGCGACCGACATAGACTGACCAGGTATTACATTTCGAATGAAATGTACTACTTGACTAGGACCTGCATTCCAAATATCAAAGGGTTCTGCCAGCCCCTTATCCATAAAAATACGCCTTTTATTGAAGATTGCTGCACAAGAGCATAGCAGGTGTTCAGAGTATTCCTTTTCTATGCCACAGAATCCACACATATCCTCTTGAAGTTTTCCTATTAACTTCAAATGATATTTACATAGACACTGAGGTCTTTCTTTGATAATTCAAGAATTTTGCTAGTCATTGAGATGTTCGTCTAGCAGTGCCGGTGGTGTAGTTGTAAGCGTGATTGCCTCTCACCCCAGCAGGCCTGGGTTCAATCCAAGTCGGCACCGCCGGGATGTTCTGAGCCATAACATCTCTGATCACGCCTTCCTTCGGAAGGGAAGTAAAGCCGTTGGTCCCCGGTTCATGAGTTGATGGGTCGATAGGTAAGGTCCAGGTGTGGAAGCTGCCTTCCTGGCGTCGGTAGCATTGGTGCTCAGCACGGAAAACAAGATCGTCGTAAAATAAAGGAAAAAAAATTGAAATGTTCGGAATTATGAACCATTTCTTCTGCCTAGCAATGGGAGTGTTGTTCCAATTGGTCTCCACTTTCATCTTTTTTTTTCATTTCTTGATCTCCATTTTAAGAGAACAAGCAGAAACTCCACAGAATGGTTCAGGTCCTATGAATTGCTGAGATGATCCTAGCCTGGCTAACGTGTCGACTTTTTCATTCCCTTCAATTCCACAGTGGCCAGGAACCCAATATAACGGGTGTTCAATAAAAAATGAGGATGATTTCAGTGCCGTCCAGTACTCTTGTGAGAGCATCGCGACTAAGTTGCGTCATACGGCTCACCAGGGTCCCTTCTCCAATATTCATTGATGTTTTTTTGAAGAATAAACATTATGTTTTTAATAAAAAATACTGAATTCGTTGGATTTTTTTTTTTTGCTAGCTGTATGACTGAAAAAATTCTCATTTTTGATTGAACACCCGTTAGGTTTACTTGGTTTTGACAGGCCAATTTCTGAAGTGACATTACACATTCACATATGAGTATTGAATTGCATGTTGCTGATTTTAAAGCATTTAATGCTGCTTGATAACAGACATAATGCAGATATTCGAATGATTATAATTTCCGCGCAAGCATATTACAGCGCATTCAAGAATTGCTTGAGTTTCTGCTTGGAACACGAATGGCCAGTAACCCATAGATATTGAGATATCTAACCCTGGACCAGTTACCCCTGCTCCCACACGATTGTTCAATCTTGAACCGTCTGTATAAAAAACCAGTTGAACCTGGACTGATGTTTGGCTCCCCACTTTCCCAAACATTACGATCAAATTCTGCTGCATTGTATAAACGATCAAAATTTTATTTTATTTCTCCAGCCAATCTTCATTTTTTAATACAAGAGAATCAATATTAGACATTTTTTTAAATACTAATGTGTCCTGTAAGATCACTTTCAAGGAAGTACTTTGTTCGTTGAACCCTTAAAGCGCTCCTTTCAGCTTCTAATTGGTTAAATTGATGCAACGGAAGCAGATAAAGCATCTAGTGACATACTCGGTGTACTACTCATTGCACCAGTTATTGAGAGAGTAGCAATTCTTTGCAGTCTCCTCAGCTTCTTCTGAGCCGATTTTTCATTACTTTTCGGCCATACTCTTCCTTTAACATCGAATCTGGTGCAATACTTAAACATTTATAAATTCCTATTAGCCTCTTTTTGCTTGCGCGACACACTGAAACTTAAAAAGGGCAGTATTACAAACCATAGTGGATAGGCTTCCGAATACAGATTTCGACTAATTTAACAGTTTAGGGAGCATTTATCGAAAAAAGTGTGTTCACCTGTTAACAGCTCAATTTTCCATTAATAAATCTATTCCGAACCTTTCTACCATTATCAAATTAGATTTTGAGAAAATAGTTCAATTTAAATCCTATACAAGTGAAGTAAGCCATCTACTTTTGGTCAGAATTTAATTGATATGAGAAGGGAGATTGCAATTGCGTCATTAGAATATTTTTCCCCAAGGTATTCGAATTTCCTCAGAAGATTCATTTGACTTCCCTTGGATTACTTTTGGACGTTTCATGAAGATATTTATGGTTGTCTCGATATAAAAGAATGGTGGTTTGTACACATATTACCCGCGTTCTGCCAGCCACCATTTCGAAGATAATGTGTATTCCGTGTATTTTTGCCGGTTTCAAAATGCCAATTTGTAAAAACTTAAACATGAAATTTTTTTTTAGAAAACATTTCTAAAACTAATAAAATATGTGCATTTAAGAAACATTAAAATACCTCAAGGTCGCTCATGCTACTTTCCCTTGCAAGCAAAGCAACTCCCATTCACGGAAACGTATCAAACTGAGACAACCTTTCAAAACGAACTGATTGATAGTATTTCCTAGGAAATGAAACCCATCTGCCGCGGCAAGCACACGCCAACAATCTCAACTCAATCAACATCCATAAATCAATAGCCGAAATGCCGGTTGGACGGCTGCCAACTTGAAACAAATATTTTCTTCCACACCCGAAAGAGCTAGTGAAATGGATGATAACAACTGTCATTTTCGGAAATTCTTACCCGTTATCCTTGGCAGTTTCATTCCCCATTCGTTGAGGGTTTTCCCCGCAAATCCAGCCACCTCCGCTCCCAGACTGAACCCGATCAGGTGGATTTGCTTCAGCGGGAAATTCGATAGCACCAGGAACCGAATGAACCTTGCAATGTACCGTCCAACGCGGGGCCCATTCTGGACGGAGTTCACGTACCAAGGTAGCGCCGTAAGGGGACTCCAATCCACCAGCACCACATTGTAGTCGTCTGCATCGAGGAGAGCTGTTTTTTTTTGTGTCGAAAAATCGAAAGCCAATCAGGTTTTGATTTTGACCTAGCCTGGGAAATATAGGTAGAAGCACACTTACCGTCCCTCATCTGCTTGCTGCTTTCGCCATCTCCACCCGGAGCGCGTTCCGAGAAGCCATGCATATAGATTACCAACGGATTGGTCCTGTTCAGGTGGGACTTTCTCAGATGTTTCTTGTCGGAAACGTAGAGCACGTCTCCTTTGTCTCGATTTTGCCTGTGGGGAAAGGGGAGGCGAGTTCCCGGGGAAGAAACAAGTTTTAATCCCATACTTCTGGGCTTGGTTTGGGCTTAAGGCGATAAAATGTTACTTTTATGCAGTGCACTGTCGTCGTTCCGTATTCTACTCAAAATGCGAGGGGGGTTTACCTTGTGAAGAGGAAAAACTGTATATCCTTTGGCTCTCGGATGGGACAGCAATTTTCACAGTCGCCTCTCGGGGCCGGCGAGTACATCAACGGGAGACCACCTGTAAGAATCCGGAAATGGAAAAAAGAGGATCATCAGTAAAATTTCTGTAGGGTATGGAAGTTGGAAATGAAGGTTCGTTCTATACCGATGCGTGTACCGGGATAATATTTTGCGAAACAATTTATTCAAGCTGTTTGAAATTACATTTACTTTCACTCAAACTTTGAGCTGAAAAAATCATTCAAGGTTTTGTTTGCCATTCCACCTTCAACATGGTTATTATTAAGGGTTGATGCATATATTATGTCACGCTCTAAGGGGGGAAGGGGGGGTTCTAAGATTTTGTGACAAGCAATGCATTAGGTATAGGAAAAACGTCACGATAGGGGGGGGGGTGGAGGGGTAATTTTTTGCTTGATTTAGCGTGACATAATTAATGCATGGGCCCTAATTTCCAAGGAGCCCTTCTGCAGTAGTTAATATATGCTAGGCTTTCAGTGATAGGGTTAACGCATCAATAGTGGAGGTACGTTAGTGCAATGTGTTCCTATAGTGGCTGACTCCATAAGCCGCTATAGGAACACATTGCACATACTTACCTTCCCTATTGGTGCGTTTACCCTATCACTCTTACTTTGATTCTAGTTTTCCAAACGTTGATCAAATTTAATATGTTGTTGCTATGACAATAATCAACAAGCGTGTCTTTTTCAGTATGGTAATGGAAAAATAGGTTATATTGTTAGTTGATTATGTGCCAGACAACAACACCAATTTCATCAAATCAGCGACAGGCAATCGTTGTCATGGCAACCACATATTAACTTTTTTTTTCATGGTTTGCATAACTAGAACCAAAGTTAGAGCAATATCAGTGAACTTAAAAAATTTCCCATAGTACCGTCAGTGGAGGAGACATTAAACCATAAAACAAAGTTTTTCGTTCCCTACCTCAGGGTGCCTTCCATTCATTTTATGATGATTTATGAAATTATGGAATAATAAGATATTATGAGAATATTTTGTTTGTGTAAGCAACAATAAAAGATTGTGAAGTTTGTGTTTGACACATGATACCAGTTTTGCTACAAGAGAGTCGCAATAAGCGATGTCGTCATTTATCTTACCCACTCTTTGCCCTTCACTCTTCGCGAAGAGGCGATCAGAAAATCGCTCATTGTGACTCTGTCAAAGTAAATTTGCAGGTTTTATGTTTGAAACACAAACTTTAGCGTGATTGCCTCTCACCCCAGCAGGCCTTGGTTCATTTCCAGTCGGTGCCGCCGGGATGTTTTGATGCATAACATCTCTGATCACACCTTTTTTTGGAAGGGAAGCAAAACCGTTGGTCCCCGGTTCATGAGTTGATGGGTCCATAGGTCGGGTCCAGGCGTGGGAGCTGGCTTCCTGGCGTCGATAGCACGGAAAACAAGATCGACGAAAAAAAAATCAAGCAAAAAAACACAAACTCTACCATCTTTTCTTGTTACTCACATACAAAATATCATCATAATATCTAAATTATGCCATAATTTCATAATTGTTTTAGCTAAAATGAATGGAAGGCACCTTGTCCCACCTTATCCTTAACTTTACAATAACACTATTTAAATAAAACAACTCGTTAATGTTCACAAGAATTGCCCAAATTTCCCAGATGTTCATTGATCGGACATAAAGATCCGGTCATTTTCCGTAAAGCTCGGAACTTCCCCGAACTTCACGTAACTTATGTAAAGATTTTTAATCTTTTGAGATTTTGGATCAAATTTTTGTGGCTCTTTGGATTTTTCAAAAATTCTTTCAACTTCCCTGAAGTTCTTTCAACTTCTCTGAAGTTCTCTGAACTTTCCAGAAATGCCCGGTACTTTAAACACAAACCTGGACTTTTCTGAATTCATCTGAACTTCTTAAAAGTTCACAAAATTTTCCTGAGGTTAATTGAATTGTCTTCCCTGAAGAATGCTGAAGAATGAATTTTCTTTGAAATCTCCAAAATTGTTTGAACTTCTTTGAATTTTCTTGAAGTTTCTAAAATTTACTAGATATTCTCAGAACTTCTCTTAAGTTGCCGCGATTCTTATAATATTCATGAATCTTTCCTGACGCTCCCGTTAATTTTCTAGAATTCTCGCAACTTCTATGTAGTTCCCGTAGTTTTAAAGGAACTTCTTAAAAGCTGGACCTCTGTGATGTTTCCTAATATTTTCTGCAGTTTTCTAATTTTTTTTTTGAGTTCTTTGGGCTTCCCTGAAATGATCATGACTTCTCTATCTTTTCTTAAATTCTTTATACAAATAATTTAATTTCCGAGATAATCACTGAATTTCTAGAAATTTTATTTAAATTAATGGAACAGCTCTGAATGTATAGAAATTAATTCTTCAATATCAAATAGACTTTCCAAAAAACGGAGCTGCCCTGAAGTTATTGTACTACACTAATGATCTGCTGTTTTCTCTTCATTCTTCAACATCTCTAAGACTTCTCTGGACTTCATTGAAATTTTTAAAACTTACCTAATGTCCCGGTAATCATCCTGGAATTTATGGAACTTTCCTTCATTGTTTGACAAAATGTCGAAAGAGAAAAGGTCGAACGACAAAACTTCGATTGACAAAAGTTCGAAAGGACAATAGGTCGAATGGAAAAGAGGTCGAATGATGAGAAAGGGGACAAAAAGTCGAATGGTCAAACGGTTGAATGGTCATACGGTCGAATGGACCAAATATCGAATGGACAAAAGGTTGAATGGACGAAAAGATTAATTGAAAAAGGTCGAATGATAATAAGGGCTAAAAATGGTCACATGGACAAAAGGTCGAAAGATGAGAAAGTATTAAAAATGTCGAATGTGGTCGAATGAATAAAAGGTTGAATGGACAAAAGGTCGAGTGGACGAAAGGACAATGGAAAAAGGTCGAATGACAAAACTTCGATTGACAAAAGTTCGAAAGGACAAAAGTTCAAATAGACAAGAGGTCGAATGATGAGAAAGGAGACAAAAAGTCGAATAGTCATACGGTCGAATGGACCAAATATCGAATGCACAAAAGGTAGAATGGACGAAGAGATGAATTGAAAAAGGTCGAATGATAATAAGGGCTACAAATGGTCGCATAGACAACAGGTCGAAAGATGAGAAAGGGGTCAAAATGTCGAATGGACAAATGGTCGAATGGATAAAAGGTTGAATGGACAAAAGGTCGAGTGGACGAAAGGACAATGGAAAAAGGTCAAATGACAAAACTTCGATTGACAAAAGTTCGAAAGGACAAAAGGTCGAATGGACAAGATATCGAATGATGAGAAAGGGACAAAAACTCGAATGGTCATACGGTCGAATGTACCAAATATCGAATGGACCAAAGGTCGAATGGACGAAGAGATGAATTGAAAAAGGTCGAATGATAATAAGGGCTATAAATGGTCGCGGACAAAAAGTCGAAAGATGAGAAAGGGGTCAAAATGTCCAATGGACAAATGGTCGAATGGATAAAAGGTTGAATGGACAAAAGGTCGAGTAGACGAAAGGACAATGGAAAAAGGTCAAATGACAAAACTTCGATTGACAAAAGTTCGAAAGGACAAAAGGTCGAATGGACAAGAGATCGAATGATGAGAAATGGAACAAAAAGTCGAATGGTCATACGGTTGAATGGACCAAATATCGAATGGACAAAAGGTCAAATGGACGAAAAGATGAATTGAAAAAAGGTCGAATGATAGTAAGGGCTATAAATGGTCGCATGAACAAAAGGTCGAAAAATGAGAAGGGGGTCAAAATGTCGAATGGACAAATGGTCGAATGGACAAAAGGTCGAATGTTGAGAAAGGAGTCAAAATATCGAATGGACAGAAGGTCGAATGGACTAAAGGTCGAATGAGCAAAAGTTCAAATGGAAAAAGGTCGAATGATGAGAATGGGGTAAAAAAGTCAAATGGACTAAAGGTCAAATTATGAGAAGGGGAACACAAGGTTGAACGATTCAAAGAGGGACAAAATAAAAAGGTCGAATGGACAAAACGTCATCTAAACAAAAGGTTTAATGCAAAAAGATCTAAAGATCGAATGATTCAAAGTGATTTAAAACGTCGAATGATGAGAAGGGGGACAAAAGGGCGAATGGTTGAAAGGTCGATTGATTCAAAGAGGAGCAAAATGTCAAATGGCGGTATATTTTGATGTTCAGCACACTTGTCCAGATGGAAAATAGTGGAAAGAAGATAATCATCAAAATCGATACATTTTTTGGTTATATGAAAGAACGATCAGTGATGAAAAGAAGCCGTACTCTAACGGAACTATCCACCTACCCTCTTCTAAAGATCATTCTCTAGCTAATAAATCATCACACTAAAGCTTCATGTTAGCATTTCCAACCAACTCAGGAAAATATTGATAATGCAATCCTAGCATTCACAGTGTCTGTGTAATTACGGATAGCCAAAATAACTAAACAATCTGAAATAAACCTTTAAACCGATTGATCACATCAGCTTGTTAAAAAAACAAAATAATGTCCATCAAATACGAATACTGTTCCGAAGGGTTCAACCTGAGGTAAAGAAAGAACGAACAGAGATTAAAAGGAGGATAAATAATGATAATGGGGTCTTAATACCCAGTGTCATAATCCATACCAACATTATTATTCGAAAAACTATGCTTGATTGTAAGAAACATTATATTCTTCTATTTTCTTAAGATATCTGTGTGTATTATTATATCGTATTCCCTCGTTGTGTCATTCGACCTTTTGTCCCTCTTTGGATCATTCGACCTTTTGTCCATTCGACTTTTGGTCTTCCTTCTAAATCGATATTTTTTCTATTCGACCTTTTATCACCATTCCATGTTTAGTCTATTCAACCTTTTTTCCTCTTTGGGCCAGTTAACCTTTTGACCCTATTTGACTCACTTTCTTGATGATGTTCTTGAGACTGGCATGATATTAATGGAATTGAAATAAAGCTTCCTGAATTTATCTGAACTTTTTCGAATATCTAGGAACTTCGCGATGATTCCGAAAAAAAAGGCTTTGTTGCTGAAATTTTGGAAACATTCTGAAGCTTTCCGAAAATTAATGGAACTGTCCTAAATTTTCCTGATATTCATGGAACTGCTCAGAAGTTCGCAAAACTGCTCCAAATTTTCTGAAACTTCCATATAGATCTTTGAACCTCCCTGATTATTTCTGGACTTCCCTAAAATTCTAGGAAGTTCTATTAATTTCCTGTCAGTATCCTGAAATCATTGGAACTACCCCTACGACCCTTCCTAAGTGTCACAGCATGGCTGACCGTTTGTCAGTAGAAAGGATAAGACCTAGGATACGCTTGGTAACCGTTATTGGCATTTTTTCAAAATGGTGGGACCTGACATTTTACTCATGACCTTCAGCTAGCTGCATGAGCATTTAACAAAATCTAACGGTTTATGGGAATATGATGGGAGATTTAAATATTTTATATAATCAGGATCACGAGAACTCATCTTGAAACCAATTCCATATGCTATGTGAACTCTATTTACGTGGTTTTAATTTATGTAACCCCTAATAACTGCGTTCTTCGGGAGATTAGTGTAATCACTAAGATAAAAAAAAAGTGGATTGGCGACTTGCACACTTCAAATTTTCCAGAGCACAAATATTGAACACTATTGCGATTTCCTGTATGAAACTGCTTCCCAATATTTGCTGCACTGCAACCTACTAATACCAAGAAAACCATTGAATCCTGTATGGTATCATCTTAAGTATTATTTAAATTTGTTAAATGCTAAACCCAAAAATATTGAATACCAAACCGATCAAATGTGCATTTCTTTAAATCTTATTCGATCAAACGTTATAATTTTACAATTCAAAATCATTTTTAATTTACGACTATAGAACTATTAGAGCAAAAATTTCTATGTAAGTTTTATTAAATCCAAGAGTAAACATACAATCTATCTAGTATTTGGAGGTCCCGATTCACCGAATGCGTTAAATGACCGTCAAAAGCTAAACCATGCCGATATCGTCGAACACGACTCCCGGTACAGTCAAGGATTTTTTCAGGGGACGAAATTTCTCGACTTCTCTGGGTAGATTTAGAAAGATCCCCAATTTAACAACTGTGCAAGTTGAGGGTATGTGCACAGTTCCATTTGAAACGTAACAGCCAAGATGGAAAAGAGAAGAAGATGTAACTCCACGTTCTGCATTCATTAGTAAATGTGCTATTTACTGCCCACACTCTAGCGAGATTATTCAATCAAGTCTAGATTTGGATCAGCGTCGAGTGAGCCAACGCCCAGTCAGTCCGCTAGCCATCACTTCATATTGTACTTATCAAATCTACAAACAACAACGCGATGTTGCTGAGCTCCTACTGCGTTTTTATACCAGCCCCGGGACTAATAGGAAAGGATAACATTACTATCACGCCAGCCGGGACTTCCCACTCCCCTTTACTACCGTCCCCCCCCCCCTGATCTAGCCTACAAAATCGCACAAATCCGTACTATGGAGGCTTCCAAGCCTTTCATCACGCGACCGTATAAATCAGTCGTTGTTGCTGTTGTTGTTTGCTTTCACTTCGTTTAATTATATCATTCTTCTTCGGATTCCCCAACCATCTCACTCCACCCAACTAACCAAAACAATGGAGGGTGCCATGTCAAGTCACACGACCACGGCTCATCGTCGCGTCGCGTCGGTTTCGTTAATCTGGGGGAAAAAAATATGATTGAACTGGATGTTTAGCGGTTTGGTCGAGCAGCTGACATTGCATAGTAGGCCAGGAATTAAATCTAGCAGGAAATAATTAATAACGCTCTGGGATTGCATCCAATTAAATTGTCGTCGTGAATGAAATTTCTTGGATTAATTTAGGACTACGATTGAATAAGATTGGATTGGAAAAATGATAAAGTATTCTTCTAAGAAATTGTTCAAAATATAATACTAAAAACGTAAATTTCAGGAAAATTTTATAAAACTTCGCATATTTCAGTTGTTTGAAGATGCAAATTCTACGTTCTACAACTTTGCTGACGACAGCAAACCTCTATTTTACGAAATAAATAAGTTGTATCACTGCGCTATCTTTGCGGTTAAAATTTGAACTATTTTATCCACCAAATTGTAATCCTAATTAATCCACGAAACTTACCTCCAGATGGCAACTCAATTGGATGTAATCCCAGAGTGCTATAATTTTCCCTCTGCTAGATTTAACTCCTGGCCCACTGTGCAGTGTACCTATTAGAACCTGTCACATTAACCTTGGGAAATGGGAAAGTCCCTGGTCGTGGGACGGACTATTTCATTGTTTCTTTATTCACGACATGGGTGCTAACCGGTGGCGTCATAATTAGAACCGGCAGGCAGCAGCGTCGTGTAATTATTTTGCCGAGGTGACCCAGCCGTCGCGTGGGTGTGGGAGTATTTCTTTTACTTATCCAGGACTAACGGAGTTGTTGTGTAATTTTTTGAGGTGTCAAGATTGATCAGGCAATGAAAGGTGTAGAAAAAATGAGAATACAGTAATCCCACCAATCTACCAATCACGCCATATTTTTTCCGTCGATCTTGTTTTACGTACTGAGTACCAATACTACCGACGCCAAGGAGGCAGCTCCCACACCTGGACCCTACCTATGGACCGGAGACGAACGGCTTTACTTCCCTAGGCACTCGCGCTTACCGTTACACATCCGGTGGCACTGAATTCATTTTTTTTTAAATGTCATTAGTGTCCACCGTAAAGTCTTCTACAGAAATTCAGCTCAATTGGTTGAAAGACAGCCGAGAAATAGTGGTGGGTGGATTGTACCACCCACCGCATATATGGAGGAATTACTGTATACAAAATGCATCGTGGAAGAGGCATTGACGTTTTCGGTAAGTTACTGTAGACCATTATAGTATAATACTGGGGTGCAAATAAAAAAAAGGTGTTGTGGAATAGTGTTAGGTTTTGAACGCTTGTAACTTTGTCATTTATAGATGCAAGTAAAATCCAAATACGCCAATCGATAGGAAATAACTTTACGACTCTGTTGAAATAATCACTTTTACAATTTTCTATATAAAACTTTTGACAAATGTACAAATGATAATGTTATCACTATTTTCATGAAATAAACGTTTTACCAAACTCAGTCGTCATAATCGAGTACCAGTTGGTGCCTCTGCTCATTTCCGCTTCGGACAGCGAGGCAAGCACTCTGCCGTCGTGTAGAAACATTTTTCTTGAAGCGGACGGCGTGATCCCCTCTTCAACAAGCTGTTTTTGCATTAAGCTATGCACCCCTACCTGATATCATCCGATCCGACTGGCGGTTTTCCATATTTATCTCACTCTCATATTTATCTCTTATTTGTGGAGAGTCGACCGGATGATATCGGACAGGTGTGGGATGAGCTTTAAGTTAAGAACGATGTCGTACCGAAGATCATTTTCGCATCGGATAACGTAGTGAAGGCTACAAAATTTTTATAGAAAGAGTTATGTTCCTGAGATAATTCGGCGGTATTGACTGATTTTCAGTGAGACTACAATATTATTCATATATTGAAAAATTGTAATTTTTCAAAACAACCCAAGTAACCAACAAGCCCGCTTATCGCCCTTTTTGCAAAATAAAGCTGATATATGGTTGATATAAAGTATGGAAGCCCTATATTAATCTTATATTGCAAAAAGTGTGATTATAGTGCTATTAGCGGGCTTGGTGGTTACTTGGGAACCTCCTATAACGATAACTCAAGAAGACATGGACTTTAACGTTCACTTTTTCTTGGAAATTATTGTTAAACATACTACAATTAAGTAAAAAGCACGTACGGTATCAATATTCGGCGACTGTGTTAGGGAAACCACTTTTTCCCACCACGGAAACGTCTCGTTTTCTGATGACAAAATTACGCATTTTCGAGCATAAAACGCACAGAATTTTTAATTTCTTCAATAACTAATAAAAAAGTGAAAATTTATTGGAAGCATTTCCTGCTAAAAAATTTCCATTCGATAGATATGATGATGATGAAGACCGGACACTTCCACTCACCACACACGAAAGCACTTTTCGCAGACAATTGGTGAAAATTTTAATTATCATAGCAACAGATGCACATTCGCGCTATTTTCAATAGTGACCTTTTGAAAATTGATCAAGATCCGTAGAAGAATTTCTCATCGATTGGCGTATTTAGAATTAAAATACATCATATCTGGATCAAAATCAAACCACTTTAGAGCTATTAGGGTGTTCAACACAAATGAGGCTGGCGAGCTGTATGTTGTTTGAAACAAGGGTGACACGCTTGGCATAGATGGCCCACAGCAACTCACGAAGAGCTACTGAATCCGATCAGTAGCGGTGCGGCTTCTTCGGTGAAGGGACGCTTATGTGGGTTGCAGCTCGCCTTTTGTTGTGAGAACAATATTCAACGCCACGCGCCGAAAGCACTGCTGCTGATGACGACCGACTGGACACCACCACACACAGTGATTGAATAAGCACCGTTCGGCGAGACCGGATGGAATTCGATTTTTAAATCTGTGTTAGGGAAAGTGCTTTTTTCAATTACACATTTGTGTAATTTTAAATAGAGACCTATTGAAAATTGATCAAGTGTTCATTTTAGCACATTCCAATGGATTAGTCTATTTTGAATTAAAATCCTTTCTCTATTGACAGAGTCATAAGTGATCTAAGCCTGACCACCCTTCGTAACGCGGTCGATTTTGGTTGCACTGCACCCCCAATATGTTGCCGAAAGACCAATGAAAGACGTAATCCTAAGTAAAAAAAGTTTAGTTCCGTTGATTTGTTTACCCGCTTTACGACCACTGCCCAAAGAGCCAAAACATTCAAACTCCTTTTTTGCTTATTCTGCACAAAAGACACTTTCTGCACGCACCATTCTTAAAAAAAAACGGCGTGAAATCCTGTGAGGGGCGGGGCTTAGAAAGTATTTTATGTTCAGAATATGTAAAAAACGAGGGACTTCGTATGTTAATCTAAAGGCATATATATTATATGGTGCATAGAGAAAAAAGCTCTATCTACTATTTCCAAATAACGCAATATTACTCAGGAGTGCTTGTGGGATTACGAACCCACGTTCTAAAAATACTTCTTGGAAGTAAAATTAGCGATTGTTGAGAAATTGTGCAACAGCGAAAATCAGTGCTATGTCTCAACATATGGCTGCCAAATTCATGCGTAATTCTAGGAAGCGTGCGAAGGATCGTCAGGCAGACGGTTCTCCGAAACGACCCAGATAGAGTTCGGTATTATCGGGCCAACATGAAAGCATGCAGAGGTAATGCGTCACCATCTATGTTTAGGACGCTGGAAAAGTTCCTTCAACACGAGGTAGAAAATTTCAAATTATTTTTTAACAACCTTTGGAACCACTTACGTTCAACACGTAACTATGATGCTTACTATCATATTCTCATAATATCTTATTATTCCATAATTTCTCAAAACATTTTTTTAGTCAAAATGAATGAAAGGCACCCTGAATACATTTAACAGGTGGAGAACCTGCATACGAGCTTTTGCTCTGACTTTGAAATTCAATAACTGAATCCCCTTAATTTTCAATTAATGTTGTACTAAGCACAGTGTTGCGAAAATATCAAAAAATCAAATCTCACCAATGCCCAAGATCACGCTTGATTTTCGTAGACAAAAATCAAAAAGCAAACAACTGTGGTTGATTTTGCAAGCTGTGATATTGCACCTCAGAATATCAAGCTATCAAAACTCACCAGCTTCAAATTTCAACAAACTGTGATGAGATTGAGTTTCATGATTTTTGCTTTACACCCGAACGCAACCGAAACTTCCATAACGGTTGGCAGCAGTCACTTCGTGTCTGCAATCGGTGAACAGTGAAAAGAGATAGCAAACTATACTTTCTCTTTCTAAAAAAACGATGTGCAACGGAATCATTTTTGTGTCGAGTCTACTATCAGCTTGAATTTTGCACGTTGTGAATAGTCTCGCAATATCAAAGGAGATTGTAAAATCAATATAAAGCATGATATTTTGTTCCAATATCACGTGTGATACTGAGAGCGTATGAGAGCGGAAAAATATCAGTTGATGTATGATTTTGCCAACACTGACTAAGCACTTCTTTATTGGAAACCTAACGT
Organism: Ochlerotatus camptorhynchus; assembly: GCF_037179485.1. NCBI lineage: Eukaryota > Metazoa > Arthropoda > Insecta > Diptera > Culicidae > Ochlerotatus > Ochlerotatus camptorhynchus. Next base: position 6,481,655 of record NW_027040988.1, read on the forward strand.
TTGATTTAAGAAAAGTCACAGTATTATATTTTGCATGATTCTTCAAGCACGCTGGAAAACACAACTGCCTGTCTTCGTAAAATGCAACCTTCTGCTTCAGAGACATAATTTAAAACTAATGATGAATCCACTGAAAAATAATGTTTTTTTGGGAATTGTTTTATCCTACAACATTCATGGCGTCTTTGTGGACTACACTGCGGTGTAAGTCACTCTGCCACCATGTGCCTGTGTTGATTGAGTTTCTTGTGTGTTTTTGGGTGTCGGAAGGTGTTCCTGGGTATTTCTGCATATCGACCTAGCTATCAAAACGTTGAGTGAAAATTAATGCTTACTGGCAACCATCACATCCTCATTTGTTTATAGAATTCCTTTTTTTTTTGCCCTCGCCCAAAATTTACCAATTTTATAATGCTCAGTTTAAGCATGGAATCCCAGTTAAAAAAAGCACACGTCTACGTAAGCAACTTACAGGAATTTAAATGTTCATCCCTGATGGTCATTCCCATCACCTATCTAAAAGAGTGTGCTGTATATGTCTGCCTGGAGTTCTACTCCGATCTTAAAAAGTACTCCCTCAACCGTCGCATTCTCATGTCATGCATTATGTGCATGCATGCTTGAGAAACTGGCTCAAACCAGTAAAGTCCTCTCGAATCTATACCAAACTAATTCCAGTCGCAATCAAGCCCAGATGACCCAGCCGAGCTTGCCCCTTTCTAAGCAATCTCGGGATCTACATTTCTCAAAGAAAACAAACTTTTTTGTAGGTCGCAGCTAGTAGGATGGTTTTCTCTGATTTGGTATTGTGTAAATGGAATGACTTCCAAACTACAAAGAAATATCTGTCTTCAGGTATTGGTCAATAATTGACATGATAATTATTATCCGCTCCTTCATTCATACACAGTTACAGATATTCTAGCTTTTTATAGAGGCTAAAATGTCTGTTTTTTCAATGTCCAATTTGCGGGAGTTACTTCCGTGTCCCGATCAGTTTTCTGTGAATCCTACCGATTGATGGAAAAAAATCCTCAAAAACAGAAAAGGACATCAACAAATGTAAACATTCTTGGCTCTAGGCAGTGCTGCCAGAAAATATTGAAAAATTGGTTCTTATTCAAAATTGGTTGAAGGATGTTACAGTAGACTGATGCAAAATTTGAAATTTTCGCTCCACAGTGTTCAAACGGTTTCAAATCGGGTCCTGATTAGCCTCCGAAAGTTTAAACTCATTTGATAAGAAATTGACTTGGCACAAACCATTTGAAGTTTATATGGAAATTACTATGGGAAAACAAAACTTTTTGTTCATTGTTTTCTACTCTTTTTACATATTGTACTGTTAACAAATTCCATTGCTATTCTTATGGGAATTTTTATCAGCTACGACTTTACAGAAAATCATTTTTCAGCCCAACGTCAAATTAAAAAGTAATTAATTGTTTAAGAGATTGATAATCTTATGGCAAGATTAAGCAACTGTATTGTGGGCAACACTGTATTCTGCAGTGTGACATAGTAGCCATGATTTTTGTCCTCTATTCTACGCGCCATAAACACCAATGTTGCCTGCTGAACAGTTGATCGAGCATACTCATAAGACACCAGTGACTTGAATCATTAATAATTTTTGTTTCTTACATTTGATCGAAAAGTGGGTTTGAACAAAGTTTTAGCTGAGAAAATTTTCAACAAGTTCAGCTATCATTTTCTAAAGTAGAGTGATCTGATGATCTGGACTTACCCCTTGGATGCAAATCAAAAAAATAATTGTGTGACGAAATAGTGTAAGGTTTCGAACGCTTATAACATGGTCGTTTGTGAATGAAATTCATATTTAATAAGTTAATATGCGATATGCAATAAGCTTGAAATGCGAAGAAGAAGATGAAGACATAAAAAAAATAGCCGCATCAACCCATCACGTGCTCGACCGCTATGGCTATCGAGAGAACAGAGAGATGAGCCGATTGTGCGAGCGTACCAGTATGGTTGGTGTTAGTTCGTCTGCGGATGTGACGGAGGACACTCAACTTAGATTATATTGCCGAGAATGGCGGCGCTAACTAGCTAGGTAAACTGAAAACGAATCTTACTCAGATAGTGAGTCACTTTGTATGGAGAAATTTCTAAAAACGTACGTTATACTCTCATATATTAGCAAAATCTCGGGATTTCTACTGTGACCAAGCTCCACTGCTCTTTACAATTGCCATTCAGAATCAGAAATCGCCATTTAATTGGTTGTATCTGCGAAAAAGTGGAATTAGGGCAATCTAGACGAAAATCGGTTTTTCTAATTTTTTTCATTTTTCAGCAAAAATTACGTTCAGAACTAATGTCAAATTAGGCCAAAGCAATTGAAAATGTATGTGTTAACATGAATTCTAAAGCTTCTAATATCATAAATCAACTTAAAAAAATTGTTTGATGTGTACAAAAAGAGTGAAAACCCTCTTTTGTGACCTAGTCCAAAATTTATAAGAAGACCAAAATCAAAAATCATAAAATTACCTAACAGAATTCTTTTTTATTTGTTTACTTCCTAAGAAGGGCATGACATAAATAATTTAAGAATCTTTTTTTCATTTTAAAATATTTTTATGGATTTGAAAAGAAAAATCTGCTTACACCTTTTTTTCTATGCAGTCCTTAAATAGGGTCTGATCCATTCTACTGTGAGTTTTATATGCTGCAAAGACATTCCATTTATTCAATTACAGTATTTGATATTGTATAGATTTTTAATTGAGCAGAGGTAGTAGACAAAATGAATTTACGCAAGGCTGAAAATCTCTCTAATAAAGCAAAAAAACATGACACTTGTCTTTCATAGTTCTGCTACATAAAGATTTGTGATGTCAGGTGCACTTTAATTTTTAAATTTGTTTTGCCATGACTAACATTAGTATGTTTCCGAAAGCTGGGTGAACATGTCTGGAACATAATTATGAACAATAAAGGAACTGTTTTTCTAATTTCTAAAAATGAATATTAATTTAATATTAATATTATTATTTAATCAATAACCACCCAATTAAAAAAAAATGCATTGGTCATTTTGGAATTAAGTTTCTGAACCATTTATATTGTTATTTATATATAAGTGAATGGAGCTGCAAAAATAATCTCGTATTTCTACGTCAATAATGCAGTCGTGCTTTGGATATAACCGTTAACTTTTTTTATTGCTGAAAAAGACCTGAACCCAAGTCCATTTCTAAAACAATGCTGAGCTACGATATACCGAAAGGGATTTATCTGAAAGTTCCTTTTCTGTGTGTTTTTGCTCTTCAAACACTTCGTTCAACTTTTCGCAGTATGAAAGCAAAGCTCAGCTGGACTAAGAGCGCACTAACCACATGATAAACAGAAAGCGCCAGCAAAGCCAACACCTCTTGGAAAAGGTTAATTTGTCGTATTTCAACGCTTCACCTCAACTTCGACCCCAAGTCGAGCGGTTTGATTTTCCCTTGGCAGAAGGAAAAAGCGACCACCTCCCTAAGGCACTCTTTTACCATATGATGTCCCGGGAAAATAAGTAGAAAGGCAAAAACAAATCACAAACAACCGTCCACGAGCCCCAACGATGGGGTGGAAGGAAGTATTTTAAATGTCAAGCCACACTTCCTTTGATGGAATTTAAGGTCCTTCGTTTTTGGGATGGCTTCATCGTCACCGTTCACCGGACAAGAAAAACCACTAAATTCACAGCTGCTAGAAAAATGACAAGATTGTCCTTTGACTTGTCTGCCTTCTTCCGTTTGGGGGCAAATTTTCGGAACTAATCTTGTCGACCGGATCATTAATCAGAAAACGGAGCTCCATTGCCTGGGGGAGTTTTTTATTTCTTTAGGAAAATTTCACTCACTCTACGACTAGTCCATCCTTGCTAATAATGGTCAATCAGTGTAATCTGCGCCCACGATCCGACCAATCCAGCCACTCACCTGCTGAACTAATAATAGACCTTCGAAGATTACGGTGACCGTCAAACCATGTAGCTTCTAAGTAAAATCAGTGAAACTCTTCACCAGACGACGACGACGACGACGTAGCAAAAAGCAAAGAACAAAAAAAAAAGCGTCATCTAATGAAGACATGGCGTGACAAAAGGAGTTTCGATTTTCTTGATTGGCATATCGTATAGTTTAGCGAAATGGTCCATATCAGCCAGTTCAGCCATTAGACGCTAACAGCAGGAAAGTGACGTCCCATTTTACGCTGATGAAATTTTTTTGCACTGAAGGAAGTGACTGAAGTACAAGGAGCGACTGTTTCTGTTGGGTTTGCGTCATGAATTAATTTGATAGCAAGCTGTGAGTTGATTTTTGAATATATATTATAGCATTTACAGCTACTTTTAATACATAGAGTAGCTCGTGTCCTTCAGATTCATGATTGTTAACTACCACAGCAGGCCCGCCGTTCGACCTTAAGTTGAACAATGAAAACACAGCAATCCCACGAAAAGGGGCTTAACAGGGACCGCGTAAATGGAGTGCACGTAGCACACGGTGCCTAATGAAAGAAAAAAAGATAAGCAAATCTGTCCGGATGAGCATGAGCATGAGCATTATTGCTACTCCGTTATTGTCAAATCAACTGTAATTACACAGAGAACCAACAGATGATGCTTGGAACCAGTGATGCCTCATGTACAAATTTATCTGCAATAATACAGATTTTTTGAAAAAAAAAATCCATACAGAAATCTGTAAATACAGATGCAGATTTTTGGAAAAATATACAGATTAATACATATTTATGAGGAAAGTATACTAATTTTACAGATTTTTTAGCATTTACAGGAGGAAAAAATAAACATTATCATTTTCTGTATCCTACCGATTCGATTGTGGTGGTTTTAATTCTACTTCAACAGTTTCAGTGAGATTGACGCGCCCTTCTTAACAAACCATCCTGTAGGAAGCTTAATAAGTATTGCTAATTGCGTTATTCGATTTGTTGAATCGTATCGTTGGGAGGAGATTCTTAAATTCCCGTGGATTTCGCGTAAGTGTATCTGCTTACGGGTCCACACCTCGTTTTTTGGCCCTTCATACAGCGATATTGTGAATTCAGATCGGTAGCTCAAATTGATCTTGCGATTAAGTGGAACTGCATACAAGAGCCTAGTCAGTAAAGGCACGGTATTACCAAGCTGGAGGCGGTGGGTTCGATTCATAGTCCGGTCGAGGGAATCTTTCGGGTTGAAAATTTTCTCGACTTCCCTGGGCATAGAGTATCATTGTGCTTGCCACACAATATACAAATTCATGCATTGGTATTGGCATCGAAAGCTCTCAATTAATAACTGTGGAAGTGCATTTAGAACACTAAGTTGAGAGCACGCAATAAGCTAATATGCGCTAAGCAATAAGCTTGAGATGCGAACAAGAAGAAGAAGAAGCATACAAGAGAAGATCTTTAAAGGGATGGTGGCTACCTTACATACATACACATTTACATATGAAAAAGATTTTTGAAAAAATGTGGTATCACTGCTTACTATCATCTTCAATGTTTAAAAACTGGTGACCTAAAACTTTATTATAGGCAATAGGGTAGAGAACTATCGAGCAGAAAACTTCAAATAAATCAATGATTTCAGAGTAAACAAGTCAATTATGCGTTTGGTACGATACTTTAGTTGATAAGCAATGAGAACGCGTGATATGAAAGTTTGCACCCATTATTCCTAAACACGAAAGAAGCGCTCCGACCGAATCAATTTTTATTTTCATCCGATAGGCCGAAGTAAATTCATTGGCGTTTCAATGCGTTAGGCCGAGTTTAGAATTCGTAGGCCGAGTTTGGCGTCAAGACTTTTGGAAAGGTAAATACATTTGGAAGCCATCAGCAATAATAACATTTCGTTTGGTGCTATGGCCGGAAATGGGGTAGTTAACCCTACCAGCGCCGAAAGCATGCCAATCAAGCAGTAGGTAGGAATGTATTGACGTGATATTCGCTGTGTTGGAAGCCGAGAAATCTTCTGCACTTCCACGAGGATTAAGTGATTAATTGGATAGAAGGGTTGGGTTTGCAGCAAATTTCATTTTGATAAACAGTTCGCTGAATTCAAGTGACGTATTTATATTATCAAAAAAGTTACTAACGACTCTTCAATGTGTAGGGACCAGAGATTAAACCGATGGGTCGTGATGTTCTGCTCAGTAAGCAAAGCCACAGCGCTGCCACAGTTTAATTTACAAAAGCTGATAGGCCATATTCAAATATTACGCAAGAGTAATTGTTGTAACCATTCCAACCTGGCACCAACGACGACGACGACAACGACGACGACGATGACAACGACAAGTTTCGCAAGACACGAGATGAGAAAGGACCTGGGATTGGTCCCACGGTTTTCTGCTCAGTAAGTCATATCACAACATATCTCTTATGATCGAGTTGATGCTCTAACCATTCAAAACCGACGAACAATGTAGTATCCTAAAGAAGAACATATCCTTTTTTTAACTAGTTCATTTATTTACTAGGCTCAGTCGTGTGTGACACATTGCGGAGCCAAAAATCAGTAATGTTTGAATTTACATTTTAAACAGCAGTAGTTCTAGGTTAGTATTGGGTACCACTTACTCGTGGCGAGCTCCAGGTTAATTGGTAACAATTTCGATTGGAAAGATCTAGGCAGGAAACTGGTTTTTGAAGCTTCCTTCAGATACTACTCTAGGACGGTTGACCAAATCCTGGCTGGGCAGGGGCAAGTAGCACAGAAACAGGAGGATAATAAGACTGGGACACAATGGCTGGAAATTGTTTGGAAAGGAGGGGATGGTCACATCAGACTCTAACATAAGACAAACAAAGGAATTCGTAGATCGCCTGCATGTAGGGAAGATCACGGGTTCCCAATACATCTCTTACTTCACGGAAGAGTTGTCTACCTCGGGCCACTAGTGTATCAAACAGTCGTGCTCTGGAGGTGCCATTACCCGGGCAATATTAAACTGCGTGATCGATGTCATCATAACCGGTTCTACACCTACATATATTGCTGTCAACGAGGTTTATTCTGTAGAAATGTGCGTCTAGCGAGTAGTGGTAGAACAGACCTTTGAACCACGCTCTCGAAGAAACATTAGGAATAATGGAATGTAACCACCGCCCAAGAGAATTACTTATCCAATCGTTTTGCCAAAAGAGAACTCTGACGTACTGATGGGAAAAATTCATCATGTGAAATACTTCTATCATAAATCTCACCTTGTTGTGCGCCCACCTTTGCGAGAGAGTCTGCCTTCTCATTGCCTGGGATTAAGCAATGTGAGGAGACCCATACAAAGGTAATCATATATGATCTTTCGGCCACCAAACTCATCTGCTCCCTTGCCTTTGAAAGGAAATAAGATGAGTGACTACCTTGTTTCATCGACCGCATAGCCTCAATCGAACTGAGACTATCCGAGAAGATAGAGTAATGGTCTATGGGCATATCGAAAAACATCCCCAATGCGAAGTCGATTGCTGCTAGCTCAGCAACATAAACGGAATAAGGTTCCTGAAGTTCCCGAAAGGCGGTTGAGTATTCATTAAAGACGCCGAAGTCAGTGGATCCATCAATGCGTGATCCATCAGTGAATAATCTTCTATTGCAATTGACTTGTTGGTACGAACATATCCTTCTTTTATTTTAATTTAAACGTAATCCGTTTTCCTCAAAATGTCCTTTTTTTAATCTATGCATATTTTCCAGTAAACATAGCAATTGTTTTCAAAGAACATTGTTTGTCATTTTTCCGTAAATGAAACTACTGTCAAACTGCATAAATGTTGTTCAACACTGCGTCTGCAAATGCTAATTAGCATATTGCTATCTTTTCCTGGAACTTTGAAAATTTCCCCAGTTGATAAAAACCAAGTGCAAATAAGCCGGAAGGATTAATAGTTTGGATGCGTCATAACAAAGATAGAAAACTGTGTCTATGTTTTAACTTCCTTGAAAACTCGTATAACTCTTCACTCTTCACAGAATTTCTGTGGAATGTTCTCATGAATTATCGTCAAAATCATTACACAACCAATGGATTGACCTGGTTGCAGCAGTTTGGATGTAATATTCAACAACAAACTGGAGGGGGCTAGGAGTGAAAAACTCGCTATAGGTGAATCATAGACTAGTAAAAACCGGTTGTATCAATTTAGGGTGGGGCCTCCCTTAGTTCAGTCGGTAAAGGCACAGCTACAAAGTAAGACCAAGCTGAAGGTGGCTGGGTTCCATTCCCGGTCCGGTCTAGGCATTTTTCGGGATGGAAAATTTATCGACTTCCCTGGGCATAGAGTATGGTTGTAGTTGCCACACAATAATACTAATGCAAAAATGGTACAGGCATCGAAAGCTCTCAATTTAATAACTGTGGAAGGGCATCTACTACACTAAGTTGAGAGCACGCTATAAGCTAATATGCCATACGAAATAAGTTTGAAATGCAAGGAAGAAGAAGATCAATTTAGGGTGCTCCAAAAGCTGAGAAACAGCTCTCAAATAAACATAATAACTAACGGGATCAGTATTACAGTTGTTTTCCACCTCTGCTGGGCACGCTAGTGGTTTTCAATATCATATTTAATTTGAAAAAATGGGTATTTGAATAACGTACTCACATACAATAGTGTTCCTAGGTCGCAAAATATGTAAAGGAATTACCCAGCAATCTTGCTGTCGGAAACCAATCATGTCAAAATTAAAGCTTTATTGTGACATTGAGCAGACGTCCCTAACTTGATATCCGTACACCGTACAGCCCAGCCTACATGGCGGCAACGAGTGTCACCTCAAATTGCCTGAAAAATTGCATTATCCCTTTGAAGTCGGTACAATTTGACTGGGCTTTGGAATTTTTTGCCATCGCCCGACACGGCCTGTGGTTGGTCGCTATCCGCAAATAATACCTTGACTTCAATAATCCAAAACACGGCTTATTGTGCCGGCTGGATTATTTTGAAGCTACAACGACGGCACCCAGTAGGTAGGCCCAAATGATAACGTCGTCACCGGCAACGACCGTCCAGGTCGGTCTGTAGTCGGTCCTTCCATGGTGGGCGCTCATCGTGTCGTCTGATTTATTTAGACATCGTTGTCAGTTTGTGGGATTTGCAATTAATTATTGCAGTGGATGTTTTTCCATTCTTTTTTTTTTTTTTGGTTTGGCTTGGTGGCATGTTTCGGATTCGGAAGTGCCCTTATTTGAAGGCTGACCTAGACCAAATCTAGTTATGTCGTATGTCACCTCGGGTTTAGGTACTTCTACAATATGCATGCGGTTGAGCGGATTTTTGCACTCTTTTGATTTTGTTTGTTCCATGGTTGGCATGGTGGTGGTTGGAAGCTACAGAAGCGAATGCAAGTTCAGGCTTTTGCTTGTTTTGTTTTTCTTCTTTTATTTTCAACTCAGCACAACAGATGGTAGATGGTTGCATAATACAATTCAATGTCAGCATTCAAGAATATGAGATTGCATTTTCGTGGAATTGAGAAATTCAAGCTGAACATTGCATTAGGTCCTAAGTAACATTGATCGATTCCTTTCGTTGACCGTTTCTTGTTGTGTTTGTCATATTAGATGCTAGATGAAAGCTTTTTTTTATCGATCTGTGTGCTGAAAATACCTGGAAATGTCTTCACATGGACGTGGGGGGGGATGCAAAGAGAAAGTCAACGAAGAGAATCTGTCAATTTTACTAAGGACCTAATGCAATGTTCAGCTTGGATTGTGTTCTAATTGTGTGTTCTCGTTCATCTTTATTATTACCAGAAAAGTAGAAGGGTCTGTACCTAGGGGCACGAACGGAAACTTGACGTAAGACCGCGATAGGTCGGTGCATTTGTTTTTGTTTTTGATTCTTTTAATTGTTCAAAAATGTATTTAATTTTAACTGATTAGGCACTAATGCTGTCGACTGGGCAATATTTCTGTTGCTACACACTAAGTTTTTTTCGCCGGATCTCGGTAAAAAAATTGCCGAGATGGGCACCACTGAGTGCTTGGTAACCATCTCGGCAAACAGAAAATTTACCGAGGATCTCGGTAATCATAAAATTCACGGTTGTCAATTTTTTCCGAAAATCTCAGCAAAAAAACAACTGATTGCTCGGCAAAAGCATCCCTACGGTAAAAAACATACTGAATCTCGGCATTTTTTTCCAATTTTGTTTTCTTGCGTTAAAGAATAAGAAAAAAATAAATAAAAAGATTGTCATGTGCAAAATAGTTGCAAATAAGAAACACTGCAATGGGATTATCATTTTGTATATCTATTAAAGTCCATAAAAATCTCGATAAAAATGCATCACATGAAGTTGATGAAGTTGTTGCCGGTAGTGCTCATTTGGTTAATTTTAAAGCAACATGGATAAAAAAAGCCAAAAAATAGCTTATCAGACGGCAAACATGCTACTCTGTAAACCGTAAACGCTTTACAGAGCAGCACGATCGCCTGCAATACATCCGGTCCTGTTCCGACGACCACGTTATCCCAAATAACGTAGCACTCCCCTACCTCGAACTCCTCCCCAACAATAATTATTTGGGGAATTGCTGACGTCGACATACTCTTGTCGGACTGAAAGTTTAAACCAAACAAGAATTATTTTCACTCAAACAAAACAGAACAATCTTGATCTTACATTAATCCATTGGATTATACCATGGAGTGGGTTCATCTTTCGTAGGTTCGGATCCTGCTTCCTCGAGCGTTTTAGTCCACGTTTTGGGTTTTTTAAAGTTGTTTTCGATGCAAAAGACACAGACAACAATTAACTTCTGATCTTCTGAAAAATGGCGGGTGGAAAAAAGTGACAGCTGTATTACCGAAATTCGGCAATGGATGAGGCCAATACCGAAATCTCAGTAAACGCGATTGCTGATTTCGGTATTATTTCTATTTACTGATGTGCTCAGCGAATTACTTTGCGAATTTCGGAAATGTTTTTGGTCAATCTCGGGAAGAATATTTTTGTTGCCGAAATATCAGTAAAATTATGAATTGTCGTGTCAGCTCAGAATTTTTTTTCCACCGACCTCGTGAATCTGTTTTAAGTGTGTAGGATCTGTAATCAATTGTTACTTTTATTACTATTCAGATAAGTGTTTCAGAAAGGCTCATTGATATGTAGCTTACAAAATGGAATGGATATCAACAGTAAGTCCTGTAATTTCAAGGTTTGTTAAGGCAGAGCTCAGAACGCTAGAAAAAATTTCACACAAAAACAGTGTGCACAATTGTACACCTAATTCATGCAAAATTTCGTAATTGATCGCGAATATCTCGCGATCAGATAATTTTAGCTTGAAATCCTTCCAGTCAATTATCGGTATGGAAAAACAGGTCAAAAAACACCCCGAGGCAAAACGCCCGATGCGGTTTTTCATATCAATCCTGATTTTAATTTATCAAATTTGATAAACCACAATGCTACTTTAGTTCTCAAACTTGCGTTTTAGCACAAAAAATCCCAGAATTAAGAGTGCATTTGTTCTCTGTTCTACCCTACATATTGTATCTATCGATTGTGTAAAAACATTTGACTAAATATTGCTTTTTTAAGATTTCGATTTTTACTACGTTTCATTTGAGGTGTGTCCCTTTTTCATTCAAAAATAGGTTTACATTTTTGTGTTGTGTTCATATTGCACGAATAAACAACATGCTAAAGAATACCTAAATTGCATATAGAACATCTCCAGCCCAAACGCTAAAAAATATGTCAATTTTGTCTCGACCCCTTCCGATTGGAATAAAACATTGCTCACATGTTCACTGCTATCAATGGTTGCATTTTTAAGTTATATATGATTTGCTTCTACACAGTAACTATTTAAAAGGGCGTATTAAAAAAATTTATTATATTTTTTCAAAAAATCATAAGATGAAAACCATTGATCTAATCAAAATGACATCTGAAAAGAAGTTGTAGGTAGTAAAATTATCTCTAAGAAAAAATACATTTAAATAAAAAACAAAAAAAAATAACTACGTAGAACGTTGATTATCTCAAACCGGTGACCTCTCGTTGAGTAAGTACTACATAAAAATGTCCTTTCATATCCCTAGTTGCGATAAATATAGAATATAGGCACACAAAAGGAACAGTTCACAAGTCATTGTGAGTTTCGTGAACTTATCCTGTAGATTGATTAGAAACCCGTTTTTCCTTTTCCTTTCTCCTACGGCCTTGTATTCCATTTTTTTTTTCTTTTTAGAAAGCGAGTAATGGCGCTATAACCATAAGCCATAAAGGGTTAAGACAAGAGCTAGTGCTCATGTCCCAACCACTCGAGGAAAATCGAGCAACATTTAACTTTTTTTAGATTAGATGCTCCCAACGACCAATCATTTATATCAACGAGATGTACGAGATGTCCACGTTTCATCAATTTATTGGATTCTGAAGCATCGTGTTTAAATCTTTAATTTAAACAGGCCCGATGTTTCTGAATCATCTTGCCCCTTAAATGCTGCACAGCAGGCCTGGCCGTTTTGATATATTTTGCGCATCTCTGATATACAAAATATACCAAATAGACAAGAAAAAGGATGGAGGTATATCTATCATTTTCCATGATGCTTTCATGAACTGGCTGTGTTGGTGTTAGATTAGATTAAATTAGATTAGATTAGATTAGTACGGTCGTTCTCAAGGTAATGTGAATTAATAATAATAGTACAGGGCGGACTCGATTATCCGGAATCTTGAAAAAAATTTCACTCCGTATAATCAAGCCCTCCGGTTGATCGAGCCATCAAAAAAAATTTCTTTGGTTTTATGTGGTCTCATTTAATGTTTTTAGTGGTCCCATTGAACGTTATTGAAGGCTAAATTTGACTTGAAAGGTACAAAACCCATTAAACAACACATCGAATTAAATCAAAATTTGATATCCAGATCAATGGTGGCAAAAATTAAGTACCTTGGACCATAATGGCCACTTCCGGGCAAGTTCCGGGTGCCTTCGGAAAAGTGGCCAGAACCAGACATGAATAATAACCTATCATGCGGCACATCAGATTATATCAAAATTCGATAACCAGATCAATGGTGGAAAAAATAAAGTACCTTGGACCATATTGGCCACTTCCGGACAAGTTCCAGGTGCCCCGGGAAAGTGACCAGAATCGGACTTGGATAATACACACATTAAAATACAACAAAATTCGATAAGAAGATCAATGGAATTGAACCCATGGACCATCCGCTTGAAAAGCGAACGTGTAGCCAACCACGCCATGGGACCCCTCAATTTGAGAAAAATTGTAGTCTCGCGACTCTCACGAGTGTGTAGAGACAACGTTGAGCTTGGCTAAAAATCACGGCTACCGTGAAGGCACCATATTTGACGCGGTTCCTAACTTGACGCAGTCGATCAATTTCGACCATTTTCCATTAATATTTTTGAAATGTTAACATTGCAAATATTAGTTCCGGTGCTCTAAAATGATAGTGTAACAATTCAACTGATGGTTGCTGATAAAGCGGCTGCAGGTGAAAATGAAGACGAGAATGCGGAATTCGATGTCATGTCTGATGCTGACATAGTCAATGCTGTTCTTAACCATGATTCACATTTTTATGAAGGAGAAAGCGTGACGAACACCACTCTGGATGAAACTGCAACCATTTCTACAGCAGATGATAACAAAGATGAGGAGTACGAACCAGTTCCAGATCAATCAGCGCTGAACAGAATTGACACTATCATCACATGGGCTGAGAAAAACCAATTGTCGTTGGAACGGCAGTTTTTACTTCGTGAAATCAGGGGAAATATTCTTGATAAAATAGCCAATAAGGATTGATTTATGATCAAATTTGCAATTCTCTTTGTTTTTACTGAATTACTGTACTGATGAACTACTGTTTTTACTGAAATGATGAATAAATGAATTGAACTACAAAATAAGATAAGAAAACTGATATAAATTTTCAGGTATGAAGCCACCAAAAGACCAATTCTCACGAAACCCCCCTTTAAAGGCCCTTTGGTACATTTTTTTACGGATTTTCAAAAAAAAAAAAAAGTTCGGATACCATTCCCCGCTTCCCCTGAAACATGACGTAATTAGTGAACGGACCATCATGGGATTCAGTTTTTGTATGTTGTGTGGCACATGATATGTTTGATTCATTTCAGGTCAAAGTTAATCCAAAACCCCTTAGCGCCGGATTTTGTAACAAAGGCACACAAACACTTAAATATAGTCGTTTCCCGATCTTGTCAGACTGAGTCGAACGATGTATGTTACTCGTCCTCGGATTGAAAGTCGGTGTTCAAACTTACTCCTACGTTGTGTCTCAACTTTACGAATTATGGCCACAGCACGGCCCCAGTGTGCGCACAGGGAAGAAAGTGCATCCGATGCACTTCACAATAGCAGAGATGCCAGTACTCCGAATGTCACTGACAAGACGACCAGAGCAATACACACACTTGCAGGTTTTGGATTGCACCAAACTTAGAACAAGAAGAGTTCTTCCACACCTTTTATTTCACCAGAAATATTAAGTTTAAATTTTAGGTTTATTCACTTTGAGCTACTACTAAAGACTGACTGATCTAAACAAATGATGATGGGAGGAAATGATGATCATGACGAAAACCCGAATACAAGTAACCGAAGACATAAGGTTGCCAGTATAACTAGATAATTTCGCCTGAACGGGCGAAAATGCGGTGCTGTATGGGCTCGCTACCAAAAACTTCACATTATGTTTCATCATACCCGCCGCCTTGAAGCAATTCAATATTTTACAAACAATCTTAGAGATGACAACTAACAGGTATGTAAATTCAATTCAAGAGAAATTCTAGCTTAATTAATCTAATTTAATCTTCTTAATCTATTTTCAGCAGATGATTCACGGGTCGATCTCCTCGGGAAGTCGATGTCCATCGCTGGATTCCGCGGAAACGTCAGGAAGCAAGCAGATTTTCGTTATTGGACGGGTAATTATTCCTCTTGCAGTGCGAAGCGTGACCACACGAGTTATTTGATCCGTTCCAGGGCGCAGATCGACTATTCTGGCTAGCGGCCAGCGAATTGGTGCTAGCTGCTCATTGACGATGACGACCATTCGTCCCGGTTGGATGGAGTTGTTGCGTTCCGCCGATTTCGTGTCCTTTTGGAGTTCCTGCAGGTATTCCTTACGCCAGTGGATCCAGAATTGCTGTACGTGCAGTTGCAGCTTGTGGTAGTGCTCCAGTCGACTCTCCGTGATGTGCAGCAGGTCTGGGTCGGGCAAGGCGTGCATGGAGGTGCCGATTAGGAAATGAGCCGGAGTGAGTGCAGCCAAATCATTGGGATCATCCGACATCGGCAGAAGTGGCCTTGAATTCATCACGGCTTCGATTTGGCAGAGGACAGTGGCCATATCCTCGTAGCTCAACCGCGACGCACCTAGTTGACGGAATAAATGCCTCTTGGCTACCTTGACGGCCGCCTCCCACAAGCCTCCAAAGTGGGGGGCTTTTGGCGGAGTGAAATGCCACACTATTCCCTCCTCGGCGCAGGTGGATACTATTGTTTCTCTCTCGTTACGTTTCCGAAAAATTTCGAACATTTCGGTGAGTTCTCCCTTGGCGCCTTCGAAGTTCTTTCCATTGTCCGAATGTATGTGGCTTGGTCGTCCACGTCGGGCAATAAACCGTCGCAAGGCAGCGATGAAGGCTTGGGTTGATAAATCGCAAACCAATTCCAAGTGGACTGCTTTTGTTACGAAGCATACGAAGAGGCACAGGTAAGTTTTTACAGGTGCGGCTCGCTTGTGGATTGGTCGTAAGTATAGAGGTCCAGCGTAATCTACGCCAGTGACGGAGAACGGGCGACCTGGCGTGATTCTCGAGGTAGGTAGCTGGCCAATTTGCTGCTGTGCTGGAACGGGATTAAGGCGCACGCAGCGAAAGCAGTTGCGGACTGTAGAGCGTACTAATTGGCGGCCACGTATTGGCCAAAATTCCTCACGTATGGCTGTTAGTAGAAGGCGCCCGCCGCCGTGAAGAAGGTTAAGGTGATAGTACTTGGCTATTAGGCTGGAAAGTGGGTGGTTGGCTGGGAGGAGGGCAGGGTGTTTTGTCTGATAGGGCAATTGCGAAAGGTTTAATCGGCCTCCAACTCTCAATATCCCTTCAGGATCAATGAAAGGATTCATTCGGCGAATGCATGATCGTTTGGGTAAAACATTCCTGTCTTTAATGGCTTTGATTTCATCCCGAAACGCATCTCTCTGGGCAAGGCGGATTAGCAACGATTTGGCTCGTGCTAAATGCTCGACGGTGTTTGCTTCTTGGCTTGGCTCAGTGGTGGGAATATGTTGAGTTCTGGCTTTGATACGGGCATTGTTGATGAAGCGCAAACAGTAGGCAGTCACGTGCAGCAAGCGACGGTAGGTACTCCAGCGGACGAATAACGGATTGGGCTCTGGGGTTGTATGAACGATTGCGACGACTTGCTTTGCCTCAAGTGCTTCTTCAGGAACGTTAGGTGGTCTTGATATTGGCCAGGATCTCGACTGTTCGGATAACCATGACGGCCCACGCTTCCACAAATCGCTGCGCAGAAATTCTCCAACGGAAAGACCTCGGGACACTAGGTCAGCAGGGTTCTCCACCCCGGAAATATGGTTCCACTGGCATCCATGCGTGAAATGCTGCACCTCAGACACACGGTTGGCGACAAAAGTTTTCCAAACGTTGGGTGGAGAGCGAAGCCACTGCAGCGTGACAGCAGAATCGGACCAGAAGAACGCTGCAGAAATGGGTATGTCGATGGCTTGTCTGATACGGTGATACAAGTGCGCTGCAAGGACAGAGGCGCACAACTCCAGGCGAGGGATGGTTAGACGCTTGAGAGGTGATACTCTGGATTTCGACATGAGCAGTTGGACAGACACTTCTCCCTGGTTATTTTCGCAGCGAGCGTAAGTACATGCTCCGTACGCCGATTCCGATGCATCCGCGAAGGTGTGAAGCTCAACTCGGGAGTTTGGAAGAAAAGCGTAGCGTTCAGCTCGGAAGGATGAGATGAGGGGGTACTCATTGCAAATACTCTCCCATCTGATGCGAATGGAATCGGGAACTGGTTCGTCCCAATCCGAAGAAAGCAACCACAACTCCTGCATAAGGATTTTTGCGCGTACGACTACAGGAGCTATCAGTCCTAGAGGGTCAAACAGCTTGGCGATATCCGATAGTATCGATCTCTTCGTAGGTGGAGCGTCACGTGGCTGGATCGCTGAATCAAATCGAAAGGCATCATTTTCGGGCTCCCAGACGATTCCTAGTGCCTTAATGGACTCGTTGGGGGTAAAGCAAAGCGTTGACTGGGTGCCGATGTGCTCTTTGTCCAATCCCTGCAGAACTTCGAAACGACTGGACGTCCACTTACGCAAGTCGAATCCACCCCGTTGCATCAAATCTTCTAATTGCTCACGGAGACTGATCGCTTCTTCTATGGAATTGGCACCACCGATGAAATCATCTACGTAGAAGCTTTTTCGCAACGCTGGTCCGGCGAGAGGAAATGCATCGCCTTCATCTATAGCTAGCTGCTGAAGCACACGGGTTGCCAAGAACGACGAAGGAGCAAGACCGTAAGTAACGGTAAGCAGCTCGAAAACATGGATAACTGTGCTGGCAGAAACTCGCCACAGGATGCGTTGCAGATGGGTGTCGTCAGGGTGTACCAGAACTTGTCTGTACATTTTTGCTATGTCCGCGACAAGTGCAACCAAGAAGGTGCGAAACCTTAAAAGAATCGTTATGAGGTCATCCTGTACTACAGGACCTACACAGAGCGCCTCATTGAGCGAGTGGCCAGTCGAGGTTTTAGCCGAGCCGTCGAACACTACTCGGAGCTTCGTTGTTGTGCTCGACTCCTTCAGCACGGGATGGTGTGGCAAATAGTATGCTGTAGAATTGCCTTCGTTGTCGGACTCGACCAACCGCATATGGCCGAGGGACAGGTACTCCTTCAAGAATTTGTGGTAATCCTCCTTCAGTGTTGGGCTCCTCTCAAATCTCCGCTCCAGCATTTCGTATCGACGATAGGCGTTGATCTGGGACTCTCCCATCATGGCTTCGAATTCAGGTTTTCGTGGCAGTCGAACCATGTAACGACCCTCAGCGGTGCGGGTCGTCGTGGACTTGAAGAGAGATTCACAGTAGCGCTCCTCAACCGAATAATTGTCCTTCATTGACAGGTCCTCCGTTTTCCAAAAACGTTCGATACTCTCCTCTAACGTTACCGTCGAAACGTTCAGGATACTGTACGAGAGAGAATATGGAGTGGGCGATTGATTGGGCTGTGTTAGTGCAGAACCGGTTACCACCCATCCGAAGACGCTTTTCACAAGTAGCGGACGATGTTCACCAAGATGAATGCGAACGGCGCTGGGGAAGAAGGATTGAAAATGTTTTGCCCCGAGAACCATATCGATGCGCTGGCTCTTGTTGAATCCAGGATCAGCAAGGGCTAACTCTTCGGGAATCTGCCAATCATCAGTGGAGATGTCGTGCGCCGGAAGATTTGCTGTTACCTTGTTCATGACTAAGAACTTGATTTCGGCTTCGAAGTTTCCATTCCTTGACTTGACTTGCGCCACGATGGACTCACGTACCGACTGCTCAAGCTGGCCGGCTCCCTGTATAGTCACATCCACATTTGTTTTCTTCAGTCGTAGTTGACGGGCCATACGCTCACTGACGATGTCAGGCTGCGATCCGCTGTCCAAAAGTGCACGAACCAGATGACCCTGACCAAAGGCATCAACGACTCTCACCAGAGCTGTCAGAAGAAAGACGTTCTCCTTGGGATGTTGAATCGGAACGCTGACTTCACAATCTGGAACATTTTCGATGGCTGCGACCGCAGATTGAATAGGATTTCCCATCGAAGAAGTTGGACGATTTTGGTGAGCCTGTACCACAGCAGATGTACTCGGGACGGGTGCGTCAGAAGTGGCTCCCTGGGTTCCATCGCTAGTACCGGCATGCAAAAGAGAGTGGTGGCGTCGATTGCAATGTTTGCAGTTGAAGTCGGACGAACAATTTTTCGCTATGTGTTCTCCTTTCAAACAGTTGTGGCAGAGTCGCTTCTTCATAGCAAGTTGCTGACGTTGTGCCACCGAGAGACCAAGGAACTTTTGGCACCTGCTGATGTAATGTTCTTGCGAGCACACTGGACATTTGACCATCGCTTTGGTAGTAGAAGCACACGAAGTAAGCCGAAATTGCTGCTGTCGTTTTGCCCCATGATGCGAGGAACTTGGAACGGATGGAGGCGCATGGTGGTTGACTGAAATAGATTCCAGCACACGTACTCGTCGCTGCAAAAAGTCGATGAGGCACGGATAGTCCGGATTCTCCACGGTCGATGCGTGCACCTCCCACGCCTTGAGAGTGTCGTCATGTAGCCGAGTACAGAGCAGATGCTCAAGAATGCTGCTCCATTGACCGGTAGGTTCCCCCATCTGCCTCAAGGTCTTCGTGTGGCGTTCGAACTCGTCCACCAAGGCGTGCAGCGTCGATGATGTCTCCTTCTTCATGCGTTGAATATCGAAGAGTGCCTGCAAATGTCGCTTCTTCAAAAGATAATCGTTTGCATAGCGCTTTACCAAAGTATCCCAAGCCAAGTTGTAGTTCGCTGCACTGATTGCGATCGTTTCAATTAGCTGTGCAGCTTCCCCTTTCACTGCGGCTTTCAAGTAATGAAACTTCTGAATTTCTGGCACGTCGGGATTTGCGTGAATTAAAGCCAAGAACGTGTCATGGAAACCCAACCACTGCATATAGTCCCCATCGAACTCGGGGAGTGAAATTGTGGGCAGCTTTAACCCAGAGAGAGCGGAATTATGGCCAATAGGTTGAGGGATTCGAGCGTCATTAGAAAGAACAGGAAGTTTAGATGTTAGATCGGCTTTTATTGCGAACAGCCTCTCTTCAAAGGCAGTACGTACCTCCTCATGCATTCGCTTACCTTGTTCGTCCTGCTCGATGGACTCCAGCTCCGTCTGCACGTCCTCCAACCTAGCCCAAACGTTTTCTATGTGGTCCAGCCGAATCTGAACCTGTCTTGCGTCCCTCGCAGCATCGTAGGCCTCAAGAAATGCCTCAGCCCGACCCAGAGCAGCGAGAAGACTCTCCCTCCGTGAAAGCAGCGCTTGGTTGTTGCTCCTGGGTTCTTCCATAGTGCAGCGACGAATCCAACTCCAACGGGATGTAGCCAAGAATGACGAGCACTAGTCAAAAAGAAGACCACGGTAGACCCGGAGAGTGACAGATATTTGCTTGGAAAGGTACTCACCTAGTCCAAGGCTTAGCGTGCCTTGATTTAATCAAAATCTTCAGGTATTCGACGAAACAGCCACCGAGATGAAAATCAATGCGCTGAATACGCAACTGTATGCTTGATGCACGTGCGTAGCGATGTAGAAAATGCGCGGCTTGGCTGAAGAATGCTCCAGAAGAAAGCCTCAATTGTCCGCCGAAGAACAGTAGCGGACCTGTATTGTGATCCACACAATGAAACAGCTCGAAGATGGCGCCGGATGGCCAACGTGGTGTGCCCCAATCAAGGATGGCGGCAATCGAGTTCTCGAACCTTCGAGACAGGTGCTGGAATCCGATTGAGCGAGCCTTGTATCAAATACAAATCAGAAAAACTCGAACAATCGACAGCTAGCAGGTGCTTCACCTTCGACCAGCAATGGCGCGTTCAGCCGGTCTTCTATTGTTCCGGACTGGAATAATGGCGGTCCCGTAGTGTCCACCGGCCGTTTATCCTGGTCACGGCACCAAAAAATGTTCAAACTTACTCCTACGTTGTGTCTCAACTTTACGAATTATGGCCACAGCACGGCCCCAGTGTGCGCACAGGGAAGAAAGTGCATCCGATGCACTTCACAATAGCAGAGATGCCAGTACTCCGAATGTCACTGACAAGACGACCAGAGCAATACACACACTTGCAGGTTTTGGATTGCACCAAACTTAGAACAAGAAGAGTTCTTCCACACCTTTTATTTCACCAGAAATATTAAGTTTAAATTTTAGGTTTATTCACTTTGAGCTACTACTAAAGACTGACTGATCTAAACAAATGATGATGGGAGGAAATGATGATCATGACGAAAACCCGAATACAAGTAACCGAAGACATAAGGTTGCCAGTATAACTAGATAATTTCGCCTGAACGGGCGAAAATGCGGTGCTGTATGGGCTCGCTACCAAAAACTTCACATTATGTTTCATCAGTCGGTTTTCCAAGCGGTTTATGCAAAATAATTTGCAAGATAGGTAAAAAAATATGACTCCGGATAATCGAGCCATTTTCTCCGGATAATCGAGCCTCCGGTTAATCGAGCCCCGGATAATCGAGCCTCCGGTTAATCGAGCCTCCGGATAATCGAGTCCGGCCTGTAATAATAATTTTCACAATTTTATTCCATTTTCAAATGTTAGTCGTGAAGTCCAGCAACTAGATGTTTTTTTCCGTGATATCAATAACAAAAAATTCATTCTCAGGTATGGTAACTGTCATACTTAACCGTTTGTATTTAGATGCAGCGGAAGAGAAACACGTTGATGTTGTCAAATTAAAGATTTGTATTGGTGAGATAAGAAACATTATTGTTTTTACAACTCATACTACACGCACTTTTCAGCCTCTTTGTCGTAATCGGTGATACATGGATACTCATGATGCCTTGGATGAATGTCTCAATTTATCTAATCTAATCTAATCTAATCTAATCTAACACCAATAGTTCTTGGAAGCATCCCGGAGAATGATATATATATACCTACATCATTTTTCTTGTCTATTTGATATATGTTTCACATCGAAGATGCGTCACACATATCAAAACGGCCAGGCCTACTGTGCAGCATTTAAGGGGCAAGATGATTCAGAAAACATCAGGCCTGTTTAAATCGATGCTTCAGAATCCAATAAATGGATGAAACGTGGACATCTCGTATCGTACGTTCCGATTTTGGTAATTATATGATTGGTTGGTCGTTAGAAGCATCAAAGCTAGAAAGGTTAAGTGATGCTCCATTTTCTTCTGACGGTTGGGACATGAGCACTAGCTCTTGTCCTAGTCTTTTATGGCTTAAGGCTATAGCGCCATTACTCGCTTTCTGAAAATAGAAGAGGAATGTGATCCTTTGATTACTGGAAAATTCTGATTCCCTAGTTTGAAGTTGTCACGACTAGGGTTTGGTGGTAGATCTTATACCAGTAACGCACCACAAAAAGGTAATTTCCTAACGTTACTGGTTTGAAAAGAAGATAATTTACAAAATGGAGCGAGCTCACCAAGTTTAGCCAATTGAACTTGAAGGCTGCCTGACATGTATTGATGTAGAAATCCAAATTGTAGACGAAGCCTGACGAAAATCAGCATGAACTAGTTCGGTTAATGATAGGTTGCGCGGAATGTCTTCCTTCGACTTGAGATAAACAAATGTTCGGAAGTATGTAGTCGATTTGGTTGTATGTCTCAATATTATGGGACAAACTGATTCTATTGACAACAGAATCTGCTGAAGTCGATGAAGCCAGAGACGTAGCCGATGGGATGATATTCACAATGGATTCACTCTCGATATCTACGGGTGCTATTGAGCGTACACCACTGGTAGAAGATTGTACCACATCTTGCTGCATTCCGTCATTCGAAGCATTTTGTTTGATAACAAAAGTAAACTTGAAGACGGCATCTACTAAAAATTTTCAAAGAATTATCCAAAGGTACCAAAACATTTTAATTTTTCTGTAACTCCATCTGACAAGTTTCTTGTTTCTGAACAAAACTTCTTTGATTTAGATAGAGGTTTACAACACTTGAAATTGTTATCCATGGTCCATGGTCAAAAAATAACTTGAAACGCTAAGATAAATATATGAACTGAATGGAACAGGTGAAGGACTTCCTAATATATAGCGGAAATGGATGTAATGTCGGCCTAAATGCCCATAATTTGGGCCCATACATAAATTCAGCAATCGATTAAATTTTCAAAAGCGATCAAAAATATCTATTAATACTGTCCCAATGAGGCGTTCATATAGGTAATTGATAAATAGCAGATTTTTAGCGATGGGTCAATCCATAGGCCAACATTAGAGCCATTTCTCCTATGTATCAGAATAATTACAATGTTGACATTATACCTATCTTTATTAGGTACTATTGATTATAGCAAACTTTTTTACGTTTGAGTGTAAGAATCCACCACGGGGTGCCTTTTTAAGTAGTTGTGATATCGTGGGACACCTGACGCGGTCTTCTTATTCTTTTACCATATATAAACGTGGGACTTTAGTGTTGGTGAGATTGTACTAGGCAGTGTTGGCAAAATCAGAAATCAATTGATATTTTTCCGCTTTCATGCGCTTGCAATATCACGCATGATATTGGAACAAAATATCATGTATTCAACCGCAGTAGTTTGCTTGTTGATTTTTGTGTACGAAAATCAAGCGTGATCTGGAGCGTTGGTGAGATTTGATTTTTTAATATTTTCCCAACACTGGTACTAGGAGATCTCTATGGGATGACCTCCTTAGGCACAATATGGTAAACGTCAGAGAAGTACCTAGAGAATTTATCTCAAATAAAAACTGGAACGGGCAAAAATTGGTCGACAAAAAAATCGTTTCTTTCAGTCAAAATTCATATCACAAAAATCTTCTTATTATATCTTTTGGTAGTTCAATTCATATATTTAAAGGAAAAAATCTTCGTTTATTATTTTGGTTTGCCAAATCCGAACTGCCGTGCCTTCCGCTTAACCCCTTCCATTAAATTTTGCACAGTGTTCTCATCGATCTTATTCGCCGCCGAACACGCCAGCTAGATTTAAACTGCTGCTCGTTTTCCATGGATTTATATTTTTTTTTTAGATTTCGTTTGAACAAGGCCCAATACCGTTCGATAGGGCGGAGTTCTGGGCTGTTGGGAGGGTTGTGGTCTTTGTGTACCATAATCACGTTGTTCGCATCGCACCAATCATCGTTTTACGTTTAATGTAATATTAGTTTACCTGTTTATATTTTTTGCCTCTGTTATAGCATACACAATTCTACCCAGGTATACAACTAATAGAGGACTGAAAAAAGGCACGTTAGGTGGTTTGTTGATTACTTAGGTATATTGGAGAGTATTTACTTATGAACTTATTTCTCTTCCACTGCGTCTAAATAGAAACGGGTAAGTCTGTCAGCCTGGGGCCTCCCTTAGCTCTGTCGGTAAAGGCGCAGCTACAAAGCAAGACCATGCTGGAGGAGGCTGGGTTCAATTCCCGGTCCGGTCTAGGAATTTTTCGGGTTGGAAAATTTCTCGACTTCCCTGGGCATAGAAGTATGATTGGACTTGCCACACAATTATACCAATGCAAAAATGGTACAGGCATCGAAAGCTCTTAATTGATAACTGTGGAAGTGCATCTAGAACACTAAGTTGAGAGCACGCAATAAGCTAATATGCGATATGCGGTATCATTGGTGCTCAGCACGGAAAACAAGATCGATGAAAAACAAATCAAAGAAGAAAAAAAAAACTTCTTATCAGATTCATCTTGGTCAGATCAATAGTTTTCGTGTTATGATTTTTTGAAAAAAATATAATCAATTTTTTAATACGTTCTTTTCAAAAGTTACTGTGAAGTAAACATCATATTTAAATGAAAAATGCAACCATTATTAGCAGCAAACATATGAGTAATGTTTCATTCAAAAAATCGGAAACACCGGTTTACGTTTTGGGCTGGAAATGCTCTATATGTATAAGCAACATAGTCACAACTCAACATGTGCCTTTAATACTACTTCTTTTTTTTTTACTTTTTTATGACAAAAATAGCAAAGTAAATATATATGTATTAATAACGAGGCATGGCAAATCATTTACGTTCATTTCGTGCATTCATTTACATTCATTTGCCTCTAACTTTTTCATCAACGGAACTCCGTGAAATAGAACCTACCATTGATTTTTAGTTATTGCAAATTACATTCACTGATAAGCAATAAGAAGTTCAGTCCACTCTAGTTCGTCGTGCATAAGAGATACAGATTTGAGTTACTGACAAAAGTTGTAGCTGATATAAAAACCTATAAAAGCATAATACATAATTTCACGCAGTTCTGTAGATGAAAAAAGTTACAGGCAAACGAATGTATATAAATGTAAATGCTTTTCCATGCCTGCTTATAATTTTAATTTTTACATGAATTTCAAAATAGTTTTTTGTGGAATGAAACTCCACATTTCATTACATTGATTATATTGGATTGCCTGCATTTGCTATCAAAATTTCATAAATGAACAATTTCGACTTGTGACTGCATTGCATGGAACCGACGATTTCAGTACCAAGCACTGAAATTATCTGACGGTACCTCAATTTATGCTTCTAGATTAGCATTATACTGCCGTTATACGTATAACTGTCCCATGTTCTATGCAATCCTTATGCACCGTGGGACTCTTATGCGTATAAGGGCAGTAAAAGTCCTTCCTATTGGTATAATTATTATATGGCCCCGCCTCAATTATAATTTCCCGTATTTTTTTGCTGATGGGAGCGGGAAATAGCAAGCCGTTCCATAGCATTATTCTCCATGTAGAAGAGACTTACAATTCTAATGTAAAAGCATTAACAGAGGTACCGTTCGGTACTGTTTGGGCACTGAAATCTGTGATAGGGAAATAACTTTTTCCCACCACAGAAACGCACCGATTTCTTATGCAAAATGACTCAACTAGATAGATGGTTGCTGTTTTTGACAAAGTTGATCAGATGTATAAGATCTATTGTATAGTGGCCAGTTTAGTTGAAAATTTCTTCACCAGTGTACAAAGTGAGTTGTTGTTCAGATGCACAAGACAGTTTAGGTAAGAATTCTTTCACCAGGGAAGTAAAGGTGCCTTTGAAATAATAATTCTTTAATTCGAAATTTTGATAATTTCTTCTTATTATTCATAGTTGTTGCATCCCAACTGGAACTTTGCATTTGCCTTCATCTTTCATTTCATCTGCTGTTTTGGGACTGCCGTCGTTACTTGTGATTACACGAATTTACCGTATTGGCTTGTAACATATTGTTGTGTAAGTATACGATTTGCAAGTTTCATGGCATACATCAGCAAAACAAAGCCGGACAAAGATTTATCAAAATGGCAGCATAATGTTTTCAAACTTAAATACAGCCGTATACCTTGTGTAAACAAAGATAGATCAGTTCAAACTCACAAAAATATATTAATGTAAAATAATTTAATTGACGTTAAATTTATTGAATTACAGTATCCGCTATAGATTTTTGTTTGAACACAGATAAAGGATAAACTCAAATGAGATTCAGTTTATCTGTCATAATTTTACAACGTTAAAATGTAATAATATGGTGTGACGTACTTATATGTATTTCAAAACGGATTGTTGTATGAAATGCATTTTAAAAAGCGAATTTTTACTCCGGTTACTGTAAATAAACTTTATTCAGTAGTTACCTGAAAATTGGTTGTACATGTTGGAACCTAATTTTGAATGGCATAGGAACTGATATTGAATGTCACCTATATGCAAAACTAACCTGTAGATTTGAAAGCATACTTCAAATCTCCGCGTACATCGTACGGGTTAGGCAAAGAGTGTGCGTTTGACTTGCACTGTCACATTAATGGCCCTTCGCTCATTTTCAACTTATATTCAATTTTCATACTGCCATACTCTAATGGAACTATCTACTTACCCTCTTCTAAGACCATTCTCTAGCTAATAAATTATCACACTAAAGCTTCATGTTAGATAGCATTTTCAATCCACTCTGATTTAAGTGTATGTTTGTTTATTTTGGAATAAAATTTGTAAATCAAAAGTTTTGTAATTATCAATTAAATTATTATACAAGATACAATCTCGTAGTCCTACCTCGATAATGTGGTCGTGTTTGAGACACAACACTTATTTTTTAAGCTATGATTAAATAAATTAAAGTAAATTTAAAAGCGTGTTTCTGAAACATATACAATGATAGACGAGCAATAGTTTACATCTGTTAACTCGATTTGTTTACATTTGTAACTTAGGACCTTTCGTAAAAGTACTCGAGAGATATCAAAAGCTTAATCAAAGATCAACTAAATACGAGTTTTCACCTTTAAATCCATGTAAGGAATTTCTCCACCGTCGGTCGCATAACTTGTCAGGAGAAGCGGAAGCAAAACATATCCATACAATAAAATAAACTGACTAACCATCCGCATGCAACCATCAGGTGAGAACAAAACAAATGACTAATAATGTTTGATTTGCAAGCGAGGAAATACGCTCCTGCCCTGCTATGGTACCCATTGCAATTCCCCCTGGTGGGAGGAGGAGACAACTTAACTACCAGCAGCAAGCCGCGCGCGGCCGGATTTAATACAATTAATTTGCATATCGGAAATCGTTAAACTGCACACGAGACCCGCTCGTCAGTCTAGCAGCCCGAAGCGTGTTCGTGTGTAGTTTTTAGATTTTCCGGCACTGCAGAAGTGTCCAATGCTTCTGTGCACATTCGAGCGGGAATGTGTCGATTGTGGGTGGGGGAAAAATCCTAGACTTTCATTTAGCTCGGTTCTCTCCGCTTAAAGCACCAAGCCAACAACAGCCAAATCAGCTGGTGAAAATGTGAGATGTTAAAAAGCTGAAAACAAAACAACCAAAGCAAACTTGAAACCAGGCACAAGGTTTAGTGAATGTTAGGGTAACTATTTCGAAGATGCCGAACAGGCTTCACATATTTTCTTCGTACATTAGTTTTTCCTGAACACCGTCGGACCACCCTAAAGGGGGGAATCCTTCTAATGGCACTACATATAACTGCGCTGCATGCTTGCATCCTCATTTGCCTTTGGACATGTTGTTTTGCTTTTTTTTACCATCCCGGCTTTTTCACTCTCAGCCTTCCAAGAGTGTTCTATTTTTTACACCCCTTATGCCATGCCTATACCAACATTTTATATTTGCTCGCACGGCTTTGCAGATGGTTGGGCGCTTTTTGACGCTGAAGAATTTATATTCTGTGCTCATTTATTTTTTCCGGCTTTTCACTTCCCATTGCATTTTGGTTGGCCATTATACAGCGGCTCCGTGAAGCGGAAAAAAGTGGACGTTTAGAAATGGGGCCGGTCTACATGGCTGCTGCCATTGCCGTATCATATTGCATTTTCCCACGGAAGGTGGGTGTGGTTGTCGCCTAACTATATCTACCAGCTTTGCAGTCGAATACAGTCACGTCGTTGGAATATATGGGGCAGGGTGGACATGGTCAGAACAGTGTTGCAACTTTATTAGAAAGATAAAAAGGAGTTATGATGACATCGGCCTACAGAACAATTCAAGTCCTTATTAATAACTCTTTACTGCAAAACGCTGACTTTTGCAGTTTGGAATATCGACTATCGATATCTTTGTTTCCCTTTATTATTTTTTTTTAATTAATTAATTCTTTCGTCAATCAAAAACGTAGACTACATAATAACATTATAACTTATGATCTATGATTTCTCAGTGTTTGGAAATATTTTTTCAGTTTTAGGGGCGACGTATTTAGGTCTATCATTTCACAGTGTAGATTATAAACAGACATCATCCGATTTATCGGTCCATATTTTGCGTAGTTAGTGCGGTGACGATCTACCGCGAACAAATGTCGATTACGCAATTGACGAGAAGGTACATAAAAATTAAGTCTTGATAGTAAATAAGCTGAGTCAATGCGTTACTTACTTACTTAAGAGTCCTGTGCACCACCAGCGGTGCAAAGGGCCAACGTGAAAGACTTCCATCCTGGGCGGCTGCTCGTTTTTGGCTTGACCTGGGCCCAGGTCAGATTCCTATCGACTTGCTTAATTTCCTTATTGAGGCTCCGCCGCCATGAGCCCCTGGGTCTGCCTCTGCTGCGATGTCCTGCTGGATTCCAATCCAGCGCTTGCTTGCAAATTTCGTTTCCGCCCCGTCGAAGTGTGTGGTCGACCCACCTCCACTTTCGCTCTCGAATTTCTGTTGCTATCGGCTTCTGATGACATCGACGATGGAGCTCGGCATTTGAGATCCAGTTGTGAGGCCACCAGGCACGAATTATATACCGCAGGTATCGGTTGATGAAGAGCTGCAACTTTTAAGTGTTCTCCGCTGGCGTATAACAACACAGATTTCACGTTCGAGTTGGTGCGTTGACTTATCTGGTTGGATCTCCATACGTTTCGTAAACTCGCAAAGGCAGCCCTAGCCTTCTTGATTCGTGCACCTGTGTCGCTCTTGGTCCCGCCGTCCGACGCTATTTGGCTGCCAAGGTTTTGGAAACTTTCGACCTTCTCCACTGCTTGCCCCGCTACCGTAAAGTTGGAAGGGTTGCCCGTGTTGATATCCAACGATTTGGTCTTGTTGACGTTGATGGTGGTGGTATACATCCTTGTCTCACACCAGCGACTACCCGAATAGGGTCGGCCAAGGCTCCGTTATGCAGAACTCTGCACGTGAAAGCCTCATACTGCGCTTCGATGAGGTTGACGATTTATCCGGGACTCCCTTGTGTCGAACGGTCGAAAGCTTTTTCGTAGTCAATGAATACCAAATAAAGGGACTCTTGGAATTCATTGACCTGCTCCAGGATGATGCGGAGCGTGACAATATGGTCCACACAAGATCTTCCGGCACGGAATCCTGCCTGCTGCCGTCGGAGAGTCGCATCGATCTTCTCCTGTATCCGATTCAGGATAACTTTGCACAGAACTTTGAGAACAATACACAGTAACATGATGCCTCCCAATTGTCGCACACAGTCAGATCTCCCTTGTTTGGGAACTTCACTAAGATGCCCTTCATCCAGTCGGCCGGAAAAGTCGCGTTGTCCCAGATATTACAGAATAGTTGATGCAAAATTTGTGCGGATAGCATGGGGTCAGCTTTGAGCATCTCTGCTGATATGCGATCGACCCCTGGAGCCTTGTTGGATTTCATGCTTCGGATAGCTGCTTCAATCTCCTGCAGTGATGGGGCCTCGGAATTGACGCGAGTGATGCGCCGCACCCTAGGCGGATCATGCCGAGATGTTGATGGCTGGTTGGCCGTCGAAACTTGAAGAAGTTGTTCGAAGTGCTCAAACCAGCGTTTCAGCTGGTCAGTGGGGTCGGTAAGCAATTGTCCAGTCGTGTCCTTCACTGGCATCCTCGGGTTCATCCTTGCTCCACTCAGGCGTCGTGAGATATCGTAGAGGAGGCGTATATCGCCAGTGTTTGCGGCTTTCTCCCCTTCGTCGGCCAGGAAGTTCACCCACGCTCGCTTGTCCCGTCTGCAAGAGCGCTCGACTTCCTTCTCTAGAGCCGAGTACCGTTGACGGGCTTCGATCTTGGCTCCTCTGGTTCTCGCCCACTCTATCGCGGCTTTAGCTTCTATACGCTCCTCAATCTTCCGCCAGGTTTCATCTGTGATCCACTCTTTCCTCTGGGTCCAAGTTGTTCTCGCTTGTTTCTATAAAGGCATTCTTGATGGCCGTCCATTGTTCTTCTACGCTGCCACCTTCTGGAACGTTCGCAGCTCGAGTCTCAAGTTCTTCAACAAAAGACCTTTTTACCGCTGGATCTTCAAGTCGGCGTGTGTTGAACCGCCGTCCGAGTCCCTCCTCCCGTCGCTGGATCCGTGCCATGCGTAGGCGGATTTCACCGATTAGAAGGTGATGGTCAGACGCGATGTCGGCGCTGCGTTTATTCCGGACATCAAGAAGGCTCCGTCTCCATTTTCGGCTGATGCAGATGTGATCGATCTGATTTTCGGTATGTCCATCACGGGAAACCCACGTGACTTTGTACACTGGCCGATGGGGGAAGAGCGAGCCCCCGATCACCATGTCGTTATTGCCACAAAGTTCTGCAAACAGCTCACCGTTCTCGCTCATTTCGCCGAGACCATGGCGTCCCATGACACGCTCATAGTCCGTGTTGTCGGAGCCGATCTTCGCATTGAAGTCGCCAGTGTAGATCTTGATGTCACCCTTTGGAACCTTATCCACGACGGCATTCAGTTTACTGTAAAAATTCTCCTTGTCCTGTAGCTCGGCAGCATCGGTTGGCGCATAACATTGGATTATGGTAAGGTTACGAACCGGTGTTCTAAATCTGGCAACGATTATCCTCTCATTAACAGGCTCCCACTTGATGAGCGCAGCACTTGCCTGGACGCTAAGTAGGAGACCAACTCCACGATGGCGGGGAGCGTTTTCACCTCGAATACCAGAGTATAGTAGTACCTGTCCCGACGGCAGTTTGTGTTCTCCAAAGTTTGGCCAACGAACTTCACTCAGTCCCAGGATTTCTAGCTTCATGCGTCGCGCCTCGTTGGCGAGTTGTGCCAGTTTACCCTGCTGGGCTAACGTCAATACATTCCATGATCCAATTCGTGTCCGTTGTTTTGCGCTAAAAGTCGTTGCCGTTATATCCGTTCGATGTCTTTCTCTGTTGGTTTCTGTAACAATTGTAAAGGTTTCAGAGACAGTAGGTGGTTGGCCTAAGGTCTCCTATCCGCCGTAATGGAGCTGCCATATTAGGTGTAGCTTCCGGGGAAGAGCATTTCTTATTCAGCCGCTAGATGCCAGTCAGACGCTGTTTGAGCCGCACCTCCATGGTGAACAGACGCTCGAGTTGGCGAAGCATTTCCTCTATCACCGTGCTATGGTTACCGCGCCAGTGTTCGCGTCGCACCTCGTCACTCTGCTATTGTCGGATTGACAACATTTCCCAGGCTACGCCAACCAGCTGTGTCCATGTTTCAGCTGGCAGTCTTTTGTGATCATATGACTCGTGGAGGCGTGAGGTAGGAACTTGTGAGGACCGGAGCTAGGTATATCGCTCCTTCCAGATTGTCACTCACCATTTTGTAGTCAATGAGTCAATGCGTTGCGAAGCAATATTGTTCACGGAAGAGACCATAGCATGATCTCGACGCTCTTTCAATGACTGAATGTTGATTAACAAGCAACGAGCTTCATAAGATGGGAGAGGAAATTATGTCCATCCCAATTTAGGTAGTCCATATAGTAAAAATTGCCTTTGGATTGACTCTATTCGTTCTTCATGCCTTTTCATATAAGGTGACCAAACAACACTGCAATATTCTAATATTGGCCTCACATAGGCAACATATAGTGTTTTAATCGTGTAAGGATCTTTAAACTGTAAACCAAAACGCTTTATAAAATTAAGCATATTGCCTGCTCTATGAATTGTGAATATAATGATCCACAAATGTTAGTTTAGAATCTAGAATAACTCCTAAATCTCTTATTTTATCACAACTTTTAAAAATTTGATTACCTAATGTAATACGAATATCTGGCCTTATTAGTTTTCTACTGTAAGTTATAAGATTACCTTTTTTATCATTTAGTTCCAACAAACTTTTACAATACCACGTTTAAAAAACATGAACTTCATTCTGAAACCTATTCATACCATCATCATTTCTTATCTCTAAAAATAGTTTCATGTCATCAGCATAAATAAGCACTCTGAGATTTTTCAAAATAAGGGAGATATCGTTAACGTACAAAATGAAAAGAAGAGGTCCCAAGTGCGAGCCCTGTGGAACTCCTGACGTGACTTGAATTGGGTTAGATTTTTTCTCGCTGAATCTTACAATTGGCCGACGGCCCGTTAAATATGACTTAATCCAGGTGAGGAGTTTTATCTCAATTCCCATTTTTTTCTAATTTAAAAATCAACATTGGAATGTCAAGTCTATCGAACGCTTTACTGAAGTCAGTGTAAAGAGCTTCTATTTGGTTTCCCTTGTCCATTGCAGTTAATGAGTAATCAACAAATTCCAGGAGGTTTATTGTGGTAGAACGACCTTTAAAAAAGCCGTGTTGTGCATGTGTTATTCTATGTTTTATTTGGCTGAAGAATTTTTTTTTTTATTATTTATTCGAATAGTTTAGGAATGCACGAGATGATGGAAATCCCACGATAATTTCGAATATCAGATTTTTTACCAGATTTATAAATGGGTATTAAAAAAGATTTTTCTCCATTCCTGCGGGAATGTACCAGAGTCAAGTGACATATAAAACAACCAGTATAAAGGGGTTGTTAGCTCAATTGCTAAATTTTTCATGAAGGCTGGTGGGATTTCATCTGGTCCTGAGCCTTTAGTGGTGTCCAAATCTTTTAGACCAGTCAAAATATCTTAAACATAAATATTTCTAACACCAACATTACTTGAAAAGTCAGGAAAGTATGAAAAATATTCATAATCACGATCATTATCCGAGAAATTGGAGGACGTCTCTCGAAAAAAAAATGTTGCAAAAAGATTACATGAATCTTCTGAATTATTTCCTACTATTTCGTCTAAAGTCATTTTTGATGGAAAGTTGCACGAATTAATTTTAGTTTTAACGTAATTGAAGAAGTTTCTTGGACATGATTTAATTTCATTTTCAGTTTTTATGTTGTACTCATTAAGTGCAGCAGAAACAGCAAAGCAAAGCTGGTCACAAATATTCAAATACTTTCCAAATTACCCTAATTATTCTGTTTTCTATATATTTTGTGAGCCTTTTGTTTTCGATTCTTCAAATTAATGATTTGCTTATTGAACCAAACCAGATTTTTGGAGCGATAACTACGTCGTCTTCTTCTAAAATGAATTTTTTGAATTTTTTCCATTAACATTTTATAAAAAACGTCTACTGCACAATCGACATTCTCTTGATTTCTCAAAACTGATTGCCAATTAATTGTACTCAATTTGTTAAAGAGGGATTCCATCCAGAATGATAGACCTAGTATTTTCTGCAGGAGAAAAGACCAGTTGGACTCAAAACGGGTCTATGTGTTTTTGCACACATATTACTAAAAAAAAATTAGAAAAACCGAAAAAAAATTCAATGTATTTTTTCCCCTATACAACCAACTGTTTCTGATATTACTTTTTTGATAATGTGTGTTCGTAAACACATAGGCTCTTTTCTAAAATTAGTCTTGGGTCAAAATGGTCTTCTTACCTGCAGAAAATATGATGCATATCACACTGAAAATATGTGCCCAAAAGTGTGATCCAGATCGAAGATAAAGGGTGTCCCACATCAAATTGCATCACGGAAAAACGCTTTAGAAAATTACCCATTAGGTTGTTGAAGATGATAATTTCAAATAACAGACTAAAGTGGTAATTTTTATACGATGGATGGAGGAGATGAAAGTCTAGAGTTGATAGTTCCGTTAAAGTACGGCAGTGTGAAAATTGCATATAGATAGTAGATAGCGAGCTAGGACAACTTTTAAGGAAGGTACAAATCGGTTTTTTCATCTCTCTTTACCAAACTCCCCCTTTGGAGAAGGATGGTGAGGGGTGTCCTCCCCCGCCACCACTGGCAAAAAAAGATGAACGCCGACCCGCTCAAGTACCAACGATGTGTTTGAAACAGTTCTACCGATTTTTATCGCACTTCAGTTGTTATTTGAAGGAAGGCATCCAGTCGCATCCACCCCTCACCATCCCTCACCAAAGGGGGAGTTTGGTAAAGAGAGATGATAAAACCGATTTGTACCTTCCTTAAGAGTTGTCCTAGCTCGCTATCTACTATCTATATGCAATTTTCACACTGCCGTACTCTAACGGAAATATCAACTCTAGACTTTCATCTCCTCCATCTATCGTATGAAAATTACCACTTTAGTCTGTTATTTGAAATTAGCATCTTCAACTATGTAAAGCGTTGACTTCACGCAGAAGTAATACTAAACATATAGTCAAAGTACCCATTAGGTATGTTCTCTTGAAAATTGGGGTAGAAGTAGTTTAGAGTGTATTGTTTACTCTGTATATTTTTTATCGCTGTCAGTTTTTCAAAAGTTGAAAAAATGGCGTCACCCGAAAAGCAACGTCGTGAATTGATTTTGCGCAATCACCTGGAAAATCTTTAACTCTCTCATCGGGACATCGGAAAAACAACTCGGAATCGTGCAGTCAACGGTGAGTCGTGTGATTAAACGTTACTACTCTAAGCGTTAAACGGAACGAGAAATGCGATCAGAATGGATGTTCTATCTATTACTGATCAGGATCACAAGTGTGTCGTGAAAGCGTTTAAGCGGAATCCCAATGCTTCGGTCAGGGATGTGGCCAAAAAATTGAATCTGTCCAAATGTTTCGTTCAGAGAGCCAAGGACCGGGGGGTACAGTATACGTACAAAGTGCAGAAGGCTCCAAATCGTGACGAACGGCAAAATACGGTGGGAAAGTCACGGGCCCGGAAACTGTACACCCAGATGCCGACTAAGCCTCATTGTCTCATCATGGATGATGAGACTTACATCAAGGCGGACTTCCGGCAGATTCCGGGGCTACTGTTCTTCACCGCCCAGCACAAGTTTGATGTTCCGGAGGAAATAAGGAAGCAGCAACATTCAAAGTTTGCCAAGAAACACATGATTTGGCAAGCGATCTGCTCATGTGACAAACGGAGTGCGCCGTTCGTGACTACCGGGACTGTAAACGGAGAGATCTCAAGGAGTGCCTACAGAAGCGTCTACTTCCTCTGTTGAAGCAACACGAGGGCCCTACGATCTAGCTTCATGCCACTATTCAAATGTTGTCCTGGAGTGGTACGAAGCCAACAGGGTCACTTTCGTACCCAAGGCCATAACACCCCCAACGCACCGGAACTAAAACCCATCGAAAAATACTGGGCTATTATGAAGCAGGCACTGCGGAAGCATCCCAAGGAGGTTAAATCTGAGGAAGACATGAAGAAAAAGCAGCAGCCAGATGTTGTACAGAACCGAATGAGTGGAGTTAAGCATAAGGTGCGATCGTACGGTTATGGTATTGAAGTTGAATAAACTAAATATGCCAAAAGCTTACTAATGGGTTATATTTTATTGTCTGAAAGTTTGAAAAGGATCGATCAACTAGGTAATTTTCTACAGCGTTTTTCCGTGAAGCAATTTGATGTGGGACACCCTTTAGTCGAGATCAGTGACCGACCGTTTTGGCGTGGAATCGGTCTATAGCGACATGAGAACCAGTTTTGAAATGATTTCATGGCTATTCTATTAGGAATTGCTCTGTTAACACTTTATGCGAAAATACATAGTAAGAAAAAAACTTATATCACATCAAAGTGGATGCACTTCAATCGTGCCGAAAATATGGCGTAATATTACTTGCCACAAAGGACATCATTTATACAGTGCATGAACTGATATTACGCTATTGCATTTGTTTATTGTTGTGACCATAAACATTGCATGAGATTTTCGACATGATTGAAGCATAGAGGTAAATCTAAGACCAGAAGGTCCCGAAGAAAAGTGCTCAACTTTTTGGCTCAGCTCTAGTACTATCTTCGGTCCCAAGCTAATCGATGCACCCCTCGAAACATAGGAAAATCCACGAACCCCTCATCTGTCAAACTTCAATAGCGAATCAAAACAAACATAGTGTTGTACTGGAATTTATACTAGAATGGGGTACGTTAATCGATTTGCTTGGGACCAATAGGCTAGTCAAGTAGTAAGCCAATTTAAAAACGTTAGTATTGATTATATTGATTGTTGATTGAAGTGCATCCTCTATGGTGTAATATTAAAATTTATTTTCATACCTTTCCAATGAACCCTGTTGGCCATTGCGGAATCATTTAGATCCTCTAAGAGAAACCTGTAGTACGCTAAAATTGCAGTTTACCTTCAAAACATGCCATTCGCCTGTGCTTTATTCATGGTCATGCAGTACCTACACAAATAAATAACTGACTAACTAATAACTAAATAAATGAAAAGTTTTCTGGTTACAACGGAACGCTGGGGAAGAGTTTGCCCTATCGGACGAAAAGTTGTTTGCCCTGCAGCAGTCTCATAATGTTCAAAACGACAAAGTGTGGTCTTCTACCTCGAAAAAAATCTTGCAGAACAAACTATGCAAAAAATAGCCCAATCAATCGAATTATGCGCCTGTATAATTTGCATTGTGGAACTATTGACATAACTATGTCCTAGCAGCAAATAAAAACTAAGCTAAAACAGAATAGAAATAATGCATAGTATGTAAGTAAACATTGTATGTAGCCTTCATTGGCTTGACGAAATGAATAAATAAACGAATATGGGGCGAAATGCCAATGAAAGTCGTGCGTGCCATTTATGATGTTTTCGAGAAACGTCTGAATCGGATCAAACCGTTTGAAGGCAAGGCAAAACATATGTTGTAATTGATCAATATTATATTGCCTTTCAGTTAATACAATTACTAATAAAAAATGAATTACTGATGCGAAAAAAAAACAGTTTCAATTTGTATGTGAATATATTGAAAATTTGTTCCATCAACAATATGATTACAGATATAAAAAAATGGTTTAATTTTAGCAATAGCCAATTGACGAAAAAGCTTGGGTTAATGATCTTTCTGAAGGGTTAAGGATTAAATAAGCCCAAATATCGAACAAAAATGATGCAAACAGTATTGGATATTCCACAAATAATTGAGTGAACTTCCAACGTTAAAAGTGTCACGCCCTTATGAATACTTCGCCGAATGCATATTTATATTCAACACATTTCTGTTGGAAAATTACCCTAGGGTAAATTATACACAAAAAACACCAGAATATAAACAAACTCAATGTTGATCTATAAAGCCCTGATTGTTGTTCACTGTTTTTCCTTTCTCATGCCACCCCACACAGCGAATCAGAAGCAATCCTAAAAAAGTTCCACAATAGCACTAACAAAAGTGCCATAAACACTTGTCGACCAGTTGTTTTTTTTTTAAAGAGGCCTACCTAATTGAAATGTATGTTTTATGTCTATGTATGTAAGCCGGTCTAAACACAAATCGCAGTAGATTCCCATGGTGCCTAATAGTTAGGTAGCTTTCATTGTTGTTGTGCATGCCGCCAAGTGGAACCATTCCAAAATAGTAAACAAACCACGCATAGAACCCACTCCACTCATATAGGTGTCAAGGTGAAGGTCGATTAATAGTTTGCTTTTGTTTATGGTGTTATGGCTTTTTCCTTCCGCCTTTCGGTGGCGTGTTTATGTTGAGGTATCTTTCCGCGTGCACTTTTTGTTTGTTTGTTAGTGAGTGGTTCGCTTATTTAGTTCGATTCACTGAACTAAACTGAAGACGCTCTACTATAGTACACATTGAATTTTAATGTGTTTTCGCTCCAAAAAAAAAAGCATCCATTTGATTGTTTACTGGACGGCCGGTTTTGGTAGAGTAAACCAATTTTACAATCGGTTGTATATTTTTACAACTCCAGCAAAGAATAGAATCTCTGATTGCTTATATCAAATCTCAAGATCACCAACTAACCGGCCGGCTGCACTATCGCGGCGATGGAACGGCAATGAGCTAGATGATGTTTTCAAAAAACGCATAGGATTGCGTAATGAGCACATGTTTATGGTCATCGTCGTCGTCGTCGCCGCCGTCGCCGCCGTCGCCGCCATCGAGCAAGTACCTATAATCGGAGAGTGATTAGCTATGAATGGACTCGTTATGCTGAAAAGGTTCCTGGCCCCGTTATACAAACCGGCATGCACCGTGTTCACATGTGATAAAACACGATATACTTGTATGCAGTAACTTAAAACGTTTACTGTAAACCCCTATTTAAGCATGGCATGTACGGATGGGGGGAGTGGAACCGAGTAGCCAACCACCCAAGTTCCTCTTTAATCGCTGCTGTTCGTACCATCGTAAAACTACACCACCCCAGACGAATGGCGGGTGAGTTTGTGTTTGCATGCACTGTTTGTATTAGCTGGAAATCCGCGACATACCGTCCGGCTGTGTATACAGTTTAGGGAAGTAAAAAGCTTCCCTCAGAATGTGTCAATATAAACCAGATTCGGCAAGCAATTCATTTCAAGTGGGAATTAGGGTAGAGAAATATTGAAACAAATAAAAGATAACACAACATCTTAACTCAAACATCCTTCCTTACCTACCCACTCAAAGAGGTGATTAAAGGAACAGGCGTTGCATACCAGACCATACTTTGGTTTAGGAATTATCATAATCTTATCATCCCTGGCATCCCTGGTCACACAACGGATTGATCTAGTTTGCTACAATTTTGCAAGTAGAAAACTTTCGTGTGCCATTTTCGTTTGAATAAAAACAAATTTACTTCTTATAGCCCAAGATGCTACATCAGAGATCATATAATGATCAAGTAATGGCCATAGTACATAATAATCCAACATTTGATCGAACCTGACGTTTGTTTTTTCCGTTGAGTTTTTTTTTAATCAATAATCGATTGCTGATCTGTCCAAAACAAGGCCCAGAGGACAATTTCTAGTTCCTCAGTCCCTATTATTTGCCGCTGCGAAGCTGTTCCGAAGCCAAGTACAACCTCCACGAGGCGTCCCATCACTCGTCCCATCATTCGTTGAGTCGCAGCGTTGAATCTGACTATTGGCCACGAAAAGGTTTGCCAGTGCACATAGAAAATCGACTACATACATCCGAACATTTGTTTATCTCAATTCGACGGAAGACATTCCGCGCAACTACCATAAACCGGACTAGTTCATGGTGATCTTCGTCAAGCTTTGTCTACAATTTGGACTTCTACATTATCACATAGCGGCGCTGGTGGTGTAGTGGTAAGCGTGATTACCTCTCACCCCAGCTGGCCTTGGGTTCAATCCCAGTCGGCGCCACCGGGATGTTCTGAGGCATAACATCTCTGATCACGCCTTCCTTCGGAAGGGAAGTAAAGCCGTTGGTCCCCGGTTCATGAGCTGATGGGTCGATAGGTAGGGTCCAGATGTGGAAGCTGCCTTCCTGGCGTCGGTAGCATTGATGCTCAGCACGGAAAACAAGATCGACGGAAATCAAATCAAGGAAAAAAAACATTATCACATGTCAAGCAGCCTTCAGGTTCAATTGGCTAAACTTGGTGAGTTCGTTTCATTTTGTAAATTTTTATCTTTTCAAACCACGTGACAACTTCAAACTAGGGAATCAGGATTTTCCAGTAGTCAAAGGATCACATTTTAGTCCTTATTACTTTTAATGACTTGATAATAGTGACAAGAC
This sequence comes from Ochlerotatus camptorhynchus, assembly GCF_037179485.1. Classification (NCBI taxonomy): domain Eukaryota; kingdom Metazoa; phylum Arthropoda; class Insecta; order Diptera; family Culicidae; genus Ochlerotatus; species Ochlerotatus camptorhynchus. The sequence goes on from NW_027040988.1 coordinate 6,521,795, forward strand.
TCGAGTAGTGACCATCGCGCCGTAATGCATTTTCATATTGTATATTTCAAATCAAAAATATTGTTTATATTCATAGAGTTTACATAATCATTTTTCCTTTGTCCTTCTTCTTTTCCTTTTCCTCTTCTCTTTTCATTAAGCGAGTAATGGCGCTATAGCCATAAGTCATAAAATACTAGGACAAGAGCTAGTGATCATGTCCCAACCGTCAGAAGAAAATGGAGCATCACTTAACCTTTCTAGCTTTGATGCTTCCAACAACCAACCAATCATATATGTAATTACCAAAATCGGAACGTACGGTAGGAGATGTCCACGTTTCATCCATTTAGCATCGTGTTTAAATCTTCGATTTAAACAGACCCGATGTTTTCTGAATCATCTTGCCCCTTAAATGCTGCACAGTAGGCCTGGCCGTTTTAATATGTGTGACGCATCTTCGATGTGAAACATAGGGGAAATTGCTCTAATGTTGGTCTATGGATCTAAGATTGGGCCCATCGCTAAAAATCTCCTATTTATCAATTATATCTAGATGAACGCGTCATTGGGACGGTACCAATGGATATTTTTGGTTGCTATTGAAAATTTTAACGATTGCTGAATTTATGTATGGGCCTAAATTAGGGACACTTAGGCCGACATTACATACATTTCCCCTATATCAAATAGACAAGAAAAATGATGAAGGTATATCCATCATTTTCCAGGATGCTTTCAAGAACTGGCAGTGTTGGTGTTAGATTAGATTAGACATAATAATCCAACATATGTGCAGCTTGCTTTTGGGTACGGAATAAGTTGAGGCTTTTTTATTACAGTCACCATAAATGACGAAGCATATTGTTGACCACTTTTAGAATAGCTCCTTACCCCTCGTAGCGTAGTTTCCTATACATAGCCGGTCACAACTTCTGAAACTCCTTCCCCTGATTGCAACACATGGTCTTAATCGAAAAAATTACCTCATAAAGCTCAGCTCGCTTTAAAAAGGTCCTCAAAATCCTATCTTACAGTTACTAAAATGGCGTAGAATAGCTTTAAAAACGCCAAAACTACCATTTAATCCTGATGAATGTGGGCGTCTTAGTGGAATACCTGTATAATGAGAGAAAGAAGGATTAGTATTTTCCATTTAATTCAACTACTTTATTTGCTTATCCTTGACAGATACGCGTATTTCGTCTACAATGTGCAGACTTCTTCAGTGTCTTGTACTAATACTCGACTGACACTGAAGAAGTCCGCACATTGTAGACGAAATACGCGTATCTGTCAAGGATAAGCAAATAAAGTAGTGGAATTAAATGGAAAATACTAATCCTTCTCTCTCTCATTATACACTGGAGTCGCTTTTTACGCGGTTTTTTTTTACACGGTTTTTTTTTACGCGGATTTCTGAATTTACACAGTATTTTTTTACGCGGATTTCGGAATTTACGCGGTTTTTTTTTACGCGGATTTTGGTTTTTTTTTTTACGCGGATTTCAGAATTAACGCGGTATATCGTTATACACTAGAGTCGCTTTTTACGCGGTTTTTTTTACACGGTCTTTTTTTACGCGGTTTTTTTTACGCGGATTTTGGAATTTACGCGGTTTTTTTACGCGGATTCCGGAATTTACGCGGTTTTTTTTTACGCGGGACGTATCACCCGCGTAAAAAGCGACTCCAGTGTACTATTTAATCACTAAAAAAAACGGCTTGACAACTCTTATAAAGGGTGTATAATTTTCGCAAACGATACCTGAGGGATACGGTCATGTGCTTGAATAAAAGAGACCGTAGAATAGAGATAGAGCGCCCGTCTAGCACATTGAGAGGTGTGGCTTCGATTCCCACTGGTAGGCAGAGGATTTTTGGAAAAACGCAAACGGACAACTCTGTTAATAATATTTAAGAACGACTTCTTTAGAAATTTTTCATTGGATCATCGAAAAGGTCCTTAATATGCCAAAAATGGTACAAGAAAGTCTAAATGGCCTAGACAACCCAAACTGGCTTTTAAATGTCAGAATGGACTAGTTTTAATTTCTACCATTTTTCTTATAATTCTAAATTCATGCCACAAAGAAATAAGAACCAATAGATTGTTCTGAAAGTTCAATTGAAGTTATCTCAACATAATTTTAAAATCAGATAATGTTGGCATAGTAGGCAATCGGTCATTCCCCTATTTCCCTGAATTGCTGAGCATCCCTAGCAGCGCTCGGCAACGCAACATGTTAGTGAAAATTAATAATTCGTTATTTTAAGTTAGCTCAAACCTGTACTTTAGCGGCGCCGGTGGTGTTGTGGTAAGCATGATAACCTCTCACCCTAAAAGGCCTGGGTTCAATCCCAGTCAATGCTGCCGGGATTTTCTGAGGCATAACATCTCTGATCACGGGAAGTAAATCCTTTGGTCCCCTTATATAGGGTTAATGTACCTAATGCTGGCCGAGGTTTCCCTGATACATTAATTTCGAAGGAAAGCATTTTTTGCCAATTTTCCGCTAGCATCCAAATATACATTCGTCCTAAGAAAAATTTAAAAACTGGAGATTATTATCAATGGACCCAACCTTTAGATATATAGGCCAACATTAAAGACATTTCCCATACTGTACCGGAATCGGAATCGGAGTTCGACTCGGTATACCTATTTTTGAGGAGTCAGAGTCAGAGTCGGAATCGGAATATTTTTCACCGACTCTGCAGCCCTGGAATTAAGCAACCCAAACGAACATAAAAATATCATTAGTTATAAAGCATGAGCATGATTGACTTCCCGCAGATGCTGCTCCGTTATTGCCAGATCAGCTGAAATTACACAGGTGATGCTTGGGACTAGCTATCATTCTCAATGTGTAAAAGCTGGTAATCCAAAATTAGGCAATACTAGCGCCACCCGCGTACGAATGCAGGTCCAGAAAGTATTGGGTAGGAATATGTTGACGTGATACTCGTCTGTTGAAATTCTCTGCTCTTCCACGAAAAATCACTGGGATGTTGGATAAAAGGGTTTGTATGCAGCAAGGTTCATCTTGGCAAACGGTACGCTGAATTAGAATGATGGGTTCGAGCTATGAGCATGAGCATGAGCATTATTGACCACCCACGGTTGCTACTCTGTTATTGCCAGATCAGCTGTAATAACACAGAGAACCAATAAATGATGCTTGGGGCTAGCATTTATCCTCAATGTGTAAAAACTGGTAATCTCAAACTAGGCAATACCAGCGCTGGCCGCGCCCGAACGCAGGTCAAGAAAGGAATGGGTAGGAATGTGTTGACGTGGCACTCGCTTTGATGGAAGCCGAGAACACCTCTGCACTTCCACGGAGTAATCACTGGGATGTTGGGTAAGAGGGTTGGGTTTGCAGCAGGGTTCGTTTTGGTAAACTATAAGCTGAATTGATGTCGCGACGACCATATAATGCGAAGGAGCTTGAGAAAGAACCAAGATTCTTCAACTCAGTAAGCAAAAACGTTTGCCAATAGGCAAAATAGCACTTTTTTAAACATCGAGGCGTTATTATTACCATGTAGTCATATTAACAAATAAAAGGATAGACGATTCTTGAATGTGGATGGGCCTGCGATTAGACTCATGATGTTCAGCTCAGTAAGCAAAAAGGGTCGCTCTAAGACCACTGAGCCCCTCATATCACATCATACCGTTACTCGAATTGTTCTTACCATTAAAATTCGGCACCGATGATGGAAAGTTTCGCAAAACACACAATAAAAAAACCATTTGACCATAAATCTTTTTAATATGAAAGGCCTGCGTTTTTCTGCACAGAAAACCACTGCAACCGACGATCTTTAAAATCCGACTATCTACAAAAGTGGCCTGGGATAAATCGTAATGTCTTTTCCCCACAAGACTCAACTATGTTCTTACACTCGGGGCAAACCTTACCGATACTATCGCTTTTCTTATGTTCTAACTAACCCCGCAACATAGATCACGCTCGATCGAGGTTATCCCGCCAGGAAAAAACGGATTGTTATCAACTCGATTGGTTCGAGCTATGTTAAACAAACACGAACAAAAACGTCTAACGAATCTCGAATGTGGAGGGGCATGAGAATAAACTCGTGATGTTCTGCTCTGTAAGCGAAAACGGTCGCTCTCAGGCCACCGAGAACCTCATATCACAACACACCACTTATGATCAGGTTGTTGTAGTCATTCAAATCCGGCATCGGCGAAAACGACGACACAATTTTTTTTAATGTGACTATGAAACTCTTTAATATAATGGGTTCTGGATTCGATCCCTAGATTTTCTACTCAGTAAGCAAAAACGGCTGTCTGAGGCAACCAAGTCCATTATATCATAGCACTACTTTTGATGGAGTTGATGCTATAACCAACGGCGGCGGTGCCATTTACACCAGAATAAGCCACGGTGACCGACGAGACAAGATGCTACGAAAAAGCTACATTTACGCGTTATCGAAGCCATCTTATTGGGAACAAACGGAAATCAAGAACAACAATGAAAAGTTTACAAGAATGATTTTCAACTGAAACAAACGGTTTTGAAAAAAAATGTTTATTTGCCACCACTGGTCACAAGAACATCAGACATCATTTCAATAAAATGCTAAATAACTTTTCAGAATCGACTCGGATTGTCTTCCGGTCTTGGACATAGTTGTTGAGAATATAATTTTCTATTATGATATTGAGTTTAGTGATGTTTGAGATGTTTGCAACTCCCGGCCCGATGGTACCGAAGCCCGCCTACAGAACAATGTACAGTTCTATTCCCACTACTCTATCAGTTGTGTGTATAGTTCGTTGTGTATTGTTATTGTTTACGTTTATGTATAGTGAATTGTGTTTGTATATTTTTGAGAGAAGACGATTTGAATGTTACTTAAAGAAATACGTAAATCCTCCGAACAGGCACTGTCAAATATGAACAATCGCCGCATAACAGGTTCCAAACGACAACAAAGCCATAAGCAACAATGGTTTGTTGATGTTTGGAACCAAATTCACATGTTTATTGTTTATTGTTTATTGTTTATTGAAAAATTCAACTGACAATTACTGTCTAAATGAATAAAACTTAAGGGGGTATTCCCAATCTTTTGCCTTTTTTCGGCCTGTTTTTCAATTATTTTTTTTTTCAAGGAAAATGAATAGTAATGCGCCTAACTCTTTGGGATTCTTGTTTATTGAACATTAAAGTTTACAAATAAATTTTTTTCGACATAAAAAAAGACGTCAATAATCGTCACAATATGGCGGCAAACAGACCCCTGTTCGCCGCAAACGCCTGGACGGGCGAAGACTTTTCTCTGGAACGGCTTCATCTGAAACAGATTTCGTGATGAAATTAATAATCTGCATAAGATTCTCTGGAGCTTCTCCCGTTGGCAGCAAAAAATCTAGCAAATTAACAAAATGGCGGCCATATGAAAAAACAGGCGATTTTTAGCCCGCTTTTTTGCAGCTTTAAGGTGCTTCAAACAATGTTAAATGTTAATATTTTTGGCTGAAAGTGGGAGAAGCTCCAAAGAATTTAATAAGGAACAAAATGCGCAAAGATTCAAGTCAATATCTCTTATAGTTTCTGAGAAAAATCTTCGCCCGATAAAAAAAATGTGGTTTCGAGAAAAACGCGTTTAAAGTTTTGACCATTTGGGGGTTCTTACCATTAGTCAGCTATACCTGGACACCGAATTCGCTGATCGGAAAACGGCTTGGGGGGATGAAAGTATATAGTCTAAAGTACAAAAAAACGTGAAAAAAAAATTTGATTTTTTGAAAAAAAAGATCGGAAATACCCCCTTAAACTAAATAGTTACGGTCAACGGTACGGAAAAGGCCAAGTAGCCGATGACGAAACACGTCAGCTGATACATTGAAGTCGAACATATAAAAAAAGTTGTTGAATTGCCGGTTGATTGCTCGAATTGGTTCGTGTTGGGTATAATTCCGGCTCCGTGGTTCCAAAAACAGAAAGTCGCGTTGACGAAGAGACCTCTCAGGGGCATACATATTTAGCTGTGACAGCAGTGTTGGGCAATCAATGTCACCTGTAAGCAGCTTTCCAGCGAACATAGCTTGAGCGACCGTCCGTCTCACCTCTAATGGCTCGATTCCCAGGAGACGGCAACGCTCCTCGTACGGTGGCAAGTTCGTTGGGTCACGCCAGTTGAGGAAACGAAGAGCATATCTCACAAACTTGCGTTGAACGGATTCAATTCTAGTGATCCAGCTAGCATGGAAAGGGCACCAAACAACTGAACTTGACTCCAATAAGGATCGCACAAGCGAGCAGTAAAGTGACCTGAGACATAGCGGGTCACGAAACTCGTCGGCAATTTTGAAAATAAAGCCCAATTGTCGATTAGCTCTGGAGATGATGTCATTGTAGTGGATTCTGAAAGTGAGTCTGCAGTCCAAGGTAACGCCGAGATCCTTTATGTGCTCTACACGAGCAAGACAGCGTCCGTAGAGAACATAGTCAAACATGATTGGTTCGATTTTTCGGTGATAGGAAATAATGTTACATTTTTCTATGCTTAGACTCATCAAATTTCTTGAGCACCAGTCAGCAAAAATACCTAACATATTCTGGAGATCCCAGCAGTCCGAGAGGCTTTTAATAATTTTGTAGATTTTCGTATCGTCTGCATAGAAAATGCGGCATCCTGATGGTATCAGCAAGGCGACATCGTTTAAAAAGATCGAAAATAGTAGCGGTCCTAAGTTACTGCCTTGCGGGACTCCCGAGTTGTTTGATAAAACATCCGATTCCGACGCGCCAATCTTGACATGTACATAGCGATTCACCAAGTAAGATCTGAACCAATCCACAGCAGTTGACGAGATGCCAAGTATCTCCAGCTTGGCCAGTAAGATATTATGGTCCACCGTGTCAAATGCAGCTTTTAGATCCATATACGCCATATCGACTTGCCATCCTGAATCCATGCATCGCAGACAGTTAGAAGTGAACTGCACCAGGTTCGTGGACACGGAGCGCTTCGGGTAGAAACCGTGTTGTTCTGTATCGATATAATTTTTGCAGCGTGCGAACAGAGCACCATTTATGATAATCTCGAACAGTTTTGAGCAGGCACACAGGGAGGTGATTCCACGATAATTTATGACATTCCGTTTATCTCCTTTTTTGTGCACTGGGAACAGAAAAGAAAGTTTCCAGCGGCAGGGGAACTCACATTGCTGTGTCAAGAGATTGAATAGTCTCGCAAGTGGAAGGCAGAGATTGGCTACACAACGTTTTAGAACTGATGACGGAATGCCGTCAGGTCCGGAGGCGAACGAGAGCTTCAGTCTGCGTGTTGCGGCTATCACCATGTCTTCTGAAATGCGCGGAATAACGAAACTAAACACATCACGTGGCATCCCAACAGCAGCATCCAGCACTCAATTAAAGGAGTAACAAGTGTGATATTATCACTGCTGGACTAGATCTTTGGTTCTCTCATGCAGTGGTTTATCAGAGAGGGGAAGCTTAGTAATCCCCATTGCCTGCCCATGACGCCATTATATCGCGGCATGAGCCAGCAACGCCGACCATAAACCTACCGTCTCCAACACTCCACTATAAAGCATGAAATTAAGCCCTCCCACCAACAGCAAGGTACAAAAACTAGCCAAGGGGAGGGAAATTCACTGAGCCATATATACATATTTACATCTTATTCAGTGCCAACATTTCAAAGGGGCGTAATTTCTTCTGTAATCAATGGCTTTAGCCATCGATCTCTCGCGAATAAAAGCTCACCCCTTAAAATTTTACTAAGTTAGTTGGTAGAGGAAACATGCATCTACATACCTGCTGGTTGTCATTAATGTTCATGAGTGAACTTTTATTCGAGAGAAATCGACGGCTAAGGCCATTGTTTACAAATGCAATTTCGCCCTTTGAAATGTTGACACTGAATGGATGGATTTTCAGTAGGCCGATTTGACAGCACATCCCACCCCTGGTGATATTGTAGCTCTGAATCAGTGTTGCCAGATATACCGATTTATCGGTATTTATACCGATTTCCAAACTTGATACCGATATACTGATAAGCTTTCTCAGGTCATCGATTTTTGAGATTTTGTACCGATTTATACCAATGTTTATAAATATTTAAAATGATTATTGTCTATCCGCTGAACTGTCAGATGAAACTATTGTGAATGACTTTTATCTTTTTGAATATCTAAAATTGTTTGAGTCTGCTCAAAAAAATATTCACCAATAAAAATGTGCTACGCTTGATACTCTTTCGACTTATGTTTCCATTTCCTTGCCGTTTTTGGCTTACCAGCACTCGAGAAACAGCTGATGAATCATCCCGGTTATTTCTGGGAATCAGGAAATACTTTTATTCAGTGAACTTCATCAAGTTTATTTATTCTTGCCTTGGAAGTTTGTTCCATCTCTCCCCTGGAATTTTCATCCACCTTACCCCGTAAGTTATTTCCCGATTCCTACCGGAAAGTTATTTCGACTTCCCTTGGAAGGTTTTTCGGGCTTTTCTAGGAAGGTTCTCCCGTCTGCTACTGCCAGTTTTGTTTGCAGCTTTCCCGAAACTTCAGGTATGCTTCCAGAGTTTTATTGCTTTTCTATTAGCTTCAAGAAAACAGCAGGAACTTTTAAGAAGTTCTGCATCTTCAGAAAACTCCAGACTTTTGGGTAAGATTAAAGATCTGTAAAGGTAAGGTCCGATAAATTAAAGTCATTAACTTTTGTTAAAATTCGAGAACCTGCGAAGTTCAGAAAAGTCCAGAGAACTACAATGAACTTTAGAAAACACCAGACATATTTTGGAAGCTTTACAAGTCCAAAGGCCGTCATGGAAATTTAATGGTATTCCGTACAGTTTCATTTGTTTCATGTTAATTGAACAGATCAATTAATTTCTGTTAAATTACTGAAACCTGAATGGAGCTCCGAGAAACTTAGGGGATGTCCAAAAACTTCAGTTGAGTTCCAATAGTTCATGAATATTTATGAAAAGTAAGGTAAGTAACATGAAAATTAGAATAATGTGAGAATATTTTAAGGGAAGGTTCGTGCATTTTAATGGCAGTTTCTGTTTTTTTTTTCCTTTGGTTTGTTTTTTCCGTCGATCTTGTTTTCCGTGCTGAGTACCAATGCTACCGACGTGCCAGGAAGGCAGCTCCCACACCTGGACCCTACCTATCGACCCATCAACTCATGAACCGGGGACCAACGGCTTTACTTCCCATCCGAAGGAAGGCGTGATCAGAGATGTTATGCCTCAGAACATCCCGGCGGCGCCGACTGGGATTGAACCCAGGCCTGTTGGGATGAGAGGTAATCACGCTTACTACTACACCACTGGCGCCGTTTAATGGCAGTTTCGAGAACTTTTAAAAATTAAAAATATACCGGGTAGATCAGAGAACTTCAATGCTGATGTTAAATTAATTTCAATTAAATTGTGAGAGTACTTAAGAAGTTTCGAGATGTTAAAGAAAGTCCAGAGGCCTTCAGAGAAGATTAGAGATTTTCTGGTAGTTTCATTATAATCAGGAAAGTTCCAAACACTTCTAAGTTGATCAGAAGAGAACTACAAAACAGCACAAATAACTTCAGGAAAATTGTAAGAACTTTCAAGGAGAATGATGGGATATTCCGAAGTGTATTTCAGGAATATTCCGAAAACTTCAAGTAAATTGCGGGGTCGTCAGATATGTTTTATGAATTTAAGGAAAATTCCTGAATCATTAGAACATCTAGTGAACTTCAGGGAATGTTGTTCGAACATCCCCAAGAAATCTCTTTCTTCCGGCGTTTTCCCCAACTTCTTCTTGAAATTTCTTTCGATTGTCCCTCTGGCTTCCGGCTTTGTCCAAAAGTTTATTCCAATCTCCTTACGACGTTTCTTCCAGCGTCTCTAGGAAGTTTCATCCGTTTACTCAAGAAGGTTAAATTAAACTTCTACCGAATGTATCTATAGAAATCTCCAAGACATTTCTTTCGCCTTCTTCAGGAAGTTTCTCCATAAGCGGTAAATTCCTTGAGTTTTTTCGACATCTAATAGAAAGTTTTCCTGAGCTTCCCCTGGAAATGACTACTCCTGGAATTTGTTTCCGATTTACGAATATTTTCTAGCTTAATATGGATGTGTCATCCGATTTTTTTCCCGAAATCTTCTTTAAATATTCGTCAAAAGTTTCTCAATATTTGTCTCGGAAGTTCCCCGGATGATTTTCCGACAATTCTTAGAACTTCTTCAAACTTCCTCCAGAAGAGCTTCTTATTCTTTATCTGGATTTTTTCGGCTTTCTTCAGAAATTAATTTATACATTCACCAGAACTTTATTCCGACTTCTCATGGAAGGCAAAATTTTCGTTCTTAGTCCAAAAGTTTGAATTTTCGCCTTCAATAACGGCAAGAATATGAAATTAAGTTTAAAAAATAAAATACCGATAAATACCGATTTTTTAAAACATTTGTTACCGATAATCTTGAAAACAATCTGCCAATGCTGATTCCGAGCAACAAAACTCACCAGCTGCAAATCTCATCAAACTGTGGTGAGATTGAGGTTCATGATTTTGACCCAACCGCAGCCGAAACTTCCATAACGGCTGGCAGCAGTCACATCGTGGCTGCCATCGGTGCAGAGAAAAATGAGGTGCAACGGAATCATTGTTGCGTCGATTCAACTCTCAGCTTCAACTTTACACGTTTTGAATAGTCTCGCAATATATTTAAGGAGCTTGTAAAATCACTATCAAGCATGATCTTTTACTCCAATATCACGCGTGATATTGAGAGCGTATAAGAGTGGACAAATATAAATTTTCTAATGATTATGCCAGCACTGTTTGTAACACAGTGTTTATTCATAAATTAGATATCAACACAGATTTTCTGCACAACAAAAATACGATGAAAAGATTTTTTGGAACAAAAACACAGATTTCCTTTCGGCAACCCTGGTTACAATATGTATCCAGTTCATATTCATACAATTACCAAGCCCATCTTTTGTATGTAATCAGTAATTTACTATTTTTGTCGAAGATGTCTTTCGTACACACACTCACTACAGTACGTTTATTTAATGATTGGGAGGACAGCCATTGTTGGATGACGTACCGTTTCACCTTAATAAAAAGGAGTTTTTTTTTCACTTACGTAGTGTTAAGATTTTTCAACCACCAGCACCGTGGTACTACCGCATACAAAGCCCATCAACCGGCGGCGTCGGCTACCGTACGGTTTAATAACGTGCCTTGCTCAACACCCACCGTCGACCGACATGACGTGAGTCGACAAAGTTTATTCAACTATTTGGAGTAGGTCAACGTCTTCAGCATAGAAGCAGGAGTAGGACTCTTGTTTGCTCGTCAGGCCCGCGTTCGGTTTTATAGCTTTGCTCCTGAGTTTAATAGTTTTTCGTTCCGTGTTGTCGCTACACTAACGTCACCTTGCTATACCGTCCTCTCTTTAAACGACTTCAAAGTGCATGTCGCCTGCAATCAGAGTGCCGTACATATTTTGTCCGGGAGTGTTTGCGTTTTCCCCGGGGTAGGTTGATGCATTATATTGAGCGTTCCGTGGAAGATTTATGCCTTCAGTCAGTGACCGCAATGATGTTTTTGACCCCAAAAATAGTTGTGTGAAAACAATGTTCGCATTTCTTCGTGACCCGATTACGTCGAGGGGAACATTCCAAACCGGGGTTATTACTTTTCTTGACTCATGAAAAAGGTGCTATTTACTTGGGTTGAAGTACGTGCTATTTACGATACTATGTGGATAACTTTGAAATTGAAACTATGAGTATTTGCTAGTGAAAATGTGCTCTTGTCACGGAGCATAACTTATTACGTAGGTGGTATGTCATGCGAAAAGTTTCAACTGAGAATTCCCAACGGATTTCGTCGACCTAAATGAACCGAGTGCCTCGCAAATATGTTAGAAACGTGAGGAGGCAAATGTTGATATGATCCTTGCGAAATTGCGTGGCTTATGCGTTGCATAAATTGGATTTTACGTGCCACGTTCGTCTGATTGACAAATTGAGACAGCTATTGGCTGGGAAAATAGAACACAAATCCAATCTAGAAGCTCCATCATCAGCAGTGAAATCCAAAGGCCACGTTTCGAACTCAACTCCAAACGATACATTAGAAAACGTGACAGTCCCATCTGTGAGAACGTCACCTTCACAATCCCGTTTACGTCATAACAGCAACCTTTCCAATTTCTCATTGACTATAGGTATCGCTCAGCTTTCCTTTGTCCGAAAACGGAAAACTAGGGCAACCCAAACAGAGAAAGAGAAAAGGAACATTCGCCTCTTCTCTGGGTCACGGTTGCTTCCTGAGCCGTTTGTCGTTCCTTATTCATGTGTGGGGAAAATGCTGGCAGACACTCGCAAATATGGGAACCGAAAGCCATTATTATCAGCTGTGTGGCAAGGTTGGGTGAGACCACAGAAACCACCAGCCGGATCCGCCAAAATGGAGATAATGGTCCATTTTGTCCTTTGCCGGGATGCAGCACTCCAACGCGTATATACGGTGTAACGGTACGCTCTCGTGACGCACACGTTTTGTTTGATGCTTTTGGAAAGGAGTTGCATCACTATTCGGCGAAGCAATCGATGAATCAATTAATTCGTAAGTTCATGCGTCAAGTGATTTCACTATAGAAAAAATTCTTTGTTATACATGAAATCCAATAAAGAAAACTTTTCTGAGATCGTTAGCCGAGATAGAAAAGGTGCTTAGGTTCGATTTTCGGCCTCGGCAAGAAGTTTTTCGAATTTAAAATACTTTTGTTTTTCAGCGTATCAGAGTATCATTGAACTTGCACTATAAATAAATAATTCAAAGAGTTCAATCAAAAAGATCAGCAGTCCTAGACAAAATATCCAGAAGACGTAGAGATCAACAAATATGGAAGATCCGAAGCATCAATAGTTAATAGCCAATGGGCAACACTGATGACATCCCATTAGCCATAAACACGTAAGCCATACGGACGTTTGCCATGGTTGTCATAATGGACGTTTGCCATGCAGATGGTTGTCATAATTGGATTTTAACCATAATATACGATAGCCATAATGGATGTTTGCCATAAGCCTGTTAATCCCTAAACCGTTTCTCAATTGAAAATGACCCATGCTCTAATCAGTTGACGGCGTCGCTTCATACGAATTCTGGCATTTCTATTCCACTCATCATACCATGACATGAACATATGAAACCGGCTAATAACCCGTACAAAACTGCATGGTGTAAACAAACCCCTTGGGCAGTCCGCTGCAAGGTGCAATGCGCAATCCCGCCAAGTGCCACATTAGTAATCACCACGCGGAAAACTATTTTACGCTGCCCGAGACCTTCACATTGAACTGGACTGGAGCCGTCCGTCGTATTCAGCCCCAAAGTGGCCAGTGCCGCGCGCTTCTTTTTCCTCTAAACATTAGTGTTATTTAATATGCAACTATGGCTCTGTTCGTTCATGTGTGCAAAATGCCACTTTTTTTGCATAAAGGCATGATGATTGCGCGCTGATTGCCCGCACCGATCCACGTCTTCATTCATTATTCAATCCACCCCCTGCCTCGACTGACTTGTATTGTAGGGGTAGGATGCGCCTCTCGTGTCTGTCCGTGTGCCGGCATTTATGAGTCTGTGGGAATTATGGTAAACTGCTCGCAACTAACGCAACAACCTCGCCAGGCTGCTCTAGCATTCAAAGAGGATCGTGTGTGGGTGGGTGGAAAATTGGACGGCCTGTTCACACATCATTACCGTCAACAATCGTCCCCAGAGTTTGCGGGATACACATCATGTCAGCGCATGTACTGTTTGTGTCTCGTCCGTTCCGATGATAAAGTTATGCCCTGGGTACATTGTAGGATGACAGGATGAGCGGTTAATTATGTACTCCGGGTATTGACGGGCACGATGAGGGCGGTTATTTTGTGTTATGACGTGCGGTATGTGATATTCATAAGCAACGATGGGAGGCACAGCTGTAATTTGAAAATTGCTTATCCCGCAGTCGACGGTGAAGGGGATCGATCTTTTGATGCGTGGCTATTTATGACGACAATAGACACTTTTTTTCTTCTTCTTGATATCCATAGACATTGAGGCAATGAACTGAAGCTAATGAGGTCTATTTGACTTAGTCCGAAAACCTCTAACGGACAATATTTATCTCGTGCTTCTACTTAAACTAGTCGGCAATGTTTTACGCCCTTCGACCAAATGGAATTTAATAGATTTTTCCTAGCTGAATCCAAACATGTACTCATAGTTCTGCAACACGCACAGTTTTTTTTGAAAAAAATTAAGTCTAAATTCACAAAAGTTCGTATGTTCTTGGAAATTTTGATTACTTGTTCTGCCAAATTGGATTTCTGGTCCATCCTTTGGAAGTTGACTTGTATTTTACAGCATCGACCATGTATGTTCCGTTCAGATTGCTGGAACCAGTAGACTATTCTTGAAATAATTCAAGAGTGTTCCAAGCTTGAAGCTTGTACCACAGACAAACAGACGTAACTCTTCATTGTGTATCTTCGTTCACGCATTTAACGGTTGATTTGAATATTATCAGTTTCGCGAACTACTCGCCGCAGCGCTAGCATCGGATCACTTTGACGTTTCTATACATTCTATAGAACTTTCATGCGATATTGTTTTTGCGAGTTAAGGAGCAAGCTTGTTTTCCGCGAGAAGCCTGAGAGATGTCGTTACTGAGGTCCTATGTTTTGAGATACTATGTTTTCAAGAAAAACTTTTTCAAAGAGTTACGTTTGTTTGTCTGTGCTTGTACGTTTCATTTGGCACCAGAATTGTTTAATTGGACCCAGTGGTTACTGAGAAATTGATCTCCCAAATTGTTGTCACACAAACCAACTGCTCTGTAAGAAAAGTACAACTGATAAAGACATAATTTACCCTATATTAACATAAAACCATACTTATGATGCACTTTGATCATAGAGGTTCTAAGACCAGAAGGTTTCGAAAAAACGTGCTCAACTTTTTGGCTCAGCTCTGCTACTATCTTTGGTCCCAAGCTAATCGATGCACCCCTCGAAACATAGGAAAATTTACGAGCCCCTCATTTTATCTGTCAAACTTTCATAGCGAATCAAAACAAACATAGTGTAGTACTGGAATTTATACTAGAATGGGGTACGTTAATCGATTTGCTTGGACCAATAGGCTAGTCAAGTAGTGAGCCAATTTAAAATCGTTAGTTTCGAATTGATTGTTGCTTTGATCGATTGATGATCAGAGATCGCAGTAGGCCGCGCTTGAAAGCAGACGTGTTTTTCTTTTGCTGCGTATTTTGCGTCAGCGAATTAATTTAAATTGTTTGCTTTAAATTTGTTAATTTGTGTGCTGAAATGTTGTTTCAAGTGTTCATAAAGTTATCATTTAGTGATATATCGTGTTTTACCTGTGTTTGCCTTGAGTGACTCGGCTGACCTTGAATTTAACTTCCAAAATATACGATGTAGCTTCAGTTCCATTGTTCGGTGTCGGTTTTCATTGCCTCCCAGGAGCCTGCACACCAAAAAATTCTGAATTTTACTGGCGATGTAAAAATCCATGCATGCAAACATTCATACATGTAAACTTCGTTTTCACGTAAACTAGCAGCTTGCAAGAAATGTTGCAAACAAAAGTGGACAGTTGCATACAATATATGGAATATTACATGACATGTCTCCTAAATTTACACGATCTATAATCTAAACTTGTATGATATATGACGCTCCATTTATGCACGGCGAATGAGAACAACCCAAATTTGAGTTTAGTTCACTCATAATCGCCAAAAGTGCAGGTGGTTCCTGGTGCCTGGTTGGCTTGATGAAACTCCTCACATTCACTAGAGGATTTAAAATACTCTTATCTTGCGAGTTTAGACAGCCCTCGTCCCGAGTGAGTGGCGGCAGGAATATGGAAGAAGTAAACAAAAACTCCCCGAGACTGAGTGAGAGTGAACTAGAGCGAGAGGTTGATTTGACGAGAGGTGCACTTTTAGAGGCTCCAGATGACTTTTTTGTTCGAGGCATGAAGCTCAGAGTTCACCCAGGGTGAGAGTAAGAGCGTTTGTAAGAAAACATAAAAATGAATGGCAACGAACCTCACTCTTGTTTTATCCCCTTTTGCTCACAAACTGTGAGGCTCAGTAGAATGATTTGTGAGTAACAATTCTACTCCTCATAAAAATGCTACGCTCAGCTCATTTCAGACTCGCGAGTGAGGCTCCATCAAGCCTGGCAGGAACGCAGCGATGAGTTAAATTTGTCTCATGGTTTCCTGTGGAAAACCTAAAAAATCTGCCGGAAAATGAGGAAATTGACGAAAATTTTATTCAGTCTCGGAGTAGTACCAATAGACTGAGTGAATCCAATCTTTACTTTTCTCAAATTCGGGATTTTTTCCCTGGAAAAACCTGGGAAAACATGAGGCAAATTTACTCATCGCTGAGTTCCTGCACTTTTGACGATTATGAGTGAACTAAACACAAATTTGAGTTGTTCTCATTCGCCGTGTGTGCATCATAGTAACGGAAATTTACACTACTTTTTTTTTAGCTGTGTGGTTCTGCGAGTTCGGATGCTACACTTTGGCGTGTAGTTATATTGAGAGATCGGTCCGGTTGGTGAATTATCCCGGGAACGTGTTGATAATATGTCCGTCGCGAGTTTTGGTGGTGATTTGGTGGCCGACGTTGCCGTGAATCAACAAGTTTTTCGCTTGCAAAATTGCTCAGCTGTGGGTCTCTCTCCGGTGTCGGAGATTGCGAGCAATATGAAAGATGCCTCGCTGGATACGCCCAAGACTGGACGGGTGGCAGTTGGTGGCCGCGAACTGTTCCTGGGTAAAGCACTAGACGCGAACCTCCTCCCAGATGACCATGGCAATGCTAAAAAAAATGTGTTCATTGAAAGAAGTATTACGACAAAGGTACATCACGAAATAAGATGCAAAGCTTAGAAAAAATCAAAATTACGGAGCGCATGGATTGGAGGATCAAATTAACATGGTGAGCCCAGTCCAAATACATTTTAAATTAAAAAAAAAAAACATAAACTAAATACGTGCCAGGTTTGAAAAGAATATTTTGGAACCTGGAAGCGAGTATGAAATACCAATATCTATTTGATAACGGTGATGCACACATGCGGGGCTTATTGTAAGTGAAAGTACCTCGGAATGGGTGTGACTCTCCAGACATTCTGAAATGGGTTGCTGGATCTGCAATAGAGCAATCACTTTCTAACTCCCGGACTAAAGCTGTCTACAATGGCCATAAATGCGACATTGTAGAGAGAGTTCTTCCATAATAACCCGGCTTTAAACTTATTAATATCTCTAAAAAAAAAGGCTTAAATTTGAGGGGTGTTTGGTAAAGAAGCCTTAAATGGCGATTTAATGCACCGTTTGAAAAATTCATGTAAATTTCTGCGAGATATAGCGCACATAAAATCAACGCTAGATTTGGCATAAATTTACGCGATAGTTCGTGTAAATTTAAGCGCAATATCGCATAAATTACCAACATTGTATGCAAGCTTGTAAACGATTTCGCTGTTTATGCCAAGTATAGCTCAAACTTAAACGAAGTGAGATTTTACGCGATAGTTAAAATTCAGAAATTTTTTCTGTGTGGTGTATGATTTTCCAAATATATACATAAACCCATTAATCTCCGTTGCTATTTATCGCAAACGAAATGTGCTGGTAAATCCAATTAAAAAACCTTAGTTATACGAGGTGTAACAAAGGTAATATGGCCTTAATCGCGATGTGAGGGGTGTTTAGTGTTCAAAATTTGAATACCCGATTTTCTCAGAAATTGTTTGCCTGATTCGTGATTTGGGTATTCCAAATCTATAAACCTGTTTATCTCAGTTAATATGGCCTTAATCGCGATGTGCGGGGTCTTAAGGTGTTCGAAATTTGTATACCCGATTGTATCCGTAAATTTGGCCTAAATCATGATTTTGGTCTTTAAAACCCGTTCATCTGCGTAAATATGGGCTTACTTGCGATTCGAGGGGTTTTTAGTGTTCGAAATTTATACACCTGATTTACTCCATTTATCTCCGAAAATATGGCCTGAAATAATTGCATTCGAAATATCCCAAGCAACAATTTTTGTTTTATTTAAGTTTTATAGCAGTTGATATAACCAAATTATAAAACCTTCACTGACGACCACATTGCTTTAACAATCTCCTGAGAACCGCAATACAGCCATGTCATGGCCAATTGGCCCAGTTTTAATGCAGTCATTAAAACTTGATATGCGAACTACTTTAGGAGCATAGGATTTATGTTAGTTTTATCACACTCTAGACGTGATTGTTAAAAATGAAAACATAAAACCTCCTCCAGGTCAGAAAGTTTTAACAACCTTCTAATGACTACCATAAAACTATATTACAACCGCATAAATCGCTCCTGAAGAAGTTGATAAAACATGAAGGTTTTAAGTTGGGGTTTTTGGATGATAGTTAATATTGAGAAATATTTTATTGTGGTTTTATTCTTTCGATGTTTGATGTGAAATCATGATCCTTGTCAGTTGGTAATAATGGCTGATATTATTGTACATTGAAAATAAGACCACTTTATTATAATTTTAAACCAATCTGTATATGCTTCACAGCATGCCGTGCAATATTTATGGTGATTATTATACCAAATAGGAGCATAAATTTAGTGCGCCATATGAATACTAAAATATAGGGATATTTTTAATTTGTCTGCATTAGCACCATGCATTAAAGAGTCATCCAAAGATTATCTATTTAGTACAAAACTGTTACTACTGTTGAGCAATAACCAGTCACATATTATTTAATTATACATAGATGTATGAAAGTGTTTTATTGCCTATCAATTAAAGCGTAATTATTCATACTGTGTGAAATTTGTTCATACGGCGACATTTTTTTTCGTTATAACTTGCTACTCCTTAAAAATACCTCAATATAACATATTCTCCTAGATTGGAATTCTATAGCATAACATAAACCTAATGGTTGTATCTTAGCATTTCGTAGTCCAAATTGAGAGCGTTAAGTTATATTTAAGCTATATAACTAGCTTGCTGGTTTTATTTGGTACAGCGAATCAAAACAAAACAAAAACCATGACCACCTGTCAAAAAGTCAACATTCCAAGCGATCCTCCTATTTTCGCTTGTAATCAAGATGTAAGAAATGCTTATTGGATCCACTAAAAGCTTTTTCAATACAAGGTTTAAAGCCGTGATGTCAATACTGGCTATCTCCAAACGGATTTAGTGAAACTGTCGGCGTTGCTTTAAGAATGGTTCGTGGATCTTTCGGAAGTGTATCGGAAAGCCGCTTGTTCAATATTTTTAAGAGCTCCTTCACCGCACTGTGCCTTATGTAGGGATCGTATAACTGTAGTTTTTCCAGGAGTTTCATATTGTCGATCGTCTCATCTTCATCGTGTTCAGAAGCACTGAAGGGGTTTTCATTTCATATATCTGAATAGATTTGTTTTTTATAATGACAAAAAATTTCAGAGTATTTTTTGTTGTAGCAGTATATTTCTTATCTGTGAATCTTAGGCCTCTGATAAAGATTATAGTTGTAATGAAGCTTTAATGAAGGTCTAAGACTGCTTCAAGTTTTATTTCGGTCATAAAAAGTGTACCATAAAACATAATTGTAAGTTTTGTTTTGGTTTTATTCTTCAGTTATAAGTAGTGATGCAGAACCACCTTACAGCTACCGTTAAAACTATGAAGTCTGAGTTTTAATTTAGTAGTCATAAAACAGTTTTATAGACGACTTGACGGCCTGATTTTATGACAAGCACACAAAACCGTAATACAACCACAGGATGGAAGGGATGCTATGATAAAACAATGATAAAATAAGAATAAATCTTCCAAGCATTTAGATTGTTACTTGGGATTTATACCCTATTTTTTCCGTAAATTTTTGTACAAACATAATTTTTGATTTTACAAACTGTTAAACTTATTCATCAACGTAAATAAGGCCTTAATTGCGATTTGAGGGTTGTTTAAGTGTTGGATATGTTTGTATACCTGATTTGCTCAGTAAATTCAGCCTCAAACATGAGGGGTCTTTGAGTATTCGAAATTATTATAGGGTTGGGCACTTCGCACACCAATCTTGGGTCAACATTTTTCTCAGTGTACCGCAAGTTCGCCACATGAGTGCCAATTGTGCCAGTCATAGAGCAAGCTGCGATTTTATAGTAAAATACGTAATTTGGCAACCCGGTATTTATGACAGCTTGAATGTTTTGGCTTGGCTGCTGGGATACAAGCTGACCGATACGATTACGGTGCTATGTGAAAAGTTTATCTTTTTCCTGACCAGCAAGAAGAATATTGAGAAGGCAAATTTTGAAAAGCAGCTGGAGGCGATTTGAACATTTGAAGGGTGAAAAAAATACTCTACAAAATCAAGCAAAGTGCATCCTGTGAATGTTCCTGAGCAACATGCAGGAGCAGGATTCATTCCAAAAAATGATATTGATTTTACAGTCCACTGTGGAATCGCTATCCTATAACAAAGTGTATGAACCGATGCGGAATATCCACAGAGTAGTCATGGTTATGATGCCACACAAAGACACGAAACGCCGTCAAATTGATCTCCAAATAGTGGCCACAAACGGTGAATGTTACTGAAAACTATTTTTCTCCCGTGTAGGTCCAGACGTGAGTCTTCATGTTAAATAAATAAATAAATAAACGGTTTCGGTGATGGATTTACCAACGAGTGACGGCTGACGTCTTCCTCAACTCAAATATCGAAACGAATCCTGGAATATGTGCGTCTTCATGTGGGTTTTCAGGTTATTCGATTTGGTGAACTTTTTTTTTTCGCAGATCTGGCTTGTTATTACTATGCTGCTTCACGTGAATTCCCATATCGTCCTCATTCATGAAGACTTTGATACAGCCGGTACAGATGTTGAAGTTCTGACCTGCACAATAAATCTGAACGTGTTTGGCAAGTCATGTTGGATGATGAAACTACGTTCGATAGACATTGCAGACGAGTGAATTAGTTCGCATGTGGGTTGTTTGATTATTCTTCTCGTTGAAAAGCTTCACAAAATTGTGTAAGCAAGGGACGTTCATTCGAGTGGGTCCTAACGTGAATCTAAAGTCGACTGCCTTAAGTATTTTCCACAGTTTTCACACTTGTACGACTTCTGTCCCGAATGAACCAGCATGTCCTGAAAAAGGTTTCATACACCAGGATTACATCAGCAACGGAATGACCTTAAAGAACATCTACCGAATCAACATAAAAAGACAATTCCTATCTATACGGTTTTCAGAGCTATGTGGTGGATTGTTAGCTTTGCAGCTGCCTAGAACTTCTCAGTCTGTCCGATGGCGCCGGATCCTTTACCGTTACCGTCAGTTATTCCCACCTGGTACAGCGTTCGATTGTGAAACTCATTTTGAGAATTTCAATGAATATACCTGTAGATAATGCGCTAGGTGTTATGGAATCGACGTCAAAAGAATTCTATTTTTCTCACCTTATCTCACCTCAGTCTCACGTGGTTTTCAGTACTAATGTCCCACAAGCGGGCATAACGGCCTCTCAATCCGTTCTTCTCATTTCCTTGATGTTCAATATGCAGAAGAAGTAGACTGTGATGCTACCGGGCGAATGGATTCAGATTTATCAACGGCATAATGCACTGCGAGTATACTGATGATCCAACGTGAAGGCGGAGATCTAAATTATTCCATTAACAATATTTTTTCTAAAATAACTTAATCAATTTTTTCACACACTAAGTGATCAGAAACAGATATTAACTGCCGATTATAATAACTTTCAGCAAGATGCCGATCTTCTACTTATTAAATTGGATCATTAAATGGAACGAGAGAAATAATTGATAGATTTTGCAAACATGTCAAAGGAAAAATCAGTGATATACACTGAACGAATTTTTCGCCATTATCTGGACTTAGTATACATTTGAAATAAATTTTAATCAAATCAATATTTAAAGATTGCTTGGACATCAAATGATTAAATTTTAATCATTCTCTGTTTAGTAATATTTTTGACTGAACAACTTAAATGACAGCTGTGCAGCAGTGCTCCCATTTTATTTAATTAACAATTCCAACGCCTACGAGATTGTGCCGAAGGTGTGCTGATGAATGTGCCCTAGCTTTGCCGAATCTACTTTCGGCACACTGTGCTGAGTGACTTACTCCTTGAATATACCCAATTATCTCGAAATATTTGACCTAAATTATGATTTGGAATTTCCAAACCTTAATGGCCTTAATCGCGATTTGAAATGCCATTAGGTGTTCGGTATGTTTGCACCAAAATCATGATTTGGGTTTTCCAAATCTTTAACCCCGTTTATCTCCGCAAATATGGCCTTAATCATGCACACCCAATTTTTCTCGTAAATTTGACCTAAAGCATGATTAGGCTTTCCCAAATATCCAAACGCGTACATCTCCGTAAAAAGGCAAAGCGAGCTTTCGGAATGTTTAACAAAAGTTAAATAGTTTGTACGGGCTGCTGTCCCAAGTAACCAAAAGTTCTGATAAAAGGCTATTTAAGGCTTAAGTAGCTTGGAGGAAGGTGATCTATAGAATTCTAAGCAGTCTAATATTGAATTTGTTATAAGAACATGAAAGTTCCGGTACCATAATTAAAGAGCATTAAGCAGCTTCTGGCGGACCTTGAACGGCTGTTTTAGAAAATACGTTAAAAACAGGGTTTTGTCTGGTAATTTTTAAACGATAGATGAGGAGATGAAAGAATAGAATTGATAGTTCCGTTAGAGTACGGCAGTGTGAAAATTGCATATAGAGAGTAGAAAGCGAGCGACAACTTTTATGAATGAAGGTACACATCGGTTGGATCATCTCTCTTTACCAAACTCCCCCGTTGGAGAGAGTATAACCCCCCCCCCCCCCGTGTTTGAAACAGGTCTATCGATTTTTACCGCACTTAAGTTGTTATCTGAAGGAAGGCATCCAGTCGTAGGTTTGGAAATTGCAGCTATTGTTACCTCTACCACTCTAAATTCCCTTTCATCTTCGTCAAGGCCGGATAAATGATGAGGGTCATGGAGAGGGGACCCCAGGCCTCCATATTCCAGGGGACCCCAGGCCTCTATATTCCAGGAGCCCCACAAATTTAAGAAATAATGATGTCAATACTGAGACCTTTGTTTCATTTACATAATGTAGATGTGATTTCAAACAATGAGCATTTTTTTCTTAATAAATTGTACTAAATTCTAACTTTTAGTTTGAAAAAGCATTATTTTATATTCAAAAAGGTCTAATGTAGTAAATTAATCATTTGAATTTGAACGAAGCTACCCAAATTTCTGCAATTCGCTATTTTTCAACAATGTTTGATGAAGTTCTACATAGTTCTCTAAACTTCTACGAAGCTTGCAAAAGTTTTACAAAATTATCTAAAATCCATTGAGTACAAAGTTAGCTGAATTTCTACTAACTTTTCTGAACTTCTAAAAAATTTCCAGAACTTGTATTGAGTTCAAACAATGTTAACGAAATTTTTCGATTGTTCTACGTCTTGAAAATCTATGGAGTTCGTTAAACGTTTGCTTTACTTTAAAATAGGTTTTGAAGCCTCTAAGAAGTTCTCTAAAATCAAATTATGTTACCTTTTACGAAATACCCATGACTCATAAGAAGATCCCTGAACTTCAAGGAAGATTCAGTTGTATAAATTTGAAATATTATACATTTTCACCCGGTTCAAATTTAAATTGTAGTGGTGAATACATGTGGAGATACCTTATCAATCTTGTTGAAGATGATTTTCGCAATACTCCTGGCATCCCTGAGCTGAATAACTCTCAAATCATGTAAGGGAACACAGGTATCAATAGTGAGTATTTGTTGTGGTATCTCTGTCTATTTTAAGCTACCCTTATGGAATGTGATAAGGGCACCGTAAAAATGAAAGAGTTAAGGGGAGGGACCTAAAATTGAGACTGGCGACTGAGGGGGCGAAACCTAAATACAAATTCTGAGAACGGCTCTGGCCATGCATCATAAGATGTTAAATTCGATATTTTAAAAGGAAATGAAAAATTGCTAGTATGATGGTGGTTCAAAATATGTTGCTCCATCAGGCTCAATTGATTCAAAAGCAGGACCTGATCATTATCCCAAAATTTTAGTTTATTTGGATGCAACTTTGAATTTTATACTGGCCCTTTGAAGTTTATACATACCTCGGGTAACATTTGAAATGGGCTTATGTCCAAAACGTATACAAATAGGGTTTTGATACCTTTCTTTACCGACCCAATCATCGTATGTAACACTACGTTTTTTGTGAGCAATTACTCATAATAATACATTTGTAAACCGCTAGCAAGCGCACGGTCGAATGTAAAAACACGGCATACAAAAGGTCGTATAGTATTGATTGGTTAAAAAACGTTTGATTTTCAACAGAAACGCTATCAATACCTTACTCAGTTGATAGCAACACTCCTGAGATGTTAGTTAATGGAAATTTTGAAAGAATTATCCTTCTCATTGAAAATAGAAACAATTTTTTGTTCACCAAAACAAAACACCCCGTCTCTCTAATTGACATAAATGTTACATACGACCCAATCAAAAAGGACTCCAGAATTGATCAAATGTTACGCAAGATTTGTCCTATTCTTCGCGCCAAGCACACCAATGTTGTCTGCTCAGCAGTTTATGGAGCATGTAATAAGAATATCATCTTCCCAATTAAGGTGATTCCCTGTAGCGTCCTTTTTCGTGTTACACTTCACAATTTCACATGTAAAAATAATAAGGTTTCATTGAATGCACGTAGCTGAAACTACTACTTGTTGTTTGCTGCGGAGAAGCAAGCAATGTCTGAAATTTGCAGATGTATAAACCTCGTAGATCTTGAGTTGTGTGCTCTTTAAATAGCGAGGTGTGATGCAAAAATGGACTCTACAAGGAAACACCTTAACCACGTCATTAGAGCAGTTAAAATAGCGTTTACTACCACTCGAACTTTGAAATTAAACATTATTTTGAGATTTTTTTTTTCTTCTAGAACCACGAGAAAAGTAGCCATTTGTGCGTTTCATAAAAAAAAATTGAAATTAGTTGGTCCAGTTTTGTGGAATCGCTGGTAGAAAGTGACGCCAAAACTGCGTGACAAAGTGGTCAATTAATTAATAACTAATTCCCATGACGTTCAATCCAAATGCGGTCTTGAGCACAGTTGAAGCTGAGAAAATTTCACATTAGGACAGATAGCAAACTTTTCGGCAGATCATTACAGCAAAGGGCTCTTCCCATAATAATTCCCATATAAACTTCAAAAAGCCAGTGCAGTATGAGTTTGCATCCAAATGAGCGAACATTTTGGGAGAACCAGAACCAGATTTGAAATCGATTGAGCTTCGTGGAGCAAAATCGATAATTTGAACCATCGCACTCTAATATATATGACCTCCTCTTCGGTGTAGTAACTGATAAATGAACTGCATTGGGTTTTACTTTGACAAGAATATTAGCCTTTCTTAATTGAAACTTGCCTAAGAAAGTTTAGAAGCATATTAAAAATATATGAAACTATGACGCCAAGGATCATTAAATGTACTATTGAGACATTTGATAGGAAGAAAATTAACGGCCGTATGTTTGGTCCCGGGCCTCCAATAATCGTAAATCCAGCCCTGATCCTCGTAAACAAGGCTTAAATCGCGATTTTGAGGGATGATTGGTTTTCCAAATCTTTAAACCCATTTTTTTTATTTGCGAGCTTAACAAATCTACCTTTACGTATGGATTCAGCAACGTTCATTTTATAAAATCCAAGCCTAAATTTTTAAGATTGGAGCAGCAATCCTTGGCTTGGCAGAACAGGCAAACCAAATTTCTATTTAAGTACTATACGTACAAAAAACGGGTTCGTGTAACAAAACAAAATCTGAGTACATATTTGGATTCAGTGTGGCAAAATCTATCAAATTCATTGCAATTGGTCGATGGGCTCAAAAAAGATTCAATATGGCCGACTAGCGTTATTTATTTCCCACTAGACTAGACAGATTCAAACCATCGGTCGGTCACTGAGCAGTGACTGCATTTAACGAGATTATATTGGCCGACCTTGAACCTGGACAGTTAATTTTTTATCGCCAACATCTCAAACGTTTGGCAAGTGCATTAAACCGTGAAGAATTTTTCGAGAGCGGCAATAACAACCAAATGATATGAACATGGCTCATAACGTCCATATGCATGGCAGGTGGTGTGACAAATTGTAGATTGCTACCGGCTATAGTTGTGCTGCTCCTCTCAGCCTAGCAGCAGTGCTCGTCTATTATTTTAGATTAAATTATGCTATTTTATTTTCTTAAAGTGCAAGTAATCATGCTTAGTAATAAGTTTTTTCTCATTCCAATGACCACTCGCCGACATGGCTAATGATAAAATGATACTCTGTCGCATTCATGTTTGAAGGGTATAGATAGCTCTTTCCCGTTTCGAGCAGAGATTGACAAATGAGGCTAACTGAGGTTGTCGTCGACGTCGCGTCGTCTTCGTCGAATTGCCTTTACTCATCACTCAGCTGGTGGAAGGTAACGTTAGCTTCCAATTTAATTATCATTTACTAATTAACGTTGCATGCAGAGCTTCAAGGTGTTAACGTTGGGTAATGTATGGTGAAAGATAGGAGTAACATAAATTGATTATTTTGTTAGAATGAATTTTACAATTACTCGAATCATAAATTATCAACAGCCAGAATAGAACACCCATAGAAAGGTACGGCATATACAGAGGGACTGGTAATTCGTGTTACACCCGAAAGGAGGTGAAAGTAGACAACATTTGCAGCAAAAAATTGTATGGCAAGGTAGGTTGAAAAATCATGCCGAGTTATTGATCTATTTATTTTACATTGCCGAGCAACACTACCACTTTTTGCCGGGGCACCCGCGAATATTACCAAAGCTCACCAGGGAGTAAGCATTGCTTGGCTACTTAGATCAATCTTTGTTTACTAACCACTCTATTCAATTGGGTTCTTTAATTTCGAAAATTATATCGGTTGCTATACATCATCTGAGAGGGCTTCGTTTTCTGAGCTCAACGATATTTTTTTCGATCCCATTTCCTTCCATCTCGATTTTAAAATCAATATTTAAAGCAAAATAACCACTTCACGGTTTGACGCTAAGCTAACAGATTGACAGCTCGCTTCCATACAAAATACCACCGAAGGGCGCTAACATGATGATTTTTGCTAATGTAATCACACTCATTTAAAATAGTTCCGATTACCTCAATACCTTTAAAGAACCCAATTGGTGCCACAGGCTTACTTGCGGATAGATTTGATCAGGTTCTAACCGTTAAATGTTACATTTAAATGTAATAGAAACAGAAATTCGAGAACATAAGTGGAGGTGGCTCGGCCACACACTACGGAAGGGCCAATATAATAGTAGCCAAGTAATTCCTACTCCCTGGTGGGCTTTGGTATCATTGGCGAGTGCTCGAGTAAAAAGTGGTTGTGTTGCTCGGCAACGTAAAATAAATAGATCAATAACTCGGTAAGGAATGATTTTTCGACCTACCTTGCCCAACACCTGTATTTGTGGATATACATTTATTTATGTGCTATGTTTGCAAATCATATTTATGTGACAGATGCCTGTATTTATGCCCTCTACCTGTACCAATTATGATTTTACAGATACTAATACCTAATGTTTGCAATTCCGGAAACGATTTTCTAGGAAATGAGATTTCCCGGGTTTCCCGATTCCCGAGATTCCCAATTCCCGGGAATATAGTTTTCGTTTTCCGGGAAATTTTATATTTATTCAATTCAAAGATTACATGACATTTAACTAATTTTCTATGCTGTTAGTCATTATTAGCACAGAGAACAAACGTTGAGACTCGAACAAAATTTCTCTAAAAACTAGTGTAAAGATTCCTATTCAACTTAAGCATCACTAACGGCGACTTCCCCACTTAAAAACCATCTTTGACTGATGGCACTGGTGTTGCATAATTTACACAAATGGAAAATTTATATAGGAAATCAGGAGATGCTAGCGCCACGTAACGGCGACGTTCTCACTTATATTTACACAAGTTTCTGACCGAGGTTGGACGTTTGTTCTCTGTGTTATTAGTTAAAAAAGTAGCTTGTGATTGATTTGGACATTCCTAAAATAAAAATTACATGTATGTAACATCATCAATGCTCGTATACCTGTTTCTTACATCTTACACTCTACCTAAAATCAGTTTTAACACCACCATCAAGCCCGCTTTAGCCGTTTCATTTCGGCGACTAACTTACTTGAATTACACGTCTGGAAAATTATCAATATCCCGCTTTATCTATTTGCATACAAGAGGAAATAAACGAAGTCGGTTGAATTTTACCGAGTTTTTGAACAGTTCAACGAGTCGGTAAAAATTAAAATGATGGTTACATGTAGGAAATCAATAACATTTACTTTTTTTATCTTTAAATAGGGTAATGATCAAAGCCTGTACAAACAAGAATAAGTTCACTAGTTTTTGATTTTTTCACTGATTTTTAAACTTTTACCGATTAGTTCTCTAGTTTAACAAATTACCGAACAGAAGACAGAAGCCATTGACACAATCGCTTAAAAACACTTATGCATATGGTTATTCTTAATGTTACTTTTTTAACGTTAAATTTTAAAGCAATGTTGATTAATTCAAAATTGTGTAACAAAAGTGCCTATTCAAGCTAGATTCTTTTAAAAACAAAGGTTAAAATAAAATTTTAAAATTGACCATTATCGCTTAGCATGTAGTCTTTCTATTTAGAGATGGATTTAATGCAAAAGCCTAAATTAACATATGTTTAAAAAAAATTAAATAATAATATAATGTATTCCCTAAAGCTACACAGTTCGAAAAAGTAGTGTAAATTTCTGTCACTATGATGCATATAAATGGAACGTCACATCCCAAGTAACATTGCAAGCTTTATAGAGGTTTTATAGCATTCTACAAGTCTAAATCATGGTCTACAGAACCCTCATAAAACCAAAATTGTTACTTGGGATACCATACAAATTCACATTACAGATCGTGTAAATTTATGAGTCATTTCATGAAATATTCTAAATATTGTATGCAACCATCCATCTTTGTTAGCAATATTTTTTGCAAGTTGCTAGTTTACGTAAAAAGAAAGTTTACATGCTTCAGTTAGCATGCATGGATATTAAAATTAAAATTAAAATTCATAATTTTTTGGTGTGTATGCTACATTTGATAAAATTACAAACTAAGGACTATTTTTTGATGACATCACGACAATTTGGCACTCAAATATTAAGGGCTGTTCATAAACCACGTAAACACTTTAGAAGGGGTTTGTGAATGTCTACAGTCCAAAAATTGTCTCTGTGGGAGTTAGGTGGTCTAAAACCTCTCAAAAACTGTACTTAGACCGTAATTGAGAGGTTTTAGACCCCCCAACTCCCAACCGATTATAAACAGTCCCTTATCAGTCGAAAAAATCACGATTTTGCCAATATATATGTAACATTCTGTGGAAAATAGAGAGATCCCACTTGATTTTTTATTTGTGATCTCTAATATGTAAAGTTCTGTAACATCTCAGAAATAGACGGATTTCCATTGTATTGGTTTGAATCGAAGTTAAGATCTCTAAAAAGGGGTATTTTTTGTTAATTTACTTAGAACATTAGAATGAATGCAATCACTTCGAGATATTCAGTATGTTACTAAGCAACATTTCAGGTTTAGTTTTTTAAATTTCTAGCCCAAAATATTATTTTTTCCGCTGTTGCCAGCCCTGCAACCAGACAGATACAGGAAATATTTTTGTCACTTGTGGGTCAGCGTGGTCAGCACTGAAACATCGGAGAAAATAAAAACTAGTGTTTTGAGTTTTTCATAAAAAATATCTAAAATCTAACAAAGGATTCGTTCTAAATTTGCAAAATTACCAAAATGGCGGCGATCCGAAACCACGTAAACGGGGTTATTTTGATTGCAGTTTTGAGTTTGGGCAACTGATTTTCATATGGTTTTGTTGATAAGTATTAACAATTATTTATAATAAAATCAAGACAAACAAATTAACTTTATCTTACTATCTTGATTATTTCAGCAAGGATGGATCAGTTTTTTTCTGTTTAATCTAAAACACAGCAACAATTAGTAGATCAGAATAATTTGTTCAATCAGATTGAGTCCAATTCTGGTGTCCGGGAAGGAGAACACGATCCATAGTTGGGTATAAAGTCTGAAACGCGCAAAAATTGGTCAACTTCAAATTGGTGTATTTCTGTTAAAAATGCATAAAAAACCTGAAATGCTACATTTGGAAGTTGAGTGTATATACAATGGTTGCTAAGATGAGTTTTCACCGTTTGCTCTTCAATTTTCAAAATGACGTCCAAGCAAGAGGAGCAGCGTGTCAAAATTTTGCTCGCGCCGCAAGATAATCCGACGTTGTCACACGCCAAGTTGGAAAAATTGCTGGATAAGGCCAAATCGACCGTTGCAAACATTTTAAAAGTGTTCGGGAGCGTCTGTTGACCGCCAGGAAGACTGGAAAAGACGGCAATCGTAATCCGGACGTGGCAGCGACGACGAAGAAGGTGGCTTTGAAACATAAGCGGAACCCTTATCTCTCCATCCTCGACGTCGCTGGCAAGCCCAATGTCTCCCATACTACTGTGCAGCGGGCCAAGAAACGAGCCAGTTTGTCGACGTTTAAGAAGGTAAAGGTTTTTTTTTATATATCTTTATTAAGGAGACTTTCAGCCCTGGATGGTTCGTCTCCAAGGTAAGGGTGGCGAACTGAGATTATAAACAAAACACATCGGCAAAGCAGTGATCTCGAAAGCTGTATACGAATCTGATTGATCACAAAGTTAGACTGTGTCGTCATGGACCACGAAACTCATTTGAAGGCGGATTTGAAGCAGCTTCCGGGACAGGAGTTTTATACCGCATCAGGAAAAAGGAAAGTGGCTGAAATTTTCAAAACCATCAAACAATCGACGATCCCGAAGAAATATCTCATCTGGCAGATCATGTGAACGTGTGGTCTAAAAAGTGGCATTTTTATTACTACGGGAACCATCAATCAAGAGATCTAAAGCAACATAATAGACCTGCACTGTTCTGGCAGGACTTGGCGAGCTGCCACAATGGGGAAAAGGCAATCGAGTGGTACGATGCGAACAACGTTGTTGTGGTACCTAAAGACCACAACCCTCCCAACAGCCCAGAACTCCGCCCTATCGAACGGTATTGGGCCTTGGTCAAACGGAATCTCCAAAAAAAAAAACTAATAAATCCATGAAAAACGAGCAGCAGTTTAAATCTAACTGGCATTCAGCGTCGCATAAGGTCGATGAGACTACTGTGCAAAATTTAATGGAAGGGGTTGAGCGGAAGGCACGGCAGTTCAGATTTGGCAAACCAAAATAATAAACAGACATTTTTTCCTTTAAATTATATGAAATAAAAATAAGAAGATTTTTGTGATATGAATTTTGACCGAAAGAAACGATTTTTTGTCGACCAATTTTTGCGCGTTCTAGACTTTTCTTTTGGCGGACAAGCTTGTTGGTGGTGGCAGTGTGTGTACTCCTTTCGTTGACGGGAACTGCATGGATTGCAGCAGCCCAAAATTCAAACAGTTGGACTACGGTGCGCAACATGGACAATATAATTTTAAAATAATTTTTGTGCAATTAAAATGCATATACGAATACCTATCCGGAGAACGTCATTTGATTTTTTGTTTCAGTTGCCTGAATTACCCCTGATCTACCAGAAGAATTAAAAAATAAACAAATCACTTGAAATATTAGAATTTTTGATCATCTGGAGACCTCTTCAATAATCCCTGCTCTTGCTTGCTTCTTCAAATAATGCTGACGAGACGTCGTTGATTTTTTTTTATCAGTCCAATATCTTCATAATAATACTTGATCTACTTGAAGGCATCATAAACTAGCTAATCGCTGATTAATACTACGGTTATTTAAATAATCTCTGATTCAGCTGACATACTGAAGAAATATGTGAGGGATTACCTGATTGAATAGTTGATCAGTAGAAGGTCTTCTGAATAATTAATCAATCTGAATCCTTGAAAAAATATCCAAGGGGCTGTGAAATTCTCCGATGTTCAGTGATTGTCTCTGAATTTGCATTACTTCAAAAAATTTGGGAGCACTTTGAAGAAGTACAATGAACCGTGGGGAAATATGCTATCAGGAAAACTGCGGAGCTTAAGGCAAGTTCCGTAAATTTTAGGGCAGTACAGAGAAATCTAATTTATTGATAAGTTCAAAGAACTTCTGGGGAGTAAAGATATCTATAGGAAAGTCCCGAATATCGGGAAAGTTTAAATATATTCAAGAGAATATTTAGACATCTTTGTACATTATAGGAAAATGCTTAAGTTCAAAGTAGTTATGAGGAGAACTTCAAAATAGTTCTGAGGACAGCTTCAGAGTAATTCTGAGGAGAATTTCAGAGTTATTCTAAGGAGAATTTCAGAGTACTTCTGAGGAGAACTTCAGAATTTGTCTGTGGAAAGTTTCAGAGTAAGTCTGAGGAGACCATCACAGTAGTTCAGAGGAGACCTTCGGAGTAGTTCTGAGGAAAACTTCAGAGTAGTTCTGGGGAAAGTTTCAGAGTAGTTCTGAGGAGACCTTTGTATTAGTTCTGAAGAGAATTTCAGGGAAGTTCCGAGAACTCCAGAGAAGTTCCATTGCTTCAGGAAAATTTCGGAAAATTGATGAAACTCCCTGGGAGCACCCAGAACATGTCTGGCCTGTGTGGTCCTGAGTTCTTAATATGGCCATTAGACTGATGCAAAATTTGAAATTCTCGCTCCACAGTGTTCAAACGGCTCCTATTTGGTTCCTGATTAGCCTTCCAAAATTTGAACTCATTTAGTAAGAAACTAACTTGGCACAAACCATTTAAAGCTTATATGGAGATTACTATAGGAAAACCAAATTTTGTGTTCATATCTATCTAATAATTCATCGTATTACTCTGCTCTAAAAATTGATAACTGTACTTGTAGTAAATTTTCACAACTACAACTTTGTTGAGGACCATTTTTCGATCAAATGTAAGGATCAAAAGTTGTTAATTATTCTCAATCAACTGCTCAGCAGGCAACATTGGTGTTTCTGGGAATAGAGCTAAAACATCATGGCTACTATGTCACACTGCAGAATACAGTGTTGCCCACAAAACAGTTACTTGATCATGCCATAAGATTATCAATCTCTTAAGCAATTAATAACTATTTAAATTGATGTTTGGCTGAAAAACAATATTGCGCAAAGTTATAGCTGAGAAAATTTTCCATAAGAATAGCTACATAAATTTTTAATGTTGCAATAAGGAAAAAGGATAGAAGACTACGAAGAAAAAGTTTGGTTTCCCCATAGTAATTCCGATATAAGTTTCAAATGGTTTGTGCCCAGTCAGTTTCTTACCAAATCAGTTCAAACCTTGGGAGGCTAATCTAGTCCCGATTTGGAACCGCTTAAGCCCTGTGAAGCGAAAATGTCAAATTTTGCATCACTCTAATGGCCATAAATGTTCTAATTTTTGAATTCTCATGTAGTTTGATGTGTCACATGAGGATGTAGGTTTAAGTTTCACTTCTCCAGTGGTATGCGGAACATGTCCGGATCTAGCCAACATGGAATTGAGTACTTAATATGGCCACCAATAATCATATTTTTGAATGTTCATGTAATTTGATGTGTCGCTTGAGGGTGTTGGTTTAATAAGAATCTAACCTCTTCCCCGGGGGTACCAATGATCTTATTTTGAATTCTAATGTTGTTTGATGTGTTGCATGAGGGTGTTGGTTCGAGAAGAATCTGACCATTCCCCCGGGGGTACCCGGAACATGTCCGGATGCGACCAACATGATTCTGACTACTCACTACGATCTTCGATGATTATTTGGTTCACGGCTTGAAGGTTCTGGTTAATTCAAAATGACAAAAAATACAACTGAATACATTGAGCATTTCTCAGGTTACCACTCAACCGCACCGCATTTTTCCAAAATGTTAGAAAAGGGCGTTTTAGTAAATTGCCGATTTTGCCGCATCGTGGTCATTGTGGATTGTCAAACGAATTTCAGTGTATTGGAAAATTTGCGCTTGCCGCTATACCGCTACCATTATGGTCAGCCCTTTAGTGTGGGTACGGTTGTTTTTGATCTGGATTTAGTGCGGTAAGTGATGCGATCGGTAAAGCTTATTTGTTTATTTAAATCTAAAGGGGATAGATAATTAGGCATAGTGACATGGTACTAAAAAAGGTAGCATTTTCAACTGAAAGTAGTTTGATCTGCCACAATTTGCCTCAGTTTGAGCTAAAGTTATTGAAAAGGTGCCAAAAATTATTCAAAAAGATTTAAATAAATATACGTCACAAAAGGTAAACAATGTCCAGCAAAACATGTGCATTCTAATATATATAAAAAAATAGCTTTGTAGAACATTTGAACGCATTAAATTAGTTGTGTGCAAAACAATGCTTTATCTCGTCAGAATCTAGAAGTAGTGAAATGCTGTCTTCGAGAAAGATGCTAGTTCTACATGTTTTATGAAGACACTAACTCTTTTTATGCACATTCGAGAAAAGTAAATTTTGCATCACCCTAATGATATTTAATCAACTGATAAATTATTAATGAGTATTAATTGAGAGCATTCCATGCCAACCAATCCATGAATTGAATACTGTGTGCCCACAGATATCGAGGAAAATTGCGGCTTGGTAAGACCGTGCTTCTCAACTGACTGAGACCCCCTATTCATCCTGAATATCCACCTTAAACTATTCCTATACAGTCAATTAATGATTCAATCATCTGCTTCTAACAAGTGACAAAGTGAGCTCCCTATTTATTAACTCACAAAACAATATCCGGTATCAAAAAAATCCAATTGAAGCATTCAAGTACTTACCCAGATACAATGTAAAAACTGTACATAGTGCCAGTTGACTTTCGCTGAGGACCATTTCCTTATCCGGATTAACTACGGCTGCGACTGTCACCACACAAGACTACACAGCCAATCAATATCCTCCTCCGTTGTGTTTACAATGCAAACTATTCTGACACTCGGTATACTTTTCTATCCCCTATTCCTTGCTCGTATAGAACTTCCCACACAACACTCGGGCCACTATCACTTCATACACAATAACACAAATTGGTCTACACATCTACCTACACAATCCGGCACTTCACTCCCTGTCCCTGTAGGATTCCGATTGCTAAAAATGGAAGAGAAATTCAAAGAGATTCACAGACACTTGAACATGAACACTTTGCCACCGGTCGGTGGTTGATGACCACCACTCCGTCCATCATCCGGTGGGACATTCCCCACTGCTTCATGAAAAATAAAAACACCGCCCACTAGCTCACAAAGCCACCCACACGTGGAAAAAGCTCAACCAAGTGCACCGAAGCTGTTGTTTTCATTGTTCCATCAATTCCTCCCTGGCTGGCTATTTCGGACCGTTCCAAGTGAAATTTTAGAGTGCACTTTCAACATGTACCCGAACTATTAATAGCTGTCATGGCGTTTCGCGATTTTCCAATAACCTTTTTGTGTGCAATCCTACCTACATGAGCAGCGGGAAGGACCTGTGAGGGTGAACGATGTTTGTCAATCGAGAAAAATAAATACATTTTTAAGTGATGAACGAAACCAGCCAACAACAAAACGCTATTGAATTGCACTAAGTGCACACACACACAAAGTCATGCCAATTCCCCTTTAACATTGAAAACATTGAAACATTTCAAAATCTGCAGTACATTTTCGTTTGCAAAGTCAGTTTCAACGGAACCTAATTAAAAGGAAAATCGTGCAGTGCACCGCGCAATGGCAGTTCAAAAGTTATTAGGTACTCGGAGCAAATATCGTGTGCGTGTCAACAATTTCGACACCTCCGGTTGGTTAGCCGACTTAATGGTGATGATGGTGATGACTACTGCACTTCTTCGAAAGTGCATATCGGTATCATTTATAGCTTCAGTTTAGTGATGCCTCTCGATGGTGGCATCCTTGCAGCAAGCTGTGGGGCCTTGCATGCAGTTTGTCTATATTGTTATTGATTGTAGAGTATGCAATTTGTTGTTGGATTTGCAGCATGCCAGCCTTGTGGGCTTGAAGTGATGGTGTGAATTTAACACTAATTGACCTTTTGTTCTGACAACGAAAGATTCGTTGTTGATGTTTATGGCGGGAAAGTGAACCGTTTTCTGTTCAGGAGTGTGCAGAAATTATAAATGTCTCATAAAGCCTTCCACAAGTTATGGACAAGTAGTCTATGGTGTCAGAGATGGAGGATTTGGAACACACAAAATAAATAGCATATAGGGAAAATGGCTCTAATTTGGGCTTTTTTTGAGCAAATTTTATCAAAATTTCACTGAATGAAGCTAAGAGTGTATAGAATCACAGTTGTAATAGCAACCAGTGGAAACTAACGATTTTAAATTGGCTCACTACTTGACTAGCCTATAAAGCTTTTTGACGTTCAATCGGCGCACACTACTGTACCATTTAAAGCGAACGAGTGCGAGCAAGAGGGAAACAGATTAGTGGGAAAACAAACCGTCCATTCATCCATGTGTGCTAGATAGAGAAAGATGATTAAACGTCAAAAAGGTCTATTGGTCCCAAGCAAGTCGATTAACGTAAACCATTCGAGTCGACTTTCTAGTACTACACACTGTTTGTTTTGATTTGCTATGAAAATTTGACAGATAAAATGAGGGGTTCGTGGATTTTCCTATATTTCGAGGGGTGCATCGATTAGCTTGGGACCGAAGATAGTACCAGAGCTGAGCCTAAAAGTTGAGCTCGTTTCTTCGGGACCTCCTAGTCTTAGAGTTACCTCTATGGTAATAGGTTGTCAGGATAAGTTCATTTGTTTACATCGTGGCTTCACCGGAGCAAGCATGTTGCGATTCGATCCTGCACGCTCGAAACGAAAATCCCGGTCTATCCGCTCCTGGCAGTTTTCGATCAAATTCCTGGGCAGGAATGTTATACCTCGGTTGACCGGAAGAGTGACCCAAAAGAATGTAAAATCAAAAAGAAGTCTAATTCCCGCAAAGTTCCCTGTCTGGCAAGCAATCTGCAGTTGTGGGCTGAAAAGCGAAACTTTCGTTACTTCTGGGACCATGAACCAGCAAATTTACCAGGAGGAGTGCCTACCAGTGTCTGTTTTTATCATTTACCATTACACTCAAGGAGTAGCGCTTCAACCCAGTGTAGATAAATTGGGTTTGTTTTGAAAATCATCGCTGTTACGTACGAGCGAAATGAACAAATGAGTTCATTATACATCAACGAATGCGTGTTTGTTGATATTCTCCAGTGCTTGATTATCCAACCCGAAATTGTCAAAATCAGAAATGATCCTCAAAAGCAAAATGATCAAATTCATTTTGGGCAAAATGATTATTTTGAATATTGTTGACTCCAGAGCCTAAAACTGGAGCTTTTTCATCGGTTTATGTGTAAAAACTTAGATGACGCGTCCTTCAGCGCTATATTTATGTGAAATGAAAATAATCATTTCGCATTTGATCCTCAAAATCATCCCCACCAAGATGAAGACGAATATTAATATTGGCAACAACGGTGGCGATAATGAACATCCAGCCACGAATGAAGAAAAACAAATTCAAGAGCCACATGTGAAAAGGGCATACAAGCTTTTTGTAAACAAACTTGTAGGCCCTTTTCTCGCCAACCGAGGGTACCCCACGAAAACTAACAACATCATCGAGATGTTGTTAGCCCTATCCGATGATGTTGATGGTTTGCGTTGGTGTCATATGGGTAGCGAGAAAAGGGCATAAGAAGGTTTGCTTACAAAAAGCTTGTATGCCCTTTTCACGTGTTGTTCTTGAAATGTTTATTACAATAATCAGAGGTTGCCTTGATCAAGAGAATGTTGTTATTTCAAAATTCAGATTCATGCAAGTAGTTGGTATATCTGTTTGCCTTTATTTTCAGCTAAGTTGTGTGTAGAAGAAATCTCGCCTAACTTTTCAAAAGGTCCTATCTAACATTCCACTCTTTTCGAGAAAAACGAGGTTGAAGATTGACAAAATCTTTTTTGATACTATTTTAAACCAAATCAACTTTTGACATTTTTAAGACCTTTAATAGTAAAATGCGATAGTAAAATTGAAATTGAAATTATAATCTACCCTTTTCATACATTTTTTTTCTATGAAAACGTGAAAAATGTTACATAGGACATTTTGCTCTTGTCAGGTGTACATTGGACATGTTATATAGGACGTTTTGTTATAATCACAGTTACATAGGTCATTTATGTTTTCAACACTATTTGTTTGTTTTTAAGCATTATGAGTGCATAATTTAAGTTATACGAGTTAAACGAACAATATGAGTATTGGACAATGCATCAACTTTTTTTTAACGGTATATCGCAACACTGCCCATAGATTGTTTTGGTCGATCGTTGCTGGTCGCGTGAGCTGCTTTTTATTTGATAACAATGTTATTTTAGGGGCTGTTCATTAACTACGTAGACAGCTTTTCGGTATTCTTGACCCTCACCCTCCCCATGCGTAGGCAATTGTCCATATAAAAATTTTAAAATTTGTATGGGCCGTGGATAATTGTCAATCCCCCCCCCCCCCCCCCCGGAAATAGTAGAAAAATGCTTGACATGAAAATTCCAATGTGCACAATCACATTGTTTTGGTTTGTTTGAACATTTTAGACGTTCTACTCGTATAAACACAAAGGACCGAAGTACAGATCTGCACTGTTTTGGTTTTTGTGATACTTCAGACGTTTGTCTTGATGAACATAGTCAAACGTCTTATGTAACAGTGAAACATCGTTAATGCAAATTTGGACTTCAGACGTTTTGTTAATTTAGAATTTTCTCAATTCAATTGACATTAATCTGAATGTGTGTGTGTGCATAATGTTCTTAGGTTCAAATGTTACAATGTGCATTTATAAACTCGATTTGTTTACATTTGTTACTTAGGACCTTTTGAAAAGTTAGGCGAGCACCTGGGGCCTACTGAAGGACTACTGCCTTTTCTGGAGCATCATGAGGTGGATTGCCTATTCTGGCCGGACTTGGCAAGCTGCCAGTACTCAAATTCCACCAAACAGTGGTACAGCGAAAATGGCGTCATAGTGGTTCCCAAGGAGATTAATCCGGCCAATACTCCAGAAGTAAGGCCACTTGAGGTATACTGGTCAATTGTGAAGCACATACTGAAGAAAAAGGGCGGAACTGCAATTGACCTGAAGGATTTCAAGCGGAAATGGAATTTGACAGCCAAACAAGTGGGAACAGGGCTCGTGCAAAAGATGATGGGCCATGTACGAAGAAAAGTTCGAGCAATGTCCTATGGTAAGAAGGAATACTGAAAAAATGGTCTTACAATTAGCATAATACCTACTAACGTATAGCTGTTACATTAAACTATGAAAAATAAAACGTATTTTTAAAACCCGACAAAATGTTCGTGTTCGGATTTTTTCGTGTTCAACCTTTAATTCCTACAACAGCTTAATTTTCAAGGTTAAATGTTTTGGCGAGAATGCAGTTACTTCGTATAATTAGCAGAGGTTTAATTTACACAATTATTACAAAAGACTTCTGACAATTACCTTATAGAATCTGTTTATGTCACGTCGACTTGACGGTCTCGAGGATACACGGGTAGGGGTGGTGCTGCTATCAACAATCAATACGAAACTAACGATTTTAAATTGGCTCACTACTTGACTAGCCTATTGGTCCCAAGCAAACGATTAACGTACCCCATTCTAGTCGAAATTCCAGTACTACGCAATGTTTGTTTTGATTCGCTATGAAAGTTTGACAGATAAAATGAGGGGGTTATTGGTTTTTCCTATGTTTCGAGGGGTGAATCGATTAGCTTGGGACCGAAGAGAGTACCAGAGCTGAGCCAAAACGTTGAGCACGTTATTTCGGGACCTTCTAGTCTTAGAGTTACCTCTATGCTGCTACTGTACCTTTCGACCAATGACAGTTATTGATGGTAAGCACATACCGTGGTAGAGGTAACAATAGCTGCAATTTCCAAACCTACGACTAGATGCCTCCCTTCAGATAATATCTTAAGTGTGGTACAATCGATACACCTATTTCAAACACATGATTGGTACATGAGCAAAGCGGTGATCATCTCTTTTTGCCAGGAGTGGCGGGAGGGGGGTGGATACCCCTCACCATCCCTCTCCAAAGGGGGAGTTTGGTAAAGAGAGATGATTATCCCGATTCGTACCTTCCTCAAAGTTGTCCTTGCTCGCTTTCTACTCTCTATATCCAATTTTCACACTGCCGTGCTCTAACGGAACTATCAACTCTATACGTTCATCTCCTCATCTATCGTATAAAAATTACTACTTTAGTCTGTTATTTGACATTAGCATCTTCAACTATGTAAATCGTTAACTTCACGCAGAAGTAGTACAAACAAAATAGTTAAAGTATCATTTTTCAGTTAGATTAGTAGGATTGTTGGCACAACCCTAGAGTCTCACTTTTAGAATGCCCATCGAATATGGACTTGATTTAAATCAAATGCATTTAATTTCCATCGTTTGCATCAACCATTCAGTGGGATGTGAACATCAAACCAAAGCATGCGCTTTTTCGGTGACACCTGTACATACATACTTGCATCGAGGCGATGATAAACAAACACAACAGGAAAAGAAAACTCGGAGTAGAGAATTCACGAAAATCTCCCTGCAACCTTCCCCTGCCAACATCAAAATCACGCAAAACCTGCTCCGCCGAGAACGCGAGACAACTCCGTTGAAATTCCGTAAAACCTCCGTTGTTTGCAGCATCGAAAATCTCCACCGGAATCATGCGGGAACTCCTCCTTCAAATCAAGAGAAAATACTGTACAGATTTCCTGAAACTTCCGTTGGCAGCACCGAAAATCACCACCGTGAATGCGAGAAAACTCCGTCGAAACTGGAATCTCCACTGGCAGAATCAAAAACCTCCACCAACATTGTGCAGAAACTCTTCCGCTGAAACGCGAGAAAACTCCGTTAAAATTCCCTGGAAACTCCACTGGCAGCATCATAAATCGCCAACGCCATCGAAGTTTCGCATTTTTTTTATGTAATGTATTTATTTGTCAACATCAACAGACTCAATGTAGTCCAAATGTATTAAATTTAGTCAAACCAAGTCAAACGTAATCCTGGTGGATGAACCCTTTATCAGAACAAGACAGCTGCTAGAATGGGACCGAAATCATGCAGAATTTAATTCACAGAGAAGACAAGAACAGATCCGTTGAAACTTCCAGGAACTCCCGCTGGCAGCATCCAAAATCACCGAAATCACGCGGAACTTCGTTTCTGGGTCTCTGGGAACCTCCGTTGTCAGCATCTGAATTTTCGAGGGGAGTTTCGACGGAGTTTTCAGAAATTCACGACGGAAAGGGTTCCAAGAGATTTCGGTGGAGATTTTCGGTGCTGCCAAAGAAGGTTCCAGTGAGCTTCGACGGAGTTAACTCGCGTTTTCGGTGGAGATTTTTAATGCTAGAGATTTTAAAGGAAGTCCAGACAACTTCACAGAAGTACAGTGAACTTGAGGAAAATTAAGGAGAACATTAAACAAAAAGTTTCAATAGCGTCAGGAACCATACAGATCTTTAGGGCAGTTCCGATAACTTCAAGGAAGTTTCGAGAACTTAAGGAAAGTCCAGAATTAGAAATAACCTTTGCGTTCTTAACGTCTAAATATTCAAAGATTTCAAAATTTCAATTAGCTCTAAAATCATAATTTCTCAATCTTTATCTGCACAACAAGTTGAATTTTGTCAGAAATATATTCAAGTATATTCCCGGCAACCCGGTATTTCTGACACCCTGAATGTTTTGGTTTGAAATCGCAAGGATAAATCGGATTGAATATGACGCGGGAAGTGGCGAGTGTGCGAAGTTTCGGTGTTTTATGATCCATAGGGTAATAAAAGTCCTGTGTTTTAATGTTTTATAATGCCCTCAAAGGCAGACCAGAAACCTAACCTTTCGGCCGGAAAGAGTTGGAACCGGTGGGGAGCATTGTTGGAGACCGACT
Organism: Ochlerotatus camptorhynchus; assembly: GCF_037179485.1. Taxonomy (NCBI): domain Eukaryota; kingdom Metazoa; phylum Arthropoda; class Insecta; order Diptera; family Culicidae; genus Ochlerotatus; species Ochlerotatus camptorhynchus. The sequence goes on from NW_027040988.1 coordinate 6,564,059, forward strand.
GTAGAGGGTGATAAATAGACTTCTTTAGTTTGTTTTGTGTGAGTTGCAGCATTATTTGAATTAAGGGTACTAATGAGGTCTGATTAACTGCCTCTTCCTCTTGATTCCACTCTAGGATTTCGTATTTTGATCTATAAGTGAACTGCTGGTCTGAGTTCCTCTGGTATATTCAATTAGAAGATGTTCCTGAACATACAGTCAAACAGCACGTAATGTTCTGAACAAGTTCAATGACAGTTGTCCAGCTGTGCTCCCATTTTATTTACAACAATCTAATGCCTACGAGATTGTTCCGAAGGTATGCCGAAAATGTGCCGATAGATGTGCCCAAGCTGTGCCGTATATAATTTCGGCACAATGTGCTGAGTGACTTACCCCTTGGGTTCTGGAGTTATTCCGGTTTCCGTTTGGGTCCCAGAATTTGGCTTTGTTGTTCTGTAATAACTATAATCAAATCATGCAATTGTACCAATGGTAGCTATACCGATGGTCCATGATTACATTGGGCATCTCGGAATAGTTACGGTGCCCCCGTGGAAGAGGCCAACTCTCAACAAGAACCAAAACCCGTCGTACGACATATCAAAGTTCATGATTTAATAAAATTTGGCCAGTAATGACCTTATTGATAGTCTATGGCCACAATAGTCCTCCCGGCCATATTCCTTTGCCCCAGGAAAAGTGGTCAATTCTCAACAAAAACCAAAACCTGTCGTGCGACATATCAAACTTCATAATTTTACAAAACTGCAAACCTAAACTTTAGAGCAGTTTCGAAAACTTAAGAAAAAATGCAAGACTTCAGCAAAGATCAGCGAACTTCAAGGCAGTTCCATTAGTTTCAGACAACTCATGAGAAGTTTAGAGGTTTTAGTGCAGTTTTATTACCTTTAGAAAAGTTTAGAGTACTTTCAGGGAGATTGATACCGAATAAATCTTAAGATTTAAATGGCGGCAAAAGATTTGAAACTCGTTTTTTCGCGACATCCCGAACGGAAGTTGGGTTTGCGTTTGAAGGCAGCAACCACTTGCTTGTGATGTTCAACCAACCCCCTGCAATGCGGTGCAGTTCTTGAAACTGCCGAAAACATCAGCAGTGCTGGTGATTCATAACATATTTAAGCTCCAACCATGTAACATTGAATGCGGTAATGTGGCAACAAATGTAATGCCTTCAAACCCATTCTTACTTTCCCGCAATGGACAATTAAAAAATGATTTAGTTTCAATTTCAACGGATTTCGAACTAACAATCCTCCTTTTCCCCGATAACCGCATGAACGTGTCCGGCGATATTGACCATATAATTTAATGAACCTATGGAATATGTACATCGCGAATGTTTGCTCACTGCAAGCCACTCACTCATTTCGATCCTTGATTTCGATTGAATTGGTGATGTTCGACACAATTTGAGCCACCTGATATCATTAATAAGGATTTTTCGATGTTTTCTTGGGCACTGAAAAAATCATGGATCACGGCATGATTTTAACAAGAATGCTACGTTATGATGAGATGATCAAATTCTCGTTTTTGCACCACACAGTGCAATCGATTCCAAACCAGGGCCTGAACATCACATCGAAATAAAAGCCCATTTGGTTGCAATTTGAAACTGTTTTGAAGCTTGCATGGCAATTGCAAGAGGGAACTGAACTTTTTGCTTAAGTTGACCTAGCTTTTAAGCCATATTCTGTACTCATAGGAAATTTTCTCAGCCACAACTTTGATGAAGTCCACCTTTTACATAAACGTTTTAAGTATTGTAATCAGGCTTCGTGCACAAATTACGTAACGCATGTATGGGGGAGGGGGGCTGAGTTTGCGTTACTTATTCTTACATATAGGGGAGGGGGATCTAATTTAAGCAAAATGAAAGAAATCCAAAACGAAACAAAAATTTGCTGTAAATAAATCCACGCAACCCTTAAATCTATAACATAATAAAAATTATTGAAACTGGTAATGGAGATTTTTTATCAAGTCGTGAAAAAAAAAGAAAGGATCAAGTGAGTTAGAGTTACGTTATGTTAGGGGGAGTATTGTCAAGAGTTACTATTGTTATAAAAATCTAGATTTTTTAGATCACATAATTTATGTACCACGCCTTACTTGAAACTCCTCAAATCTATATGAAATAAAAAATATGTGTGTTCCTTTAGCCCGGAAATTTTAATTCACAGTGCACTATTCAGTTTTCTCTTATTACGCCAAATGACTTCCGGTCTACTGGGCTTCAACCTAATGGCCCAAAATCATTATCTTAATTGATGAAATTTAAAATCTTAATTCCCGGTGGGTTAAATTAAACGTTTGGTTTTGCTACTGTAACTTGACTATAAAAAATATATCATCATACTATCAACCAGAATGTTTGAAAACTTTCTGAATCAGAATCTCCGACCAACAGTGACCACCAAACGCAATTGTTATGGACAAACACTAAACAAAACAAATTGCCTTGATTATTTAATACGTGCTTTACGACCATCGCCGTCGTTCACACACAAAAACCACCTAACGATTACCCATTCCCTTTCAATGTCACCATCGATCAGCCCTCCAGCATACGGTCGGTCTTTTTGCAGCCTCACTTCCTCGCGCTCAAAGGTCACACCAATTCACAACAGCTCATCAAATACGATCACACATTAATCATGTTCACATTTAGGTAGGTATAGGCCTATCACCAAACCAAAATCACAAAACTTCGATACACCCAACGCACATCATGCAGCTAACATAACTCAACAGTCACCATTTGGACGACCACACCGGTGCCGGTTTTCAAGTGCAATCTCGTTAACCGTGACTTTACGCGGCATTACTTGTACCGAGCCACGCAGTTGCACAACTTTCCAACCTTCGGATGTAAGTCTCATGCCCCAGAAAATGTCCTAGCCTAGTTCGAGTGCTCACGGGTGGTGCACTTTTGCAATAGCAAATCTACATCTCAGCTTTGCAGCATCGCATGTGCAGAAAAATAACCCTCCCTCAAGAAAACACCACTCCGAGCGACTATATTTTCCGACCACGTGCCACTTACGTTACGCTCCGTTACGACGCGTTACAGACTTATGTGCATTTCACTGCTAAACAAACTATGCGCGGAACCCTACACCTGATATCTTCGGACTGTTGTTTTGTTTGTGCCTCCTCGCGCCGCGATCGCTAATCGACTGATGCTTTGAGCCACCGTTTGAACTTCAGTAAGCCGACGACGCACCTCCAGCAGTTTTGCCATCAGAGCGTCGCTATACCGCACCGCGCGCCGTTGTCATCATCATCGATGTCGGGTTCCGCTCTACGATCCCTGCTATGTACATATTTCACCCGGTGTGTTTTGTTTTGCCGAGAGGCAGATCCACGACACCCATACCTAAGCTAACCCACAGAATGCTATCATTTCGATAGATCGTCACAATCACACCAATGCAGGTGACAAGTTTCGGATCGGAATACTCTGTTCTACCGGTCAACATTCCTCATTTGTATGCTACAGTGATGGAAAGGTGGACGTATCAAGAGTCCTAATGCGTCGTCGCACACAGGAGTATTTGGGTCGAAAAGCTGGTCAAAATGGGAAAACTCAAAACTCTCGCTAGCTCCTCACATTGTACGCCACTGTCCTGTGCGTTATGTTGCAGTCATTTTGACTTAATTTTTGCCTCATCAGCTGTCAAAATCTTGCTGTTAGTAGCATGGACAGTTTTCATCCAATACATTAGTGAGAATCATTCTAAGTTTTCTCGAAATTCGAAACAGTTATTTACCTGTATTCAAACAGCTCTACGAAAGGTATGTGGAATATTTTGAACCTAATGAGAACAGTATTTAAAATAATAAACATAATCGGGAAGGAAGTAAGCTACCATTGTTTACTAATGAGATAGTATTGAGATGCTTTTTGATTATCTTCCGGACCTTTCCGAGCAAAATGTTTGAAACCATTTGGTAGATTGGACTTCTAAGAAATGAGTTGCCTAATCTAATCTAATCTAACGCCAACACAGCCAGTTCTTGAAATGAAATGATTTATATACCTCCATTACTTTTCTTGTCTATTTGATGTATGTTTCACGTCGAAGATGCGTCTCACATACCAAAATGACCGGCTTACTTGCAGCATTTAAGGGGCAAGATGATTAAAAAAACATTGGGTCTGTTTAAATCCAAGCCTGTTTAAGTTAAAAAGGTTAAGTGATGATCCATTTTCCTCTGACGGATCTGAAATGAACACTAACACTTGTCCCAGCCTTTTATGGCTTATGGCTATAGCGTTATGACTCACTTTCTGAAAAGAAAATAGGGAAAGGAAAAGGAGAAGGGCAAAAAGAAATAATTATGTATACTGTAGGCTCTAGTGTTGGCCTATTATTTAACAATCGGAACTCATAATTAGAGGAAATGGCTCTAATGTTGGCCTATGGATCTAACATTGGGCGCATCGCTAAAAATCTGCTATTGATCAATTTTATCTAGATGAACTTGTCATTGGGACGGTACTAATGGATATTTTTGGTTGCTATTGAAAATTTAGTCGATTGCTGAATTTATGTATGGGCCCAAATTAAGGACATTTAGGCCGACATTACATACATTTCCCCTATATGTTATTATAACAAAATATACGGAATTAAACTCGAAGATGCATGAAAATCATTTTGGCCAGCTTTTCGACCCAGATACTGCTCTGTGCGTCATTGCGAAGTTTGTAAAAGGTGATTGTTCCGATATTGTTTATGGATATTTTGGGATGGAATAGACGCGTGCGTGCTGTTTAGTGTGGCTGAAATGCTTCCTGGAGATTGAAACGTTGTTGAATTCCGAATGGCGAAGGGTGATAGGTACCCGAGTAGCCGATAATATCAAAGCAATAGCAAGTTCTATTATTAAAATGGGGGAACAGAACATCAAAAAATGCTATTAGTTTTATTTGTAGAAGACAGTGATGGTATGGTCATTAGCAAATTGATATTTTTCCACTCTCATACGCTCTCAATATCACGCGTGATATTGGAGAAAAATATAATGCTTGATATTGATTTTACAAGCTCCTTTCATATTGCGAGACTATTTACAACGTGTAAAGTTGAAGCTAAGAGTTGAATCGACGCAAAAATGATTCCGTTGTAGGGTTTTTGATCTAATTTCCGTCCTACTAAGCACAATCCGCGCTTTACCTCTCTGTTTTGAACGGGTTTGAACAAACATTTGAATAATTCTGTCAAAGATGGCTTCTAAACTTATTCACCTTTCCATACGTACCGTTAGATTTGATAAAGAGTGACAAATTGTTGAGATATTGTTCAAAATCTAATACTGCTTCTTGATTCTAAATCCGTCCTACGAGTTTCAATTCCGTCCAAACGCATTGAAACGCCATTAAATTTTCTTCGTCGTACGGATAAACGAAGAAAAAGGGAATTCGCTAGGAGCGCTTCTTTTGTTTTGAAAACAATCAGCGTAAATATTCATACAATGCGCTCTAATAGGATTTATATTGTAGCTAATGAACTAACGCATCGGAACAAACCTATGATTGATTTGTGCACGGTTAAATCATTGATATTATTGATCTTTTCGGAAATGGGCGATTACGATGAAGTAGCGCTCTACCCTACCTCGTTTTCTTAGAAAGAGAAGGTATAATAATGCTATCTCTTTTATCTCTTCACTAATGGCAGACACAAAGCGACTGCTACCAGCCGTTAGGGAAGTTTCGGTTGCGTTCGGGTGTAAAGCAAAAATCATGAAACTCAATCTCACCACAGTTTGGAGATATTTGCAGCTGGTAAGTTTTGTTAGCTTGATATTCCGAGCTGCAACATCACAGCTGGCAATATCAACTGCAGTTGTGTGCTTAATGATTTTTGTCTCAGAAAATCAAGCGGTGAGATTTGATTTTTTTTATATTTTTCCAACACTGGTAAAAGAGGTAACATATCAAAAATAATATCATAAAATCTATGGGACCAGAACTAAGTAATAGCAAAGTCAATTGTTAGCATATCTAAAGAGTAGAAAAAATCATAGCAAATAAATATCACATTTTGCTATTATCTTATATCTCATCAAGCTCCTGTTGTTCAAATTAATAAATTTATTTACGTATGAATAGCTTATTCTGCAATCAACTCATAGTTAGCTCTTGAATTCATGATACCAAAATATCATAACAATAGCAAATTATGCTTCGACAGCATATTCTGCAATTAACTTGATATAAAGCAAATAATAAGAAATTGATAGAAAAAATTGATATTATTTGACTCTGGTTTTGATATTCCCCTCTACCCGGGTATTGAGTTTTGTCTTCTCATCCTTGAATATTTTTGCGGATTTATGCCAAGCATTTGGAGCCAAATCATGCTTGGAGCTCAACGTGATTTGATTGGATAACTACCATGTGGTGCCCGTTCACCACTCAACCCGCATTCACCGCTCACTTTACACTTCAAACTTTATTTTTCATGCAAATATATAAAACATATTACCCTAGTTTTTTTGTGATCAACTGAAGTTATTAAATGTCTATTGTAAGCTAAATGACTCAATACAGTTTTGATTAGTTTTGAAGCACCTTTAAAAATATTTCCAATAGGTTCTGATGAATTGACAAAAAAATGGATGTTGTTGATATGGTCGATAAAAATGCGGATTTTTTTTTTAAATAATGTGTATGTAAAGTTTCTTAAGTAAAAAATATTTTTACATCCACATAGTTTCATTGAAATCTGGGAGGATGATGTCAACCTTTTGTCGAGTTGTCGAGAAGCATTGTAACAAAGTAGATGTAGGACAAACCAAGAGAACTTGACGGCTTCGGCATGCCAGACTATTTTCGGCAACCCAAATTGAAACACTATTTTCACTGGATTTTCTTACGAAAACACTTCGCTGAATGCATGCAAACGATTCTTTATGCTTTCAGCTTCAATTTGACTATATTTTTACCACTGAGAAAAAGCAATCTAGCAAGGTTTTCTTGAAATGAAACACACGCACTACAAATTGTTGCTGATTTCGAGTTGCCGATAATAGAACAGCAGATTTACATGCAGTTCAAATGCAACGGTTGCCGAAGAAAAACTGGTTGCCGACAATACTCGCTCTCACTAGAGAAGATTGGTGCTTTGTAAAAGCGTTTCAAAACAGTTTTTGACAATTCTTTCGTCTGAAATTGTTAGAGCAGCTGGCAGCAAAAGATTGTAAACAAACCAATACTGCATATGTGTGCGTTCCTTAGAGAAAAAGGCTATAGAAAGAAGGTCGCTGCGTAGGTTGCCGAGAATACGTAAATTCCCCTATAGCGGAGGTTAATAAGGCCAAAAAGCAAAAGGAAAAATGCCTAACATATGATTTCAAATCAAAGGTTGCAGAACACATCTTCACAGAGGACCACCAACTATCGACGGAGGACATTACGATTTTACGAACCGTATCTACACCATGGAAATTGGATGTTGCAGAAAGCCTCGAGATCAACAAACAACGTAATTCAACTTTACTCAACAGGGATCAAGAAAACGAACACACATGGCTTTTCAAGTTACTACCTAGAACACATCAACGAGTAAGCAGCGGAGTACCTGTTCCTACAGGAAATTGAATTTAAGTTTACCTAGTTTCTAAGTGAAAATGTACCTGTGTTAATATATATTCGGTAAATGCGATGTTTTTCTTCAGTCGAATATTAGTACAAGACACTGAAGAAGTCTGCACATTGTAGACGAAATACGCGTATCTGTCAAGGATAAGCAAATAAGGTAGTGGAATTAATTGGAAATTACTAATCCTTCTCTCTCTCATTATATTAGTGTTCTAGATGCACTTCCACAGTTATTAATTGAGGGATTTCGATGCCTGTACTATTTTTGCATTAGTATAATTGTGTGGCAAGTCCAATCATACTTCTATGCCTAGGGAAGTCGAGAAATTTTCCAACCCGAAAAATTCCTAGACCGGACCGGGAATTGAACCCAGCCACATCCAGCATGGTCTAGCTTTGTAGCTGCGCCTTTACCAACTGAGCTAAGGGAGGACCCAAGAATATGGGATTGTCCGGTCTGATGTGCTGATCCAGCTAATTACACGTCATCGTCATCCTCCAAAGGCTTTAAGCCTGTACTACCATCGGCCCTTTTCATAGCCTCCAAGATTATTGGATAACCGGGAAAAGGTTGAATAAGCGCCTTTCAAGTTAACACAGAACTAAACAGAAGGATAACAGCTGTATAGAAGCCTAAATAGATAGGCAATAAGAGCTTGCCCCAACCGTCACACTAAGTTCGCCAGGTTTGCTTGTATAGAGTAAAGGTTTCCTCATATCGAATAACATTTGAATACAGCTTGAGGCTGTATAAATGAAATGAGTAAAGCGTTTACATTGCGAAAATTGTTAATTGGGATGATTGGAACACACAAATTTCGTAAACTGGTTTTACCTGGTTTAACGCTTTCACAAAACTAGCACAACAATTACCGCACTACAAATCTTTCTAACTACTATACGGGGAATATTAACATAATACTTTCGAGAGCAAAATATATCTTAATGGTACCGTTCCATGATGTGCATGTTGAGCTTCATGGACTCATAAAGATTTTCAGAACATTGTTTAAGCCTATATTGAGCCATTAGAACATCATGTTCTTAGCCCCAGAAGAGTTTGGAGAACATTAAATATCTTATTGCTCTGCAGCTTCGAACATCAATCGGCCTTTCCGGCCGAACAAGCTCACCCCCGCCTTAAATATCCAAGGCCAGGAGATATTCAGCAGGCCCAGACCAGGTAGGTTACCCCCTCTTTCAAACCCTCCCCCGCCATGCAAACTAAAGCTCCTCGAGCTAGTCAACCAAATTTGGTCCGAAGACTCCATCCCTCATGGATGGACACATAGCCTCGTAGTCCCCATCCCCAAACTAGGAAAACCTGGCAAGCAAGCAGATGATTACCAACCCATCTCCTTCACCTGCTTCGCCACAAAATGATGGTCAACAGGCAGCTTATGCACTTCTTCGAATCCAACGATTCCCTCGACCACATACTTCAACTCGACCTCGAGATCCACATACTTCAACTCACTCGATCAAACCGCACATACCATCAGGCAAGCTCTGGTAGTCTCTTCGGTCGCAAGCTAATCGATGCACCCCTCAAAACATAGGAAAATCCACGAACCCCTCATTTTATCTGTCAAACTTTCATAGCGAATCAAAACAAACATAGTGTAGTACTAGAATTTCAACTAGAATGGGGAACGCTTATAGATTTACATGGGACCAAAAGGCTAGTCAAGTAGTGAGCCAATTTAAATAGTTAGTTTCCACCGGTTGCTACTACCATCAACTCCCAGCATTGCTGATTGCATCGAAAGCAGCTCCCCATTAGAGATGAACTAGCCTAAGGCTAAAAATCTCTTTAATAAAGAATTAAAAAAAAAGCAGCTCCCCACCTTTCGAAAGATTTATTGCGTACACGATCTGCTTTAGAGCAATCGACCCGGACGAGAAGACCACAGGCGAGGGGGGTTCCTCTTGATGGAGGCCAACCAACTCCTGATAAAGTGGACCAACCAAGAGCTCCCTACAGTGAGCAGAGTGCACTGGGTTGGAGCCAGGGGTTGGAACCTACCAAAAACCCGGACCGATTACTCCATCAAGAACAAGTTCAAGGCCGTTTCCAACCCCCTAGCTGTCATCATACCATCCGCTACTCCGATGGCTCAGTCCATTGCTCCATCTTCTCGGCCGAAGCTGATGCCGCCTTCATTGCTGCAACAACCACCTCGGACAACCCGATCTCCGTGTTTATCGGATCAGCTAGTGTAGTGGAAACCCTCGATTCAGACTTATCCAAATACCCGTGGATCCAAGGCATCCAAAGGTATGCCTCACCCGGCACTACCTTTGTTTGGATCCCGGTCACACTACGTGGCAACGTCGAGGCAGACCACCTGGCGGCCTTCGGAAGGCAAGCCACAGCATACACCGCTACCATACCAACTGCAGACCTGAAAAATGGGTCAACAAATCTTTTAATGACTCGTGGGCGTTTCTATATAAAATCTGCAAAGAACCACATACCGCGACCACTGCTACCCAAAAGGATTGCGCACCAAACCTTTTAAATATACCACGACCAGACAAGAACTTATTCAACCGACAAACGCAACGAAAAGGACATCCCAAGGTAAACGACCCGGCAGTATCGACGAATACCAAACGACTGTAGACATCATAGTCAGCAAAGACTCCCTTCTGGAGGGCCACACAAACCTTGGGAGAGGCCCTTCTGGACTCCCCATATCACAGGGGAAGTCGGGCTCCAAAACCGTTTAAATATACTCTACAACTTGAGGAGTTGCCTCTGGGGCTCCCAAAGATAAACCAGCATACGTCTGAAAGCCTCTTAAATAAAGAAAACCAATCAATCCATCTTATTGCTATCATTCAATGATGAGCAAGTTATCATGATGTGTTGAACATGTCAGAAACGTGCGTATTAAACCACATTGAGTCAATAGATTATCAAGATCATAACTCCAGTACATTTTGAAGAAGTTTAAAATGATGTTTAATGATTGATGAAGTCACATACTCATACAAAACTTGACTAATAATGCAAAATTAGCAAGAAAGGATTTATGGCCATCTCCCTGTATGTAGAATCCCCACGGTGGAATGGCGTTATCAAGATCAACAACGTTTCTCAAGACAAGAATCTAAAATTTGGTCTACTGGCTTTAGCGCGTTCAAAATCGAAGCCGTACAACGGAAGTTCGTCACCTGCCATGGAGTGACCGTACTAATCTTCAATCTTTTAAACTTGTCGAACCTCTCAACGGAATCCCTTTATAAGGAGCTTTGAGTGTGTTGGTTTATTTCCTTTTAATTCCGTTATAATTGCTTATATTTTGACAGATACGCGTATTTTGTCTACTACTTGCAGACTTCATCAGTGCCAAGTACTCAACACCAGTGAAGAAAAAGATGGATTCTTCAGTGGTATTGAGTACTTGACACTGATGAAGTCTGCAAGTAGTAGACGAAATACGCGTATCTGTCAAAAGATAAGCAATTATCAGTGTTCACTCGGCTGTCGACAGAAGCAGACCACTCTCAATCTGTGTCACGCGATCGTCTGTTTACTCGGCAGCAACCATTGTGTGGTCCTCCACATTGTTCTTCATCAGCAGTTCTTTCAGTCGATGCGTCGTCGACTTTTCAAAGCAACCATTTCGTGATGAATGTGTGAGTACTGACCACGTTTTGCGTCCATTGGAAGCGCTCTGACCCTCGTTGGCGAATCTGCCATACAAGTAAACCACTGGAAGCGGCTCCCGTTCTGGAAGAGGAGACTTATTGGATAGCGGAAGATAAAATGTTTATTGTGTTGTACCTTTTAACAATACTTTTAAGATGTATTGTATGGTATTGTATAGTGAACAACTTTATCAAATAAATTAATAATAATAATTATAATAAGCAATTATAACGGAATTAAAAGGTACTAATCTTCCCAGTTATGCTGATCGATACAGGTTGATTCATCTTAATTCACTCAACGTTAGGAGAGATGTAGCCAAAGCTTGTTTCGTTAGCGACTTACTAACATCTAATATCGATTGCCCAGAGCTTTTTAGTCAACTGAACGTGAACATCCGCACACTTCACATATCTTTCTCAATATAGCTTTTGACAATTGTTTCGAGTGTTTCGATTTCAACTTGTCTAGACGTATGATAAAAAAAAATGTTGGGAGAGCCCTATCTCTTTGATGTTATTTTTACAAGTTGATTTAACTTCTGTTTGGTTGCGATCTGAAGTTATCACTTGAATAGCATTTTTCACTCCCTGGCGCCACCTAAGTCAATTTCGAACTAAACTGTTTACTACACCCATCCGGGAAATGCAAGATAATATTACAGATTTGCATGAAAACTATGCAGATGTTTGACAAGCGCCAATAAATACTTCCTGTTCATCGTACTTTTCTTTTTAATAAGTCACAGTCAATAAGTCACGCCCCACCAATCCATTCACGACGCCCATATTCATTTCTATAAATCACGTTGAAAAAGTTGCACACCTTTCGTCCAGATCCGCTGTTTCATGTTTCGTTTTCCGATTAAACCACCACCAGGTAAGGGGAATGGCTCTAATGTCGGCCTAAGTGCCCCTAATATGGGCCCATATATAAATTCACTAGTAGGCTAAATTTTCATTAGCGACCAAAAATATCCATTAGTACCATCCGGATGAGGCGTTCATCTAGATAAAGTTGAAAAATAGAAGGTTTTAAGCGATGGGCCCAATCTTAGATCCATAGGCCAACTGTAGAGCCATTTCCCCTATACAAGATAAATCATCCGCCGAAGCCAAATCACTTCATGCTACAGGAAGTTATGGGAGAAAATTGCTTATTATCTAAGCTAGTCGTGTAGATCTTTTGTCTTTATCCAACTCCTTTTCGCTAGCTGAGACCGATCCCTGCGATGGGACACAAAGAACACATGGAAAAAACCAGCTTCGATTGTACTGCCGCAGCATATTGTGACTTGACGATGGTTAGCGATTTTTGGCACGGGATCCACTCCCGTCAGTGGGTAAGCCCCGGGTGGATCTCGACTGAATTTGAGATTAGCACATGGTGACAGCACCAATAAAAGGGAAGCGCACGCGTTCCATCCACCAAATTCGGAACAAAGGAAGATCGTTTTGGCCCTATGACGTGAATCAGCCAGAAGCAAGTTGATTGAATTTTAAATTTAGTGGAATCGTACGGTATGCTGCTCCACTGCTTGCAGTAGCAGTTAGTAACCAGGCGTGCTGATTAAGAATGTATATTGAATTGGCAAACGATCAAAAATTTCTACCTTTACTCGGAGGTAATTTCTTTCTGCTGAGTGTGATCGATTTTATCTGCCAAGCAGTACTCAGTTCTGCGGAATTTCTCCTATGCTTGATAGATAAATGTCCCAATTATGTGCTTAACCTGTTCAATTTCATCTATATGTCTAATTCTAGGTCGATTTGGAATATGGATTATATAGATATCCATATATAGAAGCAATCATAATTTACGAATATAATCCATTCGAAACAAAGTGCTATAAAATCAAACTTGCTAACACAACCGCTTTGACCAAAAAAAACAGTGAGACAATCCAAACCACACAAACACCGGTTCCTAGTGACGAATCGATTCGTAGCCAAACAAAGCCACTCTATGGCTGTTGAAATGACCAAACAAAAATCTTGTTTCACACCCCCGGAAGCCAAGCAACATTAGGAGGAAAACTGCTAGTACCTGTTTGCTATCTAAGCAAAACTACCCGATTTCAAATAAGATGGGATAAATACAGTTCTCCGTCACCTGTCAACATCATGAACTTCGCTATCACTCATAATCGTAAAAAAAACTTCCTCACTAGCTTCCAAATGCCAAAAACTACCAAACCCACTATGGAACGGCATCTAACGGCACTCACAGCGATTCAGCTTCCCATACAGCATTATCCTCGTTGACAAAACAAACAGCTGCCGTTGTCGTAGATTTGTATGTCTATCGCCTGCAATTTGTCACCCTCATCGTCATCAGCGTCACCTAAGGGCCGTCCGTCGGTCAGCTTGATCACACGCAGGATAGCATCAGATCAGCTGTGCTGTTCGAAAAAAAAAACACGACCACGCTCTTTGAACCGGTTTCCTGTAGATTTTAAGCAGCAGCACCTGACGTTGGTATGGAGCTGAGCTTGCCGTTAGATGGAAGCGAGTGGTGATGCGGTAGAGTGGGTACAAAATAATCACACCACCAAGGTCAGCCGATGATGCTGTGTGCGTCCGCACTGGAAATAGCTGAAGTGAGAAAAAAATCGCGCTCCCAAACATGGAGATTATAAATAATTAGCGACGCTATTACTCTGCCGAAACGATCCGCGATGTCAAGCCGCACCACGCCGGTGTCACCGTTACATTTGTGTATTTATTTTATGCGGTCATAGCTCATAGCGGGTGAGTGCCGCGTGTTTTGCTATTTCAAGTCAAGCACCGTGAGTTAATTTATCCATATAAGCAATGCAATAGTTTGGACATTCATGGCTGCAAAATTTGATTTGCGTATCAAATAATAATGGGATCATTTCCCGTGAGAGATTAACTTGTAAATAGTAATCAAATTTCATAGGTATTCCGGAACGTAGGGGAGATCCGGGTAAAACCGACACCATAACGATTTTCACAGGTATACCCATTACCCATATATGCATTGTTTTTACAAAATGTATCGTTCTCAAACGTTACAGAATCTTACATTCATTCTAGATACACCATTCCACGGGATCTTACGATTACAAATGTTGATAATGCTTGACTTTCATAAAAAAAAAGAAAATTATATGTTATCAAACGAAACAATCGGTAGTGTGGGTAAGCTCTAGTTGGAAACATTTAAAGTGGTACAGTTAACAGTAGAATTGAGTACTTAGGTAGTAAACCTCATTTTAGATGCTCGAATAGAGTTATTAATTATCGAACGCAGTATCCATGTGTTTTTTGAATGAAAATAAACAAATATGTTTGAACCGTAAACCAGAAACCGTTCCGAGTGAGGATCGCAGTAGGCTCAGCCCACGGATGGTTGAGTTTTCATGAGCTGTCACGAATTTATCCGTTTTTCCGCGGAGTGATTTTTCAAGTTTAAATAAGTTTTTTTTTTTCAAAATGTGTGATAAGTATTTGGACGATTGATTGGTATTGTGGTGAATCTTATGCGCGTGTGATTTAATTAAGAAAATATCGTAATTGGTGCTATATCGATTTGGGAAAGGACCGGTTGAGAATGTCTGCCGGGTGGCGAAGCGCTACCAATATAAGGCCTGTACTCGAAAAAATGCACCAGACAAAAGTGTTCGCCAAAAATTTATTTCAAGTCGGATTTTCTTGAAACTTTCGTACAGCTTCCTTGCGCGGTGCCTTCCGGACCTTGAATACACGAAGCCAGGCTGAACACTTTGCCTTCAGAGCCACGTCACGAATCGAAAGGTTCGGATTACGCTTGAAATAATCCAACACCTTCCGGGCCTTTACAGGGTCAGCTGTATTCGATTTTGTTCCACTTCCAGCCCACCGCTCGGTCGTCTTGGACTCCTTAAACGATTTTACCACCCGAGACACAGTTGTATGGGTGATTCCCAGTTGTCATCCGATCCATCTCATGGTCGCAGTCGGATTTTCCATGACGGCGGGCAAAATTCTCCGGCGATTTTCTTCTTGTTTCGATGAAATCTCAATAATCACTGAACCGATTGTTATGAAATTTTGCTCATGTAAACAATTCACTCCAAACTAGTTATACCCAGATTTTCATCAATTTATACCCACGGATAAAAAAGTTACACACGGATGAAAATGGTACAATTTTTTCGAGTACAAGCCTTACTTGTGAAAGATTGGGCTAGAAAAGGAAACTTATCATCAAGGAAGTGAGCGGCTGATAGAAAAAAAGAGAAGAGATGAAAAACTGAGTAATGATCGATCATAGTCATGCAAACCACCCGTTTTGGTGAGACCGTTCCATTTTATATAATTTTGGGAGTTTATCATTTTATCTATTTTGACTATATCTTTAGTATTACTTCTGCGTGAAGTCAACGGTTTACATAGTTGAAGATGCTAATTTCAAATAACAGACTAAAGTGATAATTTTTATACGGAGGAGATGAAAGTATAGAATTTATAGTTCCGCTTAGAGTACGGCAGTGTGAAAATTTCATATAGAGAGTAGACAGCAAGCTAGGACAACTTTTAAGGAAGGTACAAATCGGTTTTATCATCTCTCTTTACCAAACTCCCCCTTTGGAGAGGGATGATTGGCCCCAAGAAAATCTATAAGCGTACCCCATTCTTGTCGAAATTCTATTACTACACTATGTTTGTTTTGATTCGCTATGAAAGTTTGACAGATAAAATTAGGGGTTCGTAGATTTTCCTATGTTACGAGGGGTGCATCGATTAGCTTGCGACCGAAGAGACTACCACAGTTGAGCCAAAAATTTGAGCACGTTTCTTCGGGACCTTCTGGTCTTAGAGTTACCTCTATGGTAGTAGACCGGTCGATATCCTGATTGCCTGATGGTATGTGGAGGCTAGCTCTTTATTTGGTTGGTCCTGGGATAGACATAAGATTTCAATGCCGTATGTCAGTTTTGAGTTTATAATGGCCTTGGCCATTGTGGGTCGATTGCAAGACAACAATTCAATCAATTCTGTGAAAACGAATTATCTCATGCCCATCATTTGAAAAGCCCCTTTCTCATTCGAACCTCATCGTCACTGTCAATTGAGTCACTTACTATCATTTGATATACGACAGTGAAGTATGAAAGAATCCCAGCTAAATGCTCCCGAACAAACATGTCGTCCCGATGTCGGATCAATGTAAGGCAAATTTAAGGTGGATCTCGACCCAATGTTGGGTTGCTGTCGGGTCAATTTTTGTGTATGTCGGGTCAATGTCAGGTCAACATCGGCTTGGGGTTTGATAGAAGTCAGGTTGGTGTCGGGTTGGCTTAGCTTTTTCACCGGAATGTCGACCAGGGGCCACATTGCACATCTCGAAACGAAAAACTTTTTCATACAAACGTTCTAATCTAATCTAATCTAATCTAATCTAATACAAACGTAGCCAGTACGAGAAAGCATCCTGGAAAATTATTAGGTTAGATGAGGTCTAATCATTTTTTTTTTTTTCGCAGTCGATTTCTAAGATTTCGGAGCTGCGGTGTCCACTGATTGAACTGATTGAACTGATTGAACTGACTAATTTAAGAAATAAATGACAGAACAATCTATTTTTGTATTGCATGGATGAATTGCGATATTTAAAGTTAATCATGGAAAATCATAGTAAATTCATTGATAATTTTATCAAGTTCAAACCACTTACAATGAAGTTTGCATGCTTGCGTCCAAAAATCAGAACTCTAACTTGACCAATGGACGACATTTTTTTTTAATTCTTTACTATAGAGATTTTTAGCCGTAGGCCAAATCATCTCTTACCTCTGGATGACAGAATTTCAGAATGGGACTGATATGCGATTACTTTGCTTAATGGGACAAACTGCCTTGATGTTAATTCACAATTTTCATGGTTAAGGACCATAGTTTTATCACGCAATATGAAAGTAGATGCCACTCGATAGTGGATAACGTTGTTATCTTAATATTAACGAAAATCCATATGGGACTGATATTCTATTAAAGGTAGTATACGTGAGTAGTGCTTCAATGCAAAAAAACATCAATACAATTTACTCTTCTTTAAAATGCACTCATTCTACAAAAAAATAAAAAATAAATCAGTTTTGGTGTTTCGACCTTTTGTCCCTTTAGATATTTTGTCCTGTCGATCTTATGTCCTTTCAACATTTTATCCTTCAATCTTTGGCCTTTCGACATTATGTCTTTCGACCTAGTGTCATAGATTCAGAATCTGTGCAGTCAGTCTAAGCTAAACCAAATCTTTCATTTTCAACAAATCTTGGATTTTTTCGCTGAAGTTTTATGATTTTTTAAATTTTCAAACACAAGTGATGATTTCAAAAGTGTTTTGAAGTGTTCGTGATTCAGACAAAAATCTTTTGTAATGTGTCCTTGTCGAGGGGAACCCGTTCCGAAAAATTAATTTTTAAAGCATGCTGCTTGTGTTTGTCGACGAGAAAACGTTATTTCGCTGAGGGAATCTTCCGGAACTGATTCGCGGGCAAAACGGGTACCTCTAGAGTGCTTGAAAAACCTGGGTGAAGTGCCTTAAGAAATTTTAGAAGAAGAGTGAAAATAGCGCATACTCGCAAAGAATGAGACAAGGAAGTTTGGTGACGGCTTTGGATAATATTGAGCAACTGGTGGAGTCTGGAGAAACAATTTTAATGAACTGTAATCGAATACGGGGATTCAAGAAGAGATACGAAAAACATCGAAAAGTAATAGAGAATGAGAGGGAAGAGTATTCCACTACAGATGCCGATTATTCAACAGAACTCAACGAGAATCGAGATGACAAAGATTCAACAGCAATGACACAATACATAAGGGGTGAGATCTAACTGATTACAACTAGATATAAAAATATGAAATGCTTCCTACTAAATACGTGCCATCTACAAAGCAGGAATTGCTTTGATGATGGAAGTGTACACGCAGTACCAATATATATTTTATATCGGTACTACGTGTATGCGGGGCTTGTTCTAAGTGAAAATAACCTCGGAATGGACGTGAGTGACCAGTAGACTGATGCAAAATTTGAAATTTTCGCTCCACAGTGCTCAAACGGTTCCAAATTGGACCCTGATTAGCCTCCCAAAATTTGAACTCATTTAGTAAGAAACTGACTTGGCACAAACCATTTGAAGTTTATATGGGAATTACTATAGAGAAACCATAATTTCGGTTCATATCTATCTCTAAATTCACTAGTTCACTCTACTTTAAAAAATGACAGCTGAACTTGTTGAAAATTTTCTCAGCTACAATTTTGTTGAAGACCACTTTTCGATCAAATGTAAGGAACAAAAATAATCAATGATTCAAGTCACTGATGTCTTATGATTATGCTCAATCAACTGTTCATCGGGCAACATTGGTGTTTATGGCGCGTAGAATAGAGGACAAAAATCATGGCTACTATGTCACACTGCATAATACAGTGTTGCCCACAATACAGTTGCTTAATCTTGCCATAAGATTATCAATCTCTTAAACATTTAATAACTATTTAATTTGACGTTTGGCTGAAAAACAATTTTCTACAAAATTGTAGCTGATAAAAATTCCCATAAGAATAGCAATAGAATTTGTTAACAGTACAATATGTAAAAAGACTAGAAGACAACGAACAAAAAGTTTTGTTTTCCCATAGTAATTCCCATATAAACTTCAAATGGTTTGTGCCAATTCAGTTTCTTATCAAATGAGTTTAAACTTTCGTAGGCTAATCAGGGCCCAATTTGAAACCGTTGGAACACTGTGGAGCGAAAATTTCAAATTTTGCATCAGTCTAGTGACCAGGCATTCTCAAATAGGTTACTGAATCTCAACAGAGCCATCACCTTTCAACTTCCGGGCCAAAATTGTTTGCAATGGGATCATTACAAACATTTTTCTTCCATAAAAACACTGCTGGACAGTGGAAGTTGGAGTGTATATACAATACATACATACATACATACATACATCTTGAATTTTTGTGAATTAAAATTTAAGTTATTTTCACATCAAACGAACCGTATTTTTATCGAAAACCGCGAAAAATAGATAGACGCTTTGATGGTCTCTGTATCTGATTCTAAATGTTAGAAAATGTGGTAAATTTGCGGAAGACATCTTGACCCCACCCCCCTAACTGACAATCTGAGTCGGCACCCTTGATCGAATCTCTAGGATAATAAATCACGAATTATCATCGCTTCCAATCATTCACCAACCACTCCATCTTTCAATTCAAGCCACATTCGATCGGAGCAGGTTCACTCTCAGGGCTTCCTCCATTATGATGATTTGATAATTAGATGGTAGCGCCTCTGCTGTCAGTGCACGTACGGATATCGTTTTTTGCTCCTCTCGCTTATGCCACTTATGATCAAACTGCTCTCACCCTCTGTGATCTATCGTTTACTGTCTGTCTGCGTTGTTGTATAGCTAAATGTTGATGAATGAGGAACCAACTTTTCAATGACTTTGCACCATGAGGTCCGAAGCCTCCGGACAATTTACGTGATCCTTCATGCTGTTTACCGTTTTTTTTCACTCGCCCAGCTTCCGATTGATCGTGGAAGTAGATTGTAGCACCTGCGTCATCACTCACAGCAAGTAATGAATAGCTGGCACTCGTTATCGATCTTAACCTTGACCATGTGCATCTGGTAATGGAGCACTTGGAGCATTCAATCGTGAACCCCAATGAAGCTTCATCTCCCTCAAACAAAAAATTATCACCCATCTGTTGCCATGACAGATTTGTCGTCCAATACGACCAGCTAACGTCATAGTCGTCGCCGTCGTCGACGTCGGTGGCGGCGGCGGCGGGGACGACTAATTAAGTTATCTCGTCCAATTTAACGCTTTCATCTCGTACGATGACGATGACACCCGTTCCTCGCTTTTGGATCATTCCCAATTTTGCTCTTCAAAAGCATGGCGGGCTCCATAGTCTGTGCTAAAATAGCATTTTCCACCTTAATTTTGTTATGTTTATTCAAAATATCTTACATCACGACATCCGACTATTTGCAGAGCTGGCGGAGAATTTGCATACAAGCTAGGGGGTGAGAGCAATCCCTTTATTGCGTGACTCGCAGTCGAAGAGCTTCCTCGTTTTGGAAGGATGAATGAAAGGATACCACCGAAAAGACTGTACCATATTTGTGTGAAGCGAATTTCAGCGGAATTACTGCAATCGCATGAGCGGAAAATTGCTAACAAAATGGAACTAGTAACGATTAGCATATTTTTTCAATTTGATTCGGTACGGCGGAACTGGGAAAGTTTGTTTCTTGTTAGTTTGTTGCTGTCTTTACTTTTCGAAGATGATAATGTCATAGTTGAATGCCGAATGAGCTGCTTGAATGAAAGTCAACACTTAGATGTTATGAAAAATTAAAAGATCATGTTGCAATGAGTCATAAGATCCAGTGGGAACGTAGTAAACTAGGACAAATAATGTTCTTCTTAATTCTACAATAACTATGGTTGAAATAAGCAGAATAATATCGAACACTTTTACAGCAATAAAACCTACACAGTTCGAAAAATTAGTGTAAATTTCTGTTCAATATGATGCACATAAATGGAGCGTTACATATAATATAAGTTTACATTATATATCATGTAAAGTTCTGACACATTTCATGCAATGTAGCAAATATTGTATACAAAAGCCCATCTTTGTAAACAACATTGTTTACAAGTTGCTCGGTTGCGTGAAATGAAATTTAAGTTTACGTGAATGAATGTTTACATCAAAATTAAAATTCAGAATTTTTATCTGTGTACTGTACTTGAGATGCAATTTTGAGAGTATCGCTTCACCATGCCCGTTTGCCCGTATAAATCGAAACAACCTAATAATTGCCATCATCAATGATCATCATGGCGACCATCGTCGACGAACGCTTATTCTGTTGTGCACCTCCCGGTTCTTACATTTAATAATTTACATTGATCCAATCATCCAACGGAGCCATTTTCCATTCTGTACTGATATTCTAATTTTTCCCTTTACATCCCTGACGAGTCTCTGGTTGGTTGAATTTATGAAAAAAATACTTAATGGCGAGATGGACCAAACTGGTCCCGCCAGTCTGAAAAGACAGTTGCATAGGAATGAAAATGCTAAATTATTCAGAACTTGTCACGAACAAAGGAAACAAGGACTACACTCTTTGCTTTTCCAATTCGAAGGAAGTGCTTCTCTACTTCCCGTTTACTCATGCATTCGAGCATCCTCAAGTGGGCCAAAGATGGCGATGATGGTGAAGTATTGTTTATGCATCGCGACGTCGTCGTCACCGTTCTATCCATTGTAGTGCAAAAGAGGCACAATCCAGTTAAAACGAGGGCACTCCAATCGACAAACCTAGTTTTTTCCACCACACGACCGCCGACGTGCAGTTTGATATGTTATAGAGTGTGCCTATTATTTATATATTATTTCCACACTCCACTAGCTTCCGCGCGATTGGAACACATTCAACCAGCACCGCTGCTTAACTGATCGGTGGTGGGTGCTGTCGAACACGATTGGTTTACTCGATTTGTACGCATACTTGATATCTGAAGTCTTATTGCTCTTTGGCACTCGTCATGTCCTCTAGAAACGCGTGCATTGCCAAGGTTGAAGGTTGGTTTGATTAGCAATGCAGGTAAGGCCACTACCGCTAATCGGCGGAATGCCCATCACCATCGCAAAGTGAGTGTCAAACTGCCGTTGGATGTGTGAATTATGCTAACTGTCGTCCAGTGGTAGATTATTTTAGAATGACGTTAAACAGAAATGTTCATGTGGTACACTTACAATTCAAATCGTAAAGAGGTAAGATAATAGATGATCGATCAATTAAAATAACTAAATGCTCTTCATATTTGTTCCGTCCACTAGCGGTCCTACGCGCCCATAGGCACAGACCCTTCTACTTTTGTTTTGAGAATTTGCTCATTTGTAGTCGTAATAAAGATCTTCCATATGTCACTAATTTTACTAAAATCTGAACACAAGGAAAAAAAATTGAAAAATCAAGCGTTTATTAAAACTACTGTTTTATTTTATTTTTTTATATCATAAGTGGTTCAAACTGACTCAAACAAAGGTTATTAAGTCTAAGTTTTACGAAAGACATGAATATTGACTTTAATCTTGGTTTTACATTGAAAAACATTATTATAATCGATTTTTATGAATTTCATAGTCTGGATATCGAAAGCACAGTTACTTGTTATATTATTTATTGTAAATTTGAACTTTTTTACCAAAAGCATAATCCAGCGGTGCATATTTTTTCGTTGATGAGCTACCATTTTTCAAAAATATTAAGTTAATAGTTTTTGCTCATAAACTGAGCCTCCATTATTCAAAACTTAATACAGTGCTTTCCCGTTTTTGTCAGCCCCTTATCAAATTTTAGGCTGGCAAAAACGGGAAAAAAATTCATATTTTTTTTTATCAAAGCTATTACAGAATAATGAAATCCTTATAGGGTACGGGGTGCTATGGGATAATATGACCAACAACGCTTATTTACGTGTTTTTCAAAACAAATTTAATGGAGCTTCACCCATAATCACTAGAAGAGCTGCAGAACACCCATCTGGGAATTTGTTTACATCAATTAGTCTTTTAATAGTACGAGAAAAAATGCTGTTGGTCATATAACGCCAGGGTGCGTTTTACCCCCGCCTTGTCCTACATATGGCTATTATTTGTAAAACTCTTCTTAACTATCAAATAATTAGAATTATTGAATTAATCTTCCTTTGACGATAATGAAATTTGTATCAACTTTCAAAGCAGAGAAAATGGGGGGGGGTCAAAAATCCAGACCTGTATAGATCAGTGCACGAAGATTTGCCGCACTCTTCCCTCTCCCGTAAATTTTGACAGTTTTGGGTGGTTTGTTTTGGCTCCCATTCGTTGCCATCTCTTTTACTCACAGACAAAATGATAGGAAGCAAAAAGTGAGGTTAGGGACCGTGCACTGATCTATTGAAGTTGGCACAGGGTGGTATTAGAAATGGGCGATCTTGGATCGAAACACAAAGGATCGATTCTTTTGGTTCGATTAATCGATTTTTCGAATCGATCTTAAACACGAAATAAATCGGCTGGATCGATCCTTTTCATTTGATTTTTATTTCGATCCAACAACAAAAAAAGTAAGAAGTTGTATCCAAGACACGACTGTAGATTTGACGTAGTATTACGAAAGGTAGCTTTGGTGTCACAGCAAAAGTATAGTAAATATTAAATTGATTTCTTAATTCTTTATCAATGAAAAAGTTCAATAGGTTGAAATTCGGAAGCAGTTTGAGAGTTCTATTTTTAAGGTGCTCTGTAGTGTCTATGTAAACAATCCTGGACGATGTGTCTGCTCTTACTTGAAGTCTTTAGTTAACTCTTATATCAGTCATTTGTGGTCCTGAAAAGGACCGATGGGTTGAAAGCTTGGAATCCAGTTAAAAACAATGCTGTGGAATAATTTCCTCGTGTTCTTGGCGATGATAGCGGTGCTCATGCCCTGGATCGATTGGTGAATAGTTTGGTGAAGATCGATGGCATAGTAAAGCTCGATTCAAAGTAAATCTGGACGCACGGTTTAATACACCACCACGCCCCTGGTGGTTGGAACAAAAACGTTTGACAGGCATTTGTTGATGTTTCATTGACGAAGAAATTGGTGAAAAGTTTTTCTCGATTGATCGACGCATACCGAAATTACGGATCATGGAACTTGAGAAAAGAAAATTAATTGTGCACAAACATCTAGAGAACCCTTCGTGGTCTGCCTCAAAAATAGCAAAAGTGTTAAAATTCCCAAAGTCAACGGTGAGTCTTGTAATCAAACGTTACAAGGATACTCTGTGGATAGAGCACAGCACATCTATCATAAAAGTGGCACTAGGGACAAAGAGCTGAGGAGAAAGGTGTTGAGGTACGTGAAAAGCAACCCAGGTCTGATTTGGCAAAGAAATACGATTCCAACTTTTCCACCGTGCGTAACATCCTTTCAAGAGAAAGATATAAATCTTTTTGTGCCATCCAAATCGCTCCCTGAAACAAAATTTAGTGGCCAAAAGCGAGCACGATTACTATACGAACGAGTTTTGACGAAATTTGATGGCTGTATTTTAATGGATGACGAAACATATGTCAAAATGGATTATAAACAAATCCCCGGACGAAAATTTTACCTGGCAACTGGTCGTGGGGATGTCTCTTCCAGTAAAAACAACTGATAAGTTTGCTCGAAAACTAATGATTTGGCAAGGAATCTGCAGTTGTGGCCTTAAAACCAAGGTTTTCATCACATCTCACGCAATGGCGTCGAAGATTTACATTAAAGAGTGTCTGAAAAAGCGGATTATACCCTCCATTCGGCAACACAAGACCAACGTTATGTTTTGGCCGGATCTAGCCAGCTGCCACTACTCTAAGGAGGTACTAGAATGGTATCCTCCGAATTGCCCTGAGTTCAGACCGATCGAAAAATATTGGGCAATTGTCAGGTGAAAACTTTGAGGATGCGGTAAAGAAGTGACAAATGCACAACAAATGCGTTTAAAGTCGAATAAGGTCGCTGGTTCAGTGTCACCAGCGACTGTACAGATCATGATGGCATCGATCACAAGTAAAGTGCAACAGTTCGTTCGAAACGGTGAAATGTAATAACTTTTTATATATCGTTTGAAAGCTGAATAAATACCTCTTTGTTTGACGTTTTGATCAACCGTGTATGTCGTTTAATTCTAGAGTTATGATCACTTGAATGCGTCCATTTACTTTGAATCGGGCTTTAGTCCTCAATTGATGTTCTTGGAGAAGGTGGAAACGGCGTTCATCCGTTGCATACAGATGATTTAGATTCTGTCAAATTATTGAAGGAACACTACTCATTTTGTGAAATATTACCATACGCCACATCCTATCGATTGCCAATTGACCACTTTCATGCCGCGACCGACTTTGGTTTTTGAAATTACACCCCCAATGTTGTCTTAAAATACATGGTATATTAAATTTAATCATATGGGAACTGACATCCGATTGATGACTTTGATAAATGTCCAAAAATACTCTTCAACAAATTTATGGTCGTTTTATCGTGATGGTTGAGTAATGCTGAGCTATTAGGGTGTTCAACACGGATGAGGCTGGCTGTATGTTGTTTGGAACGTAGATGACGCGCTCGGCATAGATGGTCCACAGCGACTCACGACGAGCAACTGAAATCCGATCAGTAGTGCTGCAACTTCTTCCTCCTTCTTCGGCGAATGGACCGATCAGTGGGCTGCAGCTCGTGTACTGGAGAACAATCTACTACGCCACGCGGCGAAAGCATTGATGATGACCACTGGACAACACCCCTCACCACACACGGTGATTGAATAAACACCGTTCGGTGAGACGGAAGTGAATTCGATTGTTAAATCTGTGTTAGGGAAAGCGCAGTCAATCGGTGATAATTTTCATTATTATAGCAACAGTTGCACATGCGTCAATTTTCAATAGTGACCTTTTGAAAATTGATAAAGTGTTCATTTTAGCAGATACGTAGATGAAATTCCATTCGATTGGCTTGTTTAGAATTAATATCCATCAACTATTGACAGAGTTATAAGTGGTCAAAACCTGACCACTTTTCGTAGCGCGATCGATTTTGAAATTACACCCCCAATATGTTGCCGAAAGACGTAATCCTACGTCAAAATTTCAATTAATTCGCATTTACAATTTAATATTGACATGTACCTGGAGTCTTCAGCTTACGCTCGGGTAGTTAAAATTGTGTCTGAGCAGATCTATAGTACCGAAAGAGTATACGATGGCCTGTGGGATATTCATGACGAAATGGTAAAGAAAGTTATTAATCTACATATGTACAAACATTCACTTCTTATGACATATTCCAGGTTCATCAGTCCTCTGCTATGTCAAAACTGGATCGCCATGGGGGCATATCGACAGAACTACGAAATTTAATGCATCAGCCTGTTTTCCCACGTTCTGTCGATCTTTTTCGATGATGAGAGAAAAAAATCCGTAGTGTATATCCCCATGTAAACCCCATTGCTCGAGACTTTTTATCAAGAATGGTAACAAGTGTTCCGTCAGAGAGGCTATTTTTCAAAACTGTTGAAACTACACAGAATCTATATCGGCTCAATGCAAAACGCATGGCTCAATTAGCTTTCTTGGGATCCCTCTCGGATGAGTTTTGGGATATCTGAATTAAGTACTTTCCGTACTTTCCTAATTTTACACTCCGACCATCCAATTGTTTTGTTTCCTATGTTAATCTTTCGTTTTTTAAATCATTTATTTAATACCAATAAAATAATATTATAAATTACGTTAAATCACTTTCCTAATCAAGTATCCTGAGCAAAAACTTCCACATGTCAAATGAAATCAAAATAGTCAATTACTATATTCTCACGTAGACCATCCGGTAAAGAGTTCGATCCACGGTACACGGTAAAGACCGTAAAGCATGGAGGAGGTAGCATGGCTTGGGGCTATTTTTCTTGGTATGGAGTAGGTTCCATTTTCCGTCTTAATTCCATCATGACCAGATTTAAATGCAAAGAAATCATGGAGGAGGTTATGCTCCTTTATGCAGAAGAGAACATGCCTCTTATATGGCATTTTCAGCAAGACAACGTTCCGAAACACACTTCTAAGTATGTAAAGGAATGGTTTCGTGCAAACAAAGCGTCGGTTATTTCATGGCCTAGCCAATCTCCTGACATCAACCCCATCGAAAATTTATGGAAGGAGCTTAAAAGAAAGTTATCTGGTCAAGCATTTTCAAATAAGGATCAACTATGGACCACAGTTCAAAAAGAGTGGTATGCTATACCAAAGGAAAACTGTCAGTGCTTGGTTGAGTCAATGCCAAGAAGATTGAACAAGATTCTACTTAACAGTAACCGTCATTAGTCTAATAAAACTTATACGATTATTTTCAAGCTTTCTATACTATAGTTTTATGCAACACACCTATTTCACTGACCAGGCATATTTTATATTTGATTCTAGAGTCATTTAATTTTTATTACACTATCAAATGCTTTACTTTAAAGTCGAATAGAATGAAGTTGAATGAACATAATCTAAAATTTCGCATTTATTTGCCTACACCTATTTTAATGACCAGCAATGATGTATGTTACACTGACAACATTTACTGCGTACTTACTACATAATTTATTTCTAAATGATATCAATTATCACACTAAATGACTATTATAGGTGAAATGTCATAACAAGACAGCTTATGTAATGTATTATCAGACTGAGCTTGGCGTTAATCTGCACCAACTTACCTATGATCCGTTATGTTTGAAACATTTTTTGTGCCATTTTGAAAAATGAATCGATTCAAAAGATCGATTCGAAAAGATCGATTCTTGCCTCAAGATCGCCCAATTCTAGGTGGTATCCACTAGTTGCCTAGTGTAGCTTCACTAAAGCCCATTCCTTATTCTCTCCTCTGCCGGGATCCTCCCGGGACCACGCTGAAGAGACAACTTCGAGGGGGCTGGCGCTTCTCATACTCTCAGTGCTAGCTATCGTTGCTAGATCGCTGCTCCTCTCTCCATTCCAAGTACCTTCGTCTGGACACATTTCATCGACGACATTCTCCACGTTAAGTACAGGCATCTCCGTTCGCACTGTCTCGCACCTAGGACAGTCGAAGACCACATGCTCCACGTTGCCACACTCCGGACAGAGGGGTGACGCTGCGTGTCCGAACCGATGCAGGTATTTCCTGAGGCAGCCGTGGTCAGACAGGAACTGCGTCCGGTGGTGGTTGACTTCTCCGTGTTGTTCACCTAGGTCGAAAGAATTGGTAATAACCGATGTGTCCATCTACTGTTATCCACCGTGTTCCACTCCTATTGCCACTTTGTCAAAGACTCCATTTTCATCACTTTCCGTACTCTACCGGCTTCTCTCCGACTGTAACACTCGCTGCCCTCCGCCGGGTGATGCCGATAGGGATCATTCCGGCGATAGCGCATACTGCTTCCGATGAGATGGTTCTGTACGCACTCATGACTCGCATGGCCATGAGCCGGAACGTACTGCTCAGTTTCCTTTGATTCTGTTTCGTTTCCAGTGCTGCAAACCAGACTGGACCTCCATACCTCAGTATCTAGCCAGAAGACGCCACTTGATATTGCTAGGAATAGAGTTGTTCAGCATGATTCTAGCTATTGTGTTGATGGCCTTGCAAGCATTCTCACAGACATATTCGACGTGGCTGTTGTTGTTAGAGATGAACCAGCCTAAGGCTGAAAGTCTCGTTAATAAAGGGAAAAAAAGGCGTGGCTGTTGAAGTTTAGTCGGTCATCGATCATCATTCCCAGGTATTTCAACACACGCTTCGAGGCAAAGGCGTGCGTTGTACCAAGCCTTGTGGAACTCTCGTTGTGATCCTAATCGATGTCTGTCCCATATCTGTCTCGTAGACCAGAATCAGGCTCTGGAAGTAACTCCTCAGAATCCTGCCCAGGTAGTCAAGCACCCTCATTCTATGCAACGCTTTGATAATGACTTTCCAGCTGCGCTGTTGAACGCATTCTTGACGTCGATCGTTATCACGGTGCAATATCGATCTCCTCTTCGCTTCTGTTTTGACGCCTTCACGGCTCTCTCGCCCATTGTCCGAATTGCATCCACCGTTGATCTCCCTTTCCGGAATCCAAACTGCCTCTCTGACAATCCAAAACAAAAGCTGATAGGGCTGATTAGGTTGAAGCATTGCCCCTTTCAACTGACGATGTTATTTATCTCCGTTGAATTCGAGAATTTGCGATGACGAAATCTCTTGAATATTGAAAGTCAATCAAAACTTTTATGTACAATTCCATGCCCGTATTTATTTTCTAAGAATAAATTGAGCTGACAGTGAAGCAATGTTTTTATTACAATTGCAAAAAAAAAGAAACAGGTTTTCCGTGGCAAAAATTATTTTTCCAGCCAACAGCAATTCAAACTAATAATTCCAAGTAGGAGTATATTATATTAATGTAAATGAATTAAAATGTAAAAGGTACATTGGATAAAAGACCTGTGCGTTGAATTGATTGATATTTGAATGAAAAAGCACTTCAAATCGTCAATTGAAATTTTCGCTCCAAAGTGTTCAAACGGATTCAAATCGGGTCCTGATTAGCCTGCGAAAGTTTAAACTCATTTGATAAGAAACTGACTTGGCACAAACCATTTGAATTTTATATGGAAATTACTATGGGAAAACCAAACTGTATGTTCATTGTCTTCAAGCTTTTTTCCGTATTGTACTGTTAAAATGTTCCATTGCTATTCATTGCTACAACTTTACAGAAAATTGTTTTTCAATCAAACGTCAAATAGAATAGTCATTAATTGTTTAAGAGATTGAGAATATTTTGGCAAGTTTAAGTGAACGTACTGTGGGCAACACTGTATTCTGCAGTGTGACATAGTAGCCATGATTTTTGTCCCAAACACCAATGTTGCCTGCTGAACAGTTGATTGAGCATAATCATAAGAGACCAGTGACTTGAAGCATTAATAATTTGTATTCCTTACATTTGATTGAAAAATAGTCAACAAAGATGTAGCTGAGTAATTTTTTACAAGCTCAGCTATAATGTTTTAAAGTGGAGTGAACTGGTGAATTTTGCGATGGATATGAACTGAAATTATGGTTTCCCAATAGTAATTTCCATATAAACTTCAAATGGTTTGTGCCAAGTCAGGTTCTTACTAAAGGAGTTCAAATTTTGGGAGGATAATCAGGACACTATTTGGAACCGTTTGAGTACTACAGAGCGAAAATTTCAAATTTTGCATCAATCTAATGCACATTTTACCCCCGCTAAAATTCACATTACAGCGAAGTGTAAGAATAACAATTATTCATAGCGTAGACTTTGAGAATTCATGTTAAAAACTTAAAAATTTATTGAAATCTGCAGGCTGACCAAATCGGGGGAAAAAAGCTGACAAAATCAGGGGCAGACAAAATCGGGAAAGCAATGAATTTAAAAAAAAATTTAGCTCAGAAACGAAAAAAACATACTTCAGTTCAAATTTTCAAAAAAAAATTAATTACAATAGAAATGCCGAGACCATGAACATCATGAAAATCGATTATAATGAATGATTTTCAATGTAAAACCACAGTTAAAGTCAATGTTCAAATTTTTCCCAAAAAACATAAAATGTTTATTGGCGGAATTGTTGATAAATTAATTTATTGATCTACTGATCTATGGATTTATTGATATGTTTTTATTTATTGATTTATCGATTTATTGATTTATTGATTTAAAGTATTTTGGTTTAATGATTTATTGATTTATTGATTTATTGATTTATTGATTTATTGATTTATTGATTTATTGATTTATTGATTTATTGAT
Source organism: Ochlerotatus camptorhynchus (assembly GCF_037179485.1). Classification (NCBI taxonomy): domain Eukaryota; kingdom Metazoa; phylum Arthropoda; class Insecta; order Diptera; family Culicidae; genus Ochlerotatus; species Ochlerotatus camptorhynchus. Next base: position 6,594,759 of record NW_027040988.1, read on the forward strand.
TTATTGATTTATTGATTTATTGATTTATTGATTTATTGATTTATTGATTTATTGATTTATTGATTTATTGATTTATTGATTTATTGATTTATTGATTTATTGATTTATTGATTTATTGATTTATTGATTTATTGATTTATTGATTTATTGATTTATTGATTTATTGATTTATTGATTTATTGATTTATTGATTTATTGATTTATTGATTTATTGATTTATTGATTTATTGATTTATTGATTTATTGATTTATTGATTTATTGATTTATTGATTTATTGATTTATTGATTTATTGATTTATTGATTTATTGATTTATTGATTTATTGATTTATTGATTTATTGATTTCTTGATTCATTGATTTGTTGATTTATTGATTTATTGATTTATTGATTTGTTGATTTATTGATTTATTGATTTATTGATTTATTGATTTATGGATTTACTGATTTATTGATTTATTGATTTATTGATTTATTAATTTATTGTCCTAATGATTTATTGATTTATTGATTTATTGATTTATTTATTTATTGATTTGTTGATTTATTGATTTGTTGATTTATTGATTTATTGATTTATTGATTTACTGATTTATTGATCTATTGATTTATTGATTTTTTTTATTTTTTTATCTATTGATTTATTGATTTATTGATTTAGATATTTATTGATTTATTGAGTTTTTGATTTATTGATTTATTGATTTTTTGATTTATGAATTCATCAATTTATTTTTTTCTCGGCATGTTGATATGTTGATTTTTTTTATTTGTTGATTTGCAGCACACTTGATTACGTGTCATTCGAAATTGTTTTTAAAAGATAAATGAAAGCTTAGAGCAATGAGTACCTTTACCGTGGCCTAGTGGAGTAATATATCACCAGTATATAAATCGTAATCATGATACATGGAAGCCTACTTCACATTGAATAATATTGATTTGAAAAGGTTGTCGATTTGATGATTTATTGATTTGTTGAATTATAAATTTGTTGATTTGATGATATGTGGATTTAATGATTTGTTGATTTGTTGATTTGTTGATTATTTGATTTGTTGATTTGTTGATTTGTTAATTTGTTGATTTGTTGATTTATTGATTTGTTGATTTGTTGATTTGTTGATTTGTTGATTTGTTGATTTGTTGATTTGTTGATTTGTTGATTTGTTGATTTGTTGATTTGTTGATTTGTTGATTTGTTGATTTGTTGATTTGTTGATTTGTTGATTAGTTGATTTGTTGATTTGTTGATTTATTGATTTATTGATTTGTTGATTTGTTGATTTGTTGATTTGTTGATTTGTTGATTTGTTGATTTTTTGATTTGTTGATTTGTTGATTTGTTGATTTGTTGATTTTTTGATTTGTTGATTTGTTGATTTGTTGATTTGTTGATTTGTTGATTTGTTGATTTGTTGATTTGTTGATTTGTTGATTTGTTGATTTGTTGATTTGTTGATTTGTTGATTTGTTGATTTGTTGATTTGTTGATTTGTTGATTTGTTGATTTGTTGATTTGTTGATTTGTTGATTTGTTGATTTGTTGATTTGTTGATTTGTTGATTTGTTGATTTGTTGATTTGTTGATTTGTTGATTTGTTGATTTGTTGATTTGTTGATTCGTTGATTTGTTCGCATTTACAATTTAATATTGACATGTACCTGGAGTCTTCAGCTTACGCTCGGGTAGTTAAAATTGTGTCTAAGCAGATCTATAGTACCGAAAGAGTATACGATGGCCTGTGGGATATTCATGACGAAATGGTAAAGAAAGTTATTAATCTACATATGCACATACAAACATTCACTTCTTATGACATATTCCAGGTTCATCAGTCCTCTGCTATGTCAAAACTGGATCGCCATGGGGGCATATCGACAGAACTACAAAATTTAATGCATCAGCCTGTTTTCCCACGTTCTGTCGATCTTTTTCGATGATGAGAGAAAAAAATCCGTAGTGTATATCCCCATGTAAACCCCATTGCTCGAGACTATTTATCAAGAATGGTAACAAGTGTTCCGTCAGAGAGGCTATTTTTCAAAACTGTTGAAACTACACAGAATCGATATCGGCTCAATGCTAAACGCATGGCTCAATTAGCTGTCTTGGGATCCCTCTCGGATGAGTTTTGGGATATCTGAATTAAGTACTTTCCGTACTTTCCTGCTTTTACACTCCGACCATCTAATTGTTTTGTTTCCTATGTTAATCTTTCGTTTTTTAAATCATTTATTTAATACCATAAAAAGAATATTATAAATTATGTTAAATCACTTTCCTAATCAAGTATCACAGCAATAGCAAAAACAACAGTTCCTATCAGTTCCACATCAGAAATCATGGCAACCCCCGTTTTCTGCCACCTGATCGAGAGCTTCTTTCAGTAGCAAAAATGTCTTCCACAGACCGCCGGTTACACAGCAAAAAAATAATTTTGATATCACATCAAAGTGGATGCACTACAATCATGTCGAAAATTTCATGTAATTGTTATGACCACATAAATAAACAAGTGCAGTAAAAGCAGCGTAATGTCAGTTCATGCATTGTATTAATGATAATTTTGTCCTTTTTAGCAAGTAATATTACACCATATTTTCGACATGATTGTAGTGCATCCACTTTGACGTGATATCAAAATTATTTTTTTGCTGTGTAATTATCAACCAACGATGCAGTTTGAAAAAAGGGAAACTATAAACCCGTACCCAGTAAGCGGTCTTCCGAATTTACATGGCTTCGGGGAATTCTTCCGTTACATCGTGTCAGCCGTGCACTTGTAGACATGCGTGTTTTCGGCGCAACTGACGCACTCACCTGCGGTAGAATATGACAACAAAGCTGAGCCCAAGGATCATGGCATCTCACATAACTTGACCAGCGCGACGTAAGTGACCATGTCGCTAGTTTATCAAGTAGCTCTTTTTATGTGAAACTACAGTCCTGTATAAGAAATCCAGTAAAGCTCTCGATTTGAACTATTTTTCCTACGGGAAAATGACGTATCAGTTAATAATATCACTGTTCAAGAAATTTTTATTACTCTTGAAAATCTCGATGATGGCAAAGGACCTGGTCATGATGAAATACCTCCATTTTTATTGAAAAAAATGGTAGCTACTTTTGTTAAACCATTGTTTTGGCTTTACAGTTTGTCTCTCAAAGAGTTGGAGGTGAACCAGCCCAAGGCTGAAAGCCTCCTTAATAAAGCTAAATAATAATAATAATTGTCTCTCAAAGCAGGTGATTTTCCAAATTTTTTGAAGAAATCGTTTTTAGGCCCAATATTTAAATCTGACAAACGGTCAGACATTAAAAACTATACGGGTATTGTAATTATGTCATGCATTCCTAAAATGTTTGAAGCAATTGTTAACCAAAAAATATATAACAAGATTTAACATCGCATTTCAAATAATCAACTAGTTTTTTTAATGGTCGGTCAACGTCTGCTAATCTTTTGGAGTTTGTTAATTTTTCTATTGAAGCAATGGATAGAGGTAATACCGTTGAAACCTCACAGAAAAAATAAATTTTAATATTACATCCAAGAGGATGCACTTCAATCATGTCGAAAATCTCATGTAATTTTTATGGCCACAAAAATAAACAAATGCAGTAAAAGCAGCGTAATGTCAGTTCATGCACTGTATTAATGATAATTTTGTCTTTTTTGGCAAGTAATATTACGCCATATTTTCGATACAATTGACGTGCATCCACTTTGATGTGATATTAAAATTAATTTTTTGCTGTGCTTATACACTGACTTTAGTAAAGCTTTTGACAGAGTAGACATTCCCTTACTACTTTTTAAATTAAAACGTTTAGGTATCACAAGTACACTTTTAAAATGGATTGGATCATACTTGACAGAAAGAATTAATTAATTTAGCTTTATTTAGGAGGCTTTCAGCCTTAGGCTGGTTCGCCTCCGAATGACAGAAAGAACACAGATGGTCCGTTTTAAAGGAAAAATGTCCTAGCCAGTTAATGTTACCTCGGGAGTTCCACAGGGATCTCATTTAGGTTCGTTAATATTAATTTTATTTGTGGATGACGTGAAGTTTGTATTAAATCGCTTAAATGTACTCATATATGTTGACGATATGAAATGGAAATCTTTAACAATTCTGATTTGCTACATTTTCAAAATGAAATTGATGTTTTCTACAATTGGTACGTTAAAAGTCTGCTGGATATTATTGTTAAAAAATGCAATATTATATCTTATTCCAGAAAACACACTACTCTAGATTTTACATGGAAACCAGCTGGTAAGGTGCGATAAAATTAGGGACTTAGGAGTAATTCTTGACTCGAAGTTGACATTTGTAGATCATGTGAATTCCACAATTCACAAAGATAATAATATGTTGAGATTCATAAAAAGATTAAGTTTTCATTGGGTTCATATGGATCTTTAACCATATAAAATAAAAAAAATATATATAGCTTACGTGAGATCAATTCTCGAATATTGCAGTGTGGTTTGGGCTCCATACCATGGAACTCATATAAATCGTATAGAATCAGTTCAAAAACATTTTTTGTTTTTTAATCTTAGGAAACTAGGCTGGACCTCTTTTCCCCTTCATTCTTATGGGTCCCGTTGCATGTTGATAAACATTGAAGCACTTAAGAAACGAAGAGAAATTCCCTTCATTTCCGTTGTTAGTGATCTTATCTCACAACGCATAGATTTAGAAAAAAATATTAGCCAGCTTAAATTTTTACGTACCATCATGCATGTTAAGAAGTCGACTGCTAGGCTTTCATCTCGTTAAGTTTAAAACAATTTTTATTTCTTATATATTTGTATATGTAGTCTACATTGATTGACCATTTCAAATAAAACGTATGTTTTAAAATAGCGTGTAATGCAAAAGCACTATTGTAAAACGGTCTACACTGATTGACGACAAATAAACAAAATCTATCACATGAATTATGGATGGACCCGGCGTAGTGGTTAGCATCCATGCCTCATGCAAAAGATCATGTGTTAAAATGGCTATTAGAAGAAAAAAAAGAATCATTCGCAAATAAATCATCATCCGTCGGTCAATTCCACTACTGTCTGAAAAACATCCAGCAGTAACGACAACGAGCAGAACAACGGGCGTTATACAACAGATGAAAAAAAAGCCTCTTCCCCCCTCCCCCCATTTTCATATCACCCAGGAGTGTAATCGTCTCCATTAGACCATCCCTGCGGGGGAACGTCAATCGCTTCGTAATTGATACATTATTATTAGTATCAATAGCTGTGAATGGTCACCACGTCGCAAACGTTCAAAGCGTTTTATTGGTGTGACACTCTACTACAGTAACGAACACACTGATTGCACTCTGATGTCTATTCCTCTTTGTGGTGATATTAATTGTAGTGATTTATTGGTGTGCTAAAGGATTGTCAAACAGCGCTGTTAATGGTTGTTCTTTCTGATCAAATTGCGTAGCTTTCAATCAATCATGGAGCTGATGTGTTTTCAAAAAACAAATTCAATCTTCTTATTAGGCATGGGAAGTTCAACGTACCTAACATGAACACATTCTAAGTAGCATTGACCTTTCCCGTTAACATGCAATATTTACTATGTCTCCAACAACGATCTAAAGAAAACCTCAAACTGTCATGAACGGTAAGTATCGCGCCACCACCGCTGCACATTGTCCGGTGTGTACAGAAATGAATTAATAATTGCTTCCTGCTAACATCGGCCGGTAATAAACGTCCAGGTTAGCTTGAAAAGGTAATTTATATCACCTTTCCCACCTGCTTCCAGCAGCAACAGTCTACACCCAGGTACCTACTATCTCAATACGACCAAGCCACTCCAGAGTATTTGCTTTCGGGAAAACCACAATTCCCTACCCTCAAAGACAGACGTATTAGTTGTTGAAGCACCTGACCGGAAGAGCCAGACTCATATGCATACTCAGTTAGCTCTTTACCGGTTCGACTTTTTCCCGGAACTCCTCGAAGCCAAAGGGTAATTCAACCGTGGCCTTTAATCGCCACCGTGATTATCCCTACTCTCCGGCCGTACCTCGGGTGTAAGAAACAACGACCGACGACGAAAAGATTAATGCCCTACGATAAATAGCAATTTCCGCACTGCTCCTCCAGTATGGCAGTGCGATGAGGTGCACTAGTCCCATAACGATGATCACATCTCCATATAATAGACCATGCAAATTTTGTTGCTCACTTAAATCATAGAAACGATGATAGTATAATTGTTGAATCCGTGCTAATTGAGCCGTCGTTTGTTTCGCTGTTTCAGGAAAAATTGCTTAGCAAATTGGAGGAAAGCGAACTGGAACCACCCACATCGCAGGAGGACGAATGCGTCATCTGTATCAATGCTCGGGCCACCATGCAGACCTCTCCCTGTGGGCATCGGGTCGTCTGCCGGCGGTGCTTTGTCAAAACGATCCAGAGCGCAGTGGCCCAGCGGTTGCTGCCGTTGCGATGCGTCATCTGTCGGTAAGTTGGCAGCTGAAGGTTTTGATTTGATTGATACACTACCCGCCAAGCCAAGTTTGCACAATAATGCTTTAAAGTTCTCTGCCGCTACTCGTATAACAGTTCTATGTCGTGTGAAATTCCTTTTTACATGAGACTGTCTTGCGAACAGCGGCAGAATAGTTTCTTATCATAACTGAATCATCTACTGCCCGCCCCCTTCCCCTATCTGAGCAACAAAACAAACTTCTAGACCTTTTAAAAAATAATAAAATATCATGAATCGATTTCTTAAAAAGGTTTAAGCTTCAAGGTTTAATTTTTTCAAGTTTCATAAGGCTGGAACAAATCATATTTTTTACTTTTGTCATCGGAATATTCTTCCGGCATTCCCAAGAAAGTTTCTTCGGGTTTCTTTCTGGTGGTTTTGCACACTCCTCTCAGGAAGTCCAGAACCTCGTTCGCAATTTCTTCCGATTTATATATGAAAGTATGAATTTCTGAGTCAAATCACAAGAAACTTTCAGGGGAAACCGAAAAAAATCCGAGATAAATCGGAAGAACTTGCGAACAAATATATATATATTATGCTTCTCATTTCCCCAGAATGTTCCGCCAACTTCCTCAGAAAAATGTTTCTGGTTAAAAGTTCCTCTCAACATTCCTTCTGGCTTCTACCAGTAGATTCTTTTGCGCTTTCTTTAAAATTTTCCTTCAGGTAGATTATTCTAATGTCTTCAGGAATCTACATCCGTATTCTCCAGAAAGCGTTTTTCAACTTCAAAAGAGAAGTTCTGTCGTGTTTTCCCAAAACCTTCTTTAGATATCGTCTGAAAGTTGCCCCTTGAGTTTCATCCTACTTATGCTGGAAGATTCGTCCGAGGTCCTTCTGGCTTCCGTTTAATATTCTTCTGACTTCACTGGAATTTTTGAAGATCATGGCAATTTCAGAAAGCTATTTTTCACAAACTTTATAATAATTTAGTGCACAAAAAACATGCCATCAGTAAGAATGAACTTGTACGTTCATAAAGAATAGAAAGAAAGAAACATATAGCGACCATATATCAGAACTGGTATAGCCGTTCTTCGGCTGTATATAGCTCAAAAGATTCCTCTGAATTATCCTCAAACATGTCTCTACAAGTCTTTCTGGCTTCCCCTGGAGTTTTTTCCCAACATACACCGGAAATTTCTATTGACTTCTGCCCTCTGGACTATAAAATGATGAGTTGACAACCTGGAAGGAGCGGGATACCTAGCTCTGGTCCTCACAAGTTCCTACCTCACACCTCCCCGAGTCATATGATAACAAAAGACTACCAGCTGAAACATGGACACAGCTGGGTGGCGTAGCCTGGGCAATGTTGCCAGTCCGGCAATAGCAAAGTGAAGAGGTGCGATGCGAACACTGGTATCAAACCAGAGCGTCTGTTCATCATGGAGTTGCGGCTCAAAACGGCGTTTTTTGTCCATGTTAGGAGTGGCTGATAACCGTTCTAGTTCCAGCGTGGGGCCCCAAACAGAACTGTGCCCGATGGTCCCCCGGCGAGACAGGGGTAAGTTTTGAACTTTACTGGACGGAACAAAAGGCATGAAAAAGCGTAGCACCATCAACGAGCTTTGTAGTGCTGGGTAATATGCGCCAACGCGTGATTGGTTGGCATCCGATCAACGCGAGGATGTGCAAGATGAGGATTAAAGGACGTTATGTTAACTAGGGTAATTGATTCTGGTTGGACCTATCCAAAAACTGATTATGGTTGGACCTTATTTTTTAATCGTTTGTTTAGTCAATCTTCGCTAATTTTTTGATTTCAAAGATTACTTTACTATCATAAAAAACTCGTTTTCTTCAATTTGCATGGGTGTTTTATTGAAGAAAAAAAACTTCAAAACAATTGAGTTTCAATGTGTTTTCAAAAAAGTTCACTTTCCACGCATTAGCTCGTCATCATGCCTTACTTTCAAACATACAAAAATGGAATATTATTTACATTTATCTTTATTTCCATGCAGTAAAATACTGCTTTAAGGTGTAAACAACACGTTAGTACGCCATTTATCCATTGGTTTCACTAAAATGTTGGAATAATTGACGAAATTCGAATAGATAAATATGATCATGGTTGGACCTACGCATGATGATGGTTGGACCTATGTGTTTCCTAAGACGGCCGCTAGGTGCACTTCGGTTTGTCTACATCCTTCATGCGCAGCTGATTTGAAATTCGATTTCGTTTTGGCCGAGTGATCAGTTTCTTCGATTGAAAAAAAATGGCTAAAGAAAAGAGTTATACGGTCGAAAATCTTCAAGAGACTGTTCTTTTAGTAGGAAATAAATCATTTACCGCGTATCAGGCACAGAAAAGGTACAATATTCCGAAAACGACACTTCACGCAAAAATTAAAGGAAGCCACGGCAAAAAATATAGAAGGGAAATAGTGTTGAGTGTTGATTTGGATAACCAGATAGGGGATTGGGTTTAAATGTGCGCTGCTTCTGGCAATCCCAAGACGACCAAAAAGATCTTGGAAGCTGCTAAAGACCTTGCGTCACTAGTTGGGCGTAAGAGGAGGAATTCCATCGTCAGGTTGGCGGAAAGGGTAATCACCGATTTCCGAACTACCACGAAAGCGCCGAAAGAATCTGTTAATATGAATTTACATTAATCACTTATCATACACCTTCTGTTTGTGAATTAACTTGAAATAAAATGTTAACAAACTAAAAATTGCTAGCTGAAACTTATTTCCAAAAAAAAAAAACTCCTAGGAGAAAAAAAAACGGTAAAACCCCGGGGGCACCCAGAACATGCCCGGAAGTGGCCAATGTGGTCCAAGGCACTCAATTTTGTTATTGATCTTGTTATCGAATTTGGAAGTAATGTGAAGTGTCGCATGATAGGTTTTATTCCTTCCATGTCAAAATTAGGTCCATGTTACATATACCCTGGAACTTGTTCCGGTCATATCTCCGGAACCAGTTGACCGATTCCAAAAACATTCGATAGCTTTCAATGGGATCACAATACCTATAGTTTGAGCCATGATGAATAGCAAATGCGTGGAAAGTGAACTTTTTTAAAAACGAATTTAAGCTCAAATTTCTTGATTTTTTTAAATAGCAAATTCATAAAAACTGTATTTAAATGATTTTTTCATGATACCAATAAGCTTTAAACAAAGTTTTTAAACAAATATAGGCTAAATTAGCATTTGCAAAAATAGGTCCAACCATCATCATTTTTTAGGTCCAACCAAAATCAGTATAGGTCCAACCAACATCATAATTCTTTGCTGAATAAAGACGTTTTATAAAATCATTTGTTCATAATATTTAACTTTTTATGTTATTATTAGAAACAAGAAAGGTAGATCTTTCCACTAAACACGCATTTATCATAATTATATGTTGAATTCATAAAAAAAAATACGACATGAATATTGACGTCGTGTGAAACCGGCCTAAATAGGTCCAACCATCATCAGTTACCCTACAGCACTACACGAACTGAGACCCGACGACGAGAAAGAAGCGTTTTATGCGCAGCCGAAGTAAGTGTACGACGGCTGTTCGCGCAATGTACAGATCAGCAATCGGGCATGACGTATCGGACGACAACGGCCAACGATGCGTGAACTTCGTAGCCTCCCGTGGTATGGTAGTCCGAAGTACCTTTTCCCTCCGCAAAGGATATTCACAAAAACCTGGAGATCACCTGACCAACACATAGAAAACCAAATCGATCACATTCTAATAGACGGGAAATTCTTCTCCCACATTATCAACATCCGTAGATTCAGATCAGTACTTAGTTAAAGTATGCATGCGCTCCAAACTCTCGACAATGCATAACACCGAGGAACATCTGTTCCACGTAAAAGATATAAGTACTGTAATAGGGGAAATGGCTCTAATGTTGGCCTATGGATCTAAGATTGGGCCCATCACTGAAAATCTGTTATTTATCAATTTTATCTAGATGAACGCGTCATTGGGACGGTACTAATAGATATTTTTATTGAAAATTTAGTCGATTGCTGAATTTATGTATAGGCGCAAATTAGAGGCATTTAGACCGACATTACATCGATTTCCCCTATATTGTATTTTGATGTGTATTTTCATTATTTGCCTGCTGAAAGAACTTCGATAGTCAGCGAATCGAAGTTAACCTCAACCAGAACGTCACGATGGAGTGGATAACGGTTACGTAAGCAACAGAACAGCAAATGGGGCATCGGAAAGCACCGCCACTGGAACTAGACAACGCGAAGCTAACGTGTACAGGCCGTTTTACACGCAAAAAGACTTGCACCATAGGGTCGTATACAGACAAGCTTTAATGCACGTCCCAAAAGTTTTCGTGGAAGGATGCATCATTTTGTTCACCCCGTCTGCTTCAATTTTTCAGCTAACCCAAAGTTCTCTAGACCCTGACCCCGTCGATCAGGAAGAGGTAAAACTTCTGCACGCTCCTGACGCGAAGTGTTACGGGGGCGAGCTTGACGCAGAAAACCACAGGCTACCAGCCCCTGATCTCCAAGAAGTTGAGGAGGAGATTTGTCGGCTGAAAAATAACAAAGCTGCTCTACCGCTCATGGCAAGTCCGTCCCATAAAGGGTGTCCCACATAAAATTGCATCACGGAAAAAAAGCTGTAGAAAATTACCCATTTGGTATTTTCTCTTTAAAATTTGAGTAGAAGTAGTTTAGAGTGTATTGTTTACACTGTATTTTTATCGCTGTCTGTTTTTCGAAAGTTGGAAAAAATTGTGTCACCCGAAAAGCAACGTCGCGAATTGATTTTGCGCAGGCACCTCGAAATTCCTCAACTCTCTCATCGAGACATCGGAAAACAACTCGGAATCGTGCAGTCAACGGTGATTCGTGTGATTAAACGTTACTACGAAAGTCTGAGCATCGAACGGAAGGAGAAATGCGGTTAGAATGGATGTTTTATTAGTGATCAGGTGTGTCGTGAAAGCGGAATCCCAATGCTTCGGTCAGGGATGTGGCCAAAAAGTTGAATCTGTCCAAGTCTTTCGTTCAGAGAGCCAAGAACCGGGAGGGACTGCATACGTACAAAGTGTAGAAGGCTCCAAATCAGGACGAACGGCAAAATACGGTGGGAAAATTACGGGCCCGGAAACTGTACACCCAGATGCTGACGAAGCCTCATTGTCTCATCATGGATGATGAGACTTACGTCAAGGTGGACTTCCGGCAGCTTCCGGGGCTACTGTTCTTCACCGCCCAGCACAAGTTTGATGTTCCGGATGAAGTAAGGAAGTAGAAACTTTCAAAGTTTGCCAAGAAATACATGATTTGGCAAGCGATCTGCTCATGTGGCAAACGGAGTGCGCCGTTCGTGACTACTGGGACTGTAAACGGGAGATCTACCTCAGAGAGTGTCTACAGAAGCGTGTGCTTCCCGGGGTCACTTTCGTACCCAAGGACATGAACCCCCCCCCCCACCCCCTCAACGCACCGGAACTAAGGCCCATCGCTATTATGAAGCAGACACTACGGAAGCATCCCAAGGAGGTCAAATCTGTGGAAGACATGAGAAAAAGTGGGTTTCCGTAAAGAAGAAGCTGCAGCCAGATTACAGGACCTAATGAGTAGAGTTAAGCGTAAGATGTGAGCGTACGGTTATGGTACTGAAGTTCAATGAAATAAATATGCCAAAAGCTTACAAATGGGTTATATTTTATTGCCTGAAGGAATCGGTCAAGTAGGCAATTTTCTACAGTGTTTATTTTTCGTGATGCAATTTGAAGTGGGACACCCTTTAGCACAAATCAGCAAGCCAAGAAAAACGCGTTTTAAGTCTGCTTCGTACCATTGCTTCTAATGTGATGGGACAACCGGTTTGGTTGTTTTTCCAAACTTTTACAGAACAAAGTTGTTGAGTTCATCCGGTATCATGAAAATATGAGTGATTAGCTACCGTTCCCATTGAAAAACTCAGATTTGACAAAATCGCAAATGGGACCGACTTGCGATGAGCGGCAGTGCTGATGTAGATCAGCTACCAAGTAAGCTATTGAAATCAGCCCAGTGGCAGGCGCGTAGGCAACATGTTATACCGTGACAGCGGGCCCAGCACAGCAAAATAAACGATTTAAGCCCGGGACATGCTGCCTACTGTCAAACGCTGCTGTTGGTATAAGCCTTGTCACTGGCCTGATTGAAATACGGTGGGGAAGCACTAGCTAAAGCGCTACATTGCGTTATTGTCAAGATTTGAGAGGAGGAGATATTACCGGAGGAGTGGATGCAAGGTGTCGTATGCCCAATCTACAAAAAGGGCCACAAGTTGGATTGCTGCAACTACCGCAACTATCCATCACACTGCTGAGCGCCGCCTACAAGGTATTCTCGCAAATTCTATGCCGCTGCCTGTCACCATTTGTTCGTGGGGCAATACCAGGCGGAGCTTATGGGTTCCCGCGCTACCGCGAACAAAATTTTTGCGATTCGGCAGGTTCTGCAGAAATGCCGCGAATACAACGTGCCCACACATCATTTGTTCAACGACTTCAAATCCGCATACGAGATCAGCTATGGCAGATTATGCACGAGTACGGATTTCCGGATAAACTGACTCGATTGGTCACGGCGATGATGGATCGAGTAATGTGCGTTTTTCGAGTATCGGGGACACTTTCGAGTCCCTTTGAATTCGTGTCTGCTATTTAACATCGCGTTAGAAGGTGTGATAAGAAGAGCTTGGACACAAGTGGCAAGATCTTCAGGCAGCTCATCCAGCTTCTGACATCGAAATAATGTCACGTAACTTTGAGACGATGGCGGGAACGTACATCAGACTGAAGGCTGAAGCTTGGCGGATTGGACTTGCCATCAATGCATTGAAGACGAAATACATGAGAGGAAGAGGTTCTAAGGAAGGCAATGCCGGACGACCCAGTGAAAATGGTGCTCGAAAGCATCTCAATAGGAACAAGAAGAAGAGGCGCGCAGCAGGCAAGGTGGATCGACCAAGTAGAAGGTGACCTGCGGACCCATCGCAGACTACGAGGCTGGCGACGTGTGGTCATGGATCGAGTAGAGTGGAGACGACTTCTTCGGACAGCAATTCGGACAGGAAAAGTCTAAGCCTGATTAATTATGGTGGTGGTTCTTCCCTCTGAAATAGAGCATCCATCCCGGAATGTGGTTGGTTGGTTTTATCATAGAGACTTTAGCCATCCTGTGGTCGTTCGCCTTTGCAATCCCGGGATGTCCTGGGATGAAAAATCCCGGGATTTTTTTCATTTTCCGGGAATCCCAGATCCCTAGAAATTAAATTTGAATATCTAAAAATGGAAATCGAAACCATGACTTTTATCTTAAGCAATATCATATGAATTTATATTTATCTCTTCCCTGATCATTAAGATTTATCATTGAAAGATCATTAAGACAAATTTTAGTGGATTTTTTTTTTACAAATAACTGGAATTTCAATTTCGGTTAAATCACTCATCTGACCCCTTCTGTCGAACAGTGTTCGGCCTGTTGGCATCTGTTCTAATCCTCCATCATCAAAATAAACGTTGCCAGTTTGTTTTTGTGTGTCTTCACTATGGTCATTGCAAAAAGTATCAAATGTTTCAACCCAGTATTCGTGCCACCACTGATTGGAACAACTTTTTTAAAGTTTTTTTTTCTTGACAGTCGTCCATACTTTTACTAGAGGGCTTTTGGCCATATATTAAGCTAATCAAACTGAACAGCATTAGGGCCTAAGTAGCACTGTTCGATTCTTTTCATCGACTTCCTCTTTCGTTAATAACTTGGGTACTGAACTTTTCTTGACGTGTTGGTCGTATAAAATGCTAGATTAAAGCTTGTTTCATCGATATGTGTGCAAAAATTAGCTAGAAATATCATAACACAGCCATGCAGTTGTAAAGAGAAAGCCGATAAAGAGAATCAATCAATGCTACTTAGGACCTAATGCATTGTTCAGTTTGAATTGTGTGCATCAGTCCTACACTCATAAAATAAATCAAATAACCAGTGGAAAATATCCATGTGAATTTCACAAAGCTTTCATGTGATCCCATAGTTGGAAATTGCACCCCTAAATCACCTGAACCTTATGTGTGCAATGAAATCTATATGATTATTCACATCGAATTTATTATGTTATGTGATATTCAGATAAATATCATTAATTTTGTTTTTGGAAAAATATTATGAGCGTTCCTTATAGAAACTATGTGAAAACTTTTTTTCGGTGTTAAATGTTGAGCATACACATTAATACATTCACAATTTTCGTCTTTCTGAACGTTACTTTATAAAATTATTCAAATTATGTTTTCTATAGCATATATTATTCCCTACACTGGCTACGCAATATTGAATGCAATAAAATGTAGTGTCATTTTCCTTATACTTATCCGATCCTTCTCTCTTATTCACAGAGCCCGCATCAACCGCCTCACATCGGGTTCCACATCGTGGCGGCTGCAAGGTTCCGCCAGCAGTTACTCTATGGGTAGCAAAAGTTGGAGCGTTCCCGGCTCGGCCAGTTCGTACAGTGTCGACGCCGCCCGAGTGACCCAGTCAGCCAGCCTATACTCCATGAGCTCCGGCTCGTCCTGCATGTCCGGTATCTCGAACATTTCCAGCTGCTCGGGCACGTCTGGCACTTCCGGTATGTCTTCCTCATCTTCGAACAGCGGCACCGGAGGAGATAGTGCATCGTCGTCGTCACAACACCATCAGCACCATCACAACAAGCACTGTAGCAATGGTACATGTTCCAACGGTTGTCTGGGAGCGATCCCACGAAATCCTGCCTACCAACATCATCACAAGAAAGGACAATACTACTCTAAGGTAACCATCTCCCCTTTCTACACGTAGCTACGTAGTACACTTTATTATAAAGCAATGTTTTTAACCACACCCCAGAATCGCATTCCGGAGATGCCAAATCGTTTACCGCCAATTATCGAATTTAAAAGTCCGGTCCGACATCGGACTCCGTCACCGGCAAATCCTGGCGCCAGATTCAAGTAAGTTTCTTGCTATGTTTGCCAATGTTTTTATCAATTGACGCCGGTTACATGCTTCATTAATCACGCTTACAACATAGACAAAACGTACATAGCACTCACAATCACATTCTTCGCACGCTCTAACAGTCAATTCAAATAAGTAGTTGGGAATGTGCTCGCATGTGTCATGCTAGCACCACTGGGACGTTCAGCATGGCAACACATTTCGAACTAATCAGTGATGCCAGTGTTCTTAGTCAGTTAAATGTCGTAGATGTCATAACTCTTTAAAATGATGAGGGGCCAAGGCATCTCATTGGGGACACATTTAACTAAAGTAATTGGACGTACACATTGTTGAAAATAACATCCAAATTGCTGCACATTGGTCAGTGCACTTGTTGTGTAATATTACACAGTACGATTTACATCATATTCATGTTGATGGATATAATATTGTTGGCAAAATTCATAAAATTCTGAGACCATTCGACCCAAACCAGTCTGATAAAAAAAATCCCCATTACATAAATCTAAATCGCCTAATTCATCATAAGAAGCGTGCAACCTCGTCCGAAATCCGCTAAATTCTTAATATTGCCTAATAGTTCTAAAACGAGACACCCTCCGTTTTCCAGATACTACACTCAACCGGGAAAGCCATCGGACTCGGTAGTCGAATCGATACCTCTGCTGAGCATCGAAAAGACCGCCAAATCCGGTCCGACCAAGCTGGGACTGAACGGAAAGATCGCTCCAACGGCTTCCAAATCTCCAATCAACAAAACCAACATGGCGACCGGGAAACCAGTAACAACCTCACTGATAACGGCCGTCGGATCGACACCCAAAGCGCGAGTGGTTTCGGCAGGCTCGGCAGCGGCCACAGCTTCCACCAGTAGTCATTCCAACAACGGCAGCAGTAGTAAAAGCAGCAATAATAACAATAACAACTCCACTGGCATGCACAGCACCAAACAAGATGAAAAATATGACAATAAGAAAAACGAGACGATCGAAAAGAAGAAAAAGGAGGATAAGCTGAAGCTTAAAACGGATAAGGATGCTCGGAAGGTAAATGGAACAACCTATCGGGAATTGACTGAATCTTATTGAATACCACACCCCCCAACAGGAAGAGAAGCGACTAGCCAAAGAGGAAGAGAAACTCGCCAAGATGCTGGCCAAAGAGGAGAAGAAACGCGGAAAGAAGGAAGCAAAAGAGGCACTCCTGGCAAACGAAGGCGGTTGCCGGAAATAGGACAGCCATCGGTGGAGGAACTTTTTCGCGCGAAGCTAAAACTGTGAAAAGGATTCATCCAGAATTCTCAACAGTGTACATAGTCAGTTGAACAAACCACGCTTATCGAGTTAGAGTAGATCATAGGTTAACAATACGGAGAAAAGCCAGAAATCGCAGAAATCTAATATGTCACTCAGAGCGTTTAGGTTGTGCATTCATCCAAATGATGGCAGAAACCATCAGCTTTCTGTACCGATGTAAAATTCCACCGCATTCAATTTTTAATCCATTATCAACATCACGAAATGGAAAGTTGATGGTTCTGCGGAGATCACCACAGCATCCTAATTATGAAGAACATATCAATCATACCAGCTTACCATTAAGTGTTTGCGTACTTCCACTTAAAGTGGTTCCACAACTATATATATTTAGTGAGCACTTCTTCGAAAGAAACCTATAAACTTTAATCAATGTGGCCAATTATCTGAACCCGAAGAAAGGAAAAACGCAATTAAGCCGAGCACTAAAGTCAACTTATATACCCCTCCCTTACTAGAAATTAAAACCCAACAACTTCCACACACGTTTTAGATCGATTTTATTTTGTAGTGTCCTATTGAAGGGAAAGATTACCTATTTTTTCTTCCACCTTTAGACCTTGTTATTGTTGTTGAAAATTTTTAACCCATGTTTGATCAACCAAAAATCCATCACCCCTACCCACCTAGAACCACCTTATCATCGAAAAAGAAATCAATTGAATTCGGAAATTTTATCGATTTAAGTAAGACGAATAGGCATAACATTATGATTTCCGATTTGCTTCGAACAAAAGGTTCCTGTAAATAACGATCGTGATCGAAGAGAGCTTTGAGAAAGATCAACTGCAAAATGTGGGCGGCTATCTTTTGGTTCAGTATGTGAATATTACGCCTAAATGTAGATACAAGTTTCGTATCCCAATTGCTAGCAGCTTGTGTGGTGAGTATAGGAAGAATGGTGGAATGGTGTCATATAGGGGGAGGGGGGGCATAGTGAACAGGTGGTGCATAGTGAGCATCCCGGAGTTTGGCCCTGGATCTCTAGCTGCAAATCAACTGACAGTAGGTTCAATATCATTATGATATTGGTCCTCCAACCAACCAATTTGTTCCGAACGGCCGGAAGTTCAAGCTGGTGCACGGGATGCTCACTATGCCCCACCTGTTCACTATGCCCCTCTTACCCCTAGTGGATGCTCTATTACTATGTTATTTGCGGCACACTGAATTTGATAATATTTCTAAAGTTATGAATTCTATTTGCACTATTTCACTACAAAATGGTTGATATTTTCACGCCAATTAACGCAGTTAGTGGCTGTTTGTCTCAAATTTCCCAAGCGTTCCACCTACACACTTAGAAAATTTTACAGAAATCTCAACAGCTGAACGTTCGGTAAACAGTTTCACAGATTGCCTGTGGTTTTTCACAAATATCTGTGAATTTTTCACAGATATGTGTAAAAAATTACAGGACCGAACGTTCAGCTGTTGAGATTTCGGTAAAATTTCACAGAAATCTGTGAAATAATCTTAGTGCGTAGATGTTGCTTCAGTGCACTATGGTCCGAAGCGGCATTTCTTCTTCTTCTCCTTCTTTCCTTTATTTAACGTCGGTCTCTGTTCCGCAATCTAGTGTCAATCACCGACGGACATAGATTGCCATCGATTGACGGCAATCGAATGTACAGGAAGGCAGCTTCTACACCTGCGTAGGATATCGCACCCATTCAACACACATGGGCCGGGACCAACGGCTTTACTTTCCCTTCCGAAGGAAGACGTGACCAGGGATTTTTATGCCGTAGAGAAATCTCACCGACCTCGGCTGGGATTGAACCCAGACCCATTGGGGTGGCGCCGGCGCCGGCTGAAACAGCATTTAAGGGCAAGGTTGATAGAATCCACAAATGGCCGTTGTTATGGCTGATTTACCATGTAAAATCAGTCATGATAGTGGCCATTTGTTGCTTCCATCAATCTTGTGCTTAAGCAGGAAAACGTATGTACGCCATTATTTATTTAATTTGAGGTTATCTAACACTGAAGCTCATTTTTAATTTCAAAAAAGAAGTCTGCAGTATAGGGTAAGTGTTCCAATTTTTGACCCTAGTGGTCATCTAATTGGACCTACCTCAAATTGCACATTTTTCATCCTTTTCAAATTTTATTTCGCTACAAGGTTTGAACAAAACTCTTGCCAATATCTACGTACAGAAATCTCCCAAATAGCGTTGTTAAATATACAGTCCACCCACCGCTGTCCTCCAACCGATTGAGTTGATTCTTTGTAGATGACATGCTTGGTGCAAGAACAGCCAAGAAATAAGGATTTTTCAAATTTGGTTTAGGCCCTAGGATTAAAAAGTGGAGGACTACTGCCAAAACTGGCACACTTACTCTACACATAAAGCAAAAAATTGCCGTCAATTGCCGATTTCCCTTGAATTAAAGCTCAATCTCATAAACAAACTATGCCAAATGATAAAGGAATGACATGTGTGTGGATTCGTGTGACAGCTCGGATGATACATCCGCAATCCTTTGCTTATTTACATTCGGTCCCACTTTGTATATACCGTGACTATGCTACACAGCCCTATCTATCTCTACAACTTACGGCTTGGCCGCCTGGCCGTCGCCCAACCCTGCATCAGCTCACCAGACCACGCAGCGCGAGGCTTCATCCTCTTTCGTATCTTGGCAGCGGTGAAGATAAGGCGTGCATTCTGGCATACCGGAAAACCTGCGGCAAAATGGCTGGTCTCTGGCAGCGGGATTTGCACAACATGTACATCATGTACATCAAACTGAAGCTGAAGCTAGGCGGATTGGACTTGCCATCAACGCATCGGAGACGAAATACATGAGAAGAAGAGGTTCTAGGGAAGATAATGTTAGCCTCGCACCCCGAGCTCTGATGCAAGGTAACGAAATCGACGAGTTCGTGTATTTGAACTGGTGATTTTGGACTGGACCACCGAAAATGATACCAGCAGAAAAATTCAAAGACGCTATATGGCAGGGAATCGTGCCTACTTTGGACTCCCAAGGACGCTCCGATCGAATAAAATTCGCCTCCGTACGAAGTTGACTATCTACAAGACGCTGGCTAGACCTGTGGATCTCTACGGCCATGAGACCTGGACTATGATCGTGGAGGACCAGGTTTTTTCGAAAGGTAGGTGTTGTGGACCACGAATTGCACCAGGTGAATGAACCACGAATTGCACCAGCTGGTGGGAGAACCATCATCCATCGTCCACACTGTACAAATGTGGTGACTACGGTGACTCAGTGAATGGTTCTCGAAAGCGAAGAAGAGGTGGCAAGGTGGATCGACCAAGTATGTATGTATTTTCATAAGCACTATGTTTGCCCATCATCTTTTGCACGAGCCTTGTTCCCACTTTTTTGGCTGCAAAATTCAATTTCCGCTCGAAATTCTTCAGGTCAATTGCAGTTCCACCCATCTACTTGGGAACCAGTGACGCCATTTCCGCTGTACCACAGTTTGGTGGAATTTGAGTAGTGACAGCTTGCCAAGTCTGGCCAGAATAGGCAATCCACCTCATGCTGCTCCAGAAAAGGCAGTAGTCTCTTCCGTAGGCACTTCTCCTGGTAAATTTGCGGGTTTATGGTCCCAGAAGTAACGAAAGGTTCGCTTTTCAGCCCACAACTGCAGATTGCTTGTCAGACAAGGAACTTTTTGGGGGATTTCAACTTCTTTTTGATTTCACATTCTTCC
Source organism: Ochlerotatus camptorhynchus (assembly GCF_037179485.1). NCBI lineage: Eukaryota > Metazoa > Arthropoda > Insecta > Diptera > Culicidae > Ochlerotatus > Ochlerotatus camptorhynchus. Next base: position 6,615,293 of record NW_027040988.1, read on the forward strand.
GGGGCACTCTTCCGGTCAACCGAGGTATAACATTCCTGTCCAGGAATTTGATTGAAAACTGCCAGGATCGGATAGACCGGGATTTTCGTTTCGAGAGTGCAGGATCGAATCGCGATTGCCCAGTCTTGCCACTTGGAATTTTTAATGGCACATATGACACCACAAATATTTCATGTATGAAAATATAACGGAGATTTGTGAATTCTATCAACCTTAAATGTAAGCTTTACAAACTAACGGGGCTTTGCGGTAGCGAAGCCCAGCATATTGTTTATTATAAAAACGAATGTAATGTTTTAAATGTCAAAAGATCCAAGATATTCAAGAAAGCAGAGAATTTCAGGGAAATTCAAAGATCTTTTGGGCAGTTCCATTAGTTTTAGGGCGATTACAGCAACATGATCAGGAGGATTGCGAGAACTTCAGGCAAGTTACACGAACTTCAGGAAAGATAAGAAATATTCGGGACAGTCCCATTATCTTCACAACAATTATAGGAACTTTAAAAAAAAAGTTCTAAGGAATGAAAGGAAACGCCGAGAATTTCAGGAAGTTTCACAACATAAGGGAAGTTCCAAAAAGTTTTGGAAAACTTTGGGAACTTTAAGGAAGCATCAATATTTTAAAAACGGGTACATTAGCTTCAATAAAATTGCAGGATCTTTTTGGAAGAGATATCCAGAAAACTTCAAGGAAATCAAGAGAACTTGAGGAAAATGGTTGAATCTTTCAAGAAGTTCCATGTATCAAAAAGAAGTTAGGTCATGCGATAGTTTGGGATTTTCAGAGATCTTAAGGGTGAGTCCGATAGTTTCAGGGATGTTTCAGGAGCTTCAAGCTTGTCCAGACTTTCTGGTAAGTTTAATAATCTGTTAATGATAAATTCAAGACAGTTCCATTAGTTTCTGTAAAATTTCGCAAACCCTACAGGTTTCGGGAATTTTAGGATAGTCCAAAGATTTCAGGACAGTTCCATTTATGTCAGCACAGGACCAAGAATTTCAGGAGATTTGAGAGAAGTTTTGCGAGACACATCGACAGATTGGAGAAACTAACCTGAAATCTCTGAAAGAAGGTCTAGACAATATCAAAGAAGATCAAAGAATTTTGGTAGTTTCATAATATTCAGCGAAGTTCCAAGAACTTCGCGGAAGATCAGAGATCTTCAAAGCAGTCCTTTTAACTTCTGAAAAATTGTAGAAACTTTTAAGGAGCTCTGAGAAATCATGAGATATTACGAAAATTTAAGGAATGCACCGAAAACTTATTGTATGTTCAATCTACAGAGTTATAACATGTTACAGCGCTATCTTGATGGTGGTTACTGTGTTGCAATTATTTGACAACCGTTATAACATGTTATAACTGCTCAGTCTAGCCAGTGCTTTACGAGATCTTCTGCAAAGTTATATGAATAGGGTAAGCACTCCTATAGTTGCGGTACGTTAGAAGCGTAAAGTACCTATAGTTGTGCAGACTCAATAAAGGGTGTCCACGATGAAATTGCCACACACAAAATTGATTCCCAAAATTCGAGTTTTCATCCGATTGCCATCAAATTTTCAGGGATTGAGAAATAACTATTAATCTTCATTTTACCATTTTACTCGTATTTTATTTACAGTCCATACGCAAATGCCCGCACCTTGGCCTTAACCCCGGCCATAAGATTCTGCACAACCTGTGAATCAACCGTTTTTTGCATGTAAACCCATACTTTCTTCAGTTCCTCGACTGTCTTCACTACCTTAGGTCGTTTAAGAAGGTGCTGCTTCATAATCGCCCAGTACTTCTCGATGGGGCGGAGCTCCGGAGTGTTGGGAGGGTTGAACATTTTCGGCACGAAATTGACCTTATTGTCCGCATACCACTTCAGCACGTCCTTGGAGTAGTGGCATGAGGCCAAATCCGGCCAGAAGATTGTTGGGACGTTGTGGGCCTTCAGGAGAGGAAGCAGTCGCTTCTGGAGGCACTCTTTTATGTACACCTGTCCGTTCATCGTGTCCTGGGTCACGAAAGGTGCACTCTGCTTCCCGCACGTGCAGATGGCTTGCCAAACCAGGAATTTCTTCGCAAATTTGGACATCTTCTGAGTGCGGACATGCTCCGGAACGCTGAACTTATCCTTGGCCGTGGAAAACAGGTTGCCGGGGATCTGTTTGAAGTCGGCCTTCACATATGTTTCGTCGTCCATGATGCAGCATTCAACTTTCGTCAGCATGTTGAGGTACAACTTCCTGGCACGGGTTTTGGCGGACTTGTTCTGCTTCTCGTCGCGATTAGGGGCCTTTTGTACATTGAACGTTCGAAGCCCAGCCTTAGTTTTGGCCTTCTGGACAAAACTTCGGCTTAGGTGCAGCTTCTTAGCCACATCCCTAACGGAGGCGTTCGGATTTCGGTTGAAGGCCACAACTACGCGGTTGTGATTTTTGGTGTTGTACGGAATACTTTTTCCTTCACTTCTGGGCTTCCGATCGGTGGTCAACCGTTCCTCGAACCGCTTAATCACTCGCGACACCGTGGAATTCGCGATTCCCAACGTTTTAGCGATGGAACGATGCGAGAGATCCTTGTTCTCGTGATGAATGCGCAAGATTTTATCACGCACGAGCTGTTCTTTCGACTCCATTTCCGCGAGTTTTGATCACATGACTTTAAAACTTGCAGGATGTAAATAATGCACTATGAACTAAATCCACCCAAATTTTCATTAAATTCTACCCAACGGTTAAAAAGTTAGAGCAATTTCATAGTGTGGCAATTTCATCGTGGACACCCTTTACACAACTATAGGGACCTAACGTATTAACCGTATCGCAACTATAAGAGCGCTTACTCTATCAAGGTCATTTCCGAAACATTAGGAAATTTAGGGAAGAATATGATAAAGTTAGACGAGCTTCAAAGACGTCTCCAAAACTACAAAAAACTTACGGGAACTTCAAGGAAGATCTAGGAACGTCATGGTATTTCCATTAACTTCTGAAGAATAGTTGGAACTTTAATAAAATACTGTAAAATTCAGGGAAGACCTTTAAAGAAAAAAGAAATTCAGAGATCATCCGTGCAGTTGAGAGAACTTCATTGAAAATCTAAATACTACATAAATTATTTCGTTTTAATTTTCGAAAAACTAGGGGAACCATGACGAAGTACCGTAAATTTCAGGGAAGTTCAGAGAACTCCAGGGATGTTATGAATTTCCATAACATAAAAAAAAAACTTTGGAAACTTCATAGAAGTCCAGAAAATGTTACGGGAGATTCGAGAACATCAAGAAAACGCCGAGATCTCCGAGAAAGTTTCATGGACATCAGGAAAATGCGGCAGCATTTTAAAATAACTTCCGTAAGCTTCAGGGCAGTTTTGAGGAACTTTAGAGAAGATGATTGATTCCAATATCAGAAAAATAGCGGGAAATTTTGAAATGCTCCCTAAATCTTAAGTAGCCACGAAAACTATCATCGGAGTAGTTTTGAAACTTCATGAAAATTGTGAGATAAAACAGCAATTTGGAGATTTCCTTATCATGGTGATGGTCTGAGTTCAACACTCGTTGGCAGAAAGCATAATATATAAACGATGAAATGCTTCTTAAACTTTGGAAAAAATGATCCTTTATTTGGTAACTAAATATTCATATTTAATATTTACTGTCCTGTCGTGTTTGTTTTAGTCAGAGGACTACTCTGACTAAAAACATGGGCAGGCTTCAAAATTATCTGAATATATATGGATGGAATCACGGCACATCACGGAAAATTGACAAGAATTACACAGAATATATCGTAAAACGCCATCACTTTTTTTTTGCTTACGATTTTTCAATAATTGCTAAGATTTCGCACTTTATTGACATTCGCTGATCTTCGCTTCAGGATGAATTTAATAAATCCATCGGACTAGACGATCGTATCCCGAAAGTCAAACCTATAGGACTTTGCTCGGATCTCTCATGCACCCAGTACTTCGTCTAATTCCCTGCAAGAGTTGTTAAAGTGTGGTGATAAATAGTAACTCGGAGATCATAACCAGCAACAGCAATTCCACAGGCACGGTGGCCAAATACAAAGCGTCATACAAATCATCCTCCTCGGATGAGCGATCTTCATAGCCACCGGTAGCTCATCCTGTTTATGATACTCTATTGTGCAGTCTTCGGCATAGTAGATAGGTTTTCTTTAAACATTGCTTTATGTTTTATTCGTCTAACAATACAGGTATACCTCAATATAAAGTAACTGTTACTTTTGAATTCCATCGTCGATAGCTTACAAATAACAGTTCACTTATTCAAATTGGAGGATTGTCTCATATCTTCGATGATGTTATTACATTGTTTGATTTAATAGTTGTAAGCTAAAATCAGCGATGGAAGTCAAAAATGACAGTTACGTTCCATCAAGGTATACCTGAATACATTTCAACAACCTAAACCCGATCATTAGCCCCTTCGAAGCATACAACAGAATCACATTCGGCACCTCGAAGTTGTTCATAAGTTCTTCATGTAGCCGTCCTCCACTAGCCGCCGATTGAACAGTTCCACCTCCACCTCGCAGTTGTTATCGTTGTTGTACTGTTCCATAGTCAACGCCATGGATGAAGAACCACAACCAGCTTTCCGGAATCCATCCAACGGAGTATAACTAAGGAACCGGCATGCACTAGGGCTACAATCAGTCTTCTTGGAACAGATTTGGTTTGGTTTGCTTATTCTGGTGAAATTTCCGTGCAGCAGCAGTGATTTTAGGCTGCATACATGAATTTATTTTTATCACGCTTCGTTTTCTTGCACAATCACAAATAAACAATCACAAAAGTCATTTAATCTTCAGGGTTGCCAAACTCATTACTTACTTGATTGACACGCTTTGGCACAGCGTTTGACGTAGCTTTCGGCACAGCAAAAACTATCGGCACAGATTCTATCTATCTCTATCCACATTTTTTTTTTTTCATCCGGATAATATCCAAGTTATAATCATCCGAATAAATTTAACTTGGATATTATCCATTATTTTTCTATCCGGATATACTCCGAACAGTTTATGTTTAGAATACAGATGTTCTATATCAAATACCGATTAATATGCGTATTTTTGGAATCGGGGTGACGTCACGAGGCTAAAAATCGATATCCGACATTTTGAAATCTATGATGGTGGCTTCCAGCTTCAGGAAAAGTGGAAAATTCTTTCAAATACCCATCAATATAGGTATTTTTGGACTCGAGGAAATCCAAGTTGGTGGCTTCCGGCTTCAGAAAAAGTGGGAAATAGTGTAAAAAATATTCGACGCCATTTTGCAATAGAGTATGAAGGCTTCCGACGTCAGAAAGAGTGGGAAATACAGTCAAATACTCATCAATATGAGTATTTTTAGACGTCTACATCAATATCCGATATCTGACTTCATTTTGAAATCCAAGATGGTGGCTTCGAGTTTCAGAAAAAACTGGTAAATACTGTCAACTACCCATCAATATGAATTTTTTGGAATCGGGGTGACGTCTACAGGCCAGACATCAATATCCAATATCCGACGCCATTTTGAAATCAAAGATGGGAGCTTCCAGTTTAAGAAAAAGTGGGAAATACTTTCAAATGCCCATCAGTGTGGGTATTTTTGGAATCACGGTGATGTCTAGAGGCCGAAAATAGATATACGATACCAGTTTGAAATACAAGATGGTGGCTTCCGGTTTGAGATGTACCCATACTGTAGAGTATGACACTTTTTCTGAACCCATCTTTGATTCCTAACTGACGTCGGACATTGACTTTCAGCAGCGACGCGTTCCGAAAATACCCATATTGAAGGGTATTTGAAACTTTTTCTGAACCAGATGGCTACCATCTTGGATTCCAAAATGACGTCGGATATCGATTTTTCACGACACGTCGTCCCCATTCAAAAAATACCCATATTGTAGGATATTTGACGGTTTTTCTGAATCCGATGGATTCCGAAATAGCGTTGGACATCCCTAATAAAAAAATACCACAAACGAACGATAGCCCAAATAATTGAACTATTCCACAAATGGTTTGGATTATACCCCGAATACGTCGTTAAGCAAAATAACCATAACATTTTATTAGAGATGGATTTTCGGTATCTAAGCGTACTGTAGGGTGTTTAAAACATTTTCTAAACCCGATAGCCGCCATCTTGGATTCCAATTTATTACTATGCACATATAATGCAGATGCCGTACCTATAGGCAACTGTAACATGGTGGATACTATCTGGATAGAGAAACACTGGATAATATCCCTGTCCACTTTTTTTTCTATCCGGATAATTTTAAAACGGATTCTATCTGGATAATTTGAACGCGGATATTATTCGTTTTAAAATTATCCGGATAGGGATAGGGATAATATTCAGTGATAGATTGAACAATGGATAATGGATAATAAATAGAGATAATTTTAATGCCTGGTCAGGATAGTAAACCTGAGAAGCTACGCCGTATAATCAACAATCAATACGAAACTAATGATTTTAAATTGGCTCACACTGAACTGGACTAGCCTATCGGTCCCAAGTACATCGATGAACGTTTCCCATTCTAGTACTACACTATGTTTGTTTTGAGTCGCTATGAAAGTTTGACAGACAAAATGAGGGGTTCGTGGATTTTCATATGTTTCGCATGTGCATCGATTAGCTTGGGACCGAAGATAGTACCAGAGCTGAGCCAACAAGTTGAGCTCGTTTCGTCGGGACCTTCTGGTCTTTCAAACTTTCATAGCGACTCAAAACAAACATAGTGTAGTACTAGAATTTCGACTAGAATGGGAAACGTTCATCGATGTACTTGGGCCCGATAGGCTAGTCCAGTCCAGTGTGAGCCAATTTAAAATCGTTAGCTTGTACCAGTTGGTATTTCATAAACCCATAGTCGCCATATTAGATTCCAGACTGGTGTTAATCATCGATTTCCAGCTTCAGCTCATAAATGCATAACTACTACAGACTCAACTTCGTTTCCGTTCCAAAAATACTCATGTTGAGGGTTTCTGATAGTTTTCTCAATGGCGTCAATTATCGATTTCTGGTCTCTAAATATCGTTTCCGTCCCTAGAATACCTATATTTGTGCGGGTTTTGACAGTTTTTCAAAAACCAGAAACCATATTGCAAGAGCCACATGAGAAAAGGGCATACAAGCTTTTTGTAAACAAACTCTTGTAGGCCCTTTTCTCGTCAACCGAAGGTCTCCCACGCAAACCAACAACATCATCGGGAAGGGGATAATTTCCCCTACCCGGTTATGTTGATGGTTTACGTTGGTGTCATATGGGTGGCGAGAAAAGGGCATAAGAAGGTTTGTTTACAAAAAGCTTGTATGCCCTTTTCACATGTTGATCTTGATTGGATTATAAAATGGCAACGATTTCCGGCCTGTACACAGGTATTTGAGAGTTTTTCAAAAACCGGAAGCCGCCATCTTGGATTCCAAACTGGCATCAAACATTGATGTTCAGTCTCTATACTGCGTTTCTGCTCCGAATATACCCTTATTGTAAGGCATTTGACAGCATTAATCAAACCAGAAGTCACCATCTTGGATTCCGTTCTCTACTTGTCGTTTCTGTTCCGAAAATACCCATATATTGTAAGGTATTTGACAGTTTTTCAAAGAAAACATATTTTTTAATTAACTTCAGAATGAATGATCAAATTGTTTTTCTTGGATGTCGACATGGACATGGACAAGCATTCCTACGTTATGGTAGCAGGGCAAACAACGAAGAAATTTCGAAGCTCCCAATAGTTCTGGACAACAAGATTGGTTCAAAACAAGAAGAAGGGTTTCTTTCTTAGTTTATGAAATATTTGGCGAGCAAACAAATTAGTCAACGCACCATAACGTGTAATCTGAGGGCTGATCCACGAACTTCTGCTCAGTAAGCAAAATTGGTCACCACTAGGCCACCGAGACCTTCACATTACAACATACTACCAACAATCAATACGAAACTAACGATTTTAAATTGGCTCACCACTTTAGTAGCCTATTGGTCCCAAGCAAACGATTAACGTACCCTATTCTAGTTGAAATTCTATTACTCCACTATGTTTGTTTTGATTCGCTATGAAAGTTTGACAGATAACATCAGGGGTGTGTGGATACATGCAGAACATGCAGGGGTGAGTGAAATAGCTTGGGACTGCTTGGGACCGTTGTTCTGGTACTGAGTGAGCCAAAAATAATAATGATTTTCTTCGGGACCCAGTGGTCTTAGAGTTACCTCTATGATACTACTGTTGCTCTGCGACGAGTTCCTAAAAAAGTCCAGGTTCAAGAAATTTCGCTTATTCTTTACAGCCCATAGGTAGCATCACCAACATGGTCCACCTCTTCTGAAGAGCCCTGCAATCATAAGAAATCTCTTCATCACAATCCGTTATTGAAGGAGCCGCTCCAATAAACTGTACAAACCATCCCAAATTCTATGTCTAACCAAGCAAACGTTCAAAAGGAAAGTAGATTCTAATAACTGCGATGTTTATGTACCGAAAAAGTAGAAAAGCTTCCCCTACATGCGATCGGAATCCAAACTCATCAGCAAGCATTGTTTACACACTTTATGCGTAATAAACACAAATCGTATTATGGCGTATCACTGTGATAAAGATCGCAATGGAAAAGAGTCATGGTGATGAAGCTGAACAGAGGAAAATAAAATCATCATCGCCATATTTGTTCTAAAGCTCAAATAATTATCATTTACAGTTAGAGTGACCAAGTTAGAAGATCAATACTGCAGGAAACCGTTGTTGCATTTCGCAAAGTGAGTGAGATACCGGAGTTAATTCACTAAATCGAAGCGAAACCGTAGTAGCAGTAGTGAACCATACATTTTAAGCGCAAACAGTGTTAATCTACCTACAAAAAAACGATTAGATTTTGTGTCTTGTTGATAGAAATGATAATTCAATCAAAGAGTCGCGTCCCAAGTAAGCAATAATTTTAACGACATCATTTTATTCATAACATTTTCACAAACGACAGAAAAAAATAAACGAAATTGAAACGTTTCATTATGTTGAGAAAGAACCGAAACAACAAAGTAAACAGTTGCCAAAGCTACCAGTAACTTAATTGATATCAATGAAAATATGGCGGACCAGCTTAAACTTAAAGCTGGCATTCCATTGTTGAATGATTTGCATATTTATGGAAAATGTTACAAGAGATTATCAATTTTATTCACAGCCATTATTTTCAAATTGTTGCAAGATTTAACAACAACTACATTATTTTCTCCATCAACATTTCAAATGGGTGAACCTGTATTTGTAAACAATTGGTATAGCAATGAGCAGCAATCTAACAACACCTGCAGGTAGGGATATGTTTCCTCTTCCAGAAGTAATTGTTTATAAAAGCAGTTTCGCCCTAATTAAATCTTGGCATTGAATTTTCGTTTAATAGCTGCTTGCTGTTTAACCTTGAGCATTTTTAAAGCTGATATGAATTATTAAGGAATTTTCTCACCTATCACCGAAGACATCATATCAAAAAGACTGGCAACTTTGTCAGAATCCAAGTGACATACAATAGCGCTGTGCGCGAGCGAAGGTGGAAGCAAAACATAGGAAAAATAGTATTTAAACAAGCCTTTCACAAAAACGGAAGAGTTGCCAGTCTTCTTGATATGTTGTCTTCGCAGTCACGCCAATTAAAAAACATTGATTTAGCAAGAAAAACATCCAAAATACAGTCAATTTTAGGACAACATTTGTAAACAGAATCCATTACCTCCCTTTAAATGATAAACATCTACAACAAAAAGAAGAAGAAACTACATAACTACACCCCTCCTACTGACACATAAAGAAAGAACGAGAACGATTCTATCCAAACTAACGTAAGGTTTTTAATCCAAACAAACCAAAATCACAACCGAATTCAAGTTTTAACAAATGCTACAGCCGAAGAGAATTTGAATCAAAACATAATGTTATCAGAACTTTTACTTTCAATACGCGCTTTCAAGCAGAATGAATATGAAGCAAGTTGAATGTATTTTTCCGGGAGAGCAAATTTAATACCAATCCAAATTCGGTTTATCAACATAGAGACTGGAAAATGTTAGCAATTGTTGAATGTTTCTGAAAAAAAAAACTATCTAGATTAGTTCCACTACGAAGAAAGCATGCCGATATTATAGCAATCCGATATGTGAGACATCTATCCCAGTTACATTTATGCATACATAGAAGAGTGGTAGAACAGGCAAATGTTGAAGATAAATATTGAAGGAATTATAAAACAAAAGCTATGGCAAAGTGTTGTAAAAAGGATTGTTAAAAGAGCCATGATTTTAATTTATTTTCCTTTGTTAAAAATATCCAAAAGTGTTGAAATAATAAACAGATATTATCAAAAAAAAATTACACCATGTGCAAACAGTATCCGAAACCTCCTGAGAACATCATTCATAATCATTGGGTTATTCATCGGTAGTCCAAAAAGGAAAAATAAGGAACGTTTTTTTTCCAGAGTCTGACCTTTTCATTTTAGCCATAAAATGCAGGGTGTCTATACTACCTTGAAAAACCTGAAAATACATAAAAAACCAGGAAACCTAAGGGAATTTTATTTTTGCTGGAGTAACCTGGAACTCTCAAGAAATTTTTAAATTTTCGTATTAAGCATCAAATAATCTCTAAAAATTAGAATAGAATATAAGTCATTCCGTAGATTTATCCACTTCAGATTTGTTATGTTCGAATAGTAAAAATAAATAACGGGGAAGATAAAGTTGGTTGTATTTTAAAATGATCTGAAATTCTTGGTGTTCTTTAATACATGCGTCATCACGCGCCAAGTAACCGAGATGTTATTTTTTGGGACGATCGGAGCACCATCCTATTTTTCGTGGTTTTCAAGAAAGCACTAATTTCTACAGCTTCAATGAACATTAAAGTGTTTTTATGATAAAATTAGACAAAGAATCTACACTCAAAAAAATTGTCACATAAATTCCACTGGAAAAAAAACACGTAACCTTCAGATATTGTCTGTAAAGTTCATGCCGTTAATAAAATTCATTACAAATCGTATTGAAAGCAATGTAATAAGCTTTAAAAGTTAGATGAAAATATATAAGTTTCAAGTGAATTTCATGTAAGATAATTTCACTTCGATTCTACATGAATTTATAGTGTGAAAATTTCTGAGTGGTGATGGCCAGGCATGGAAAATCATTTGCATTCATTTCATACATTCATTTACATTCATTTGCCTCTAACTTTTTTCATCATCAGCACTCCGCAAAACAATGTATAAAGCTTTTGTAGGTTTTGTTATTAGCTACAAGTTTTGCTTGTAACTCAAATCTGTATCTCTTATTCATCACGAACTAGAGCGGGCAGAACTTGTCACTGCATACTGCGCACAAATACATTCACTGAAAAACAGTAGTGGCTTCTGTCCACTCTGCTTCGTCATGCATAAGAGATAAGGGTTTGACTTGTTTACAAAAGTTGTAGTTAATAACAAAACCTACAAAAAGTTTAAACAACATTTTGCAGAATACTGTTGAAGAAAAAAGTTAGAGGCAAATAAATGTAAATGAATGCACGAAATGAATTCAAATGATTTTCCATGCCTGGTGATGGCAAGTATGAGTAAGTATGATATTTTATTTTTGTCATGATACACCTTTGTTTATGGTATGTTTTTAGAACGAGGAATCGACGGACGAGAAATGATCTCATCAGGCAGAGGAAGTGTAGCTGGCCGGCGGATGAACACTAGACTGATGCAAAATTTGAAATTTTCGCTCCACAGTGCTTAAACGGTTTCAAATTGGGTCCTGCTTAGCCTCCCAAAATTTGTTCATATCTATCTAACAATTCACCACATCACTATGCTTTTAAAAATGAATGCTGTAATGAAAACTACTTTTCAATCAAATGTAAGGAACAAAAGTTATTAATGATTTAAGTCACTGATATCTTATGATTATGCTCATTCATCTGTTCAGCAGGCAACTTTGGTGTTTCTGGTGCGAAGAATAGAGCACAAATATCATGGCTACTATGTCACACTGCAGAATACAGTGTTGCCCACAGAACAGCTGCTTGATCATGCCATAAGATTATCAATCTCTTAAACAATTAATAACAATTTACTTAGACATTTTGCTGAAAAACAACATTGCGCAAAGTTGTAGCTTAGAAAATTTCCCGTAAGAATAGTTATAGAAATTTTCGAAAAAGCAATTTGGTAAATGGATAGAGGACAATGAACAAAAAGTTTGGTTTACCCATAGTAATTTCCATATAAACTTCGAATAGTTTGTGCCAAGTCAGTTTCTTACCAAATGAGTTTAAATTTTGGTAGGCTAATCAGGGCCCAATTTGGAACTGTTTAATCACTGTGGAGCGAAAATTTCAAATTTTGCATCAGTCTAATGAACACATAAGACATATATGATCAGTTTTATGAACATTTTTTTTTAATATTTCAAAAAAATAATTTTTAAATTTCTAACAATGGATGATGCTACGAAGAAATTTACTAAAATTTAAGTGAAAACATAATAAAATTTACTTAGAAAGTACCATAAAATCTATGTTGCTTTCTAGTGGATTGTGCAAAGATCTTTTCACTTTGAGTAATTTTCACTTTGATGCTACATGAAAATAAAGTGAAATATACTTCCAAAGTCTATACTACCTATTAGAGTTGTCTGTGGATTGAAATTAGAACTTTCAAACCGATCTACATATGAAAAACGTAAAATTTACGTGAAAAACTAGATGGAAAAAATCTATGTATGTTTTCAAGTAACATCTAAGTGAAAAAATTTCTGAGTGTAAATATGAATATGCAATTTATATACAGTGTTGCCAAACATTATATATTTGCGTTCAAAAACTTAAAACGCTATTTTATGAGAATGAGTATATTTTGATCTTCAATCCGACAGCACCATCAAATTCCCCATATTTTTTTACATACGAAACACTTATTGACAAAAAATAATTTGCGTATTTCCTTAGATACAATTGAAGCAAAAACTGTCAAAAATTAAAAGAAAAAACATGTTTTTCAATTTTTTTCGGCCGCCCTTTCTAAGTAAGAGAACTTATGTTTTTCGCTTTCTGTTGCAAATGTTTTTTGAAGTAAAACCAACATGAAATCAAGTTCGAAAAACTTTACAGTGTTGCCAAATTTAGGATTAATTTTCGAACAAAAAGAACAATGGGATTTTCGTGGCTATATTTAATTTAAATATTTGAATTGATAACACCATCATCATCCTCAGTCCAAGGAGGAATCAACTCTGCACACTGTGCCGAAACACAGTATGACCATAGAGGTAACTCTACGACCAGAAGGTCCCGAAGAAACGTGCTCAACTTTTTGGCTCAGCTCTGGTACTATCTTCGGTCCCAAGCTAATCGATGTGCCGCTCAAAATATAGAAAAATCCACGAACCCCTCATTTTATCTGTCAAACTTTCATAGCGAATCAAAACAAACATAGTGTAGTACTGGAATTTATACTAGAATGGGATACGTTAATCGATTTTCTTGGGATTAATAGGCTAGTCAAGTAGTGAGCCAATTTAAAATCGTTAGTTTCGTATTGATTGTTGGTATGACATTCTGCTCGGCACGTAAAGGCACACGCTGATACGTATGATACGAACAATATTATATAAAAAGGCAACACTGTTGATCGCTAAAGTTTTTCTAATCGATTTACCCGTTTGCTAAGGATCGTTTACTCCAAATGAAAATATCCGTCAATACCTGGACGCATTTCGCGCCAAATCGAATCGAAGCTGGCATCACCCTCTCAGATGTCAATGAAATTTTCTGGATGTGTAGACTTTGGCTAAATAAGCACTTTTGCATACTCAGTTTTTACAAAATTTATCTAGACTAACATTTGAGAAGGTGTCCTCCAAAAATATGTTGTATCGATGACTTTTAGGAAAATGTCCAAGTTTTCAAAAAATAATACTGAAAAAAATCCTACACTGAAAAAAAAATAGATTTAGAGTCGAATAAAAAAAATTGCCATATTTGATTTGGATGTCCATACATCGCAAGATGGGCACTTTTAAGGAAAAAAAAGTTTTTCTTACGAAAACTTTTTCATGTCTGAACTGATTTTTTTAACGTACCATTTTCACAGTGAAGCTCAAAATCATCTCAGAACCCAATGAAGCTCAATTTGTGATTCAATTTTGTCTAATCAGCAACTAATCACTTGGATTAATCGAGAATTCCATATGAAAAGGGCTCATATCATTAGAAAATAATATAATAGATTATATTGTCTATTACCACAGAGAACAGACGTTCAACTTCGGTCAGAAACTTGTGTCAATATAAGTGGGAACATCGCCGTTACGTGGCACTAGCATCTCCTGATTTCCTCTATAATTTTTCCACTTTCGACCAATTTGGAGTTAGTATCGATAAATTTTCTGTTGCAAATTGCCACTTGGTGCTACCAGCACATAGTGTCTAGTGTAATTTGTGCAACGCCAGCGCCTTCAGGATGTCAAAGAGAGTTTTTAAGTGGGGAAGTCGCCGTTAGTAGCGCTTAAGTTGAATAGGAATCTTTACACAAGTTTTTACAAAAATATTGTTCGAGCCTCAACGTCTGTTCTCTGTGCAAAACTGAGGCAAAATCCGATACTTATATAGCAACTTAGCATTCTTAGCTAAAATTATCAATAAAGAATAAGGTATGAATAAAATTTAAATTGAGATCTTCTTTCGTATCAACTACGATTCAAACCTAAACCGTTAGCACCTAACCACGGTTGGAAATGAAGTAAATATCCAACCGTCAACTAGTGGGCAGCAGCATAGTGATGATCCAGGTTCATCAACGAGTGGCCATCAATCCATAGATGAGCTACACATTTCGAAAAAGTAGTGTAAATTTCTGTTCAAAATGATGCACATAAAATGAGCGTCACTTATTATATAAGTTTACATTATAAACCGTGTAAAGTTCTGAGACTTTTCATGAAATGTTGCAAATATTGTATACAAAAGTCATCTTTGTAAACAACATTGCTTACAAGTTGCTCGTTTGCGTGAAATGAAATACAAGTTTACGTCAATTAATATTTACATCACAATTAAAGTTCAGATTTTTTTGCTGTGTAGGTAAGAACAGTCATCCTGATGATTCTATCAACTTTTAACTGCAACCTCTTAATTGCACTTATTATTTTGACGTAGGACTACATCTTTCATTTCTATACTGGGGGTACACTTTGTGAAAACCAAAAATGGAACATAAAACAAAATTGTGAAAGATTTTGAACATTAATAACTCAGCTGCTGGACCAATTTCAATGATTTTATCACAGTTATATTTCTACGCATCTATAACGACTGATGATTTTCAATGTGAAGCTATTGAAAAAGAGGTAATGTCAACAATGCTGTACAAATAAAAAGTGATAATTTTATCACTGTTTTCGTGAAATAACCAAACCCAGTCCTCATAATCGAGTACCACTTGGTTGCACATCATTCTGCTTTAACCTGAAAAGATATAAAATAGCGCTGCTGTATGGCATTAGCTCATTTTCGCTTCAGACAGCAATAGCAGCAGTAGGAAGGTGGTGGCTAGTCCACTCTTCCACACCCATCAAGCAACAATTGACTGATCGTGGCAAAGGAGGAAAAGGTCTGGTAAAGGAGGTGCCAAGCGTCATCGCAAAGTTCTTCGAGATAAGCGCCATCCGTCGTCTGGCTCACCGTGGTGGTGTCAAACGTATCTCCGGTCTGATCTACGAGGTGTGCTGAAGGTGTTCCTGACCATGGATGTCGTCTACAATAAAACGGCTCTTTTCAGGGCCATCATGCTTATAACAGTAAAGAGTTGGAATAGAATTTATCTGTGCCTGTTTGTCCATATTCAGAACCACAGGCCCCCAATGACCACACAAAATGCTCTCCAGAGTTGTAATCTTGTACTTGATACGCTTACAAATCAAAAACGGAAAGAGTTAAGATAATTGATGATTGATCAATTAAAAGAACTAAATGCTCTTCACATTTGTTCCGTCCACTAGCGGTCCTACGTCATGCTTCAGTTCGTGCCCCTAGGCACAGACCCTTCTAGTTTTTTTTTTTAATTTTTTTCTTTCCTTCAGATACGGATCCATTGGTTTTATCATTCGAGGCAGTTCCATCAGCAGATGATCTGCAACGCCCATACAATGTTGAGAAGCTTAATGGCTTTGTGGAAACGTTGAATTTATCTCCAATTTCATCGAGTAACATGAGGAGCATGGATTATCGTTCAAAAAAATCTCTAGAAATTACACAAGCAGTGCGAAAAAATATATTTGGCCTAGATACAGCAGACATTAGCAAAGTAGAGGCATACGAAAAAAAAAAATGATTGTGCAGCTAAAGGAGAAGTTCAATTACCCTACAGCTGACAGACAACAGTATTATCAGTATTGCCAAAGTCTTGGTCCGTGAATAAAGTAGTAGCAGAATTCAATGCACCAACGTACATCGTGAGGCAGGTGAAGAGCCTTGTTAATGAGCAAGGTATTCTAAGCACACCCAATAAAGTAGCGGCAAAAAGGTATTCTAATTCAGAAGATGAACCAAAAATATTTAACTTGATTGGAAAAAAGGAAAAAAATAGCATGTATGAAAATAGGTTTAAAACATTGAAAATATATAAATAAATGATATATCAAAAATCTTGTCTTTTTTCTCTCACATATTATCAGATTTTACCTCAGTAGTAGACAACAGAATAAGGGAATGATATTTTTTTGACAAGGGCTACATGTCCAGAAAGTTTTATTGAACTCTGAGAGGGTGCTGCCAATCCCGAATACGATTTGGCGAGAAATGCATCATGAGTCCTTTTCATATGAAATTCTCGATTAATCAAAGTGAACTTATAGTACGTTCAGACTACAGAGTTATAGCATGTTATAGCGCTATCTTGATGGTGGTTTCTGCGTTGCAATTATTTGACAATCGTTATAACAGTCTGGACAGCGTGTTAAGTGCTGATTAGTCAAAATTGAATCATAATTTGAGCTTCATTGGGTTCTGAGATAATTTTGAGCTTCACTGGTTTTGTTTTGTGTGAAAATGGTACGTTAAAAAAAATCAGTTCAGACATGAGAAATTTTTTGTAAGAAAAACTTTTTTTTCCTTAAAAATGCCCATCTCGCAATGTATGAACGGATGGTAAACATAATTACCTATATTGAGACAAAGTTTCATCCAAATCAAACATGGTCAGTTTTTTAATCGACTTTAAATTATAAAAATCGATTTTTTCAGTGATGTGTTTGATTGAGGCTAGGGTTCTACAGCCAACGTAATTCCTGTGGAACGGCGTTCCACCGAAATTGTGTGAGATCTTGCTGTGACCGGTCCTCAAACGCGACGCTATCTTCTGATCCCACTGGTTCAACGGTTCTGTCCACTTCCTCGTCGTCCCTTTGATCCGTCTGATGAAGGGGGAGTGGTTTTGAGCCCACTCCGCATCCCAAGCTTCCCATACTTTGCTCACGATCCAGCGCTTGACATTGTGTAACGGTACTTCGTTAGTATAGCGAGGGGCAGATCCCTAGCAGCACACTTGTCATTTAACTGTTGTGGTTACTTGTCTGCACCTTATTTCAGTCACAATCAAGTTGCAGCAACCTATTTTGATAGATGTGTGTTGCTTGGGATGGTCCTGCCCCAGCCAGAAAGTCAGCTTCAGAGTTGCCTGGTATTCCGCAGTGCCCCGGCACCCAGCAGAATACCATGTTTGGTGGCGCGGACTTCATCTGACTCGGACTTGGGACCTCGGTGATGATGAACTTTCTTTACTAGTATAGAGAAGGTGCCGTGGAGATGAATGTATCGGTATCCTGAGCGCATACGAAACAGAGATCTAAGCTTCGATTGTTCTCATTAAAATAGCGTTGCTGAAGTATATCAGTCGAGAAGGCTAACTGCTCCTGTGCAAAATACATAGAAAACACCAGCTAGATTGAAGTCACCCAGAACGATTATCTCATCAAATGGCGTCGCACTCTCCATTATTGTAAAAAGTGATCGGCAATGAGTTTCGATAAGTTCGTTGTTACGAACCCGGTCATTTGCAATGTACACCGCGCATAGGTACAGTTTGTGATCACTCAGTTCTACGGCCATCCAAGCTTGTTCCACACAGTTCCACAAGATATTTTCAATAGATCTCGCCTTCAACCCGGAACGAACTGCCACGAGAACACCACCTCCAGTAGATTTCCGACTGATGTCGGTCGCAGCGGAAAACCTGGCTCGGCAAGAACGATGACATCGTAGCACCGATCCGATATAGCTAGGTGATAGTCGTGAACGTCAGAATTCATTCCGCCTGCGTTTTGGAAGTACAAAATGCCGTCATGTTTTCTACGGTTGTTGGTCTCAAGTTAGTAAGGCGTTTGTCCAGGAAGGCACGGAAACATCAGGCAGCGAATGAACATTAACAAGCCCAAGCAGATACTCGCCATAGTGAATGGGTTGGAAGACCCCACTCCACATCCAACCACAGGTCCAGAACGACTATGAAGATCGGAGGCGACTGGGCTGGGATTGGGGGCTTCCACGATGCTTTCTACGGCACATTCTGGGTTCCAACTGGCAGGCCTTAAAGAAGCTTTTCCTTGACGGGTGACATCTAGAGTGCTGAAATTTGAACCGAAATCAGGCAGTGAAAGTTCAAAATCGTATTTGTACTTGCCTGACTGACTGGAAGACCCCCGATCCACAACTCAGGACTGGAATGACATTGATGTACGCTGGCTGGGATCGGCACGACTGAATTAGAGTAACCAAAGGATTCATTTCATCATGGCTCGTGATAACCTGAGTGCGGGAAAACTCATCACGCAACGAAAAACTGGAATTACAATAATACTTGCTTGTGCAGGGTGGCCAGCGAACCGGGAAAATCGGGAATACCGGGAAATATCCGGGAATTTGAAAAGTAACCGGGAAAACCGGAAAAACCCCGGGAATTCGGTGAGAGAACCGGGAAAAATAAATAAGACACACCATAGGAATATATTTTCACACCAGAATGTCAGAATAAACCAATAAAACAGAGTGATTTTTTACCAAATGAATGTCTTTCTCTATTTGCTGCATTTTCTTCAGATTGTTTTTTTAGAATTTAATCACTCAGCAATATTTCAAATTGATTTTTGCGATTCAATTTCAGATGTAAAGTGCATGAGCCTTAAAACAAAATATTGAAGATGCTGGACTTAAGAAACAAATATTTGTAAAAACTGAAACTGAACTATTATTTCCCCGGGTTTTAATTTTATTGTAAATTCTCATGATATGAATTTCAGAATGAACTTGGAATTCTACTCTGAATTATTATAGAATTCTTTTATAATTAACCAGAAACACTCTGCGTAATAATTACCATTGAATTCTTTTTGGCATTTCCTTGAAACCCCTTCTAAAAAATTGTTTGGAATCCGTTTTAGAATTCACCTAAGCCTATTCGGAGACTTTGATTTCATTGAAATCCTTTTCAAAATTTTCTTTTAACTCTAGCATAAATCTTTCGAAATTTGAAATTATTTAGAAACCTCTTGGAGTATGTTAAAGAATTTCTTTCTAATTATTAGCAATTTTTTTGCAATAAATTTTGTTGGAGCTCTTTGATGAATCATTCACACTAGGGTTGAAATTATCGCCAGAACACTCTTAGAACTCTGTTTCTTGTTGAATTCTCATCTTAATTCTCTTGGGATTCTTCAAAAATTACCTAATAATTTAATTTAGAACTTGCAATCCTCTCCACAGAAATCCCTCCGAATTCTACTAAAAATTTCTAAGGACTTCATGTCAGAATAATTCTGGAATTCTGCTCTGAACTTCTCCTTCGAAAACTATGTGGGATCCTCCTCAATAGTTTTTTTGAAATCAACACTTTGAATTCTTTTAAATTTTACTGAAAATTCCAGGGTTTGTCCGCAAGATTTTATCGATTGTTCTGTAATTTGTTTTAACTCTTGAAATACTTCCAAGTCTCAGAACCTTGACAATTATGACTGCACGACTATTTAATAAATATGATTTTTTTCAATCTCTCACATTTTAACTATTTTTTCTCTAAATCTTGCATCACGAAGAGTGTTATTAATCCCAAATTTTGAAGAAAAGTTCTATTTTCAGACCCTACACAAATTTCAAAGCCCCAGAATCTTGGGAATCTATCTTTTTAGTAAATAATCTTTCAGTGAATACACATCTTCTCTATCCGATATCACTATCAATTTGCTCTAATTCTCATTTGTACCAAGTTCATTTTTCTTAAACATTTTTTTTTTAATTTAATCTCTTATTCTTCACAATTCACCTATTATATAACCTGTTCATCCAGATAGCATTTGGCCCAGTGAACTTTTCTCTGTCACTCAATAAATTCCAGGGCTTTGAAATCATAAGATGTATCGATCATAAAAAGTGGTAGAATTCGATTTATCAAAGTATCTCGAAAGATCAATAAATCGTTTTGAATACATTAAGTGACTCATAGAGTTGAATTTTTCCAATAGCTTAAGAAAACACTTTCTGTAATTTGGCTTTCATTTTTCCCACAAATAACCACTGAAAATTTACAGTTTACCACGTTTTAAAAAATGCGTACGATTCCGTTTTTGTTGAATATCAACAACCGGAAAATTGTTAAGATTTGAACCGGGAAAACCGGAAAAAACCGGCAATTTCAAAATGAAAAGTCACTGGCCACCCTGCTTGTGCAAGCATCGTGGAAGACTCCCTTTCCACCGCCAACCGCAGAACCGAGACGGCTAGGATGAACGGAAGCTGCGATAAGCCGGACTGCATGGGTTTGGGCGATTGGGAGCTTCCATCAGGCTCAGTTGCTTGGCGACCTCACCATCGACATCGTTGGTTATTAAATTAAGCAAGGATCTAGGTATCACCGTCACTCCATAGGAGCAGCATTGCTCAGTTTAGTGATTTTCATAGCACGTGAGTCTTCAAATTCACGAAACTGGATACCGTCCGGCAAAAATCAGTGAATTATTAATTATTTTTTTCCGTCATACGCAAGCTTGCATATTTACTGTCGGAAAATGCAAGTGAGAACGTTTCTTCTTCAGTGCTTTTACAAGCGTTCCTTAAAAAGTGTACCTGTACCAGTGCTGAGATTTGTCATTGACAGACTTTCGCGCGATATTGACAAAATTGTTTTTCACATAGTCACTGATAGACTTGATCCTCAAAAAAACCTTTATCAAAATCTCATTCATTTTTTCGTCAATGACAAAGATTCACCTGGTAACAAAAAGTGTGATTTCATGCATGCTGAGTCACATTTTTGTTATCCAAGCTGCTCGGGACATAGATGCTTGTTCACTTTAACCGCTCCATGTAATTGTTTTGCTCAAGTCATTTGATTTCATTTCAAATTTAACTAATATAAAATCTGCACATGTTCGTCCCTGATCAAGGGGTATTCACCTCTGCACATCTACATCTGTTCCAAATTATTTAGCTGTGCGGCACACTATGCCGAAGTAGGCCAAAGTGTGCCAATCAAATTGTCAATATCCCATGAGTTTGACATCCCTGAAGTTGAAATGACATTTGTGATTGTGTTAAAATTCTCATTTTCGGAGCAGAAGGTGAAAGAGAAACTGGAAGCTATCAAACCTATGTGGTGTTCAAGCAAACACGACCGTTCCACAAGATTCTGACTCAATGTCAATTTGAATGACTGATTCCTTGCAGGTGTGCAGAAATGAAGTCGTAACCTGATCGGTGGAGGTAAAAAATGCCACCAGCATCCATTGAAATCCTCTCCAACTAAAGTAAACAAAGAACTCGAACGGACGGAACCATGAACAAAGGTCATGTAAACGACACGTCGAGTACCTAGTGCGGACCCAGAGCCATCCATGTAAAAAGATAGCTCGTAATCTATGGATGAGCCGCATAGGAATCCGGCAATCTGTTTGGCACAATTAGTACTAATGCCTGCTTGTACATAATTTGTGGGCTCTTGCTAAACAGCAAATTTCTTAGAGTCGTCTAACGGAAACCACAGAGCGCACCGAAACTCACTCTGCTGCGAGTAAAATTTTCGAAATTTAGCAAGTAACGCATGTAGGTAGGTCACCAATCGCAACGGGGCCTCTTATGATGAACAATAGAAGAATGATGACAGAGATGCATCTGCAAAATGGCCGGATCGTAGATGACGGATGATGTCCAAATCGCTTAACAAACTGACTGCATTAATCCGTTCCAATGAATCCTATACTATTGCGCTAAGACAATCGTCGATCGGCTCAGATCTGATGGAATATTTGGGGTTAATACATATCGGCATCTCCCAGCCGTACTGGGACTTTTTTTTTTCAAAATTCTATGGCCATCCCTTCCCAGTCCTGTGGATTTCTCATGACAATGACCCCTATTCCGTGAGTCGTTTGACTCTCTATCACTAGTGAGGAGACAAATTTAACGTCATCACCCTAGTGACAGAGAGTAACACGTTTCATATCATAGGGGTGGAATGACAAGAAAGAATATCCGAGGAAAAACTCAGAGAACGATAAGAAAAATGACACCCGGAAGATCCTCAGAAAACCCGAGATTCGAACCTGGTCGAAAACCCTTACGATAAGCTTTTTTTTCTTTATTATTTATTCGGTGTTGAGTCATTAAGCCAAAGTACGCTAGGCTGAAGGACGTTAGGCCAAAGTACATTTAAAAGTTATTCTGCATAACAAGTTTGTAAATGTAACTCAACTCTTATCTAATATCCTGCCCTCTTTCGTTGTACGTTGTACGTGTTGCTCACCGTGTCAGGAATATATCCACCTGTCCGTGTGAGATTGGTTAAACTTTGAACAGTGATTGTATCGTTTCTTGATTTAAGCCAACTTTTTATCGAATTTCGTAAAAAAAATCACTGCAATTAAAAGCTTTATTTCCAAGGCCTGTTTATAATAAAGAGTAGAACCTGCTCTCCGAAACTTTTCTGGAAGTCTGCTTGACAACCGTTGAAAACAAACTTCTTCAAAATTTGCTCTGCAGCCGGTACAGTTTAGCCTGTTGCACCAAATGCAAACTCAAGGATTTCGCCGACCACATTCTGAACTAAACCGTCGTATTGGACAACCAGATCTTGTAGGTAGCTTGGAGGCGAACCAGCCCCAGGCTGAAAGCCTCTCTAATAAAGATAAATCAATCAATCAATCTTGTAGGGATTTGACCAACTCTCGTTGGAGGTAACCCGTTACGGCCGTCTTGACTGCCATATCGACAACACTCTATCGCTAAACTATGATGTCGAGGAAAAGTAAATTGAAACTGTTCTGGATTCTGGGGGTTTTGCTGCGAATCGGATGAGATGAACTGAGTTTTGTTAGTTTGAATAGGTTCATGATGCAGAAAATACTTTCAGTACTTTTCGAAATGTTGCATGGCATGAACTTATTGGGCTTTACATTGGAGTAAACGATGTATGCATCCTTAGCAACGATTGGCAAACCGTCGACAGTGATGCCGTTTTATACTATATTTGTTGTGACCTACTTGTCAACGAGTGCCCTAACGTGCCGAACAGTGTGCCATGCAGAGTTGATTACCCCTTGTCCCTGACAGCCTTGTCCCTGACAGCCTTGCCCCTGACAGCCTTGCCCCTGACAGCCTTATAACTGACAATTGACATGGTTTGCCTTGACGATGACGGTTAACTCAAATGAGTGAAAGCATAATTTTGAATATCGCCGTGTATTGTCGAGATTTTGCAGCACTGACCTGTACACATGCAGCCGTTCACATCGAATGATGGTTATGAAAAAAATTTCATTCATGAGGCGACCAATATAAAATCATACCGTTTCTATCTCGTGGAAACTGCAATTCTATTTTTTGCTTAGTTTGTAATATTGTCAATCCGCATTTATAGACGCAGATTTCTCATGATGTTTTTGCAGTGCAATTTTGCTCATATAAGCGCATAGTAATCTGCATGGGCGTCCAAAAACTCCCGTATGCTTTATCATGCGTTACTTAGATTATGCAGATCGAAATTTCAATGCCCACTTAGTTTTGATTAGAAAAAATAGTGGTCAGAGCTAATTAATCATGGAGTAGCCATGAGTAACCACCATGACAGGCGTGTATTTTTGTAATGACTAATCTCATGACAAATGACTCATCTAACCTACCGATCCTTTCGACTCAATCGCATTTGGGTTTATGGCCAATTTAAATGTATATCGCGATATATCGCGGGAAATTCCAGGAAAAAATGTTAAAGATGAACTAGCCTTCGACTAAAAATCTCTTAAATAAAGAATTAAAAAAAAAGGAAAAAATGCAAATCGGCATTTGCTGGCGCAAACTAGAAAAAAACTTATGCAGTTTGACAGAAGTTTCAATTTCGGTCAATTTACTCATTTGACCATACCGTTCTGACCTAATCGTACGTGTGACTACGCGTGCGCTATAAATCGCAGAAATTTACATTTTTTTTTTTCTAACGATGACACGGTGCCTTCTTCTGTTGATAGAAATATCTAATGTAACAATAGAATAATGTATTTTTAATTCAGGAAAACACGAACAAGAAAAGGTACCCCAACTCAAGCCAACTCTGCAATCAAACAGAGAGCAAAAAAAAACGTAAACAATTCCCGCACGCTTCGATGATAATCCTTCATTCGCCAGTCATCCGTCGGTCGTCGTGATTCATGCGGAATAATGAAATAAACGAAAAGAAAGGGAGCTTCACACGATCGATTCCATTATTCAAGTTCCGCCTATTTTCATTCATATATTACCTATCCAACCAGCCAGCCGAATGGAACTGGTCGTCCTTCAAATTCTGCAAAACAAAACATATCACTCACTACCTACGGAAGGCAGTATGAAAGGCTGACGCGATTCATTGGTTGCGCATGTTTGAGGGGATTAAAAAAATGATTTTCCTATGCCGAAACCCGGGATTGAACCGGGGACATTTAGATCTTCAGTCTAACGCTCTCCCAACTGAGCTATTTCGGCTTGATGAAGTTGAAGGCAAATAAAACGCAACATATAAAATTTCTTATAAGATATATAGATCTTTTTTATTTAAATTAAATAATAAATTAACAACGCCTTCAAGATTCCAGTGAGACGTCGCGTCGTTCGTCATGTAGAGGAGATTAGAGATAAGAACATACACGGTTGATTGGCGGCCGAAGCGTGGTATCGTCGTATTTTAGAGTTGAGTTCCGGCTGCATGGTGAATACATTGATCGATCTTGCTCTGATAGACCACTGGGACTGGATTCTTGCATCCGTACCCTCCCAGCTTGTGGATAGCGGCGTGGTCCAAACAGTCAATGATTCCATCTCCATTGCAGTCCTATAGGAATGGGTAATGGAAAATGAGATTAATCAAATGGAATATCCCACACAACGTTAAGCTTTTAAGAGGTTCATTGAACTACAAATGGCAGCTGAAACTATCCATTGGTATTACAAGCTGCCACGGAATGACTCAAAAACTGGTTCGGGAACGAGACCTTTGTGTTTGTGTTGCGCTCGGTCAAGGGCGATCATATACTATATTTAATGTGAGCAGGAGAAGCTATAAAATAGCATTCCTACGTATCTGCTTTCTTACCTGTCCGAACTTCCTCATGTACCCTTGGACGGTGCTAGCTGCACACTGGGGATCGTTGGCACAGTTTCCATATGCTGTGGAAGAGAAATTGAACATTTCATGAGCTACATCTTAAGCAGTAGTGAGCCTACGTACTCCGTGACATTTACTTCCATACTGTCCAAGAAGTACAGAATTTAATTACTCTCATCCGATAAACCTATAATTGTCATCGACCGCGGTGCCTTGACCAAAAAGGATAATATTGTTTGCGTTCAGATTTATATCCAACGAAAGAGTACTTAGCACATTGATAATTATGGCCCATTTCGAGCCGATAGTTAACGTTCCATAAGCTACATTTATCATGCCGCTTATACGGCCGATGGCATTTATGACGAGGCATAAACCATTTTATCCCGTTCGGAAGGTTCCACCTATCTACTCATGTTCGAGCTTATTTATGTGCCCTATAATTACAATCAGCAGCAGCTGCTGATGCTGCGGCTTTCCTGCGTTGGTGCACGTAAACACTTACCACCCTGTGATTCAGGAACATCACCCTGCAGAACTGGTTTTCCCGCATCGGACCAGTACGCCCACGTGATCCGGAACATTCCACACACCTCGCCGGTACAACGCACCGTCGGGTCGCATCCGCTGGACGCGTCGCAGATGCATCGCAGACACACCTCGGTCACCGGGTTCTCCACTGTGGATGAGACGAATGAAATTTAATCAGTTTCCATTCTCGGAGCTGTCTATTTAATTCAAACGATATGCACACAACTAACAGTAAAGACGTGGGAAAGATGCTTATCACGTGACCGCTCCTTTGATTCAATGTACCACCATTATTAAACGCTATTAGATAAACATACCGGTCAGCTAGCGCGAGAAACAACTAATAACTACTTGAAGTTGAAAACTTTGCAGAAAGTGAATTTAGAACGTTCAAGTTAAGGTTCAAGTCATAACTTTCCGTTGACACTGACTCCACATTCTACCTGACTCTAACTTTTACTAATAGGGCAAATTAGCGTTCAGTGGACCCCTTTCGATTAGTGGCTAATTACGGATTAATGCAGGTTATAGAAATATTGGATAAGTAAACGGGAAACACCTTTTCCAACTCAGCTGCATCGGATTCATTCAAATATTGCAAGTATCTGCTTTTGTAAACAAAGATTTAAACGCTAATACAGTGAATTCTCTACAATTATATATTCAAGGGACCAGCAAATTATAAAATTATCGAGATATAGAATACAGTAGCCATGAAATTAATTTTTACTATGGTTCTATAACTCTATATCGAGTTAGTGGACATCTAGTTGTGGAGAGTTGACTGTATGTCGAAACTCCTAGCACACCCACTCAAACCATCTTGTTGGGGAATCAGACCCCTTTCTGATGGTGGTTAGGGTTGTCATTTCTCGCGTAACATTTAGAAAGGGCCTATCATTTTTTGGAAACAAAACTGTATAGGCCCTTTCCGCTCAAACCGAAGTACCAGAAAGAATCCGACTTTTTTTCTTTTAAAACCGGATTTTCGGTAACATTCTTGAATAATTCGAAACTTCTTTAGTGCTTTCACATTTTTTGACGTAGGTCT
Organism: Ochlerotatus camptorhynchus; assembly: GCF_037179485.1. NCBI lineage: Eukaryota > Metazoa > Arthropoda > Insecta > Diptera > Culicidae > Ochlerotatus > Ochlerotatus camptorhynchus. The sequence continues at coordinate 6,642,576 of NW_027040988.1, forward strand.
ACGTCTGTGATTTCTATATGGGGGTACACTTTGTGAAAACCGAAAGTGGAACATGTAACCAAATTATGAAAGATTTTGAACGTTAATAACTCAGTTTCCCCTGGACCAATTTCAATAGTTTTATCACCAATCGACCAGAAATATTTCTACGCATCGATAGCAATGTTCAATTTTTAACAAGAATTTATTGAAAACGTGGTAAATGTCAAGCATTTTCCAAAAGCGTCGAATTAACTATCAAATCCACCAATTACCTACATGTATATGCTGCTCCCCAGCACAGTCGTCAGAGAGTCGTTAGTAGACCAAAGAAGTCGAAGTGGCATTTGCCTCGGATCTTCGAGGGTGTGCGAATAGAGAGGATGCAATTGCGTTACATTTTGCACACTTATCGCCATCAGTCTTGTAAGCGGTCACGGTAGTCGACACATTTTCTGTGATAATTGACTGCCTTTGCCTCCGACACTTGCAACACAAGCTATCATAGTACAGTACCAAACTAAAATGTCGTATGACAGGCTCTGTCATACGACACTGTCGCCGAAGACCGTCACGAATGTATGTATTTTAGTTTTTCTCATAATAAGAGCTGCTGATGGTGTGATTGTGTGAATTCTGAAAATAACAAGCAATGATGTTCTAGTAATAATATTTCTGTTCAGAAATGGTTTAATTTACACCAAATTGAGGAATTACAACGAAATCACACATGTCATATGATAGCTATTTTGATAATTTTCTTTTAGCTCGAATGTTATTCTACCGCTCGTGTTGTGTGAGAGAGACGACGGTAAAGCATGAGTGTTCGAATACAAACAGACTGTCGCGCACGACAACGAAGCGAGTGTAGTAAAAAACGTCAACTGTTTCAACCTCTGAATCGCCATATTCAGAACCACACGCCCCAACGACCACACAAAATGCTCTCCTGAGTTGTAATCTTGTAACCAAACATGGAAGCAGGTGTGCAAGTGATTTTGATCTATTCTCTTCATAAACTTTCTGTTTCGTTAATAACTCGACGGCAAACACATTCATTGATACGTTTGTTGTTCTGGATGCTAGAAGAGCATAGCAAAAATAGTGCGAAATAGGTTAGTGAAGCCATGGTCATCAAAAGAGGAAATCGATGAAGAGAATTGGCTTTCACCCCACTGCTTCTAATCCCCTTAATTCAGTCGTCGTCATAGCAATGAAAACTAACATCGCACCGGTTTTGGTTCTTGGGTTACACTTGCTGGTTGCAATTCTGCTGTTTCAAATTTTTTAAGGACCACAAAAAAAATTAAATTACACTATTTTTTAGCGATGCCTAAAAGTTCAATGATTAGATTACGGATAAATCGTGGAGATTTTTCTAGCTGTTATCGATTTAAATATTTATCGAATTTACAATTATTCGAGCGCGTAATCGGCATACCTTCTTATTTCTACTCGTTTGATTTAGAGCAGTAGAGAAAATAATTAAAAGTACAAATTTATCTGCACAGGCATAGAGAAGAACGATGACGTGAAACAGGATCATAATTCGCCGAAAAAAGAGTTAAGCGCCTTTCTGCTAAAGGCTAAGAGTTACCACCTTGTTGAAAGAAGGAGTTTAACGAGAAAAACTAAAAAGGGGAGGAGTTTTAGCTGGGTGGACAATGATATTCTGCGGCCTTCCAACCTGTCGCAGACACCAGTTCAACCCCTGTCCAGCAGCAGACGGGCCGAGACTCTTGCGAGTGCCCAATCATTGAACCGAACAATATGAGATTTGCTGATCCAGCTGCCTATGCGTCATTATCATTTTCCAAACGGTTTAAGCCTGTACCTACCATCGGCTTTTTTCAGGGTCACCAAGATTTTCCAAAAGAGTTAAATTTCTGAACATGTTCCAAGTAGAATTCATATCAAAAGATTCTTTACGGGGCAATCATAGTCATAAAGGGTATACACAGCGAGAATCCCGCTTAAATTCCTATTCCTACACAAAACACAATTAAATGCAATTAACAAATTACATTTATTATATAAGACCACGTAGTCCTACGCCACCATTGCGTACAACCCCATAGGGCTGTCCCTTATAGTTTTTTTTTTTAAATTAATTGAACATCAGCATTGACGGGCTCTGATCTTTCTGGTTTTATTTTTTTAATTTTTAGAAGCTCTCAGAATTTTCTAACGTTTATACAACTTCCTTGAAATTAATTTTTCTGACCTGATGTTCTCAGCGCTTCTAACTAGATAGTAAAAAAGTTTTCCCAAATATTTCTGATGTTTCCTTAAGTTCCCTGGAGTTCTCTGGTCTTTCCTGAAATTCCCGGGATCTCAAATTTTAACAGAAGTTAATGAAACCGTCGTATCGGAACTTGTCCTTGAAGATCTTTAAACTTACCCAACAGTCTGGATTGTTCTGATGTTTCAGAGCCTCTTAAAAGTATCTGTAGTTTCCCTGAAGCTATTGGAACCGCAATCAAATTCTCACAGGACAGAATAACCTTTCTAGCAAAGCCAGAAGAAGCTTGCAGGGGGCGAAATCGGAAAATAATTTACGGGGTAAGGTGGGAAAAAATCCACGGGAAAGTTGCTACGATGTAGTTAGTTTTACATGTATTTTGTTACCGGAACCTAACTGGAGTATGTCATCATTAGCATTTAAGCAAATAAATGCAGCAACCCTCGCTCCGCCAACCGACAATTCAAAACGCGCAAGCGACGATGCGAAGCAGCCCGGCGAACAACGACGTGCGAAAGGCACGCACACAGCGATACCGCCCGGTAGGAAAAATTTCAGCAGCAGCTCGCACGATTCCGGTTTCATTGGCCATTGCAGTTTTCGGAAAGTTGGTTCGGCGTCACCGACCGTAGTGAAGAACTAATCGAAGCTCACGTTTCTTGTTCTTTGCCTCGGCATGGGCAGTGGCCGAATATCGGCATCGTTATCTGGAGTGTTGGGATCTGGCCAGAAAATCGGCAAACGAGGCGGTGATTTGGAGTTAAATTTCCCCGTGCATTTCTACACGGATTTGTTAAATTTCCCCGTAACGCGGTGGTGGACAGTGAAAAAACCTCTGGAGTCCCGGTGTACCGGTGGAGTTTGTGCCACGAAAGAGATTGCCTTCGCAATAAGCGGCAACTCGTTGGTCGGCTACTACGCTACTACGCATGACTGGACGAGGAAGTCGTTTTTCCATTGCAAGCCGGCAACCAATTAGTCACCGGTAGGGTAACCATCAGCTATAAACGCCATCAGGGCGGGCAGCACCGGTCGGAGGCTGGGTTCCCGAGTATCTGCTGGCACAAGGCAGAACGCTGACGTTACTCAACAACGTTGGCCAACAACAAACGTGCGGCGAGAAGTTGCCTTGCTGTTGCAGTGGAACTGGCAACTCGTTAATCAGAACCGGCACGACAAACGATATCAGGGCAGGCGGTACCGATGGAAACCATTTGGCCGAGAGCAAACGAGCCGTTGGAAGTAGTTTTGCCATTGCAGATGCGGATACGAGAGCAACCGGCAACCCGTTAATCATAACCAGCACGATAAACGCCGTTAGGGCAGGCGATACCGATCGGAAGCGTGATCCCGAGGATTCGTTGGCGCGCTTCAGAACGCCCCCGCTATTCAGTGGCCAACCGATAGCAAGCTGGAAGCAAGTCCACTCAACCAGGACCGATATCAGGAGGAAACGACCGCACGACGGGTAATTTACTTTGTACCCTTTTTGGTTGACTGATGGCAACGGTTGTTACCCTTCAGAGTCGTTTTTTTGGTTTCTCGTTCAAGTTTTTTGCTTCATGCACTTCCCTCTGCAAAGCACCAGCACCGTTCAAGGAGTGAGCGGCTTTGGGCGGACACGAACGGTCTCCATGCGTGTGGAACAGCGTTCAGCGAAACGCAGTCAAAGCTCGAGAGCTTGGAGGACACCACCTAACGCGCTGCGAACAGCCTGCATTGGTCGCAATTGGTGGTGTCGGCGAGCGAGTAGGTAGTGCGTAGGAGGTGCGCTGACGAGCGCAGAGCGTACAAACGGGAAGAGCTCGTGAAGAAGTCGGCAGTCCGATAGGTCACGTCCACGGTACCGTGAGTAATAAAGTTAAGCTAGACAGATTGGACTAGTTGGAAAGAACATGCAGTAGGCCGCATAGGTGGTAGGCACAATGAGAGCATAAATGTACACAATGTAAGGGACCAATGGGGGGGGGGCAGAAAATACAAGCTATAAAATGATAATTTGTGTACCTTTGAAGATTTGTTGGTGCAATTGGCCTTAGTGTTTGAGTCTTAGTCCGCCCCATGGTAGTTCTGCTCAACCGCTACCGGAGAACTTGTAGCAAAGTTAAAGGATCCTTCCAAGGGACGATTAAATAAACGTCAGGAACTTCAATAATAGACATTTTTGACAATTCAGGAAGTTAAAAATGGACATTTAAAGTATTTCCCGTATTCCCTGAATATACCGGAATGAGCCATCAGCTGTTTCTCGACTCCTGGTAGTAAAAAACGGCGAGGAAATGGAAACATCAGTCGAAAGAGTAGACAAGCATAAGATGAATAATGTTTTTAACAGGCTAAAAAAGTTTGAGATATTCAAAAGGATAGAAGTTTCTCATAATAGTTTCCTCTGAAAGTGCAACGGGGGCAGTCAATAATCATTTTGATTACTTGAAAAAATCGTTATAAATCGGTATAAAATCTAAAAAATCTAGCAAGTTCGAAAATCGATATAAATACCGATAAATCGAAATATCTGGCAACGCTGGTTGTGGCCTCCCTTAGCTCAGTCGGTAAAGACACAGCTACAAAGCAAGACCATGCTGGAGGTGGCTGGGTTCGATTCCCGGTTTGGTCTAGGAATTTTTTGGGTTGGAAAATTTCTCGACTTCCCTGGGCATAGAGTATGATTGTACTTGCCACACAATTATACTAATGCAAAAATGGTACAGGCATCGAAAGCTTTTAATTAATAACTGTGGAAGTCTATTGATGTAATATTGTATCTGCTTTTTGCTATTACATCATTATTTCATACATCAGCTTGAATTACGTTGATCGATATTACATTTTTTTTTGCTGAGTAGCATCTGGTAAAGTAAATTTTGTTTATCGGTTTACCTGAATGAGTTTTAATCCGTGAAAAATCGACGTTCATTGTTTACATATCCAGTATTTTACGATCGCTTATGGCCACCACAATCTGGCTGAGTTTCTGGTAGAGAACATAAGATTTGAAGTTTGGCTTGTGTCGTTTGACATGTAAACGTTCAAATTTGAACGTTTACACGTCAAACGACACAACCCAAACGTCAAATCATATGTTCCCTACCAAAAACTCAGTCGTGGTTATCACGATATCGACCACGTGCTTTGGTCATGCTAGATCCGAGATGCATTGTGTTGCTAGATCCGAGTTATCCGCATCCCTCAGGGCCCGAGGAAAACAACCTATGCGGCCCGTTAGAGACATCTTGGCGAGCCGAGATCTCGAATATTTTAATTAAATGTATGTGTTTTTAAAACGGATCGATCTGAGGATTTAGTAGTTAGTGTCACCTTGTGTTCTCTCAAGTTGCTAGGTCTCCATCGGTGTACCCCCATGTTTGTCTTTTTCTCCAGTATGTCGCTTAGTTCTAGATCAAGAGCACATTGCTCTAAAAAACCTTGTGTTCTCAATCCCTACCCTGCCACCCGTTTGTTACAATTTGTTACCCCTAACCTCGAGAAAGCCGCGAGTAATCGGCCCCCGCTTTACTAACGTTAGTTTTAAGTAATTTTGTACCCAAACGATGAATATCGGCTCCGCAAAGCTACGGCAAAAGAGCCTGGAAAAATAAACGCATTAAAAAAAAAAAAAACTCAGTCAGATTGTGGCGGCCATAAGCGCTCTTAAAATTCTGGATGGCTGATTGACTACACACTACGAAAAAATCGTGTAAATTTCGGTTCCCTGAGACCGACACAAGTAAGCGGCCCTTTTGACATAAGAATCAGTGGAAAGAAATAAGAAATCAATCAAACGTTCTCTTCGTCGAGTTGCATATGTTTCGGTTTGATAATTCTTAATTTTACACGAAATGTTTGTTTACGTTCCATGATTTACGTCCAATATGAATTACGTCTCGTGTAAAAGTAGACATTTTTAAGTGTGTATGTTCACATGTTGCGCTTGAATTCAGTAGTCCTAAAATAAAAGTAATACAAACAGTCGTTTCGAAACTTCTGATTTCAGATTTAAACATGTACGCATACGCAGAATAAGCACGGCATTAAAGGTGTCAAACATTTATTTGAATAAATATGCTATATATAGCTTTAGAACGTTGAAGTTTGTATTAGTCGATCAATAAATTAAACATTACTTTTTCGAAGGGACGTATCAGCTTTTGTGAACATGCATTTGATCGTCAATTTGGCTTAACTGGTAGCTCGCCCACATTTCTTAACACTAGCACCAGATAGGGGAAATTTTACCCTACACACATTTTTTTTTCCTCTGTTTGGGACCTAACACTACTGCTTACTGGTCGCTTACTTGATCTATTGTACACACTACGAAAAAGACATGTAAATTTCAGTGCCCTGAGACCGACACATGCAAGCGGCCCTTTTGACATAAGAATCAGTTGAAAAGTACGAGAAAATCAATTCAATCAAACGCACTTTTCGTCGAGTTGCATATGTTTCAGTTTCAGGACACTCAATTTTACATGCCATGATTGTTCACGTTCCATGATTTACGTCAAAGCTGAATTACGTCTCGTGTAAAAATAGTAATTTCTAAGTATGTAGTATATCCCGTGTCCTTAGTTTAGTGCATGTCGTATTACTCCATCACTATTGAGAAATGATGAGGTATTCGATTTTTTTACAGTTGCCACTCTTGCATTCCTTAGCAACAAAATTAAGGTATGACACCGATAATGACCATGCATCAGAACCCTAGTCTTAACAACTTCAAACTAGGGAACAACGAATAGAAGATTAGGAATCACATAGATGAAGACAACTAACTCATTTTTTTCCTCGGTAGACAAAGCCGAGTCTTCCCTAATAAACGGGTACCATACACTAACGATATCATAGATGTTACAACCATACCACATAAATTTGGGATGATATCCCGAATTGGTGGTTAGGCGCTTCTTATGGTTATTGTTTATGCGGGTTGTCACTATCAAAAAGGCATAAAAAGTAACAAGGACTAAGATGTGTTCCTTGGATTACTGAAAAATCCTGTTCCCCTAGTTTGAAGTAGGACTAGGAATCGGTGGTAGATCTTACGATCTTAGATCTTAGAACGTACCACGAAAAGGTGATCTACCCACGTTACGGGCCACCCTACACACATAGAAATACCTAATCTTTCACGTGAGGGAATCCATCTTTGACATAAAGGATGAGACGTAAACAAACAAACAAACATGTCTGAGAGACTGAAAAGTTCGAAAGTACGACGGACATCGATTGCCATCCATTGACGGCAATCGAATGTGCAGGAAGGCAGCTTCCACACCTGCGTAGGATATCGCACCCATTCAACACACATGGGCCGGGACCAACGGCTTTACTTCCCTTCCCTTTTATGCTTCAGAAAAATCCCACCGACCTCGGCTGGGATTGAACCCAGACCCATTGGGGTGTTAGAAAGCAGTCACGCTTACCACTACACCACCGGCGCCGGCTGGGCCAGCGTTCGTTCGTGTAATATTAAGTCCTCCTGCACCTAGCGTCTGTAGTATGGAAAACAAGATCGACGGAAAATAAATCAAGTAAAAAAAAGGAAGGTCACATAAATTAAACATTAATATTGCGTTGATTTTTGTGACATGTTATAGACAACCCCATTCGAAATTAGCTACTCAAAACACCATCATATCTTTTCTAAACAGTATCGAAATCAGTTCTAAGGTTGTTTATTTGATCAAACAATATGAATTTTTTTTTTCTGTAATTTGATGTGTTTTGGTTTGTATGCGTTTTGGTTTGAGACTCTGGCCATTTCGCGGGGGAATTCGAAACGTATACAGGGGGGGCAGTTTGGTTCTGCGCTGTCGATGTAACTGCCATGCGTCGTTCTTTTCTTCGGATTCTCATGTGATTTGAGATGTTGCTTGATATGTTAATGTTTAAGTCCAGATTATTTTACTTGCCCGGTGGAATCTGGAATATTTCTGGAATAATGTGTATCTTGGCTGGATCTTGGGGGTTGAAATTGGTTGAAATTTGTATGGGAATTACTATGGAAGAATTTGAAAAATCACAGTAGCACCAATTTCAGCACAATAATAACAGGTTTATAATCATTGGCATGACAACACCATATTAATTGTTTTCATCGTTTTAACAGCTACGACCAAAGTAAGAGCAATGCAAGTGAAACTGAATAATTTCCCATAGTAATTCACCTAAATCTCCATACAAACTTCAATCCATTGACACGAGCTATAAACCTTCATCAATCTTTACCATTTTTTTGACATAGACTCATTTGTTGGGGTATTGAATCAAACTAGGGGTGGCCTATCAAAAATTTATCACTTTTTAAAAATGAAGTACCCTACTGAAAATAGAATATCTAAACAACCTGTTAATTTTCACATTAATTCTGAACCAAAACGTCAAATCTTATACAATAACGTCAAAATCGAAAACATGCTGGATTCAACCAAAATGTAGAAGGTTTGGCAGCACGTGTCTACTTTAAACTAATAGCGAATTCGTTTATTATTCAGTTCCAACCTGGATCGGGTATCAAGATTGGGTCTGTTTGTTTTGTGACAAACGTCAGTTTGATCGTTTGTTTTTAAAACCTACCTCAGGTTGAGGTTCACTCAGGTGCTCGTTGAAGCATGTGCACAGTTATTAAGTAACTGAGAGCTTTACCGTGCCAAGGCCTTTGAAGGACCATAATCATAAGGACCGTAAGTTGAGCTGTTTTAACGAGACAATTATAACCGAACCAATGATTAAATTGTACATTGAACTTATTGATTTGGCTCCTAATACTCCTGTTTTTCTCCAAAATGCAAGAATCGAAACACAACCATGTCAACAAAGCATTCAATCAATATGCTTCGCGTCAGATCGTATCCACCGTAAAGGCAAGTCTGTGATCACCTAGCGACTGATGTCATGCTTTGATTAGCAAAACACGTCCAATATATTAAACAGCCGCAACAGGCTGAGCGGTTCCAAATGTACTATCCTCAAATGACATATTTATTAATGTACAGCCTGTAACTGATGCTGCTGCTGTCGCTGTCGAGGAACCTGTTTCTCTGAAAATGAAGCCGCCCATAAATTATAAACGTGGCTAGAATTTTAATCGGTTCCTTTTGGGGGCATCCAGCAGTTCCAGTTGTATACGCAAAAAGAGCAACGAGGTGAAATCAGGTCACACAGGATTATCAATTCCCCCCGTGAAGCCAACATATAATAAGAAGCAAAAAGATTGTCGAGCAATATCTCAAGAAAGCACAACGTCCTACTTAAGCTCAACTGGTAGTTACCCGATGCAGATGTGCATACATGCAAATCATTTGTATTCAAATTACCTGCGGTAAAATTTTCAATAAATTAACTTCCATTCCGTAACATTTGAGAAAACAACAATCATGACCAAATAAAACTCACATCCAGTCTCGAACCGTGGACCTTTGGATCCAGCAGTCGACTAAAATCCACTTCCTCATTACTAAATATACGCTTTGTGCATAACGTTCGGCATATTGTCGATTTCAAATATTGCAAAATCGTGAAGAATCATTTTCACTTTTCCGTGCAGTAACCCTGTTCTGCGCACAAAAAAAAATAGATACAAGAATGCCCTCTGTGTTTTCTGAAAAGTTTGTTCTTCATTTTAAAAATGATTTCGCAACCATATATTTAAACTTTCAACATAGTTTGCTTTTAAATTTGGATAATACTCGTTTATATAATTTACTCAGTTCAAAAACTAATATCTTAAGAAAAACAATTTTTAATTGGTCTTCATTACATTTCACAACAATGTGTGTCATTTTACTAAGAGGCCTTCCGGACGAAAGTATGCAAAACATAGGATGGACACAGTAAAATGTTAACACAAATAACAAAAAATCTCGCCTTTACCCTTAAATTGAACTCCCCAGTAAAAAAAAAACAATGCCGGAACTGAACTCCGCATAGAAACCGTTAAACATTTTGTTTACCTAAACCCACAAAAACACAACCAGAATCGAAACTCTACCGCGCCTTGACCTTCGCTTTTTGCACATTAATCCCCACAAACTTCTGTGGAAACCCCTGCAAATCTAACCCGGCTGCGATCGATCATCGCGATTGCGAACCATTCGACAGAGAACGAAAAAAAAGTGCGATATAGTTACTTACGGACATGCGACACATCAGCATTCGCCACGGTGATTAGCACTGCCAAAACGCCGGCAAAACAAACGGACGTCTTTAGATTCATCGTTACTGGACACTACTCGACAACCTATTGAATGACACTAGCAATCTGAACACAACCAAACGGAGGAGACAAACAACCAAAGACCCTACCGATCGATCCGAGATGATCTTCGCTACTGACTGACTCGCGAGATCGGGACGTTATTAGTATAGGAAACACGGATGATGATGACTCCTAGTGAATTGATCCGATCGCCCGGCACAACACAGGTAGAATGAATCCCACTGATATGACGTCATTTAACATGTGTTGATCATTGGTCGGTGCCTTAAGATTTGCACCGTTGTTGTTTCGAATAAGGTGAGTGTGGTTGTTCAGCTCCTTGTCGCTGTGGAACTTTTCCTATAACTGACAATAAGGACAGGTTCTAGAATGAAGCAAAAACGCATTCTGTGATCAATGTGCCATGTATGGAAAAGTAATTTGTTGATTGACATTGAAACACTGAAAAAACGAAGAGAAATTGCCATGATCTCTTTTTCTCATGATGTAATATCACAGCTTCATACGCTGGAAATGTAATTCGTAAGTTTGAATTTTTAATCACCATCACGAGTTTTAAGAATTAGGAACTAATTTCAAGTTAATTTCAAATAACAGACTAAAGTGGTAATTTTATACGATAGATGGAGGAGATGAAAGTCTAGAGTTGATAGTTCCGTTAGAGTACGGCAGTGTGAAAATTGCTTATAGAAAGTAGATAGCGAGCTAGGACAACTTTTAAGGAAGGTACAAATCGGTTTTTTTCATCTCTCTTTACCAAACTCCCCCTTTGGAGAGGGATGGTGAGGGGTGTAACCCCCCCTTTTATATCCTCATTTTATTATGATTTAGTACTGTATATTGATTTCTAAAAAATAACTATTCGCTACCGTGTACTGTATACCGGGATTTTTTATTATCAACAAATCATTTTGCTGGGAACTCGATTTCAAAATTTGGTGTTGACAGGATCCAAATAAACTACACGCTGCTGTTCAGCTGGTAAACCAGGATGCATCTACGAAACTTGCAGAGGGAGTAGAAAAACATGAAGCGATAGAATACGGAGTATCCAGCTTTCCATGCTCGGTAATGGCGGCCTGTTTGTATGAATAAATGTATCCTTCACAGTGCTTTTTGACACTAACTGGAGGGCGTATGTTGTTTCATTTTCTTCTATTCCTGGGAGAGGGAAAGGGAGAGGTCAAAATCCGAACCTCCAGATAGCACAGTGAAGGATACATTTATTCATACAAACAGGCCGCCATTACCGTGCACGGAAAGCTGGATACACAGAAAAAAAAGTTGTTGAATATTACATCCAAACTGCTGCAACCAGGTCAATCCATCGGTTGTGTAATATAACGTTGTACGATGTACATCGATTTTGCGAACAAAATTACATCCATTGATGTAAAGATATAAATCAGCACAGCTCTCCTGCCTCTGCTCATTACCGCTTCGGACGGCGTGGCACCAAGTCAGCTGCCAAAGGTGGATCACGCCGTGTCCACCACAATGAGGAATGAGACTTGAAAAAACGTACATGTAAAACCCCCTTCCCCTTAACAACCTCTCCCTCTGCTTCCTTAACATAACCCGAAAAAGACATGGACTTTGACGATCATTTTTTTTTTCCGGGAAATAAATTTTAAGCAAACCACAATGATGTATAAACAATTAATTTTTTACATGCAGAGCCAACATTTTCAAAAAAAAAATTGCTTAACAGGAGACATACACTCGATGAATTACCAACAACTGACTGTAAAACATATCTGGTACCTCTATATATGCAATTATATTAGCATCCTTTTTTACATATTCTGCACAAAAGCAACTTTCTGCCCCACCCCATTCATAAAAAAAACTGCGGGAAATCCTGTCAGGTGCGGTTGCAAATCATTCTGCTTGAACCTGAAAAGATACCCGCATAAACGCGAAGCATAAATTGACCTTACCTAAAATGGTTAAAAATTGTTTATAATCCCTGCTAAACTTTAACTGAAATGGTTATGGAACTTTACATGAACGTTTAATGATAAAGTTTCAACCTTATGTATTATGGTTTTTTGGAACTGGACCTTACAAATAATGGGTTGTTAAGAACCATTACCGTTCCCAATTCTTGTTTTCTCCATACATTTTCGGAAAGAGAACTATATTAGAACCTTTTAACTTATGGTTTGAGAACTTTAATGGTAATGGTTATGGTAGTCAGTAAGGTCCACGAATGGTTTGGTAACATCGATCAACTTTATGTGGAATATATCGCGAATTGGTTGCCTGTAATTTACTGATTACCAATTCACGATATATTCCACGTAAAGTTGAGCGATAATACAAAACCATTAATGGACCTTACTGACTACCATAACCATTACCATTAATGTTCTCAAATCATAAGTAAAAACGTTCTTATATAGTTCTCTTTCTGAAAATGTATGGAGAAAACAAGAATTTGGAATGGTAATGGTTCTTAACAACCCATTATTTGTAAGGTCCAGTTCCAAAAAATTATAATACATAAGGTTGAAACTTTATCATTAAACGTTCATGTAAAGTTCCATAACCATTTCAGTTAGAGTTTAGCAGGGATTATAAACAATTTTGAACCATTTTAGGTAAGGTTAATTTATGGTTCGCGTTTATGCGGGTATAAAAGAGCGCTGCTGTCGTGCTTTTGCTCATTCAGACCATCATGGACCATTCTCTGCTTGTTCATCAAGCAGTACACTCCGGTATTTGCTCGGTCTGTCGAGTTGTTCGATAATTTATTCCAAACGTTTATTCGCGTCGTCAGTAGTGTCGGTCGCATTGTGTGATGGGAAGACAGCGCTTCCGGAGCAGGCTCCGTGAGAAAGCGGAGAAGAACAGTGGTGAGTGTAGCACGAGTGTTCCTATTTCAAATAGGTACGCTACTCTTTCCACCGATGTTGGAAATACCACCTCTGCCACGGTGAAGCGATCCAAGAAGAGGAAGAAAAACCAAGGCCAGTCCGATGGTGCGAGTGGACGTGATGACGTCACAGCAACGAACGCCAGCGACATCGGTGATTTCGGCGACACCATCGACAACGAAAATTCTGCCGGCCCGAGTGCGGCAAAAGTGAAGCTACCTCCATTGGTAGTGAAAAATGCCCATCTTAATGAGCTCATCGCAGATCTAGCGACGCTGGGCATTAAAGCCGAATACAAGTTGGGCAGAGTCGGCACCAAGGTGGTGCTCCGTACCAAAGCGGAGTATGACTTAGTCGTCGCCCACCTGAGGACTTCCAAGGTGGAATTCTTTACTCATGACATTCCCGGTGAGAAGCCATTCAAGGTCGTCATTAGGGGCCTACCAAACTTCGACCCGAAGTTTATCGAAGCTGAATTCAGAGACCGGTACAAGCTGGCCTCAAGGGCCGTCTATCGGATGACAAGAAGAGACGAGAATGTGAAGGCGTATCCGGATTGCCTTTTCCTGGTACACTTCCAGAAGGGAACGGTGACGCTCAACGCGCTGAAAGCCATCCGCTCCATCAATTGCATCATCGTCCGGTGGGAGCCATACCGTGGCGGCCATCGCGATGTGACTCAGTGCCAACGGTGTCTGAACTTTGGACACGGCACCCGCAACTGTAACATTAAGCCACGCTGCGGCAATTGCGCTCAAGACCACGCCACTTCCGACTGCCCTGCGGATGAAGCCGTGGCGTTAAAATGCGCCAACTGTGGTGGTGCTCACCAAGGTTCCAACAGACAGTGCTCCAAACGCGAGGACTTCAAACGCATCCGAAAACAGGTGGCAGCTAACAACCAACCAGGACGCAAGAAGGACAAAGTCCCGGCATTTCGGACGGAGGATTTCCCGCCTCTTCGTGCTCCTCAGCAAAGGCAAGCGAATTCGCGGGTGCATTCCGCTCAAGCAACTTCTGGTGATTCTGCTGGCCAAAGCTCTCCATCCCCCCCTGGATTCTGGAGACAACCACCAGCGCAAAACAACAACCCTGATCTGTTTTCAGCGGATGAACTGATGGAAATTTTCGTAAACATGACCGGTGCTCTACGTAAGTGCCGCAATAAGCCCGAACAGATCCAAGTGCTCGGTAAGTTCATCATCCAGTATGGTGTCTAAACCGCTAACCATCGCTACTTGGAATGCTTGCTCTGTAAGAGCAAAACAGATTGAGCTTGCCGACTTCCTCCGCAAGCATAGCATCGACGTGGTTCTTCTAACCGAGACCCACCTAAAGTCCGGTGACAGCTTCTGGTTGCCTGACCACAACATTATCCGGCTTGATCGCACCAGCTCCAGGGGGGGTGGTGTAGCGGTCATCGTCAGAAAGGGAATCAAGTTTTGCACTCTGCCCCACATCCGCACTTCTATCATCGAGGCCATTAGTGTGGAGGTGGAATCACCAACTGGAAACGTCCGGTTCATCGCTGTTTACTGCCCACGCCAGTGTACCGCAAGCAATGGATTAGGAATCCAATTCAAGAAGGACCTGACCGCCATCACCCGTACTAGCTCCCGATTCATCGTTGGGGGCGACCTGAACGCCCGCCATGAAGCTTGGAGGAACTACCAGAGGAACCGGAACGGATGTCTATTGTTCGACCACGCACAACATGGTCTGTACACTGTGCAATTTCCGGACGAACCAACTTTCATCTCTCCGGCGGGAAATCCCTCCACGCTGGACTTTTTCCTGTCAAACATCGGACTATCCAAGCCGGAGGCGCACAACGATCTCAGCTCCGACCACCAACCGGTGGTGACTGAAGTCGGCATACGTTCGACAAGTTCCTGTGAGGGGTAAGTTTGTTGCTATTGATTCCCACACCCAATTACTGATTCGGTTGAGAAATGTTCGTAGACGCCAGTTTCAGAGGATTGGAGATCTGGGCAAAAAACGTGAAATGGCCGATCTGAATAGGCAGATTGCTTCCAGAATGGACTCACTCCGAAATGAAAGTTTCGGGCGTGTTGTCCAGTATCTGGATGACCGCTCCAGACCATTCTGGAAGGTAGCCAAGGTCCTGAAAAATCATCCCAAACCCGTTCCACCTCTCAAAGTCGAAAATGATGACGATCGGCTTTTAATCACCCCACAGGAGAAAGCAAATGCGATCGGCGAGCATGTAGCTTCATCGCATTTGCTTGGCTCGACTATCCAAAGTCCGCTCGATGATCAGGTTGCGCAATGCGTTCAAAACCTAGATACCTCCCCTTGTGTCGTGCCTCCGGCGGATATGATTACAGTACAACAAATTTGCTCAGCGCTGAAATGCACCAAGAACATGAAGGCTCCCGGGTTTGACGATATATTCAACTTGATCTTGAAGAGACTCAGCATGAAAGTGCAGTCTCTTCTAACCGCTATCTTCAACAGATGTTTGGAACTGCACTACTTTCCAAGCATCTGGAAAGTAGCAAAAATCATACCGATCCGCAAACCCGGTAAGGATCCAACATTGTCTTCAAGCTACAGACCAATCAGCCTCCTTTCAGCGCTGAGCAAATTGTTCGAGAAACTCATTCTCAATCGTTTGCTCAAGTTTGTCGAGGAAAGCAACATTCTCCTTCCGGAACAGTTTGGATTCAGAAAGGGGCACTCCACCAATCATCAGCTAGTACGGGTGTTGAATAACATCCGAAGTAACAAAGCTGTATCCAAGTCCACAGCCATGGCCTTGTTAGACGTTGAAAAGGCGTTTGACAATGTTTGGCATGATGGACTTGTGTACAAGCTTTGTAACTTCAACTTTCCTTTACATCTTATTAAAATCACCCGTAACTACCTCCAGCAAAGGTCGTTTAAGGTATCGTTGAATGGTTGTCTTTCAGACACGTTTTCCATCCCAGCAGGAGTCCCGCAAGGCAGTCTGCTGGGCCCCTTGCTTTACAGCATTTATACTTCCGACATTCCTCCCCTCGGTGACGGTTGCGTGTTTTTCCTGTTCGCAGATGATACCGCAATAGCCGTCAAAGGAAGGATGCCTCTCGAAATAACGAACAAACTTCAACGATGCCTTAACGCCTTTGCTGATTATGCCACCACGGGGAAAATCAAAATCAATGCCACCAAAACACAAGCGATCATGTTCCTCCATCGGCAATCGCCCAAACTGAAACCGGCTCCATCTTGTACTGTAATCATGGATGGCATAAGGGTTGAGTGGTCTACCGAAGTTACCTATCTCGGGATGTTGTTCGATGAAAAGCTCCTCTTCCGTTCGCATGTAGAGAAAACTGTAGTCAAGTGTTCTACCTTGGTTAGGTGTCTGTTTCCGCTGATTTGCCGCAGATCCCGCCTCTCAAGGGTGAACAAACTGGCCGTCTACAAACAAATCGTAGCACCTGCGATCCTCTACGCAGCTCCGGTGTGGGAATCATGTGCACAGACTCACAGGAACAAAATCCAGGTCGCTCAGAACAGAATAGAGTGCTGAGGATGGTTCTTGATCGTCCTTTCGACACTAGAATAACAAATTTACATGAAGAGGCAGGCATTGCCAAAATAGATTCCAAAATTAACGAAATTAAGACTAAATTTGCACAAAAATGTAATTTATCAGAACATGCTTTGATAAGCAATTTGTATATAGTAGGTTAGGTGTACATAGTAGTTGTAGGTTAGTTGTAGTTGTAAATAGTAGTTATAAGTAGTCTCCTTTTTCCAATTAAAATCAAACCAATCCCACCAAGGTAGTCATACTTTAAAATAGGCCTGATAGGACTAGGAACTGTAAATAATAATTAAAATCTCAAATGTACTAAAGTTGAAAAGACGCATCTGTGTCACTTAAAAAAATCATACATGTAAACCACACAATCTCAAGAAATAAAGATCATTTAAATGGTAAAAAATGCTTTTGCTCATTGTCGCCTCGGACGGCGTGGCACTTGGTCCTTGGTCCTGCAGCAAGCAGGACCAAGTCAGTGGCTAAAGGTGGATCACGTGACCACAATGAAGAATACGACACAATGAGGAATGAGGAAGAGCAATGTATGTAAA